>NC_084709.1:16281366-16966144 GCF_033807575.1 Cydia pomonella | reverse complement strand
AGGGTCGGCAACGTAACAACCCTGGAGTTGCAGGCATCCATAGGCTACGGAGACTGTTTACCATCAGGCAGGCCGTATGCTTGTTTGCCATCGACGTAGTATAAAAAATATATCACGAGTGCGACATCTTCTTTAACAGTCACAAATAACACACTAGATGGCGTTGCGTGACTTTGGCGTTAATTCATGCCTGAGATCATTAACAGTTTTTTAGTGTCAATAATGCTGACCTATTTTTGTGATAATGTATACAAATTAACATTCTTTATGTTTTACTTGTCTCAGTTACATATCGCAGTTGGCATTTAGATGGTAGCAATTTCGACAGAAAAGTTCCCATGCGTTTGCTAACGTTACATAATATTTAGCAGAGGACCGCGTTACCTATGCAGACATTTGACCTCAAGATATCTAAATATGTGCCTACAGTACATACAGTTTCTGGTTTGTGGGAACCTACGCCAATAGAGACATTAAATCGAATATGAGATTTGCTTGACAACCTTGTGTACTAAAACTAGATTTGTAGCATGTCCAGTTAGCAGTAAAGCAATTAATTTATATATGTTTTATAGTTCGTGTCATCCACGATGACGCGCCGATTTGTCAAATGTAACCTTTAATAACGTGACAATACGAGTTAAGGCTCGCGTCATTGTGAATGACACTATATATATCTGTAAACCCGAATACAGAGAGTCCGCCATCCTTGTTACGTACTAGGAATATCAGCCACGTCACGTACGTCAGCCAAACACCTATTCGCACACATGAAAATACTCTCATTACCCTCACAATTCATATACAACATAGCTTAACACGTACATACACACAAACACACTTTTGCTACTAATAAACTTACTCGCACCCGTTTAGGAAGCAAGGAACGACTGATAGCAGCCACAGACTAAGCAAGTCTTCAAAGACAATGTATGTCTTAGGCCCTAGGATCTACAATGCCCTGACTAATGACATTAAAATATCAGATAATAGCAATATGTTTAATAACAATAAAAAAAAGCGGCCAAGTGCGAGTCGGACTCGCCCATGAAGGGTTCCGTACCATTTATGACGTATTAAAAAAAACTACTTACTAGATCTCGTTCAACATTTTACCACTTTGGACACACATTTTACCACTTAGGAAGTGTCTCTCGCGCAAAATATTCAGTTTAGAAAAAAATTATATTAGAAACCTAAATATCATTTTTGAAGACCTATCCATAGATACCCCACAATACGTGTGGGTTTGATGAAAAAAGATTTTTTGAGTTTCAGTTCTAAGTACGGGGAACTCCCCAAAATTTATTGTTTTTTTTTTCTATTTTTGTGTTAAAATCTTAATGCGGTTCATAGAATACATCCACTTACTAAGTTTGAACAGTACAGCTCTTATAGTTTCGGAAAAAAGTGGCTGTGACAGAATCGGACAGACAGACGGACATGACGAATCTATAAGGGTTCCGTTTTTTGCCATTTGGCTACGGAACCCTAAAATGGCTTAATATTAAGGCGGCCTTTTATACTGTTATGGAATTCTTAGTCTTTGACAAAAATAATTATCAATTATTAATTAATTTAGTTCCAAAATAACAATGTATCTGATGACATGATAATTCATTTAACTTACCTACATATTGGTTTAAATTATAATTTTAATTTATTGGACATAACGATTTTATGCAATTATAATAATAAACCTAGTTTGTTCTTCCAATTATGAAAATATTTTGCCTAACAGCCGTATTCGAACAATGCTATCTTATAAGGACAGTCACAGAGATACAATACCGACACATGTCAAAAGTGACGTTTTTGTTTGAAGAAATGACACTTTTGACACTGACAGATCGATATCGTATCGCTGTGATATCTTAAAAACATTGTTCGAATACGGCTGTAAGAACTGTATCGGTCATATAAAAGTTGCAGCTTTACAAATATTATTTGAGTTAGGTTTGGACTTTGGACCAGGGGCCCGTTTTTTTTATTTTAAGCGCTCGGTTTTCTCACTCGAAAATATGTGGAAAACGGCGAATTGATATTTTTGAAATACGAGCAATAAAAACTGGGAATCTAGTGGTATTGATCACTCTTTTTCAATTCTATAACAGGAAATTGAGCGCTCAAAATTCAATAATCGGCCCCCGGTATTGGACTATAGTTGGCTGGTTTTATAGCAGGTTATTGGTTTCGTACGAGAGGTCTCACATCAGCTCGGACGATGCAATCATATACTCGCGCCTTAAATATGAAATTCAAGGTACGAAATGTCATCTGCTAAAGATGATTCATCTTACTTGAAACGTACTTATTTAGTTATTAGATAATAGATGTTTTGATGCACATAAATTGCGTTTGTTGTAAAGTGAAATTTCGCAGCCCATTTCGGCGTTGCTTTGTAATTTTGTAAAATACATTAATCCGAGCCACGACTATCGCCAGATGTTGTTTTAATGCGGCGTAACGTTGAATTTACTAAACTAATCTTAGAAATTGTCTCAACTCTCTACGTAATATTACGATCCAGATGCGGTAGTTTGGTACTTTATGTAACACCATAGAGAAATAAGTAAGCATAGAGTGCTCACTAGTGCTAGATCACGCGGCCGCGGTAGGCCTAAGAAGCGCTGGCTGGAGGTCGTGGTGGACATGGTGGAGAGCAATCTCACATCTGAGGATGCCGAAGATCGGGCAAAGTGGAGAAGATTAAGTAGGAAAGCGGACCCTGGCACTAGGCCGGGAAAACGCTAGGTTGAAGAAGAAGAGTGCTCACTCCATGCATCAGTTTTCTTATCAACATGTTTATTATTTTCGTAGTCGACATCTAGCCGTCGATGTCGCGACGAACGAAAAGTCTAATGCTCAACAATTTTCAGCTAATAATATTATTTTCAACTCCTTTTGTAAAATTGTTCAGCAATACACTTTTCGTCAGTGGCGAGCGTCAAGTAGCGGTACTGATAAATTCGCTACTTGACACTAGATGCCGACTACAAAAATAATAAGCGTTGTGGTAAGAAAACTGATGTATGGAGTGGGCAACACACGTTTATAACTCTGAATGTAGTCTCACGTCTAAAGTTTGTAATTGAACGTAGCAATTATAAGTCATTTTGTCATTCTACCGAAGTGTTCGGATGTGGTTCCCATGACCTTTTACTTCTTTTTGTTTACCATTTATTTACCTTCCGAGTATGCGCTTCCACTGAAGCATATTAAGATTTTGAACATATAATACCAACGTATCAATATTGGTGTGTCTGTCGCACCAATTGTATTAGTGCGAGCGAGATGCACCGATATCGATATTTTATAAGTATTATATTTTTTGTCAGAACAGATTTACTAGCAGTTCATGTCAAACTATGTGTCTGTATCATTAAACAACCGCTGTTTCAAGTTTATGTTATTGGTTCCAGATAGTGAAAGTACAACGCTCTTTTTAAATGCAACAAAATGAAGTAAATTGTAGTATGTAAATTATATTACGGGGCGTGAAGTAACTTGATTCCTATTACTTTATTACCTATTATTAATAACACGGCGAGATAGGTAATATGAGTCCACCAGTATTAGGTTGTCTTTTAATAACAGGGCTCTCAAGGCTCGGGTTTCACAAGAAGCGGTTATTTTATCATGTTTTAATCATCAGGGCCATTTCATATCCAGAAGAAATTAATGCAATAGGACTTGTAAATTGTTTAATTGCACAGGGAGGTGGTCTACAAGGTCTTCATTTAGTTTGTTCCATAATATTATTTATTTACTTATTTAGAAGACAAGCAGCGTTTTACAAATGTGTGTCACATAAATTAACTAAAAAAGCCTACATTTCTTTGTATTAGTTTTCTTCGTAACGTGCGCTCTACGTTACGAAGAAAACTAATACAAAGAAATGTAAATAACGAAATCATAAATTACCCGTTTAGTTATGTACTATACACAAGTAAAGTAACAAAACATACAAAAAATGCAAAATATGACTGGAACTAATTTATCAATTTCTAGAAAACAGAAATTTGCCGAACTTTGTTATTTAACGGACAATATGAACAAAAATATCTATATCGTTAAGAGATTCATTGTACAAATTACAAGTGCGCTTAAAGAAATATTTTTTAGCATACTGTGATGCCACAGGAGGAAATAGAAAATGTAGGTATAGAACGTAAGTGAACAGAGAAATTTTGAAGGAAACGCTTTCTAATAGTAAGTTAGAATCTCTATGTTTTTTTTATGTAATAGGCAGCAAACGAGCAGGCGAGCCGCCTGATGGGAAGCAGTCATCGCCGCCCATGGACATAAGCAACATCGGAAGAGCCACTTATGCGTTGCCAACCCTTGAGAACCCTAAATACCTGCTTCTTGAAGAACCCCATGTCATAGCGCAAGGGAAACATGTCAGAAGGAAGCTCTCTCCTCAACTTGCACGTTCTGGGCAAAAACTGGGATTTTTAATAATTTTAAATAAATATAAAACATCTATATATGCTCTTCTTTCTCCAAAGGAGGCAGACTATGTCTAGCTGCTGACAAAAGAATAGCGGCCGGTTCTATAATCAAGGGATTTATTTATTCATTTTGGGAATACAGTGTGACCGAATCCTTTTAAGTTGGCTTTGGTGACTTTTCTTGTGTTTTGTTTGACTGTGACTCAAGTAATTATTAATTGATTATCGTGCTTCAAATATTGTAGCTTGCACTTTTTCGTACAGAAAAATTCTGAATTGCTATAATAACATTGTTAAAAACCACTGTTTTATAATTTTATTCTCTTTAAACGTAGGAAGCGGACGTTCCTCCGAATAACTTGAAAACTTCTAGCTAAGTATATATATCGAAGCATTGCCTTTCTGGGGGCATTATCAAAAATCTATTTACAAATATTGCTTGTTAAATAGTAAAAGATTATGCGAGCAGGAAGTAGCTGCACTGTTACAATTTCTAAAGTATAACTATGGGTATCTAAGACAGTATAATGCGCCTCATGTCTGTCAATTCGGTTTGACGGCTAAACAATGATGAACTGCAAAATTACGGACTCATTCTGAACGGATAATGATACATTTCACGGTATTGTCTAATACCATAGAACTAGACGTAACCCATACCTAAAGCACAGATTAAATAATGCTGCAGATATGTACATCACTTTTTAGGCCTTTTATTATATTTCAGTTATAATTCTCACTAATAATCCCTCACATTCAGGAAGTCGATTCAGACATCTTTGATTGTATTGTGATGGCTTTAATATAGAACAACTAAGACTGTAAAAGATATACTTTTAAACGTGAATTTTAGAAATTTATTTATATTTGGAAAAGTTAGCTGGTATGTCAGATACTTTTCGCGCGTTGTTTCATCCGCTGCTATTGATGCTGACTGTATATATTGAATTTTGAAGTTTTTCCTATTATAAACGTATTAGAATAATAGAATGACGGGTATTATTTTCAATCAGTGCCTTGTAAGTTAGCACCAAACTGAATATATTTACTTACACATTTTTATTTAGCTACACTACGTATTCTCTTTGTATATTTGTGTGCTTCTAATCTTGTAGCTAAAATTTGCACTACTTCCCGGTGCCCTATTCAGTTTAAATTAGGAGCACATCCGTAATTCCGATAACAATGATATTATATGTTGACATGGAGCTGATCTAATAATGCAGTCGGAAGGTATAGCATACGGAATTACGGAACTTCTCGATAGAAAAACACAAACATATCGAGTTTAGGTTCATAAGAAAAGTCTCAAGGAGTACTCGATAGACATGCAAATAAGAAGAATTGCAGTCAGCAATAAAAGTGTGTCACAAAAAAAAACAGTTACTTGTTTAACCAACAATAATGGGATTCATTTTATTGCTTGTCGCGACGAAAGTATCTTGCATACATTATGGTAAACAGATTGGTAATACTAATTCTAGTACATATTTAATGTTTCGGAATGGCGTATCTTCTATTGTCATTTAGAAGCTGTACCATGGAGTTGGAGCTCAACACTTTACACCGTGTTCGTCAAACTGTATAATGTAGAGTAGGGGCGGAGTTTCAGTGACAACTCTTGCGTCGACAATAGAGAAAGTACATCGGTAACAATTTCTTTACAACAATAAGTACAACTTTTTGTATGTCGTCTGCAAGCGTGTTAATCCCCATCGATTACCAAGCGTAACGGTTCACGCAATTAAATAAGTGTGATCTCTATAGCTTTTGAATTTGTTATGCGTATTGTTGCGGGTATTCTGCGCGCTAGTCAGCAGAGAGAATAGCAGTGCAGAATGACAATACCGCTAATTGTCGTCGCCTACGATTTCAGATTACCTATATTGATAATGTTCTCAGCAGCTGCGAGAGCTGTTGCGTAATCAGCTAAAGAATGGGCTTTTGATGATCAAATAGCAAATAACGCTATTAATTCGTAACACTGTTAAAGTTATTTTAGAGTTCACTGTACTTCCTACGATGAAGTAGGCCTTGACAGTATGGGTAAAAACTTGAGAGTTAAGCTTGGCACATATATTATTGAGTGATGTAGGTAAAAATACAAATACGCAGTTCTAAAACATCTACTCGTATTTTATTTATATAATAGGTATACTTTACAGCCTACACTAATTCAGGATGACTAACTTTTTGACGTGAAAAACGTGTTTATTATGTCTAGTCTTTCGTAAAGCGAATCCAAAGTGCAAGTTCGTAGTAAAATGGGTATTCAATTTTGATTAAATTCTAAGTGATTAATTTTAGTTATAACATACCCTTGACTGAGTTTACTTTTTACTAATTTTGACGAAAATACCCATGAACACTCCCACAATGCACCCACCATACGTAAGGTCGCACACGCATGCGTTATAGCGTGAGGTGGAATTACTCAGATCTATGCCAAATAATAATTTCACTTCTCACGGCCGTATATTTAGTTTTTATCTTGTAATCAAAAAGTAAAATTCTATGAATTAGAATGAAGTTATTCAAAAAAGGAGTGCACAGTTTTTAAAAAGATCGGCAACACGCGGCAAGTATATCCCTGGAGTTGCAAGCATAGGTTAGGTTAGGTTAGTGACAGCTTGCCATCAGGCGGGTCGTATGCTTGTTTGCCACTGACGTATAGAGAAAACTCGATGTAACTCTAGTACAATTCATTATGCGTTACTCTCAAAGTTTCCATGCAATCCTAACCAGATCGTTGGTCCATCTTGCTGTTTAGAGACCCCCCACCCCTTTCGAAATTATGAACCCGCGATTGTGAGTAATAAAGAAGACACTTAGAAATGTAATTGACTCAATTGCGCAATAGAAAAAAAAAACCTTTATAACATTGGATCCAAATAAGTCCATCTTCTTCTTCTGCTGCCATGCCCTAGCGGGCGTCGGCGGCCACCTTTTTGATGTTGTCGAGCCAGTTCATCCTCCTTCTTCCCCTTCCCCGTTTTCCCTCTATTTTTCCTTCTATTATAACTTTCCAAAGTTATAAATTATCCAAAGTCCACTAATGTGTAATTACCTACTATGTTACCATTACCTCGCACGTGTATTAATTAGCGAGTTCATAAGACAATACTTTGAAGGTTTGATAAAATTGAAGTTGGAATTTATTACAGAATGCAAAGCTCGCTGAGTGTATAGGAAAAATATTGCCTACCCTGCGATCACTGCATTGTAGATTAAACTTGCGTATCAGCCTGCAGTCAGGGCGCTAGTTCGATAGTTACGATTAAATTTGAGAAGTTTATTTAAATTCAGTCTGTGTAAAAGTAGGTAGGTATTGGTAGGTATATTAACTATGCGCATGCATGAATACTTACACCAAGAATACAATAGCAAGATTGACATACAAAATATACATTTTCTTAAACTATCGGATAACAAATCAATGATTCACCCAACACGCGCATACGCAAGGTGCCGTCCCACTGACTTATGCATCAACTGCATATCATTGTTGCACCAAGGCCACTTGTCTTCTAACTCAAGGCCAGCTATAGTACAGATTGGTGATTACAATAATTTGTGTGGGCTTATTTGGTTATTACGATGCTGATGTGATTCGCAGCGTACGTTGTTGAGAAATGAGTATATTATGTGTTGTTGCGAGTTAAAAAAAAATGATTATTTTATCGGTTTTCTACGTTTTGATGTTCGTTCTTAAATCTGAAATAGTAGGTACCTAAATAAAAAGCAAGACTCTTTTCGGTGGACTTTATGTATTTTCAATCAGGTAAACAAATTGTCTGTCATAGTTCATGTCATCCACGATGACGCGCAGATTTGTCAAATCTAACCTTTATTAACATGACAACACGAGTCAAGGCACGCGTCGTCGTGTATACGATCTATACCACTGTTGACAATGCTATCTATGAGTATATATGGCTACCACGAGCTTGTCACTGTCATGGCACTGACATATTCGCTAGCGTGTGCGTAATATACTTTCTATATATCTTGCTCGTGCTAATATGCCAGTACGGGCGAAATGCCCAGAAAGTAAGTTACGCACACGCTAGCGAATACGTCAGTGCCATGACAGTGACAAGCTCGTGGTAAGGCTAGTGCTTGTATGTTGTTATTGTATCTGACATTTACTTAAACTCAATGAATGGGTTATATGCATGAAAAATATTTTTTAATGTTTGTTTAATAAACAGGTTCAACAACACTTTAAAAATGTTTTTTTTTTTAATGTTGTAGGAGGCAAACGAGCAGACGGATTACCTGATGCTAAGCGATTAACGCCGCCCATGGATACCCGTAATACCAGAGGGGCTGTAAGTGCGTTGTTCGCTTGTAAGATGGGAGTAGGCTCTTTTCTTGAAGGTTTTAAGGTCGAAATCCACAATTTTTTGCAATATTACAGTAAAGATATAAGAGTTTGAAAACGTAAAATCATAATTTTTTTTTAAATTTTCTATTATATTCCTTATTATATAACGAAAAAAAAATGTATGGCGATTATATCTATTCTTTAATACATTTTTTCTGCGTAAATAACGAATTTCATGATTTTTCCATACATTTTTGGATTATTTGTATGTGTAAACACGGTGCACGCGCCACATTTATTTTCGCAATTTGGAAGTTCCTGGGGCACGCTAAATACCAGGTTTATTAGAAACATTTGAATCTCATTTAAAGTAAAATCGTGAATCTGCTTCTGACATTTTGACATACATATGATTAACGAACTCCCAAATTACTTGTACAGTCAAGTGCAAAAATATGTATCGAAATAATCGTCTTATAAACATAGTACTACGCTCTTATTACACTGGAATAAGATGCTATGGGACATATTTTTGAGTAAGATGTGTACACCCATATTTTTACACTTGACTGTATGAGACAACCGTCGACTGGTTGGCATCACATGCACAATTTATCGAAGATTTTCATCGAAGCTCTTAGTCCCCGATAAATATCCTATGTATTTCAAAAATACACTATAAACATATTGGAATGTGCAATAGTATAAAATTATGCGCGAACAAGCGTATGACCCGCATAATGATAAGCGGTCATCGAAAGCGATGTGAACGTTTGTTTACAACTAAAAGAAATCCAAACTCGTACCTACTCTATCCTATTCCAAAATTCCATTTCAGCGAAAAATAGAAGTGAATTTTTAACAAAGCAAAAATATATTTTAATAATCCAATAACTGATTAAAAAGTTAGCAAAAAATAGCAGTCATATCGACAGCATTATCACGTCAATGGCCTAACGACCTCCAAACTAAGCATTGGATACTAAGTGGGGGTCGCGATTACGGCCACTTCCACTTAACGCGTTTAATAAACCTAAATGGTAAAATGCTCATTATACTTCGAATTACCTTGGAGTCTTCCGAACATGTACTTATATTTGGAAAACAGTAAACACATTACTATATTTTAATATTTACTATTCTCAAAATACTACTTTTAAGAACGTTACTTTGCTGGAAAATTATGGAATGCAATGGCATGATTATATCGGGAGTTTGAAGAACTCTCAATTGCCCACATTTGCGATACTTAAGCATGTAATTTTCGAAGCGCTTAGTGGCGGAATTCTACAAACACAACGCTCGATGTGACATATATTATTATGAGGACGCTTCCGGGTTCAATTTACATAGTATCTCATGTGCGCAATGTAATCTGTCAAATGACAATGTATTCGCATTGGTGTAGTACTGTAAGCTTGCACTGTGTTAAATCAATAAATATAAAATATTCCAAAGGCGTCAGTAACATCAATAGTAGCGGATGAGACTACGCGTCAAAAGTATCGACCATTCTCTAATGCCTTTACAAAAAGGGATAAAAAAAAAATTGGAGTGTGCTCGTGAACTGTAGGCTGTGACAGGATCAATGTTCTATACGCTACTTTTGATGCAGACTGTGCATCGTGTATACAACCAATATTGAAACAAAGTCTAAAACTCGTTTTGCTCGTCTACCGATGTACGTAGTTTTTTTAGTCGCTACTAGCGCGAACAAGTCCTTAACGAACATTGCATGCATATGCATCAGTTTTGGCCGTTTTTAACTTACTTTGCATACTCGGCATGTATTAGGGATGCTAATTATTATGAACAGGCCTTTCGTCTTTCTTAATGCACTTACAGTTGCTACTATAAATTCTGCATAGAATTGCATGACCACAAAAGAAACCATAACGGTAAAGAATAAAAAACAGGATATACTGTACCGGCATCGGCAGCGGCTTCTGACTCGGCTTGCTGTTACGCAACCCGCTTTTACTCGCCAGTTTACATACTATGTCAATTACGTAAAACTGTATCAAAATTTGTATTCACTTGGCGCTGGATGCCTTTGTTGAGAAGACATTGTGTGACGGTTGTGAGGACTAATATATGGGTTGAGTGTGGATTGTGGGTCAAGTATGCGTTATGCGCGTGGTAAATTTTATCTGTTGTTAGTAAATGCTAACTGTAGTTTTGAAACACGGTAATGTGACACATTAAATAGTTAATTTGTGGGCTGCTATAAAATGTTTAAACGATTCAGAGCCTTGGTAGTAGGTAAAATAACTATAGTTTCTCACGCGACGGAAAACCATTTTTAGACGCTTTTACTTAGTTCAACTCAATGTAGTGTTCGTTTCTATTTTTATTCACTTTAAATCTTGTAAGTTAAAACTGAACTCTTGTTTGATGAAGTTGGAAATTGGTACCTATAGTTTCGCAATTTCAATGACAATAAAATATTTTAATCCGGAGCTCATCTCATGATGCAGTGCAGTCTGGAGATGGACACACACGAAAACATACAACTATGAGGGCTCTAAAAAAGGCCACTTACTAGAGGAGTTGTTCTTCGGTGGAAATTAATCAATAAAGCGTGGATAAAAATCAGACGTTAATTTTACGACGTTATCATGTAAACTGATGTGTAAATAAAGAAAAATATATGAAGTATATACACCTTCCTCAAAAACTGGCCGGAAGAGACACTAAATCGGGCGTCATGGAGAACAAGGGGAAAGATCTTTGCCCAGCAGTGTGATACCAGAAAATGCTAGTAAAATAAAGAGTGAAACAGTGGTACGTTATTAAATGCAGATGAGTGCTTCTTTTATAGCGTCTGATAATGAATCATGAATATTGTGTCTAGTCTCTTTCTGTTGTTTCACTTACGACACCCAATATTAGTAGCTATTGTGAGTCGTGTGACATGTCAATGCATCATATTTGCGGACAGGTTTCGCTCGTGACCAGTTGATCTTTAATTCCCGTCATTAATAAATTGCCATTCGGCTTTCGACCAGTTTTGTGTAACATCCTGTCGATTAGATATTCTAATTCTGCGGTCAGTCAATCTGATTACATATTCATAGTTAGCATTAATTTGTGTAACGGAGTATGTAGAACTTCGTATGTGTTGAAGAGCAATAAATTAGCATTGACAATATTGAAGGAGGTATATATTAACATTCAAAATATGGCTAATTTTATAAAATACTACCAATTGAAATGTCACCGTTGGTACACTATGTAATGATTGTTTAACTAAGTTGCTAGGAATAACACGGTAGGTATGTATGTCAGTTACATTTTTAAGGAAACTAAGATGATGAATTCAGTTGTCTCCTTATCACTAAAGTTGTTACTAGGGCAAATTCTACTAAATTACCAATTTTAACGCGCCTTAATTTCATACATATACATTTTTTTAATACTACGTCGGTGGCAAACAAGCATACGGCCCGCCTGATGGTAAGCAGCCTCCGTAGCCTATGTACGCCTGCAACTCCAGAGAAGTTACATGCGAGTTGCCGACCCTAACTCGTTGAGCTCTGGCAACCTTACTTACCGGCAGGATCACAACACTATCAGTAGGGTCCAGTGTTATTTGGCTGCAGTTTTCTGTAAGGTGGAGGTACTTCCCCAGTTGGGCTCTGCTCTAGATCTGGAATAACATCCGCTGTGCTGTGCTCTACCACACAAAGCGAGATGACATTGACAGTGCCCATACATCTCTTATAAAATATATTATCGCAGTAATTTAGTTAAATTATTCAATTTGTTTTTTTTTTTTTTTTTTTTTTGAAAATGAAAACTATTTATTGACAATAACAATATACATAATGGATATATACAGATGAATACTATAACTAGCTTATATCTAAAAGAGGCCCTTGAGGCATTGTACCAAGGATGCTGGCGGCATTTCCTCGTTGTATCGCAATACTGATACGTTGTGCGAGGAAGCCGCCAGCTCTTCGGTCACCAGTTAATTTGTTTTAGTTTCCACCGTCTAAATTACTTACGAACTTGCTTGGCTGAACTAAGCAAAGTTGTAAGAGAATTACGGGTAAAGGCAAGCCCTTTGATTGGTATGTAAGTACAAAGTAACTAGGAAGCCACAACTGCTGTACTGTGTCTGGAAATAGATCAATAAATCAGCACCTGCCAATAAACACTAGAACTTATGCAAGGAAACTTTTACTTTCTTCGTAACGGCACTTCTGTATCTCGCAAAAAACACATTTTTTATGCCTATATTGAGTTGTTATGACTGAGTGAGTATTTTTAGCGTTTTTGCGCTACCGATAAGAATGCAATACTCATAATGTAACGAGCCACTGAAGATAATTGGAGTAATAAATACCGGCAATCAACACTTGACTTGTGATGTTTAAAAATTAGTAACAAACAATTTAGGCACACCTAAATAGGTAGGAACTAAGGTAAATAATAACCTAAGTTCGATATTAAGTCACCATTAACTGGTTTTATAAAACCAATAACTGGTTTTAACGACAAAAGCGGCCCATATAATGTAGATCTAGTGAAAAAGGTACACGTCTCACGCAGCTTAGGTATAAAAGGGCAGAAATGTTACGTAGAACTTACACCCTTTCACACCTGCACTACCCGAGACTTGTACCAGTTGTACCCTTATTCACTAGGGCTACATAACAGTATTAGACAGTGTTAAATAGGTACATATAATAAAATTGTATAAGAAGTAAGTCTACCCAAACTAAATTCTATCTATATTCGTATGCATGTATTTTATCGTTTTCTACATCGTGATGTTCTGAAATAAACTCGTAAATGATATAAATATCAGCACGTTACCGCTTCGCCTATTCGTTACGAGTACTCAACTCGGGTCGACAATGGGCTAGTCTAATCAAGTGTGATTCGAAGTGCTTGCCGGCCGGCCGCGTGCGAATCGAACGCTCAGGTTAACCAGTATAAATATAAATTGCAATCTCCGATTACAAATACTTGTTAAAGATCTCGAGCTTGCTCGAGATTTAAGAGTGTCCGTGCTCGCGTAACCAATAAGTAATCCCGCAATATAACCATTTTAACGGATAAAAAGGGGTTTATACTGCACGTTTCCCTTGTTTTTGAAAATAGCGGGATCCTTGTATTGCATTTAAAAATACCGGTATTGAAAAATGCGTTACAAAAGATGGGATCCCGGTATTTCAGGAATCCCACATTTGAAAAAGTTGACTGGTTGTTTCAGTTGAACCAAAAATTTGACTGGTGAAGTCATAATTTTTTTGAAAATTGACAACCTAAGTAAAATTTAGTAGTTTATATTACAGTGAGCCTTTTTAATTCCCCTTTTTAGTAAAATTCAAGCGATTGGGATCCTGGGATCCCTATATTGTTGAAGACAGATTCGATATTAATACCGGTATTGTGAGAAGTTCGGCATCTGGAAGCCCTACCTGCGATCTATCGAATGTCGTCAACCCATCGAGTTATCGAGTTTCCGGAAAATCATTATATTATGAGTAAAAAGAAAATGATATTTAATGTATTTATTATGGTGTTTTAGTATTACACACCGTGACAGAGTAACCTAGAAACATTGAACCACGTCTTCAAACACGTATCTATTGTTCAATGTACTTATATCTAGGATAACGGTCCGTTTGGAAGGTAATAAATAGACCACAGAGTACGTTGTGGCACATACGTGAGGATTTAGGGGTTATTAGGGTTCCGTAGTCATCTGTCCGTCCGAGGCTTTGCTCCGTTTTCATTAGTGCCAGAAAGCTGAAGTCAGGAATGGGTATTATAAATCAATCATTCCAACAAAGTGGTACAAAAAACTAGGGGAAATTTTTTTTAGGGTACCTCAGCTACTCGTAAAGTGCGGACGATTTTTTTTTTTTTTTTTTTTTTCTTCTACCCTATAGTCTGGGGTGTCGTTGGATAGATCTTTCCAAACGAATACAGGTCTTCAATAACAAATTTTGAAAGGTTATATTTAAGAAAATAATCGCTTCGGAAAAAAATGTGTTCTCCCAGCTAACTTTTGAACTATGGGGAACTATTGAATCTAATATACTTAATATTCAATGAAAATTAAAGCGAACTGGAACCGTTTTTGAGTTATCACAAAAAAAGTCTTCCCTTTCTTAGTAAAAGTAAAAAGACGTAACTACAAAGCGCTGGGAGGGCACTCACTTTTGTTTGTTATGTACAATTGTACATGATACTTATTTATAACCCCCGTTAAAGATAGCCTATTGTTTTGCCTTTTGTTGTTGTTTGTGTGTTTTTGTCCAATTGCCCTTAGGGTTCCGTAGTTACCCTTCCGTCAGCATGTCGGGCCATGCTCAGCGTAGGCTACATTGAGCATGGCCCGTCATGCTCTTGGCCGATTTTTATTTAAATTAAGTTTATTTTCTTTCATTTTTTTTAACGCGGGAAACATATATTTGGTATATCTTCATTCTTGTTTATCCTTATTTTTGAATAGATTTCTTTCGTTCTAAGATTAGGCTGATGTGGATTGCCAAATAACTAATTGACAGGTATGTCCGCAGGGCACTACGTGCAATGACGACTCCGCTGCAACAATGGACGTAGCAATTTCTGAAGAGAGCTACGGGCATGGCATACTGCGTCCGATTCGCACGTCGCTCCGACGTGCGAGCGGGATGTTATATTACTATAATACGCGCATAGCGTTGTCTCGCTCAAACTTCGCGACGAACGCGCGAAGCGACGTACGAATCGAACGCTGTGTGCCATGCCTCTTAGACGAAGACGCCAATTCAAACTTACATTTTCTATACGATTTCACTTGGTGAACTTCCACGTCTTCACATAAAATTGGAAAACGTTAGTACAGATATATTTGTGCCACTACATGCTTATAAATATTTGAAAAAACTTTTGCGTAGGTATTTGTGTACTTTCACTTGGTTAAATAATTTTGAAAAATATTAGTACCTACAGACATATATCAGTTTTCAGTTGCTTACATATTATTGTGAGACTTGCTTAGATTAATATGAGAGGTGATTAGTGTAAATATTTTTGACTGGTTAATGTGTTCCAATGCATATTATGTACCTTTCTATGCTCATTTAGTTTTGAAGCCTTGGATTTGCTCATATATTTATGGATTCGACTGTACGAAACGGAATCCTCAACTAACTTGTCCAAACTACATAAGCGCGTTTTTAAAATTGATTAACATTTCGAACAATATGTTGTTATGCATGTAAATTAGGCTTATCCATCGCATTATAATATTTCCGGTATTATTGGATTATCATTATCATTACCCGTAGGTCCTAATTAATACACAGGATGGATTTTTTAAAAAGGTTACTGCAGGCAGCAACTAGAGTCAGACCAAGATAATTGGCAGCGATTTTGATAGCCCAGCCTGTGCAAGTGTTAAGTAAACGTCATAATTTCATAGAAGTTTGACGTTTAAAATAACACTCGCACTGTCTGGGCTGTCAAAAGTTAGTGAAGGTTTTCTAAGACCATTTTTGCGTAGCACAGGATTTGGTAGATGCCCTCAATGACTCATTAAAAAAAAAAACAACGGGTTGCACTCCAGGAATGCCGGCAGAAGTGAAAACTTAAATATTAACATTGTGCATTTTTGATATTTTGGAGAAATTGAGTAGCAGTTTTATGAAAAGAGATAATTCTCTATTATACCTACGTTAATCAATTTGAGTGTGGAAGATATTTTGAAATGCGAATTTTAGTGTTAATATACAACATATACAAAGTAATTCATGAGACGTGAGCAGGACTACAGCCTACACAATCAGTAAATGTTAATGAATCGTCCACCATCATATTAAGTAAAACAATCACGCTTCTTTTCTGTTATTTAACTTTTTGGCAAGGAAAAATTGGAGTATCTACAATCATTGGACACCCAACAACACAAAGATATAATACAACACAATTAACAAAGATTAAACCTCTTCAACCGTTATGAAAGCACTTTGATTATGAAGAAAATAAAATGTCACACTTGAATGAGATACGATTTTTCAAAAGTAAACAGGCTTCGATGACATTCAATTTACACGTCACCATGTTGTCACGTGTCCGTCTTACTAATTTTCAATCTGACGGTCACGTGACACCTGACGCCTGACGCGAGTTTAACATTTTTTCCCCATTACGAAAAGTGCACAGCGCCGCTAAAGAAGTTTTCACTTCAAAAATCCACCTGTATAACCGATAAATTGAGTTGAACAAACTCAATTAAAACTTCAATAATATTACCAATGAATATTTTAATTTAATACAACAATTATAGTGTATGCGTATACAAAATGTTAAATAATAATCTAGTATATGTTCACTGCAGTTAGTGTTGATTGCTCGTATATGCATTAGTAAATTCACTTCGATGTAAATAAAGTTGTAATCGCATACCTTACAACTAACGTGCATTAACGCATTAAGTGTAACACGCGATGCTTACGAGCTTGTACTTAGTAGGCAGTGTAGACATGTAGATAAATACGTACCGGGAGTAATGAACCTAGTAAAAAGTTAAATCGATTATAATACACACACACGATTATGTTCACATCTGTGACATAGTTCAGCAAAATACGCTCGAGTCGGTAGAGAGGAGGGCCAAGAGAATCATTAGGTAATGATTAGGATCTGACGGTCTGATCTGAAGGTTGCCAGCCTAACGATTTTTTATAGGATACATTTCGGAGAGTGCGCCGTGGAACTGCACAACCTTAGTCCTCGGTCCCCATTTCACCATCGGACTTCCAGACAATCGGCATTTCGGAATCGCTTCATGGTAGGTATTCCATAAATACGCACGAAGCATTTTGCTTCAACATTCCATATGCGAACTGCCAAGGAGTGGAATATCCTGCCTGAGTCTGTGTTTCCACATGAGTACAATTTGGATATTTTCAAGGCTAGAGTAAATATGTATCTCATAGGTAAGCGTGCTCCACCGTAGACCGCATCTTCACTTAACATCAGGTGCATTAAAAAAATTACTTCCAATTGTTAGTTCCAATACAAATATAATACCTTCTGGCTACATAATGGACAAATAAAAACAAATTGTTTTGCTATAACTAACTTAGTCAAAGGTAGCAATGGTAGCATACTTCAAAATAATACATAATAAAAAGCGGATTATAAAATAATGGGTAACAATTTAAAATACTCGATACATTCAAATTGAAAAACTTCCTTTTTACCAGCTAAAAATAGACCGCCTTTAAATATTTAATCTCATTTACACGAGCATAAAAACCCAGCCACGTGTGCACATAAGTACAAAAGTTCGATTAGTACAAGTAAGGCCGGTAGCACAGGTTCCGGTAGCAGTACAATCGCGCACCCAAGGCCGCGGCGCCAACTCTTGCCAGCTGTCAATCATTGGCTTCACACCTTGCGCGTAACCATGTGTGCGTGAAGTCCGGGTAATGCTTTTGTTTCAAGTGTAACAGTGCATATTGACTAGTCTGTATTGTTTTGAGCGAAAAGGATGCGGAAAGCACGAATTATTTGATGACTAAAAAACCTACATTAGTTGATTAGACCTACTTACTTATGATAAAGGTATGGCCCATCTGATGACAGGAACAACGTTTTAGAAATTTACTTACGATTTTAAATCCGAAGGTTTCACATGCGTTTTCCAACTTTTAAATGTATATGGTACCTGTTCTAAGAACTGCCATTGTTTTTCTGAATGATTATAAAATTTACCGATATTAGGAGAGTGGTCGATGTTTAGGCTGCGTTTTCACTAAAGCGGAGATGAACGATGAGGAGAACAGATCTCTTCTCCGCTCCCCGCAGTTACAAGTTACAACCAATCTTCATTTCGTCGACATGTGACAAACCAAGAACAAGCGGGCATCTCGCTTATTTTTGCCCAGAACGTGCAAGTTGTGGAATGAGCTACCTGCTGAGGTGTTTCCATTGCGCTATGATATGGGGTTCTTCAAGAAGCAGGTATTTAGGATTTTCAAAGGTTGGCAACGCATAAGTGGCTCCTCCGATGTTCCTTATGTCCATGGACGGCGATGCCTGCTTCCCATCAGGCGGCTCGTTTGCCGACTATTACATAAAAAAATGCTTTTGGTTGATTCCTGCATGTATATTCTCATCACCGCTCATCTCCTTAGTGGAAAGGCAGCCTTAGACAGATCACGATGCCAGTCTTTGTCGTACATCGGTACATCGTTGGAAATTTTGGCAACGTTTACCTATCTACGTAGTCTTGCCATAAATTCTGTCCTACATGAAATGACATTTATTTTGAAAATAAAAGAAGGCTTATAAATAAATCAGGGTTATCTTTAATTAATTATATTATACAGATTCTATAAAATAAAATATTTATTCAAAATGTCCACCTGTTACTTTAAGGAGGTTAACACATTTAACACTTTTCTGGCACGGACGGTATCGATGGATATTGATTGAAGCCGCTGCCCGCACTAAATCTAACTTGAGAGACTAACATTATGACGAGGTTTAGAGCAGGCTTTCTCCTCCAAAATATTCCACAGACCATAATAAGGGGTTGAGATCGGGGCTTCATAAGGGCCAATCTTCAGCTTCAGCCGCAATAAACTCGGGTAAATGCGTCGCTAACCACCGTTGTGTTGTCTTAGCTTTATATGCAGGGGCAGTCTTGTAGAAATACCCAGTGCTTACCGGCAAATAATGTATAATTTAGCGGCTTAACAACTCTCTTCAAAATGTCGTTTTGACAGTTTGTAGGACGTATTTTTACTCCTTGTTCACAAAAATGAAATTCTGTGACGCCTTCATAGGATACTCCCCACCAAACCATGACATATACAGGATGGTGGCCTCTTTCTACCCTTGAAACTTTTTAAGAAGCTTCTTGGGAACTGTTAGCATACATTTTATCATTTTGGCGGCTGAATTTTTGCTCCACGGTAATGATTTTTTCATTTGTGAACAGAATATTACGATATCCGCCCTTTGCATGCCGCTGCCACAACACTTTAGCTCTCGTCGCTCTTATTTTCCGTAGGGCCGCTGTCAATCGCTGTCCTGTGCTCCGACGATAAGTCCCAAAATTAAAGTCTTGTTTTATAATACACACCATAGTTCTAGGTGGAGTTTTCATTTCTCTAGCCATGATTTTCTGCTTCCGTAGTGGATTTCTCCGAATTCGCTCAACAACCGCTTTAATCACTGCCGGTGTCCTTGTTTGACGTTGTCGATCGCTCCTGGGTCGGTTGTCGACTAAACCCATGTCGTTGTATCGCTTGATAGTACGATAGATACATTTCTTCGTTATATTCCAAGGTTTCAGCAGTTTGAAAATGTCATTCACTTGCTTGTTACACTTGTTTAACGCTATCACTGCGACACGATTCTTTTTGATGCCCCACTCCATCTTCAGGGAAACGATACCAGGATCTAATGTACTTTTCTAACAGCTAAATATCTACGTAAGCATAACCATAATACAAAAGTACATCAAACATTCCATTATTAAATTTAAAATTATGAAAAAATTGGGACAGAATTCATGGCAAGACTACGTACTTATATTCTGTTTTTATTTAAAGCCAGAACACTGCTTCTACAATAATGTTGTGCCATAAAACCCGGTAACCATTACATACAATTGCATCTCCATTCTCCAATAGCAACTTAAAACTTTAAGTAGAGAAGGTAGGTATGTAAAACATTTCAAATATTTGAAGGTCGAAACAAAGTGGAATAAAAAACATAAATGCCACTAACATACTTTACTAGATTCAGTACTGGTTCATATCGTACAAAAACATTTTAAGTACACGTACAAAGTGAATGTCTGGTGGCAAAAAATGGGCTTCGCTACATACTCAGTGTAATAAATATCTCTCAGTGTAATTAAAGTGTAGTATTACTTATAGGTAATGCGACAAAACCTGGTTTTTAGGGTTCCGTACCCAAAGGGTAAAACGGGACCCTATTACTACTCGTAAGACTCGGCTGTCCGTCCGGTTGTCCGTCTGTCACAAGGCTGTACCTCATGAACTGATAGACAGTTGAAATTTTCACAGGTGATGTATTTATGTTGCCGCTATAATAACAAATACTAAAAAGTACGGAACACTCGGTGGGCGAGTCCGACTCGCACTTGTCTGATTTTTTTTATTCGTTTGTCCTAGTAGAACATGTGTTAATAATGATTTAGAACGGCGGTTCTGTTCCGTTGGAAATAATTTGGGCAACTTTTTGATATTTCACCGACACCAACTAACAAATATCAATGAAAAATTAAACTTAAGCAGCTCTTTGGCTCTTGTTCATAGCAAAATGTTGCAAGCGTTTAAACAATGATGGTGAATACTTGTTTTACATGACTTGTCTATACCGTCCTATTACTCGTGTCAGTTTCATCAATAGGGGCGTTTACTGTAGGTACTTTTCGTATAATTTACGACGTAGCCATGAACCCGAAAAACTTCATGGATTGCGACATCTTCGTTATAATTCATAATAGTTATTTGCTTTACAAGGGGGAAATGTTTTTTAACCCCTTGTGCTAATATTATTAGCTCGAGAAAGCGAAGGGTTTCTAAATTGAGCCACGCAATCGATATTGGTTCATATTGTCTTACACTTAAAGGTAGTAATCAATGGATGATTGCTTACAAATAACGTTCAGAACATGAACATTTTAAGAGGCCAACTCCGTGACCCCACATTGCAATACTTATCTTAATGTGACCATCACGAATTTGCTAAATCAACTCGTGCGCAACTTTGATTAATGAGTATCACTAAGTATTAGCAATTAATGCCGATGCCACGGTGTTATCATTGGGCGCCTTATGATGTTGTTCTTTCGACACATGGGTATGACATTTTCTATTAATTATTTGAAACTACATTAATACAATACTTCCATATTCAAATGAGTTTCCAATTTTATTGATCTGATTTAAAAATTATTTTGTCTTATACAATTTACATAATATTATGTCGCATAAAATAAGACTAGTAGATCTTTAAGCTGTAGACCTCGCGATACGCTTCATATGCTAACAAAATGTAAATATAAAAATACTTACTTCGTTGAATCATTATCACAGTGAATTCACAATGGTCTTAAGGATGACTCACGCTAAAACGGGCCAGGGCCAGGCCGGGGTGGGCCAGAGTGAACCGACACACTGGCTAACCGGAGCGCCACCGTCGCCGGACCGTTCCAGGTCCGGGGCGTCCGGGTCATCCTATATTATTGTACCTCTATGCGTTAGCACTATCGTTGAGTCCGTTGAGTCTCCGAGCCCGCGTCAGGCCAGCCGGGCTGTCCGAGCTCACCAAGCCGTCTAAGTAACGGACTGTTCATGAAGAATGTACTTCCTTTATGCAAATTTACATAATTTTACACGTAACGAAACTACAGACAAACTATCTAACTACCAAACCTACTCACAAAATTTCACGAAAATCGGTTGAGAAATGCGACCTGCATCATGAGGAGAGCATCCGGACATACGAATGCATTTTTGCCCAAGCTGAAACTGAGATCTTCGCTAACGCTTGATCAATTATACACTACTTTCACTAAATTATAAATGAAATCAATGCACTCATTCATTCTATGCAATGATGCACAAGTCTACAAAACAATACTATACCTTATGTTTTTATTATTTAGCAAGCATGTACTAAACTTTTTGCAATAATAATAATAATTTAGTAAACTATTCTGCGCTAAAACTTCCGATACCGGTATTGCCGATCATAATTTTAAAAACCTTTTTAGATATTCATCTTGTTACATAAACCTATTAGTTAACGTTATCCAATTAAATATAACGAGTTGGTATTCCAAGAGTTATAATCGATTATTTGTTGTGGGTGTTCGTCCACGCAACAAAGTGCGCGACATGTCACGGGTCACTGATGACAGAGATGAGTAAAGAAAAGAAAATCAATCTTCTTACAAATCGAAAACAAATAAAAAATCTTGACGTTACCTATACTAAGCGTTACGACACGATTTTACGAGTGCGCGAGTTAGTTTGAGTACCTACTTTTTTAAGAGGGGGCTAACGCAACATTGTAGTTGTATGCTTACACGTTTTGATCAAGGGAAATTGCCAAGAAATTAGATTATATTTGCAAGGCCAGACTTCAATCAAAATCTTAAAAGGTTAAAGTTGGCTTGATAGAAACAAAAAACACGAATATATGTCTAATTTTCAGTTGTAACACGAATATATGCCTAAGTTTCAGTTGTAATTTATATGTGTATAATATATGTCTAATTTTCAGTTGTAATTTTAGTTAAAAAAAATATTGTGATAGAGTCATGGCATCTGGTGAGCAAAATTTTGAACAGAATTATATTTTCAGAGTAATTAAGATAGAAGGTAAAAACCCGTGCAAAGGCTATATCTTCCGTCGAAAGTTTCGCGCTGCACGCCATAACTTATGTATCTTTCTAATTTCCTGGGTTTACGCAGGACGTATGAGCGATCTTAAGTTGTTTATATTATCATCAGTTTGTATTGTTACCTGGCTATTTGTAACGAAATAAGTGTCCGGTAAATCCACCGTCTAACCTTATCAACTTTTTATATCAATTATAAACCTGTATATATCAATTACCTATCATTACTACGTCGCAAAAATAAGAAAATAACCGAATGTTAATGTTAATTTTGACTCTCGGAGACCCTATACATCTCAAAGTATAATTTGATAAACTATATAATCTCTAAATAATTTTAGGTTTTTTTTGTATCTGTTTGTTTTTTTTTAACATTGTCATTTTAGTTTTATTTTTTGTAATTCAATATTAAGAAACTTTATATATCTCTAAGAATTATAAATATCGATAAAATATCGATACTAACTAAAGTATGTCTTTCCCATCACGGAACAATGGTGTTCCAGACCTTTGGGAGGCGTGCGCGGAGCCGAAGCCAACACGTAGAGACCCTTTTGACACTTTAATGGAATGTAAGAGGTACTTAGTGTTAATGTTAATGGGGCGTTTCGATGCTTTTTCTAAACCTGAACTATAAATGGCGCCATATACAGTCACAATGCGGTTGACGAATTTGTATGCAGATTAGCAGTCTTTATTATTTACTAGCCTCTGTTGATTCGTTTTGTCAACATTTTTAAGTGCACATCATAAGGCTCGTTTATTATGCACATCATAAGGCTCATTTTACAAGCAAATAGTTATTATGTTGCTTAACGAATATCATGGGGCCAGTAAGATATTGCAGATCTAAATGTAAATTAAATCATATAGCTTCGTAGCCTTGGTTCTTTTTAGGAGACATATTCTTCATTATTACGTAAAATTTAAAACTTTCTTCTTAGAGCATTTAACCAACCGGAGACGCCTAGTCTGTAATTTTCTGTACAAAACAGTCTGCCGATTTTTTCGGGGTAGGGCACGTCAAATGTATGGCTATTTGTACGTAACGTACAGATAAACATCACTACGTACAATAAGTATGACCATTGGCCGAGGTTTTCGACAGAGGGCGACTTAAAAGCGACTCCGGTTGGTTAAATGCTCTGAGACTTTCTTCAATGAGGTGACAATTTGAGATACAGTTTTTAAAACGAATGTTGTATACAATAACAACTAAATACTGTCTTTGATCACTATATTTTTAAAACATCTACATTATCAAACAAACACGCATAATCAAAACTATTAGGTAAAATACTCTCGCTGATCAGTAAATGAAATTTTTACTCGCACTTGTTTTTTTCCCACCACTAATTCGCAAGTCAACGAGCCGTGCCTTCTAATATTAGTGCGTTACTTAGGTGGAGAACACACGAAGCCCGGCTCTCCGCGACGTTACACGATTAGGGTTTGCACGACGAATCTGAAATGTATGGGAAGATCCGCCGTCCGCGGATCCGGATCTAGATCCGGATAATTTCATACATTTCGTATCCGGATTGCAAACCCTATGCGCGATCAATCGTTGTTTCACGTATTAGCGTATGACATTCAAAAAATGTGTGAGCACCAAAAACCGTGCTGTGAAAGAGTACCGGTACTCAAACGTTTATGCATTTTTGAAAGTTGAGTTTGGTTTCGAACCTTAAGTAGCTTTTTCCCTGAGCTCTTTTAAGGATGCGACAGAAAAGTGCTAAGTTAAGAAAGAGGTTCAAGGACAGCATGGCATGTGAATCATCACTTACACATTCATATAAGCATTAAACTAATTTTACGGTTTTAATCACATTTTTTAGTCACTCGCGTCACGTACACGCGGCACGCGGCTATCGTGACTACTGCTCATGCACTGTTAGTGCTTGAAAATGAAGACCGGGCTCTCCAAAACATGTCGCGCGAGTGACTGAAAATACGTTAGGTAAACCGTAAAATTAGCTTAATGTTAGTTGTTGTTTTAGCTTAGTGTTATTTGTGTTACTCACGACACTTAAAATTAGATCAGTTTTACAAAGTTCGAGCGACGAGCTTGTCGCTAGACTTATATTGACCGGGATATGGACCGTGATTACGTTTTGAATTGTTTTCGAGCTCCCGATATTGAGAACGTGACCAGTGGTAACGTTAAAATCGAACGCAGCCGATGCGCACGAATGAGGGTAGACCGAGCGCGCTCTACACAACTTTGACACCCACCCGCTATCTTCAATTACCTGCGAGCAAGATGCATGTAACTGGCGTCGAAATATCGGGAGTTTGGAATCATTACAAAAGGTAATCATGTTCCATATCCCGGTCAATATAAGTCTAGTGGAGCTTGTCGCTGCAATGTTTCGTGTATTCTGCGCCTTACCGTGATAAGAGTCCAGTGTAATAGAGTGTAATGCCGTCCGTCATGTTGGCAATTAATTCAAGTCGAGTCATTGCACGCGCAGTCACTGGCCTGGTTAGTGCGGTGCAACTCGCAACCCTACTATTGGGCGCCATTGTACGGTCAAAGCTGAACATTATGAATAGGTAGAATATAATGTAATATGCTATATTCAGAATCAGGCGTGCCTTTATAAAAACCAATTGGGTTTTATAAGGCTGCAAAATAAAATGCAGGCTCTAGGACTCTGAAAAACGTCGCCAGTATTGAAAGCCGACGTAATATTTTTGAAAATTACATTTTAGAATTTATCTCCCATAATTGTGTGAATGTTATTACCTGCAACTAAAATTATATATTTCAACTAAAATATTACTGCCATCCCTCATTGCGATCATGAAAGTAAATTAATAACAACGCTCAATGCTCTTTTTATAATTGGAGCCTTTGGAAAGGAGAAATGTATTGTCAACGGGTCCACAGGTGTCAGCGTGATACGTAGTATCAGTTACAGTATTACTCGAAACAAAATATAAACTTATTTTTTTTTACGCTGAATATTCTATACGATAATGACCGACAAATTATGAACTTTCGAAAATGACTGCTTATGCTCCTTAAGTGCGAAATCCGCACACTAAGTAGGTTTACTTAAGGCGTTCATTCGTGCTAAGTTTTTGGGTCAAGCTAACTAAGTGGGCGGGGTCATTGGAAACCGACATGCAATTATTTGACAAATAAATCCAAGTATTGCAACGACCGTTGCGTTTTATAAATAGAATTATAGTTATAGAAGCAATACCAGCCAACCAACACTGATAAGCTGGAAGTTTTTACAGGGGTCCGGTCGTCAGACAGGAAGCGAGTATAATGTGTTAAGTAAGTACATATAACATTTTTCTAACATAAAGGAAGGACGCTTAGCACGAAGCATTTCGTACATTAAACCGCTTGTTCCTAGAGTCAGACGAAGATAAATTCGCTGCCACGATTTCGATAGCCCAGATAGTATGGGTGTTATTTTAAACGTCAACATCTATGAAATTATGACGTGTACTTAACACTTTCACAGACTGGGCTATGAAAATCGTGGCCAACTTAGCTTGTCTGACTTTATGTCTATCGCACGCGCTTAATAATATTGTTGGATCCCTAGCCAAATGGCAATTTTTTGCGCTAGGATAACGAAACGCTTTGTGTCTCTCTCTCTATCACTCTTTCATATTATTGCATCAGTGACACTTGCGTTGCATGTTGGCTATACCCTATTCTATACCCTATTCATACCGGTGGTCAACGACACCGTGAGAGCGGGTCAGCAATATAGTTATGCGTGTGCGTTAGAGAGGAACAGGCAGGTCAAAGTACGAAATTTCTCGTACTAAGCGTCCTTTTTTTACCTTTTACAGTGATGAGTTATGAGTTACTGTGTTACTGTTGTCTTATGTTGAGTTATGAGTCTGTGTTACTGTTGTCTTATGAGTCTTATGTTGAGTTATGAGTCTGTGTTATTGTTGTCCTATGAGTCATCATCGTCTTTGGTTCTTAATGTTCTTATCCAAATACTGACAGGAAAGAAGTGAAGCTAGAAACTTCTGTCAGTTTTCTATTTCATTTCGGATAGTGCTAACGTGGTAGTGGTAAATCCCGATCAAAATATTATCCATCGCCATAAATTATAATGTCATGTAAATGTGATAAAATTACTTCGGTGCGTGTTAAGTTTTTTTATCGTGTTTTCATGCCACATAATTCTCTTTCTCGCGAGGCAAAGTAAGTACATGATATATCAGATATGTGTAGTGAAACTACCTACTTTTACAAAGTACTTCTAAACATCTTATGGACCATGTACTTAATGACTTGCTCACTTTCTGACCCACGGATAGCCTTGATTTTTGTTTTACAAAGAATTTACGGTCAGAAATATTTCACACCTTGATGACCAACTACACGTTAGTTAGGGTTTTATTTGCGAGACTTGTGCTATAATTGGAAGATTTACCGTAAAACAAACTGGGTGTTGTCACTACAAACTTGCTAATCAGTGTTTGTATAAAACAAACACTGCAGGGTATTTATTAGGCATACACACAATAAGATATCTTGCGATATCGTTAGCAGTTACGGCGTACTTTTATGCCATAGAACAATTTTTCGTAACAGACAAAGTACCTATATAGGTAAATGGCTTTTATTTGACCCTCACGTTTGACCAGATTTTATACAATTTTTCGTAACAGACAAGTATATAGGTATTGGCTTTTTTTTGACCCTCACGTCTGACCAGATTTTATATAATTTACCTAGTTTGCTCTTAAATAATTGGTTAATTATGCTGATTACATATCACCATTACAAGAATCATAGTAAGTACTTGTATGGCATTTAGAACTTGCCTTATACAGCGTGAATTTTTGAAACGACGGCATGTCCTAAGGGTAGTTAATTTAGGCTTTAACGAACACAATTTCATAGGTTTTATACATAACAGACGGCTTTTATTTTTCCATATAAAATAATTCATCAAGCAATGTATTAGTCAACTAAATACCAGAGCATAATAGTTTTTTTTGAGCGGCAATATATTTCGTAAATCATAGTCACTTATGACAGTTGTGACGTCGCGTCGTTAAATACGACGTTTTGAGTTAAAACAAAGTAGTAGAGTCAGACCAAGATAAGTTGGCAGCGATTTTGATAGCCCAGGATGTGCAAGTGTAATAAACGAAGTTGAAGTTTGAAATAACACTTTCACTGTCTGGGCAGCCAAAATCGCTGCCAACTTATCTTGGTCTGACTCTACTACTTTGTTTTAACTCAAAACGTCGTATTTAACGGCGCGACGTCATAACTGTCATAAGTGACTATGATTTACGAAATATATAGCCGCTCAACAAAAAAAAAACTATTATGCTCTGGTATTTAGTTGACTAAATTTAAATAAAAATCAGAATCGTCTTATAGCATTAAACCCTATGTCTAGTTTTAGTATATTTTAATTGGTTCTTATTAAACAAGCAATTCTTAAACGCTCTATCCGATATAATTATCATTTATATCAAGATACTGCGTTTAAGGGTGGGTAGAGTTAAAGATGAGACACTATCACAGTTGGCAGTTAAGTTAATTGATTTCAGGTCCCTAAATATGCATAGGTCCCTAGGTTTTATTCATAAGCCTTATCAACTGAGACTACGCCATTATTGAAAAGAAGGACTGTAATTTCTACAAATAGTCAAATCGTGTCAGCTAATAATAATTCAAATCGTGAATAACAATTCGAGCCGGCATTGATTTGTAAAAAAATCCACCGAGCCCATGTCACACATTTGAAAGGTCACACCTTTATCAGATAAACTTGCAAGTGCAAGGAGGTCGTCTTTATAATAGTCGATAATTGGTGACTACTGGAACAACGTGACGGGCGACTAGGGGCTCTTGCTCGATGTAATATCAATTTGCTCGGTGGCCTTGGCACACTGGTGTAGAGTTTCTCTCAATATTGGGAGCACGGTTAGGTTCCGTCACTGAGCGAAATTCTAGAGAGCTACAACGGGAACTAGTGTTGGGTGCTAATTGGATTTGGTACGGTTTTCGGACACTACTGGAGAAAAGCATCGTGTATTTTGTAGGAAATTTAGATATTAGTACGTCTTAGAAATACTATAGGTATCTATTTAAATTTACATAAATTGATTAACCCCCACGATAAGCTCAAGAAAGCTTATGTTGAGGGTACTCAGAGACAACGATATATATATCATATACGAATACTTACTTAAATACATACATAGAAATCATCCATGACTCAGGAACAAATAAGTGTGCTCATCACACAAATAAATGCCCTTACCGGGATTCGACCCTAGGACCATCAGCTTCATAGGCAGGGTCACTACCCACCAGGCCAAACCGGTCGTCAAACCGGTGGTCGTAAATATTATACTACTTTAAAATGTAACTTACACTAAACTTTTTGCTACCATTAGCGTGTGCATTTGGCTCGTTCTGGTTCGTTGTGGCGAAAGTGAGACGCACAGGCGAACGATTTGATATTTTTTGACTCGGGAATGTAAGTTTGAATTGGCCTCCTTACCCCTATCTATTTGTGTGGCTTGAGTTATTCTCAATTTATTCCATGAAACTGTTTATTTTTTGAGAAATTATACCTAATAATATTTTCAAGGCGTCGTTTAATTTCTCACAGTGTCATGATATTTGAGATTGGAGCACACCAAACAGCTCGGCGCCAGACCAGCGCCGCCCTAACTCATTTGCTTGCCTGCTTACAGCGCTTGTGTGACAGCGGTGCTTAAGGGGAAACCAAGGGCAGTAACTGCAGTAAGCGCGCCATCCCCGCGTCGACGGCGAGACGCAAGGTGTGGTGACAACCGTGGGCGGTTACCGCGACTTATCAAAGCCGTGGTTACAGTATGAACTTTCCTACAAAGAATACTGAACGGGTCGGGTTCGGGTTGAGGCGGCGCTAGTCCAGTTTTTTGGTGTGCTCCAACCTTATATTTTCTTGATGGTTGTATTTATTTTTCGACATGTGCCTTTACATCTTTGGACTGACACGAAATCTCGGGCAAATTGGAACAAAATGTCATTTCAAATAAACTACTCAAAATTCGGAAAATAACAATGTGGACAGGTAATGCAACTAGCCAAACGTGTTCTTAACTAATTAATACAATATAACCTACAAATCTATGATCAAGTACGGTTTAGTTAATTTGTTAATGGGAAAAACGAGTCGACATACCCGATGTAACATGTCGTGACGCTCATTAAACCACCTCGTCTGAGGCAAGATTTTCGCAACGTTTGTTTAGGCTAAAAAGAAGTGTGATTTTGTTTACAATGTTGCATCGCAACTCGCACTGGTTTGACAATATTAAAGGCAAACACGGCATTTCCTACCAGGCTTTAAGAACGCATTCCAATGCTTTTTTTTTAGTTTTGCGTGTTTTAGCACTTACACTTGCTTATTAATGCAATTACATGAATATTAGAATATTATTTCGTCTTTATAAATCTAAACATAAAATAAATAAATAAATACAAATTGTCTCCCCGTGCCATGGAACTTTATAAACTACTCAGCTTTTTCCAGTAAATGTGTTGTGGAGTGGGTTATTGCTGCATACATTAAAAAGAGGTATTAGGTATTGGAGTGGGAATATGATTGTAGGACACTAACATCGGTGCTTACATTTTCAATGTTAGTAAGGGGCATAAAACGTGTATATAATATAATAAATTATATAATATTTATGTTTATACATACAATGGTTAGTTATCGACCCATTCATGTACAACTTTTGTTGTTTTTTTTTTTTTGGGGCTGACACATTTTATGTTTTTACGCTCTCCTGTAAAATTTGGTCTGAAGAACTTACTAAGTTTTGATATGGGCCAGCCAATATATCCAAATGTAATTTGTTTGTGTTTTACCACGGTGAAAATTATCACCTGGCAATGACCATACTTCGTACAATGCTAGTTAAAAAAAAACATATTGATGCCTGGTACCGTTGTTATCGACCAAAGATTTAAAGTAAATATTTATCGACCCGGAAATATGCTTTGACTGTCAGTGTCAGATATCAATTGTCAGTAATTTAATAGGCTGTATATAAAATACTGGCACTCTTAAGCGCAGTTTCATTAACCACTATCAGCAGTTAATCAAAAGGCAATTAATCTAAGGTTTGACCGACCAATGCAGGGCTGAGAATCTTAGACTCTGCCATACAACTGACCTCGATCAAGGTCATGATATTGTGGCGGAATGATCACCGTGGCCTACCCCATATCACCATCGCGAGAGCAAAGCTTGTCTGCCTCTTGCTGCAAATTGTCAAGTGATTTATTTAATGTTAATTTTCGACCCTTTGTCGAACTGACCTCAATTTCTCTAGTATGCGCTGGTAAGGCTGCGTGGCTAGAGCGCGCATAAGACCGCCCGCATGGTCGCCGGGCGCTACCTCATAGCACCGAGCGCGACTCCCGTAGAACTTATCCGCCCATGTCCTGAAATAGAAATATTTTTATCAGTAACTGTCTGTGATATTGAAATTCAGGCGAAATATGGTATGGAGATACTTTGAGTCCTGGGACAAGTCGTAGGGTAGTTTTTAACCCGAAAATCATGACTCAAGGGGTGGAATTTGCTTTGGAAATTGTACAAGGAAATATTAATTCTACGCAGACGAAGTCAGTTGTAATTGTTGTCGGTAATAATTACTTAAAATAATGAGTACTGAAGCTGACATGGAACTTTATGAACCACAACTACCACCATAGTTATTCTAATAGTACATTACGATACAAGTGCGAAAAATAGGAAATTCGAAACGAGTGGCTATAAATTAAAACACGACCGAAGGGAGATTAAATCGACACGAGTTGCGAATTACCTATTCGCACATGTATCTTACAACGTTTTACAGTATATATGGCCTTTTAAATGTTCGACACAGTAACGTAATATGCTTATTTTTGGCACTAGTGCGGTAAAGTAGCACCATATGTACTGTAAAATCGCTTACGTTTTAGATATTTTATGATTACTTTCGTTAACGCTTGTTGGTGCGCGCGCAATTTGCTGCGATTCGAGTTTGACCTATTGGTGCGCGTTAGATGCACAACGAGTCATGTGAAGGTCGCATCATAACAATATCAAAACTTTACTGAATTGTCAAATCCGAATACATCTTCGATGGACTTTCGAACAACTTTATTACTTAAATAACATCTTAATTGAAACCCGTTTACTAATGCCGGAGCAGAGATATCGCGTAATAAACTTATTATGTTGCACATAAATCACTCATTCTAAGCAATGGATAAGGTACCTGTAGCCGCCGTGCAGGTCAGGGCCTCGACGACTTAAATAAAACTTCGATTTATAATGAAGTGAAGTATAATCTTAATTGAAACCCGTTTACTAATGCCGGAGCAGAGATATCGCGTAATAAACTTATTATGTTGCACATAAATCACTCATTCTAAGCAATAGATAAGGTACCTGTAGCCGCCGTGCAGGTCAGGGCCTCGACGACTTAAATAAAACTTCGATTTATAATGAAGTGAAGTATAATCTTAATTGAAACCCGTTTACTAATGCCGGAGCAGAGATATCGCGTAATAAACTTATTATGTTGCACATAAATCACTCATTCTAAGCAATAGATAAGGTACCTGTAGCCGCCGTGCAGGTCAGGGCCTCGACGACTTAAATAAAACTTCGATTTATAATGAAGTGAAGTATAATCTTAATTGAAACCCGTTTACTAATGCCGGAGCAGAGATATCGCGTAATAAACTTATTATGTTGCACATAAATCACTCATTCTAAGCAATAGATAAGGTACCTGTAGCCGCCGTGCAGGTCAGGGCCTCGACGACTTAAATAAAACTTCGATTTATAATGAAGTGAAGTATAATCTTAATTGAAACCCGTTTACTAATGCCGGAGCAGAGATATCGCGTAATAAACTTATTATGTTGCACATAAATCACTCATTCTAAGCAATGGATAAGGTACCTGTAGCCGCCGTGCAGGTCAGGGCCTCGACGACTTAAATAAAACTTCGATTTATAATGAAGTGAAGTATAATCTTAATTGAAACCCGTTTACTAATGCCGGAGCAGAGATATCGCGTAATAAACTTATTATGTTGCACATAAATCACTCATTCTAAGCAATAGATAAGGTACCTGTAGCCGCCGTGCAGGTCAGGGCCTCGACGACTTAAATAAAACTTCGATTTATAATGAAGTGAAGTATAATCTTAATTGAAACCCGTTTACTAATGCCGGAGCAGAGATATCGCGTAATAAACTTATTATGTTGCACATAAATCACTCATTCTAAGCAATAGATAAGGTACCTGTAGCCGCCGTGCAGGTCAGGGCCTCGACGACTTAAATAAAACTTCGATTTATAATGAAGTGAAGTATAATCTTCCCAAAGGTACTGGTTTACAAGGGTTCTTGCCAAAACGGTTCAATGTAGAAAGTAGGTGTTGAAAGTATGGAGGATGATGCAAGAGTGATTTGCAATATTTGACTTGATCAGTACAAAAAGGTTTAGATTTAAATGCTTCCAATTGGCCGCGATACAGATTATGTGGAGCGCTCCTATTGGTGCTTTTAAAAAGCCTCCGAATAATAGCCGAGCCCGACGGCTGCGTTTAGCTACTGCATTGATTTTTATATAATATTAAGTTGCAGTCGCAACAGTACCTAAAACACATATTTTTAGATTCACACAAAGCATATTTAAGCTGTGACACGAAAACAGAAAGGGTCTTGGTTTTAGACCTTTTCAGAGCCCCTAGTGTAAATTTATTCGATAGCGAAGCGTGACGTACGCGGTTGCGTTCTCATTTTTTTTGTATGGGATTTAGAAAGAGCGCGCCAAGCGGGACGTTTTGGGAACTCAAAATCCCATACAAAATGAGACAAAACGCAAACGCGTACGGCACGTTGCGCTATCGAATAAATTTACACTAGGGGTACTGTTTTCGTGTCACAGCGAAAACATTTAACTATGCGTAAGCTGTTAGCATTCGCGAATTTTATTGACTTAGTGACATAATTGTGCTAATAATGACATTGATGATGATGACTCTTAACGAAAGATCGCGCATAAAATAAGCGTAGAAAAGTTCGATTTCGTCCTTATATAAACGATTGGTTGCGGATCGTAGTCAACCAGTTTATCTAAATTAGACTCTAATATTAATCGAATTGAAATTCGAGCCGGGTGACTTATGGATAGCCATTAATCACGTTTTATTTAACGAATTAATGTTTTAGTTGACAATAAAAGGATTATATAACATTGGATTGGTCTGATTTCAAAAACATTAGGCGTAGAATATATTACCCAATTGAACTATTTTTTTTTTACTTACTCTAAATTTAGTCAAACAGGGTTATATTTTATATTATACACAATTTAGAACTCAAGCCAAAACTATATTACATAGATCAAAAATTGGGAAATTAGTAGGAAAACAACATTAATATGCTGATAATATACCTAATTAGGGCACCACTGGACGGTCGACTCAATCTTAAAGTGACTTCAGTCCAATCAGTAGGTAGTTACCCATAGTAATAATAAAGAAATGAATTAGTATTTATTGTCAAACCCTCTAAATGTTAATGGAATAATTAATGTTGTTGTGTGTAAAAAAACAGATTGAGTGTCTAAGTCTGTTCGCTTAAACATAAAATGATACTTTCAGATTAAATTACTAAATCAATAAGCACTTAACAGAAGCCAAAAAAAACTCCATCAGAGAATAACAGTTGGTCAAATTATGCGCTTAAAACCCACATTCAAAGTAAGCCAGTGTATAGACGGCAAAATGAATCTGTTTTTAATAGAGGTCAGACGGGCACCAGCTTATCTCTGTCAAGATTAGAATAGAGATTGGCGTTATGGGATTACTTTTACAAAACAGCTCTTTCAAACATCACAATCTATTGACAGGTAACATTACAGAATAATGAGGGGACAGAGCCATCTTAGATCATTTAATTCCAAATATCGTTGTAATATCATCAATAAATATGCAATCCTTTTTGAAATGTTGCGTTTGCGTAATAGGTCATGTGCATTACACTTAGCCGTGCCAATAAATGTCAATCTGTTAAATTAACGAGCTCTATCACCGCCTATCATGAGCATCTTCTGATTGTATTATTGTGTCATTTGTTTTAACGGAATATATATACGAAATTTCATTGAATTGCAGATGGATTTTTGTTTTTGCGTAGTTTGCGAACAAATTCACCGATAGAAATCTTTTTCAAAACTCATTTATCTTATATTAGTATATCTATAGATTGCTATTATGTAAGGATAAACATCACTTATTGATCTTAGTGTAATTTATTAAATAGTTACTCGCCGTTCTTCATTGTAAAAATCTATAACAAAATTTAGGAAACTATAGGTCTAAACTTAAAACATTATACACTTATTCTTTTGTATAAGATTGTTTGTTTCTTAATAAATAAATAAGAAAAAATCAACTACAGGTTCTTTGTAAAAACATCTGTCTGAATATTTATTTGAAAAGCTAAAGCATTTTTGTCTTTCGGATAATGTACCAAGGGCCTATTTTAGATATAAGCTAGTTATAGTAATCATCTGTATATATCCATTATGTATATTGTTATTAATAAATGTATTCCTTATACAATACATAATACCTATGAATACCTGTACTCTATAAAAATGCAGCGGTGGAGTACTCTTCGATGTCTTAGTAATTATCTTAAATAATTATATCTACAAGCATTAATTAGGTGCATATCATTGTTTTGCAAGGGCTTGTCAATAGTTGCTAAAGTTGTTAAATTTCTTAAGTTTCGCGAAAATGTCATAATTTCTTAGTATTAATTAAGGTGTGCAAAGGATACGACTCGTCAAATGTTACCGGACCGGTTGCGGCCGCGCGACTTCGATGATGTAAATACCTCACTATTTGCCCTAGCACTGATCATGAGACGCATTTAAGATAATTTGTTATTTAACATTGAAATGTATATCGAGTTACTTGGTCAATCTTTGAGAGCGATAAGACTTGTGAATATACGATGTGGTTGTTAAAGGAAACCGAGGTTAAGTTATAGGTACTTCAGAACCTCAAGTCTATTTACTGAAGAAAATTTGTTCATTTAAAATATGAAGGAATTTATAGGCTGCTCCTGTTTAAAAAAAACTGAAATAATATTAAAATTTTTATGAAATTACAGTTCATCCTTTCAATAGGCATTACTGAAATATTGAAAAGGTAATCGCAGATTTGTCAAATTTAACCATTAATAACATGACAATACGAGCCAAGGCACGCGTCTTCGTGAATGACACGATTTCATGACATCATTTTAGAAATCTTGCGAGACACTGACAGATAAAAATTGAGAAGAGATAATTGCGGCCATGAGACCTATTGCAGATCAAAATCTTCAACGGCTATAAGTTATTCAGTTCAGTCCTCATGACAGTGAAAGGAAAGTTTGGACGCCTCTTATCTATAGTTTGTCATATGACAGATGCTTTATTAATATCCTCTTGATCTAATTATCGGACCCGTTAGCTAAACGAAAGCTTGCCGTTTTCTGGGTGACCAGGCTATTGTACGCAAAAACCACGTTTCAAGGCACACGCGGGGTCGCGCGACGCACGCGTAGCCTCGCCTGCCAAAATAATAACCAATCACAATGCAATAATTGTTCCCTAACCGAGCTCATAAGAAATAATCTCACTGTAGCTAATATGTCAATAGACAATCGTGTTCTAACGCTACGTGCCAGCGTGCCTATTGTTAATTTTATTGAATAAAATGACGATAATAGCATTTGTCTTCTGACAACAATCTCATTGTTCATTTGATTAGAATTTAATCTAGTTCAAATAGTTTGGATTGCAAACTTAATTTTAGCACAGCGGGTCAGATAAACCCTAGCAAGCCAAGACATGCAATAATGTGTCGAGTTAAATGAGGTGTTCGCAACGTCGTGTACACAATTAAGTAATCATCAAATTCGACATACCTAATTGCGTTAGACAATAAGTAGCTATTGTATTGTTTGTACATTTCTATTGCTAGTGTAGTGAAATGGAGGCGATTTGTGCAATAAAGTTACAATCGACTCATATGAGTCTGTTTTTACTCAGAAATTTGTCTTGGCACGAATATAAAAAAATAAGTTTCAATAATAAGTAGGTAGTTAGTTTTCTTTGTAAAGGGTATAGCCGGGTAAGCATGGCCAAACTGCCCTTAGCGAAAAAAAAAAAATTTGCTTTTACTAGATTATTAACCTCTTTTTTCCAGGGATAATTCATTTTTTTTTAGAAAACGACCTTAATTGTATAAACAAGATACCCAAATTACCCTGCTATACCTTTTATTTTATTTTATTTTAGTATATGGAAAACCAACAGCGCTATATATATCTAGAACTTCCAATAGAATTACAGAGCCAATTACAGGTTCTCACTTATAGAAATACAATAAATTATAAAAAGTTTTTGCCCATATTAATTTACACATACAAGTTCCTACAGCTTAACAAATTAAAAAAAAAAATTACAAAGAAAACGAAATACCTACTTGTAAAAAGTTATATCTAATATTATTTTCAATGCTGACCATTTTAAGTTAAAAGCTAATAATTCATATATTTATTTGAAATTTTCTCAATAATTTTGTTTGTGTAAATGTTGTGGTTCCGTCTAGAAGTAACTTTTTATTCTTCATAATAACTTCTGAGCACTTCGCTTTAGGCTAGGCACTATATTCAAAGAACCGATGTCCGATTACGCGTAAATATAACGGATATCGAGGTCAAGGTACATTAGGTAATAAATCATAATCAAGTCAATTGTTTTATCTAATCAGGTAGCAGCTACTGTGTAATGTGTTCCTGTGTTTCAGAAGCATATTTCGGAATATTCTTTGGTCAACAATTGGTACTTGTACCTGATTTGAAATTATGCAAAAACTGGCCACTTGAACTTTACATACCGGATTAACGGAATAATAAGTAAACCCAATGTCAATTAACACTAAATACCTCATAGATAATGAAATAACGTTATTTTGTAATTTAATTTCACCATAGCGATTATGATTATGACTGTGACGTCACTTGACATTGGCATTGCATTGCTTTCGGTTGTTGTGGTTAATTAAGATAATAAGCGAAACAGACTAAATAGTTAATGGGTTTTTAAGTAGTATATATTCGTAAAACCTCTGATTCTTCCGTTCTCTTGTTAGCTCGAGGCCGGCAACTATGAGTTTAGTATTAAATAGGATATTAGCAATTACGGACGAGTTTTCATTTCGTTTTCTTTGATGAAAAATAATTCCAGCATCACTCCGCGACCTGTTACGAATACGAATTGCTCAAAAAGTAGCCCCGGATTTGTTTTATTTATGCTCTTATTTCTATTTCTTCTTCTTCTTTTTCTTTGCTCATTCCCACTTTAGGTGGGGTCGGCTCTCCTAATTTGTCTGCGCCATGACATTCTGTCTAGGTTTGTCGGATCAGGAATTCTCTCCTTCTTTAACAGGCTGGTCATACTGGTCCACCACGTCGTTGGGGGCTGGCCTCTACCTCTTTCTTTTCCCGGCAGGTATAGTGCTTTCTTAACCACATACTCGTCATCTCTGCGCATGACATCTCCGTACCACCGCAGACGACATTCCTCCAGCTTTTTGGGGATAGGGGCTACCTTGAAGGTTCCACGTATGTGTTAATTTCTGACCTTATCAAGCCTAGTAACCCCTCCCGACCATCGAAGCATCTTCATTTCTGTCGTGTGAGCTTTTGTACGTCTGTCTTCTGCATTGGCCAGCAGTCGGCTAAATACAACAATGCTGGTCTGACAGCAGTTTTGTAGACCTTTCCTTTTGTGCGGATTGGCATCTTACTCTATAGGCCACGTCCGTCTCGATTTTGCCAGTCTCGGATACAATCAAGCCAAGATATTTGAATTGGGATACTTTAGGTACCGGCTTTTGATCAAAGTAGAGAACAGTGGTAGACTGAGTGTTATCGCTAAACCGGCATTCGAGGTGTTCAGTTTTTGATCTCTTCTTTTTCCTCACGTTGTCCCGGCATTTTGCCACGGCTCATGGGAGCCTGGGGTCCGCTTGACAACTAATCCCAAGATTTGGCGTAGACACTAGTTATTGCGGAAGCGACTGCCATCTGACCTTCCAACCCAGAGGGTAAACTAGGCCTTGTTGGGATTAGTCCTCACGATGTTTTCCTTCACCGAAAAGCGACTGGTAAATATCAAATGATATTTCGTACATAAGTTCCGAAAAACTCATTGGTACGAGCCGGGGTTTGAACCCGCGACCTCCAGATTGCAAGTCGCACGCTCTTGCCGCTAATACCTTTTATTCAAAAACCTTAGTGGATTTCCTATTATACTTCCTCATTTTATGATAGTGGATATACTTACCCATTTATCTTATCAATAACTAATCCTACAAAGGTTAGGGATTCCCTAACCTTTACACAGGTATGCAGAACTGCGTAAATTGAATTATAGAGTGACATGACATTTAAAAACTTATTTCAAATAAGTTTAATATTCTTATAAGAAGTGCAGAACAAAAGAAATCAATTATCTAATCCACGTTGAACACTAAAACGATTTTGATGTTTATTCCATTAGTGAAGCGAATGCCGGGTCATGAAATTATGATATTTAAGCATTTGATAGCTATTGTCTTATTACCTTGAAGAAACCAGATTCAACGTATCTACTCTGTGTTCCGCATTACAAAAGTAAATATTGATGCGTAATACTCCAAACCTAGTTCTAAATAAAATATCGGAGATTAAAATGCTTTCACCCCATTTATCCATCAATTACTTTAGTGACTTTCATCAAAATTTGTGAATAACACAAAATGTAATTGTAGTTTTCTCAATATTGCAATGAAATGTTGACATATTTCAAATTAGGTCCGGAAATACTACGTATCCGGTGCGATGAGTGAAGATGATAAGTACTTAAAGGAATTTCATACGCCTTACACACCTAGGCCTGTAAAGCAACCTTCTTTTGTTTTTACTAGAGATGTGCCGTTCTCGAGAACATGCCCGAATGAGAGAACATTGCGAGAAAGTGCTCGGGAATGTTCTCCGACCTCCAACACGGAAATTTCCGAGACAGTACAAAATATATGCATGAATTCATGATTTTTTGTGTATCTTTCTATAAGTGTTTAAAACATGTTTAAAACAATTTGGAAACCAACAAATTACTCTAAAGGCAACTTTCTCGTCACTTTTGGGAAATTTTCGAGCATATTCTTGGGAATGTTCTCGCGAGAACTTTCTCGAGGAGTTACTCGGTATTTTCTTTGTCCGTTTATTGAAGAAAACATACTTATTTATTGGGATAATGTTCCTTTTTGCTCAAATTAAATTTGTATGTGTATTTTATTGATATTAGTGAAGCAACCTGGTCTCGAATCAATATTTTAAACTTAATAGAGCAAATTTCTCATTACTCCCAAGAATATTCTCGGGAAAGTTCTCCGACACATTTCTTTATAAGGCGTCCATAGTATTTTGAATACAAACTATTTATTATGTATATCAAGTTGTTTCTTTGTACATGTGTTTTTCTGATTCTTGAGTTTTTACAAGCTTTTATAAAACGTAATCTTGGAAGCTAAAGTCCGTCCTTAGAGGCGTTGAAGCCACCGCTGTATATGTCAACTTCGTTCAAATGAGTGACAGATTAAACGTCATAATCCAGGCAGTAATGCAGCGGCGAATGTCACGCGTTGTAGGTACCAAGGAAAATGAAAGATACAACGCCGCTGCAGTAATCTCGTAACAGCACTTCAACTGCAGTTAACATTAAAAAATCACCTTATGGCTTTCCATATATGTACGTATATATATATATATATACTTTATTGTACATAAAAATAAAAATACGAGAACCAGAGTTACAGAGTAAATTAAATACAACAAAGGCGAACTTATGTATGCGATCTCTTCCAGTTAAACTTTGAGGAAATGAGTAGGATAGAAGTAACGATGAATGACAAACAAAAGCAAAAGTGTTTTGAATACACATTGCCACAAATATACATAAATAGAAATATAACAATAAAAATGCATACATATATAAATATATCATTAAAAAAACATATCTTGTATTCCTTAATGTCGTGTCTAAACATCAGATAAAGCCTTTATCGTGAGAATGTACATAAGAAAAGTGAGATACGGAACAAGACTTGAGAGCTAGCTCAGCTAAATAATTTGATTTCGTAACTACAGGTAACATAACGAGAATCTTTTCTGTAAAATATTCAAGAAAACTGCCAAGTTACGGCTCACAAAGCATTGTGTGGCAACAATCTATGTAGTCCTCAACTTGGCATTCTTTCAGATACCACTACTTAAGACCTAACAAATGAGAACTGGGCCTACTATTAATATATATTATGTTCATATTTAATCCATTGTTTTACTTCAATTAGCTACCAACGTAACATCATCAACATACCAACGTGCCAGTTATCCCGACATACCTACATATTCATAGACAACATAATGTAAATCAATTCCGGAGAATGTCAAAACAACCTCAGTGCGTGTGTGTCTTGGTTTATAAATAACTTGTTTAATTATTTAGTGAACTAGACATACAATACACAATGACCGTGGGAATTCTGCTGGCATTTCGACGGCCCTCTTCTTACCTAATGAAGAAGAGCTCTTTTAGATCGACGCTTCATATTATAAGCCTTAAATATTGCTTATTTAAGTAGCCGTTATCTAAAGAAGTACATTAGTACCGACGTAAAATATATGCAAAAAAATAAGGTTTGAGCTTATTTCATATTTTCACAAAAACGCTGAGGCTAATCAAAAATTTGTAAAGCGGTGTCAGATATATGATGTGCCAACGAAATAAACCGGTATGGGTAATCAATCTGCAAAAAGAATGCACTCCTTTGTTAATAAAAATATCATATAGCATATCTCGGGCCATACTTAGTGTAGGGTTCCATAAGTAGTAAGTCAAAATAGATTTTTTGCAAAAACTCGGAAACGGCTTAATCGATCAGGTTCGCTATAGTTTCCTAAGATTTTACTAGAAAGTATTTACTAAGATTTACTTTCACTATATTTTTAAATTTTTGAACCCATAGTTTAAAAGTTAGAAAATGGGGAAACAAGTTTTTTCTTTTTACAGTGCGATTATGTCCGAAAATATTATGTTAACCAAAAAAAATGGTTTCCAAAAATCCATATTCGTTTTGAAAGACCTATCCAACGACACCCCATACTATAAGGTTGAAGCGATAAAGAACATCCCCACTTTTCGTGTAAAAAAGTAAAAAAAGTTCTAGTTTTTATTTTACGATTTTGCCGGTGTAATTGATGGATATGCCAATGCCAAATTTCAGCTTTCTAGCACTAACGATCACGAAGCAAAGCCACGGACAGTCAGACAGACAGATAGATGGATATGGCGAAACTATAAGTTGACTACGGAGCCCTAAAATATATTATTTAGAGACAGGTATACTTTCAATGTATACATTATACAAGGTGTTTTTAATACTTAGCAATACTCTGCGAGGTGAATATGAATAACTGAACAACTTTCGTCATTGTTCAGGGAAAATTAAATTCACTATCCCGTAGAAAACATCAACGTTTGATCAGCATAACAAAAAAACTTGTTATTTCTATACTAGATCTTAATAACTAGCCGTCATGTTTCATTACATATCATACATAAGTAACTGCTTTGGATTGAAAATTATACCATAGAATTGAATATTATCGTAGCTTATCATAAAAAATCATACGAAAAATATAAAAATCAGTTAACACGACTGTGTATGCTGAAGGTGGCTCAAGTGGCTTAACACACGTCAGCGGTCAACTTTTCTCTAATGCACACACTGATTTGTAGATTTGACACGTTGTGCAAAGATGGGTGTTGCGAAGTGCAAATAGGTATACGGCTTGAATCAGCGGTGAACTTAATAGCATTTGTGGGTGAAATGTGATTTTTTTGGGTGTTAAAATTTGCAACATGTTGTGGTAATAGGAAATGGAGATTTGAATTCATCGTAGACTATAAAGTAGGTACTTTATATTTGTAAAAAAAATTTTTGGTGTTTTCAGAACCCTGCATACAATCGCCAAAAATTTTTAAATGTCGTGTTTTACCTTTCCGAGGTAGAAACAATTATTTTTCACGCATCAATTTTTTTTTTGTTAAACCTTGTACAGTCAGCGTCAAATACTTTGTAGCAACCAAAGTGGCCAAATAGTTCGGTACACATATATTTAGTATGGTGTACCGAACTATTTGGCCACTTTGACTGCTACAAAGTATTTGACGCTGACTGTACCCAGACAAAAATGTGACATGAAACCAAACCAAGTAAGTACTATTAGATGATCTAGATAAAACTGAGATACGTAGGTTTGATAGTAACAGTAAAAATAAAAAATTGAATATAAGTGGTGAAAAAAGATTTTTGATATATACGTTTTACAAAAACAGTTTTTAGGTATAAAATATTGCATATATATTTATTAAATTTAAAAATAAAGGAGGAGATGGCGGGAAGATTTGGACGCATTTATCAGCAACTTGACGGATACTGCACTCAATCGGAAAGATTAGAAGTCTAGGGGAGGCCTGTGCCCAGCAGTGGGACACTATAATTATAGGCTATTGAAAAAAAAAACGGAACTAAGCAGAAACAAGGTTAAAAGGTCTGTTAATAATGTACCAACCTTTTTTTTCTTTACTCAGTGGCAGCAAAGAATTGCATAAACAATGATAACAAATGTAACTGACACCATTTATTTACCTCGATAAAGTCATAATCTCAATGCTGATTTTTATTACATACATCCTGTATTTCATGTGTGATGCTCAATCGGCAGGTTTTACTTGTATTTTCGATCATCAATAAATTGTCGTTTTCTACATTTGGTCAATCTTAATTACTTCTCATTGAAACCATTTCAAAATACAACTTTCATTAATAAAGGCAGGTGAATTAGCGGATTATTTTTAAGGTCATGTAATGTTCCAAAATAGAAGTTGGTATTTCAATAACATATATTACCTAAAGAAGCTTATAATCATTATCATGCTAACTCCTAAACTTTACAACAACAGTAAAAATAGTTCAAAAGAATTATCCTTCTCGTATGAATTCTCACATGAATTAACCTACCTAAAAATTAAGTCAAATAATAAACATGATAGATCAGCTTATATTTACACATAAATAGCACGTTACTTCTATAAGTAAATAACATTTACACATTTTTCATAGTTTGTCTCAAGTGTCAATAAGCGACGTCACGACTTGATGATTGCGTCTCAATTACGTTCGAGGTCCGAATTGTGCGAACGTCCAGGTGACAAGTTGTAGTCATCAGGTCGGTCACGATCCACCGACCATCTACACTCGTCCGATCTTTAACTTTCTACATTAGCTCTATTACAACGACGAGTGACATTTGTGGACCACGATTGTACATGCCTACCAAATGCCCACATTCAGAGATGGCCGACTAGATAAACTAAAAAATTCCATCATGGCAACACTTCAATTAAGATGCAGGCGACATGATTTGACCGATCAATAAAATTGATAGACGCATTGTTATCTTACTCGATCATCTTAGGTACGCTGTGTTTAATTAAATAGTCCGTATTTGATCTTGTCCACCTTAATGTCGTAACATCTCTGTAGTACACGAAGTTTTAATTATATGCAAAACAAAAAAGAATTCGAAGCGTCTTGATCATACTTTTACTAAAATTTTCTTCACAATCGGTGACTGTGACCGGGCTACTAAGTTAGTTAAGACATAAGATGTGTCAAATTGAGTTGTACAGGCAGTAAATGCATTAGACGCGGATATGCGGCCTGAGACAGCTATGCTAGTTGCACCTTTGACCTTGCACGTGCTACTTTCAAAACACCGCATTCCGTAAACCGTCGTCGCACAGAGTGTTCGCAACTTCGCAAGGTACGTCACAGTTATTGTTCTTTATAACACTAACCCTTTTAATAACGAGTTTTCACAATACTAGAGCAACATAGAAATTTTATCTTTCTCTCATAATGCTTTAGGTACATAGTAGCTTAACGCTTTTGTTCGTAACTTTGAATGATGTTATGGTAGAACCACAACTATATTTACTTACCAGAGATTTACACATGAAAAGGGTAAAACGTCTTAAGGGAATCACCTTGTTGAAAAAATAAACTGTCTAATTCAATATCCGTCATGTCGTTGGATGTTGGTGGGCGAGTATTAAAAATTACTTTAAGAAGTTGTTCATAGTTTTTGAATTTGTTATCGGTACAATATACAGCCATAACTCGTACGTACTATAACGGTGACCTACTTATTCCTTAGTTAGTATAAACTATTTAAACCAGTACAAAACCTTGACAAAGCTAGTTAAATATAAGTGTAGACCTATAAATAGCTATACTTATACATGATACGGATATGTAGGTACTTAAATGACACTTAACAATACCTACAGTTCTAGTAGCATTGTCGATTAAAAGAAGTTCAATTGCTGTGTCTGATGGAGATTTCACTGGAACCAGTCACGACTGTTTTAAATATGGTTTGTCGCTGGACACAACCTTTTTTCCTAACGGAAGCGGTCGGTCACGTTACAATTGGATACAGATAAATTGCATCAAGTTGAATAACTTTACCGACATGCTTGTGTGAACAATAATTGTCGCTATTAAATTGATATGGAGATCGAATTTGTGTTGATTTCGAATGCATGTGCCGTTACGTACGATAATATGAAGTCATCTGAGAGTTATGCATAGTGTTGCAAGGATGTAAACTTGATAGGTACATTGAAAAGCTTAGGCATACAAGTCAACATTAAAAAGGTACGTAAGGCCCGAGACCATGAGACTCGAATAGAAATAGAACCACCGTCTTCATCGTTCGCAGTTGACATAAAATCAAAATTTTGATAAATATACTTTTTGATTGCAATTTATTATTAAAATTAGGTATATACATATATAGGACACATCGCAACTGTAGAAATGACAAATAAGTTCCTCTGAAGACTAGTAAATAGAATTTAAGTATGGCTCATGATTGGCTGTTAGTATGTATGTTAACATTATGTACTTAATAAAGAACCTCGAGGTCTATGATTCTTAAGTATGTTAAGTACTATACAATGTACTTCAAATCCATTTGTATATGTGACTGTTTGTGTTCTAAATAAATTAAAAAAAAAACAGTAAGAACTGCTATATATATAGCAGCTGCTATGTATACGTATATGATTTAATATGTATATATTTAATTGGTTCAACTTAATACCTCACTACCAACACAAATATTATATTTAATTGATTTAAATTGACCACTTTTTTTTTAGATAATCCCGGTGTCTGATTAATCTGATTGAGTTGAAATTTCGTAACTTTCGTTATTGTGCTGAAATTAATAATATGCTAAGATAGATCTTAGCTAATGACGTAATGACGTTCCTCGCTGCTAGGAAAAAAGAAAAAAAATAGATTGGACATAAAATGTGTTAAGAGCCCTTAATCCTTGGAGCGTTCTCCGATTTCACGAAATAACGCTCGATAGATGGCGTTGGCGCTCGGTACGCGAGCGCCGGCAACGCGACGCGCGTTTCAATGCAGACTAGAATAATCTTGATAGTTTTCAATATAATTTCAAGCAACATTAATTTTAGTGTCATATGATATCATATGGGCACTCTTTATTTTATTGTATATGCACAGTAGTTTTTTTTTTATGTACACTACTACTAAGTGTACAGACTACAGAGTGTACTATAACCCTTGCTCTTTATTCTGTCTCTTTCACACCAATGGAAAATGAAGAAGTTACTAAATGACTGCAGGTATAAATAAAGTATATTAGTGCGATAGAGAGACAGATAGTGTTTCGTTGTCGTATCGTAAACGATTGGCATGTTGGCCACACACTTGCTTAGTGCCTAGCCAAAATACCAATCGTTTGCGTATATTAGTGCGATAGAGAGAGAGTAGTGTTTCGTTGTCGTATCGTAAACGATTGGCATGTTGGCTACGCACCCATGATACCTAGCCAAGAAGCCAATCGATTGCGCATATTAGTGCGATAGAGAGACAGATAGTGTTTCCTTGTCGTATCGTAAACGTTTGGCATGTTGGCTACGCACCCATGCTGCCCAGCCAAGATGCCAATCGTTTGTGCATATTAGTACGAGAGAGAGACAGATAGTGTTTCGTTGTCGTATCGATTGGCATGGTGGCTACGCACCCATGCTGCGTAGTCAAGATGCCAATCGTTTGCGCACATTAGTGCTATAGAGTTTCAGTGTTATTTGAAATCACGTTAGGGTTTGTATTATTATTTTTGACCCGAATGAAGTCCATCCAGGTTCTTATGATGGAGTCAGGAGTTGGTCACCAGAACTCCTAATCTACTCATTATAATTCCATCGTGCTTGGGCTCAAAAGATTTGCCCTGACGAACACCATCGATCTAGATGAGGTCCAGGGTCTCATGACGGAGTCAGGAGTTGGTCACCAGAACTCCCCAGAACTCCTAATCTACTCATTATAATTCCATCGTGTTTGGGCTCAAAAGATTTGCCCTGACGAGTACCATCGATCTAGATGAAGTCCAGGGTCTCATGATGGAGTCAGGAGTTGGTCACCATAATTCCTAATCTACTCATCATAACTCCATCGTGTTTGGGCTCAATAGATTTCCCCTCACGAGCACCATTAATCTAGATGATGTTCAGGGTCTCATGATGGAGTCAGGAGTTGGTCACTAGAACTCCTAATCTACTCATTATAATTCCATCGTGTTTGGGCTCAAAAGATTTGCCCTGACGAGTACCATCGATCTAGATGAAGTCCAGGGTCTCATGATGGAGTCAGGAGTTGGTCACCAGAACTCGTAATCTATTTATCATAACTCCATCGTGTTTGGGCTCAATAGATTTACTCCGACAAGCACCATCAAATTACCATTATGATGAATGGATTAGGAATTCTGGTGACCAACTACTGAGTCCATCATGAGACCCTCGACTTAATCTAGATCGATGGTACTCGTCAGGGCAAATCTTTTGAGCCCAAACACGATGGAGTTATGATGAATAGACTAGGAGTTCTGGTGATCAACTCCTGAGTCCATCATGAGACCCTGGACCTGATCTAGATTGATGGTGCTCGTCAGGGCAACTCTATTGAGCCCATACACGATGGAGTTATGATGAGTAGATTAGGAGTTCTGGTGACCAACTCCTGACTCCATCATGAGACCCTGGACCTCATCTAGATCGATGGTGTTCATCAGGGCAAATCTATTGAGCCCAAACACGATGGAGTTATGATGAGTAGATTAGGAGTTCTGGTGACCAACTCCTGACTTCATCATGAGACCCTGGACCTCATCTAGATCGATGGTGCTCATCAGGGCAAATCTTTTGAGCCCAAACACGTTGGAATTATAATGATTAGATTAGGAGTTCTAGTGACCAACTCCTGACTCCATCATGAGACCCTGGACTTTATCTAGATTGATGATGCTCGTCAGGGCAAATCTATTGAGCCCGAACACGATGAGGTTATGATGAGTAGTTTAGGAGTTCTGGTGACCAACTCCTGACTCCATCATGAGACCCTGGGCCTCATCTAGATCGATGGTGTTCATCAGGGCAAATCTATTGAGCCCAAACACGATGGAGTTATGATGAGTAGATTAGGAGTTCTGGTGACCAGCTCCTGACTCCATCATGAGACTCTGGACCTCATCTAGATTGATGGTGCTCGTCAGGGCAACTCTATTGAACCCAAACACGATGGAGTTATGATGAGTAGATTAGGAGTTCTGGTGACCAGCTCCTGACTCCATCATAAGACCCTGGACCTCATCTAGATTGAAGGTGCTCGTCAGGGCAACTCTATTGAGCCCAAACACGATGGAGTTATGATGAGTAGAGTAGGAGTTCTGGTGACCAACTCCTGACTCCATCATGAGACCCTGGACCTCATCTAGATCGATGGTGCTCATCAGGGCAAATCTTTTGAGCCCAAACACGTTGGAATTATAATGATTAGATTAGGAGTTCTAGTGACCAACTCCTGACTCCATCATGAGACCCTGGACTTTATCTAGATCGATGGTGTTCATCAGGGCAAATCTATTGAGCCCAAACACGATGGAGTTATGATGAGTAGATTAGGAGTTCTGGTGACCAGCTCCTGACTCCATCATGAGACCCTGGACCTCATTTAGATTGATGGTGCTCGTCAGGGCAACTCTATTGAACCCAAACACGATGGAGTTATGATGAGTAGATTAGGAGTTCTGGTGACCAGCTCCTGACTCCATCATGAGACCCTGGACCTCATCTAGATTGAAGGTGCTCATCAGGGCAACTCTGTTGAGCCCAAACACGATGGAATTATAATGAGTAGATTAGGAGTTCTAGTGACCAACTCCTGACTCCATCATGAGACCCTGGACCTCATCTAGATCGATGGTGTTCGTCAGGGCAAATCTTTTGAGCCCAAACACGATTGGATTATAATTAGTAGATTAGGAGTTCTGGTGACCAACTCCTGACTCCATCATGAGAACTTGGACTTCATCCGGGTCAAAAATAATAATGCAAACCCTAACGTAATTTCAAGTGAAAATGCGTTTTTCAGAAAATCGCAGCCAAATAACACTAGACCTTACTCATAGTGTTGTGTTCCTGCCGGTGAGTAAGGTTGCCAGAGCTCAACGAGGGGCGGGAGGGGGTTAGGGTCGGCAACGCGCATGTAACTCCTCTGGAGTTGCAGGCGTACATATGCGGGCCGTACGCTTGTTTGCCACCGACTTAGTATTAAAAAAAAAGTAACACTGAAAATCCATCAATAAGCGAGTCTGTTAGGCATACTGTAAAAAATGAACTTTTATTAAGATTTTCTAATCGCAGTATATAGCACTTCTCGGAACTCCGTAGCTGATTACGATCGCAACGAATGCCTGACAATCGAGCACAGGTCCGTCCTCTAAGCGCGCTCCGCGCGGACTGAGAGCGGGGCGTCGCTGCTGCGTGATTTATACTTGTTTTAAAAAAATATAAATTTACGGCAATGTAGGTCCCATAGTTACGATTTTTTTTTAATAGGTTAACATAAAGTTACAGTTTGCTATAATATTATTTTTAAAGCAAAATATGCGTACAATTTGCGGAAATAAAATATAATAAAACCGTGTTTTCGACAAAAAAATGAAGAAAACTCGGAAGGTATTTTATCAGTTTTTTCAAATGAATCTTCGATTGTTAATCATTCCAGCCCCTCGTACGAGATATGTTGAATCAAATTGTAGTCATTCATGTACCAAATGATTCTTGTTTATAGCAAAATTGAGAACCGAAACGCCACATCTCACTGCAAAATTTGGAAAAGACTCCCAAAAAGCCTCATTAAAAAAAAGGTTTAAAAGAGAAAATGAAAATTTGAACTGTTGGAGCCCCTAGTTTAGGAAACGATTATTTAAGTACGTTATCAGTTTTTGAATAAATACTAATAGTTACGTCGTAATCTTGAATGAAAAAGGAAGCATTTTACAAAATACGCTCGTCTGTAGGAATAAGGACTCTTAAGGCGGGATTAATTCCTTTGCACATCAAAGGACATATTGAGTACGGCTACCAAGAGACACTTGACGTTGACGCTAGCGATTGCGTGAACTCGATCTATCTCGCTCGCACTGATCGTCGATTGGTGTGATCGAGAGCGAATGCGATCGAGTTCACGCAGTCGCTAGCGGAAATTTCAAATGTCAACTCACGGTAGCCGTGCAGGACCAGTAAGTAAATAGTTGACATCTTTTACTGACTTTTTATAAGGCGGAGATAGTTACAGACTACTAATAATCAGTTATGTGCTCTGTGCTCTGTTTATAGTGTTTAAATAATTCAGTTAAAATTATGTATTATGCTAAACAACGCTTCTAGGTACTTACCTAAACTAGAATAGAATTCTAAGTATGTACATATAATAATTCTAAATAGTCTTTTAACCTTCTAAAACAAACGAAAAGTAAATCAATTTTCATTCAATTTAAATTTATCAAGTAAGTTTACCAAGGATTGCAAATCCAACGGAGCATGTCGATCAATATCTATGTAGACTTCAAACCCTCGTACTAAGTTTAATATATAGTAAGGTAAGGTGGGGTAAGACGGACATAGTTTATTTTGCTTGGGGCAAGACAAACAGTATGAGGATTCCATACAAGTGTTTGTCTTGTCCCAGTGATAGTTTTACCCCACCTTACCTTAATTTAAATAAATAATTATTATGTGTGTGTGTTTTTCGGAACTTATGTACGAAATATCATTTGATATTTACCACTAGCTTTTCGGTGAAGGAAAACATCGTGAGGAAACCTGCATGCATCTGCGAAGAAATTCAAAGGTGTATGTGAAGTCCCCAATCCGCATTGGGCTAGCGTGGGGACTATAGCCCTAGCCCTCACGCACATGAGAGGAGGCCTGTGCCCAGCAGTGGGACGTATATAGGCTAAATTATTATTATTATTATTAAATTATTATGTTCGATTGTAACGTTGTTAATAAAATGTAAAAAAAAAAAAACAAAACGATGTACAGTTGCTATCAGAGGGCCTACCGCGAACCACGTTACACTTACGCACGAATTTACGTTACCTGTCACACTTACGTACGAATTTACAAGTGCGACAAAGAGGCAACACGTCGAACGTGGTTCGCGGTAGGCCCTCAGATATATCGCTGCGGTACTCAAAAATCTTCAAACATTTCATCGTTTTGTCATTTCAATGTTAAGGCGTGTAGAATGATTATACGGTTCAGGTATTTTTAAGCACTGTTTTATCTGATGGCGACTGTTCATAGGTACCTAAATAATGTTGGCTGCACTTTGGATGTAAAGTTCAACGCTAAAACAATTTTACCTAACCTATTGTTTGAAAACAATCGCTTCTTATATTTTAATAGTTTCTTTACCCTCTTCGGATTCCTTTGCAATTATCGACCTATAGTAATCTTCAAGGATTGCAGCAGTATTACACAGCAATAAGTAGCAGTTTGCTAGTTTAACCTATTTAAGAAAAAGATTGCCCGTGGCTATTGCTAGTAATTGTATGATATTATTTGCTTTTCTCTTTACCGCAATATGAGGAAATCGGGTTTAGTAGAGTAGATAAGCATATATATCTACTCCATCTACTACAATATTCAGCATATACGCATATACGCATGTGCTATTCAGCAGAATGATGTTTTTCCGTTATCAACATAAATAAATAGCCTAAAGAAATTAAAGTAAGTAGCTTTGTTTAGCTTGTATTTAATTCCCAATAAAGATACATAAAAACGTAAATATTCAACTAATTTTAAAATCCTAGAATTAAGGTTTTTCTTTGCCTTCATATTTCAATTTAGTTTCTTCAATTAAATTAACAATAAACATTTTTCTAGCACATCCAATAAATGGCTTAAGAGTTGAAAAATATTTGTGTATTTTTTAAAGCCTATCTATAAATAATAGTATTTAAATGTAAACCAAGCCAAGTGGTAAGGGTTTGCTGATGTGAAGCCAGTATTTATTAAGATAAATATTTATTTATTTATTTTCATAGTCAGGGCTAATTTGTGAAATGCGAGTATGACCGGCGGTAATCGGAGTGAGTTTCAGTAGATGTAACTAGATACAAGTTTAATCTTTTCTTTTGTTAAAATTATGGATATTTCCTTTCAGACTAAACTGGGCAGAATTGCTGCAACGGAAACCGCCAATCATTAGCCTTATCAGGAACCTTCTAATTCAATTCAATTTATAAATAGATGGATTTATTTATTACTTAACAATAACAAACAAAACAGGGTCGCATTACTTATTGCTGTATTAATAACTAACGATAAGCAATCACTACCTCTCGTGAGTCGCGACGACAGATGAGACGGTTCAACGACCTCTCCCATGTAAATACTCAAACAGTGACTCCGCAATCTTCATGCACCTCACACTGCAATAACATATCTAGATGTCATTGACATGAGGTTCAGTTTTCGTTGTCAGTTGTCAGTAAAAGTTTTGCTTTATTTGCAAACCGCGCTGCGTTAAACATAACATCTTATTTTCTATTTTATTTGATTTTTGGCGTGCATCACTGGTTTCGAATGAAAATAAATCGGGTTTGTTAATGTTAAAACGAAATCGGTAGTGGAAATGAGGTTGATCGATTGCGATTATAATTTAATACTTCATTGGTCTTGTACAAAAATGAATAAAATTGTTCAAAGGAATGATTTCGGGCGTCGGAAATTTCTACCTTGTATCAATAAAATATTTGAGTTCGCTCAAAATATTAATTGCAGTAAGCCTTGTAGACGTAATTACAATTATCGCTTTTTATTACATTCAAAATGGACGTTCCTAATTCAGGTATACAGCGTGTATTTTTGATACGACCGAATAATCAAAGCTTAAGCTTAACTGAACACACTTTCATAGGTAGGTTTTATAAAAAAATTGACGACTTTTATGTGTCCATATATAAAATTCAGCAAGCAATGTCTACTTACGTTGTTTTAACTCAAAACGTCGCATTCGTATTTAATGTCGCAACGTCACAACTGTCACAAGTGACCGTGATGTACGAAAAACAATGCCGCTCGAAAAAACATCAAAAATTAATTATGCTCTGGTTGTAAAGACTAAATTAAAAAATCTTTCAAAATTGTTTTGTAGCACTAACACCCAGCTATAGAACTAGACGTTTAACTCTGCGGTTATAAAAATACACTCTGTAGATATTCAGTAGATAAAAAAATTGCACGTGCGTCTCTTGTCAGTGCGTGTGACATATTTGAATAGAATTTCGATGTATGAAATTTGTAATAATATATAAAACGTAAGGTTTGTGGACTCATTATTCACTTAACCAAGTTTGATTAATCCTGTCCCCCATTAATTTAATTTTTATTGAAGATTTAATAGGAATAATAGCTGCTGTAGTTATTTAATTTCACTTAATTAATTTATTTAATACATGAAAATTACTCTTACAATAGATGATATATGTAGTTATATAGTTTGAAAACCGGTCTGGCCTAATGGGTAGGTAATGATAGGTGATGGTGACCCCGCCGTCGAAGTGAGTACGGGCATTTGTTTGTGTGATTATCACTATTTGTTCCAGAATCATGGGTATTTTCTATGTATTTAAGTATTTATATTAAATATATCTTTGTCTGAGTACCCACAATACATGAGCTTACTGTAGGACTTAGGTGGTTCGTGTAAGAATGTTCTATATATTTATTAATTTATTTATTTAAAGGAAAAAGTCGACAATTTTTACACTTTCAAGCTTTCGTAGCATTCGAAATGTCAGCTTTAAAAATATCTATCAACATAGGTAATATTATTTATGAAGAATTGTATTGTAATACAAGTGTAATAACTAGCTATTGAATCCACTCTAACTTCCTTTCCGTATAAATATGTTATAATCAGCTGACGTGGCATGACCAATCTAATATTAAGCTAGCATATATAAGTCTACAAGTCTTCAAACCTTCACAATACGTACCTACTTGCCAAGTGATTGATAACTAGTGTGTTGGGTTGCCTCACTCGCTCACGAGTCTGGCACTGTTCCTACTGGGTCTGTGCCTCAGTCATTCGTAGCCTATAAAATAGTCATGGATGCTGATTCTAACTTTAAATTCTCAACTTGATTTGTTCTTGTCATGATACAAATTGCTGACACGCAGTACATTTCGCACGCATCAAGCGTCAAAGCGATAGTATCATATCAATAAAGCTTGTCTGAAAGAGGTTGCTTTTTAGCGATACAAGCGTAGCGCGTAGTTTCTGTGTAAAGTGAAGCATTCCCTCTATTATCTTCTTAGATTCAGACATGTAATAAAGAGTATTTGTAGGTATTACCTATACTGCGGATGCACTACATTTTTTTATCAATCAATCAATCATTTATTTATTTGCAAAAATACAGTAACATAAGGTGTTAAGGTGTGTTTAAAATTAATTATTAAGAATATTTATTAATATTAATGAATTCATACTTAATGGACGAAAAAATAACATAGTCGTGAGTGTTGTGATTTTTAACAGAATATAACGAACTAATACACAGTGATTCTTATGCCCAACCTTCACCAAGGTTCGCAGAGCTGGTATTTCTCAATGCACTCAATGAGCCAGCCGATGGGCAGCGCCTTCAGATGTGCCATGTTATAGAGCGGCTCATATATGTCTTTGTATATTATGTCATGTGAACAGTTGTACAGCTTGCCATCTTGCTGTGCATGATATGGGACCAGCTTCTCCGCTTCTGGTATAGACTCTTTTTATAATTATTTTCATATAACATAGTTTGATATACCGTTATTTAGAATAATCGAATAAAAGGCATACCTATATTACCTAATACATGACCCAAATTAGTATAATGGTTATATGGTATATTTAGACTACTTCTAATTTATACTAACATAAATGTTACATACTCTAAAACATGTTTGCTACAGCCATATGTAGGATTCAATAGAAAGGCTTCTAGAAAAGTGGGTTAGGTTACGTTAAAACTGCGATCCCACAGGAACTAAAATCTATCAAATAATAGGTTAGGCTAGGTTACTAGGTTAGAACTGTGGCCCCAAATAAAAAAAAAGATTGTATAAAGTATTACGTTACATAAAAATATAATAGAACAAAAGCTATTACAAAATGTGTATTTATACTAATTATATAAAGATAGGAAACATATCCAATATGATTTAGATTAAATATAATTATAACAAAAGCAACCTACAATAAAAATTACACTATAACATGTAATGATGTATCAAATGGCATTATAACAAATGTATATTATTTTAATTGTAATTATATTAAACATTACACACCCCTGATACTGCATTTTAACATCAAACCCATAACGGATTATAAAATCTGAATACAGCTAATGCAAAGGAAAGTACCGCTTGATTTGTTTCTGTCGTAATCATGCTACCTACTTATGAGCTTTGATTTACATTTCATTGCAATGTGTGCCGGGAACTAGGAAATTGTATTCTATTTACTACAAACTGTGTTAACGATGCTAGTCACTCTATTGTTGACTTAACAAACTAAAATGAAACTAAGACAGAATTATGAATTAGTTTATTATTTCATTGTAGTTTCGTGAGAGAGGAGGAAGTTGACGTCGATTTAAAATAAAACTATTTAAGTCAGAACATTTTTAGGCTAGGATTAGAGTTGACCATTCTCGAGAGCGTTCTCCGTTTACTATGGGAAAAATCCTCGAGCGAGAACATTTTCCATGCAAAACGATGAACGTTTTTGGAAACAATACAACCGTAATATTGGATCCAATAATGCATAATAATTTGGAATAAAAATACTGATTAAATGTTAAAAACATCATCATAGTCATCATGTCTAGTATGGAAAACTGTATTTTTCGATTTTGATCAACGAAAATAAGGATTTCAATTTTTTTAATAATCGCATATAATTTTAAATATAAGTATTCTATCCGAAAGGAAGCAAAACTACAATGCCAACCACTTGTTTGTTTGAATGTCGAGCAAGCTTCCTGGATTATTTCTTCCATGAGTTTCTTAGAAACTATTATTTTAACACAAACCGCAGCTTCATTATGCTTTGCAAGAATCATAATGACTACACGTCTAGACTTCAACATGAAATAGGCAAAGAAGTCAGTGGACAGCATAAATTTAATTTTGTTAGAATATCATTAGATCAGTACTTAAACTAAAGTCATCCGCGCAGCATGTTTTGGAGAACGTAAGTTTCAAATTTTGAATTGGATTGGTCATATCATCATATTTACATATAGGTATTTATAGGCAATTATCCATACAGGTATACAGATTGCAGGCGTCCATAGGCTGCGGTGACTGCTTACCATCAGGCGGGCCGTATGCTTGTTTGCCACTGTCGTGGTATAAAAAAAATAGTCTCCGCCCGCGACTTCCGTTTTCAACTCTTTTTCACTGAAGGGTCGAATTTCAAAGAATCGTTTCCTTAATTTTGCGCTAGAGAATTTGGATTATACAAATACCTATAATTGATATTTCAAGTTCCAACCTTTAAAGGTTCAGTTTGTATTTCGCGTTCAGCGTTGTCTTCAATATCTTCATTAAAATCGTTTGTTTTATTTAAGTATATTTAGAATATCTTTTTATGCTAAAGATTGATTGGTAGTCAATTAGGGTGTTTTGTATTTGCATCTGTAGAGTGGTGATGTGGTAACCGAAAGATTGCTACCTACTCTGCTTACTTGCTTTTGGCCTCTACAATACCTAAATTTTTTCGATATACATGTCTGGATGTTAAGTGGGTAGTTGTAAAATAGGTCGCGGAGCGCACGTACATACGCCACGTAACTGCAGTTGCCTCAGCGCTAGCTTGCGTCAGCGAGAGCGCATCGCTTCGCACGGAAGACTGACCCGGTGACCTTCGGCGAAATAGTTCAATGAGGCCTCATAATTATCCTAGTACATTACAGTCTTTTGGAATGGGCATTAGATTTGTTTTGTGACTCGAGAGTATCGAAGCTGCTGGTTTTGTGACATCTTAACATCTTCCTGTTAACGCGCAAATTTCTCTATGCATTTTTTTCTAACAATGAACTAAGTCTAACAACAACAGTATGTGGCTGAATCCATTTAGAATAACCATTACCATATTTTAAATAATTTTAACTACAAAAGGATATAGCGTAACGTCGTCCTGACGTTTCAATAGTTATGTAACGATCTTAGTCGCTAGAAAACAGGCTGAATCGTTAAATCTGCAAGAAGGCTGATTGAAAATTTTAGCCTATAAGGGAATACTCATGACCAGAAGATACAGTATTTATCAGTTTTACTACAAACTAGAACGTAACGACACGTCAACAAGAATTATTTATTGCAAATGACAACGTAACTACTTTCGTAATTAATAGTATTAATTGAAAACTAGTATTTTATTGCAGATTATTTGCACTTTATGAAAAAAACATGTTTGTATCAACTATTGTAAGTGAGACGAGAGTAAATGACTCCTCCGATCTAGGCCAATACACACATACTTCTGAGCTTTCGTTCAGCCATGGCATTTGCTGGAAATGCCGTGAAGATGACGGACCGCCGGGCGCATGACATTTCTAAGTATCGATGCCAATGGTCAAGGACAGTCACATGTACAATGTGGCATCGTAATACCTGCAATTCTACGATTTAACGGATTTAACGTCTCCGGTCAAATGCGATTACTCGGTATTAAATAATTCGAGCCCACTTTTAACATAAACTAAAAAGAGACGATTTGCTGTGCCATCTTTCCGATTTAGCTTAGCTCCCTAAAACTCTGGTAGGCAAAAGTTGTAGGGTGAGTTGGTGGCCAAGATGAGTATTTGTTGTTGATAGCTTAAATAAGTTAGGAAGGAAAAACAGTTTAGATGTACATATACAGTAGCGGAAAATAATCTATCGTATGTGTGTTGTTTTTTTTAAGTATTTTTTTATGAGAACGACTAAGGCTGCCTAAACGATTATCATGCGAAATTCCTTTAGATGGAGAAAAAAATCATATACTACATTTGAATGACACCTTATAAGAAACTCGTTTTGTACGAGTTTATTAAAAAGTGCATAAAATAACTAATACTCGTAATATAGGTAAAAGTGGTTTATTAATAAAGAAAACAACAAAAATTACAGATTCTGCACTGAAAATCAAAATATTAGATTAGTACTTGGTACTGAAACCCTTTGTATCAAGAACAGCTTGGTAGCTTCGGGGCAGTGATGCAATCAACTTCGCTAGAAAAGAACTTGGAATGCGTTCCCACTCTTCCTTTAATTGTTCAAATCTTTCGTTGACATTTTTTGCATTTCTTGCACTCACACGACGACCTAGCTTCTTCCATAGGTTTTCTATAGGATTCAAGTCCGGACTTTGGCTGGGCCATTCCAAAACCCTCACTCTACGTTTTTTGAACCATTGTTTAACAAGATTAGACGAATGTTTCGGATCATTATCTTATTGAAACATAAACGCTCTGCCGAAATTTTGGCGTGCCCAGGGAAGAAACACATCTTGTAATATTCCTTCATAAACTTCCTTCGTCATAATGCCGCTTATTCGATGTAAAGGACCAACTCCACTTGCACTGAAACAGCCCCATACCATAAGGGAGCCGCCGCCGTGTTTGACTGTAGGAAGCTGATACTTGGGGTCATAGCGAGCATTGTCGGGACGTCGTACGTAGGTACATCTCTGTTCCGTACAGTAAAAACTTGGATTCATCGCTCCAGATTACCTTTTCCCACATTTGCGTAGTCCAAGAAACATGTTCTTTCGCATATTTTTTTCTAGCTGCTCGATTTTTCTTGGAAATCAGTGGTTTCTTTGCAGGACGACGAGCACGAAGTCCACCATCCATCAGGCGATTTCTTACAGTACATACGGACACTGAAACTGAATTTCCACACGATATTTCCCGCATAATGTCGCTCGCCGTGAGTTGTGGATTGTGTCTTGCTATTTGCAAAATGTTGCGGTCTACCAAACTTTATGTGCAGCGTAGGTGACCAGGTCTGTTGGGCCTTTTGACACCTCCGTGAGCTTTTTCCCGTTTCAAAACCTTCGATATAGTAGACTGATGAACTTGAAATTGCTTTGCCAGCATCGATTGTGTGAAGCCATTTCTATAGCCATTTATAATTGCTTCTTGTATAGCTACTGTTAAGTTTTTATTTCCATAAGGTCTCCCCATGACGGAACTGATATTCCGTTTTTTATCGACTTAAATACTACTAGTGACGGACGCTAAATTCCAGAAAAATGAATTCAAATTGAATTTCGAAATATGTACCGGCCTGTTAGCGTATAATTGGTTGAGAATTAAATAAATCAATATAACCTTTTTTGATTAGTTATCAACAAATTCAGTTCTTGGTTTCATCTAATTTGAAATATTTTACAGAAAAATCACGATATGATAGATTTTTTTCCGCTACTGTACACTTAAATTAAGATTATATATAAATCGTACAGAAATATCGTTACAAAAGTTATAGTAACACTTAAAAATTTAAGTCTTTTTTTGTAAAAAAAAAGTAAATGTCTGGGAATGCTGCCCATATACTAGCAAAAACAAAAACAAAACGTATTTATCATAAGTGGGTAAAAACTGTCTACCTAATAAGATTAATAATCAATTTAAAAGAAAATTTATCTATAGTATCAATTTTAGTTTCTATACAGCATTCCTTCATAATTTACCCAAGCCGCAACCTGCGTTTTCTGACGAGAGAGCGTATGATTAAAGCAACCGAAGGCCGACGCGAGTCAAAGTCATCGTATAAACCCAAATGCCAACTGCCGGATGATACCTAAATGCCGGCTGCATGCTAAACGATTGTTGAAACACTTGAATTACGAAGTCATACGGAAAATAACGTGTCAATGGTATCTAACTGTACCGAATGGTACACAGGAGGAAAAAAGAATATTTAGTAAACGAACTCGTCCGGAATGCGGTCGGGTGATTCGTTCAATTCAGTTTTGCATATTGCTGTCATTCCGATCGCTTATTATAAGTGCGAACGAGTCTGAATTTTAGGCCAAACAGTAGAAGTATAATTCTTTAATATATGTTACAGATACGGATGACTAGATCACGTTACACTGGCACCCGCGGGAATAAATGAGGAATACACCGCTTGCAAGGAATCCGCGTTCTTTGATATTCAGAATGGATAACTTGCTATATATTTCCAATAAAGAATGACGTTATGGCATTGCAAGGACTTTTTATCTTGTATGCTGGGCCTGGGCCGTTGCAATTATTTACCCCCAAAATCTTACGAAGAAAATCTAAATCGGAATCATGGAATCATATCATTAATTCCACCTTTTGATGATAGTTTCTCAGTTCAATCCATCCTTTATAGCGCCACAACATCCCTGGGAAGAGGAAGACTTCCCTTCACATGGTAATCGAATATCAAGAGGGAGATGAAAGCCCAGAACCTAACCCCTATGACAACGCAGGATAGAGCGTCCTGGCGCCGCCGTACTAGGAGGCTCGACCCCAGATAAAACCGGGACTAAGGGAAGGAGGAAGAATTAGCCAATTGCATTACAGAATTTTATTATACATTATTTTGTTTTGTGTAATGAAAAATACATATAATAATTATATGTGTAATAATTACCAACCAGTTCTAATATCTATCAACAGTGATATTCTTAGGAAGTACATTAGGTATTGATTGCTGGCTGTAGATCCTTTTAGTTTCAAGTCCGGTTACGCTTCACTAGAATTACTCCACTGTTAGCAAACTCACTGGCACGTACCACTTTACCTAAAAAAGTTATTTTCCACGATTATGACTTAGGAATTCCTTTATTCGGCTAATCGATTTGGCTCTTGAAATCAATAATCAAGGTTGCTGAGTGTACTTCGGATATTTTGAAAGAGTAGGTATCTTTAGGCTTTCTCGTCTGGGGTCGTTGGAAAGTGTTGGCCGGTGCGCGTGAGCATGTTAGTTGCGCCACCTGTCGAAGGTCGCGCTCGAGTTTTAATTTTATAAATCAATATTTTAGTAGCAGATTATTTTTAATGGTCATCAATTTGAATTATAGCTAGTTAGCTGCGTTTATGTATAAGAGAAATTTTTATTTTATTTTTTGAATGAGCGAACACTAAAAACATTAAGGGTCATTGCTAAAACTAGCTACCTTTTCATGGTTGAAACATCAATTTTGACGACCGGTTTGGCCTAGTGGGTAGTGACCCTGCCTACGAAGCTGATAGTCCCGGGTTCAAATCCTGGTAAGGGCATTTATTCGTGTGATGAGCATGGGTATTTGTTCCTGAGTCATGGGTGTTTTCTATGTATTTAAGTATTTATAAATATTTATATATTATATATATCGTTGTCTAAGTACCCTCAACACAAGCCTTATTGAGCTTACTGTGGGACTTAGTCAATTTGTGTAATAATGTCCTATAAAAAGAATAAAAGAAAAGAAAAGAAAAGAATAAAAAGAAAGAATCATCCTGATATGTTCTTATTAACAAAATAGCACGATTATAGCAGCTTCATTGATACGTTGATTAAGTAATATATCGTAGTAAAACTTCTGTATGTTTTGGCACATCGAGTTAAATTAATTGACTTGAAGAATTTTCCTTCCCAATAAAATACCAAATTGTGGTTTGTTTACATTCTTTTAAATACCTAAATATAACAGACATATTTGTTTTGGAGAGTTTAGTATCAACTATTAATATTTTAGAAAGAAGGTAGATTGCTATGGTGTCATCATCATCATCATCATCATATCAGCCTTTTATTGCCCACTGCTGAGCATAGGCCTCTCTTCTAGTACGCCACTTATCCCGGTCCCGAGCCAATCTCATCCAGAAGTGACCCGCAGTCTTCCGAATGTCGTCCACCCAACGAGCCAACGGACGCCAGGCACTCCTTTCGTCTGAAAGCGGCCACCATTCCGTTAGCATTTTGGCCCACCTGCCATCACTCTGCCTGGCAACATGTCCCGCCCAGCTCCATTTTAATTTGGTAATGACGTGTCCGACGTCTTGCACCTTGGTGCGACGTCGGATCTCGACATTCCTCACTCGGTCTTGAAGTTTGATGCCGAGCATGGCGCTATGGTGTGTGTGGGTAGAACTCAATCAAACTTGCAGCACGTCAGTGAAGATGGCATATGCAACTGTTCAGAAATATTGAGAACTGCCTAAAACTAATATGCATGTTAACTCACCCGTTTCAATAGTGTTTACAATACTGGTGAATTGATATCACTTACAATGACGAGATTATTCCACCGCTAAAGAACGCTTTAGCAAATACAAATACAAACAACAAGGAATGCTGCATCGAGTTTAAAATTGAAATGTTGTGTGATGCGGCTTGCATGTAAATCATCATGCAGTCGATGTAGAGGTAAGACACTTGAATTTTCAACCTTAACATAACAGCGAAGAGTCTCTTCTAAATCGTGTAGGAGATTTATTATCAAATATAAAGTCAACCTCATTAATCAGAGTAAAAGTGGTATTTAATCAGTTATACGCTTAAAATGAAAACAGTACACTTTGTAATGGAATCTCCGTAATATATACCTACTATTCTGTTTTTAATTGTTCCGAATAGGATAACGTGGATTATGTCTGGTGGTCTATCGCGAACACCGGAGTTCATTTTATTGGCCCTCTTTCTCTTTTAATCTAGTTAAAGTGTAATTAGAGTGACAGAGATAGTTAATTAGTTACTCGAAATTTAAAAACTTCGATTTCCACGGTTATATACCTGTTGTATTTTCACACTTACATTATCACAAAAAGCGAAACATGTGTAACATTGTACACTTGAAGCTCATGTAATTAGTTACGTTTTACTGGATGCACGAACAGTAGGTAATCGAAGCAATTATGATAAAAAAAACGAAAACAAAAAATACAAAGACTATTTGTTTTTCGACAATCTAATAGAGTTATTATTGCACAATTTAGTAATTTAGTTAAAAGCTGCAAGCACGACTACATTATTATGTTACAATGTTACATACTAACAGAAACTATCAGCCCGATTCGAACTTTAAGATTACACTAAAAAAAATCCTAAAGATACGATATGGATTGGATATGTCAGTGTTAAAAGTTTTTATTTGATGTATTTTAAGTTCGAATCGGACCGACTAACTATTATATGTGTGCAATAAAGTTTACGAATACTGAGGTTACATTGTGGAGGATTAGAATTCTTATTCTACGTGGCATTGCTCACTCAATTTGAAGCCCTCACTCGATTCCGGGAAGTCAAAAATGCGAATCGATCGATTCGTTACAGCTAATGGATTGTATTGTATTTTAGCAAAACTTGTGGAAAATGCGACACGTCTTTTTATTTCTATGTTCTTCGCGTTCCGTTTATGCTTTGAACATAAAAATATTGGCGAACGGCCCGATTCGAAGAATGATTAAGACACGTTTAAGAGCTTGGAAAGATCTTTAAAAGATCGATAACTAAACGACATGTCAAAATTGACGTTTATTTCGATTCCGCTGTGATCCCAATAAGATCTATGTACGATATTTCTAACGTCAAAGTGACATTGGTTGCCCGAATCGAGCTGCTTCTGTCAATTATACGATATACAAATGATATTTAATTGAGAACTTATCTAAACCAGAACTTATCGTTATCGTATATCATGGTTCGAATCAGGCCGTATGTGCTAATGCGTGGCGAGAGACATACAAGCGCCGACAACGCACAGCGTGTATTAGATTATATGTGCATTTTAATGGGACGACATTTTCATACTATTTGTCAGCTGTCAACTGTCGATAACTACATAATGTGTTTCTTTGCCCACCAGGGCGGCGCCACATTATGCAGAATAAGAGCAAATAGGTTATTGATATATTTTCCACGGGCTTATACAATTCTAATGGACTACAGATAATGGTCTGACTAATTATTATCATTACAATCCATTGTTATGAATATTTTCATTTATGATTGATGCATTATTTATTTTGCCTCAGGGGTCTAAAGCGCAGATCAGTTACTGGTCTAGTGGTTCGTCATTACTCATGAATATGTATAATGGTAGAATGTATTTGTATTAATATATTTTCTATCTTCGTAAGGTCCACTATACCATTGTTTTCTCTATTTTTCATTTGAATCTTGATCTATAGTAAATTGGGATGAAATCAATTTGTTTGAGTTGAGCAAGCAATGAAGCAAAGGAAATGCTACTTAATTTGGTTTATGAAATATTTCAGGCGGGCCGTATGCTTGTTTGCCACCGACATGGTATTAAAAATATATACATATTAGGTTCAATGCACATTGAATCGTACGAGGATATTTAATGTAGGTACAGTCAAGGTATTAAATATCGACACGGACAAAGTGCCAAAAATATATACATATGTATAGTCGGCAACATAGGTAAGCGGGCCAAGTGTTCAAGATGCACACATGCTAACTTCGCTCTTTTAACGATAAAGTTGTGTTCAGCTCATTTTGAACACCTTTCCCGCTTAACTACTTCTGCTGCTGACTGTGCTTGAATAATGGAAAACTATATTTTTGTTTTAACGAAAAGCCTATATTAGAATAAAATTTTATTTGTTTATGTTTTTGTTTCCACAATTTGTCTTGACAAACTTAGTTAAAACTTAACTTACTAAAACATTTGTCACCATGCCTGTCACGGTCTAATAACTATATAAGCGCGAAAGTGACGAGCATAGTGACAAGTGATAAAAATGGACCCATGCTGCCAGCGCTGGTCTGACACATGCTTAATTAATTTAGTATGGGCACATAATGAACAGCTGATCAGTGATCAAATTTAATACCGCTCTTAATCGTTTTCAATCCCCAAAAACATACTTGAATTTTGGATCAAAAACTGATATCAAAAAGTTAACTTTTCCTTGTGCAAAATTGTAACATGTCATCAGATTGTTTTTAGAGGTTTTCATTTGAGTTTGCAGGGTTAAGATACCCGCTTAAGAGCATTTTCATTTTATTTATTAATTGTATAGTCATGTACAATGTACATACATTATTAGGTGTTGCAATTCAATTCGGTAAGTCAGTCCATGACGCCCTGTGAGCAGTGTGTTGAGCTTTTTGAATTTAAAATGCCTTTGTTTTATTCTAGCCCTGTTTATGGTAGGTATTTAAAAAATATTAGTGACGTGACATGCAATAGGATATGTTTTTCATATAAGCACTGTTTTCGTTAAAGAGTAACTCATGGAAACTATGTTGTACTAAAACGAATATCTGATGAATTGATGATAAAAGATAAATTTAGAGTATATCTAAAAACTTAGAAATGTTAAAATTGATTAACATTTTATCTAAATATATAAAAGAAGAAACTGACTGACTGACTCACATATCAACGCACAGCCTAAACCGCTGGTTCTAGAGATCCCAAATTTGGCACGTAGGTTCTTTACAAGGTCTAGGGGTACTCTAAGAAAGGATTATTCAAAATTAACCCCCTAAAGGGGTGAAATGGGGGTCCAAACTTTATATGGGGAAACAAGATTAGTTAGACTATTTTATTCGAAACTTTACGAGAGTATTCCTAACGATAATGAGTAAACACGTGTTTCAGGTTTTTTGAGAATTCAACCCCTAAAAGGGGGAAATATGGTGACTAAGTCTAAAAATGAACATGGGTATTATTTCTATGGTTTATCGGGTCGCTGATTACAAAAGTAACACCGATTGTAAAACCTAACGAGGTGGACGTGAAATACAAATCCCCTGTGCGATGGGGTTGAAATGACTATATATCAATATGGGTGTCGTTTTATGGTTATATGGGACGTTATTTACGAAAATGGCATTGAATTAGTCTACAATTTACGTATTTAAGTATTTTTGCCAAATTGCAATTCAATCGGTCCAGTAGTTTATGAGCAAATCGGTTGTAACAGATAGATTGACAGACAGCCACACGTGATCCTATAAGGGTTCTTTTTTAGCTTTTGAGGCATGGAACGAGACCCGCGTTATCCTAATAGATACTACGACAGGACTGTTTCTCCCAGTTCTATGTGGCGTGCTTCCGTGTAAGTTCACCAAAAAATTGGTTCTATTGCTACCACATTCAGACATGGCTAAAAATCTTGTTCATAAGGAAGTACTTTAACAAGTATAAAGTTGTGGAATACTTCATGCATTTTTTACAACATGATTCTAAATCTAATAATCGCGGACAAACATATATACGGGTCAAACGCAGAACCTTTTTTTTACTTTACGCGGGCGAAGCCGCGGGCTAAAGCTAGTATTTAATTAGCAATATTCTTTATCATCTACAAATAAATAAAAATATCTGCAATCTAACTCAGGACCTAGTCTAGTAGGGGTCACTATCATCAGGCTAATTAACGCATTCACTGCCACCGACGCATATATGCGTTCATCGTCATATAAGTTTGTTCTTAGGCCACGCCCCCTGGCAGTGAATGCGTGAAAAAAAAAGGTTATTATCTAATTACTTCCCACCTCAACATCATCATTTTACCCTTCTATCGCCCACTACTCAGCATAGCCCCCTCTTCCCACCTATCCGTGAACATTTTTAAAAATTTCATTTCTGATTCCAAAATACACAAAAAAAAACAAATATTAGCAAATGTTTTCTTTATTTTCCTTAAAAATGTTGTGTTAGCTCTTATGTAAGTGAAAACTAGTCATCTAATATAAACTAGATTCTGTTCTGCAAGTAGGCTTCGTCAACAAACTTCGCGAAGCGATGTGTCAAATGCATTGGAAATCAGATAGGGAAAGCCGAATGTTGAATAAAATACTTATTCGTATTTCGTGAGTAAAATATGCGATGGGGCTATAGGAGCTACTTTCGATCTTCTATTAGTCCCAGAGGCACGCTAAGCATGTTGATTGAATGGTATAAATGATTAAACATCATAAATCATCATATCTAAAGAGTTGTATTGTACAGTTATAATAATTGTACTTATAAATGTAGAGTAGGCGGGAATACTTTGATTAATATTCTTTTATAAAAACATACATTGATGTGCTTCTATTTCTAACATAACTTACTAAGAAACTGCAAGACAAGATTTCGAAGTGAAGACCATAACATTAGTTTTCCAATTTTATTCTCTAGCAGTTTTAATTGCTTAACATTATGATCTCTATCAAACTTAAGCTGCCACCATTAAAGATGGTGTCAAATTAGAATACATGATTAAGATATTTAAATTGATTTCGAAGAAGATCACCTAGATAGAAATGGGCGATGAAACGGGTTATAAAGTGTTGCTTAAATTCCTTAAGGTGGTTTTCAATGATCACATAATTTGGCGAAGGCAAACATACAAAGCTGTTAAAGGCTTTTCGTCAAAATATCATCGTTATAATTACTTAATATGTTACTGGTGCCACAAGTTAGTTAGGCTTATAACTAAGCCATTTATACATATCGAATACGAAAACTGTATGACTTGGATATCCTAGCAGTCAGTTGACGCTTTAAGTTAATCTAATCAGGCTATTAGGTAGGTATTCCGGGCAACCTCCCTTCTCTTACACGGGAGAGGACATGTTTTAAGATACTTCAGTCCGCATGATTGCTTAACGTCAATTCTTAATGATTCATCTAATTTGAATTTAAGTTTTAGCTCAAGATAAACCAGTAACTGCATTTACCGTCTTTGATAAATCCAAGCATGACATTATTTGCATTAAATTCTGTCAACTAGAACAGCCTACATAAAGTCCGCAAGACAACACGTGTCCACAAAGCACAAACCAGTTCAGTATCCGATTGCGAGTTTTAATCACTCGTTCACCGAGTAGCCGGGTGACCGACCAGAACTCTTATTCATAAATCTTATTCCCGCCCATTTCTAAGTCCGACCCCTAATTTGTACATTGTTGCTATGAATCCTGGGGTCTAGTTATACTAGGAACTAGTCGCGATAAAATGTTTTGCGAATGTTGTCTGCCACCGGCGACTTTCATCACAGCCTATAAATATACATGGGGTAATAGTGGTAACAGGGGTACTTACGACGAAAGCCTGATAAACAACTGGACTTAGAAGACCATGGGCTAACTTGGCGTTTAGGTGAGATAAATCTCTTTCAGAAACTTCAGGGTAAATATAAATACAGAAAATTCTTCTGAGTCCATTCACGAAGAAATATATATTCCCTGTTACTTAATATTGTGTACTTATTTACTATAAAAAGCTACCTATGTAGTTAAATAATTAACTATGCTAAAAAGGTTATCGAATTAAATCAAAGATAAGGATAGTTTGTGAAAAGTAGCTGCAACATAAAACTCTGGTTTACATAGGTTGTCATATTTATTAAAAATTTGAAGTAAATTTCTTATCAGTACTTTGAACAAACAATACAGGAAAAGGGCACTTCTTACGTTATGTTTGTTACATATTAGATATTAAAGAAATTTCGTATTTTTAATTACAGTCGTCTAATTATTATGCTAAATACTTACATTTAAGTCCAAACAACATCCAATATTGCCGGTACAACACAACTTTTTAATCGACTGGTAAAATTCAATCAACAACTTTCGGGAAAAGCACGAAAATATATAAGCACAATGCGCGTCGATTAAACAACGAACAAAAAGTTTTATAAAACACGATAATTCGTAAAAAATGCAAAGAGCGATACGTCGCTCCGCGCGGCGGCGAATAGCAAAACTGACGCACGCAACCAGCTGGCGCTGCCAAGGTATTGTTAAAAGTTACTTTTACTTGCGAGACTTCTGGCTCTAGGCAGGTTATGAGACCTCCCGCCGTAATGCCGGCTCTACCGATTCGCGTACACGCGAAAGAGAAAAACATACATCACGCAGCTTCGCTTACGTTTCTACGGTATACACTAGAATAACTATTTGTGCAAGATTAAAGAAAATTATTGCTATGCAAAATTATTGGTCACGGTTGATTGATATTTTAGGTGAGTATTGCCTTATTTCCTCCATGCGCGGATGCAGGGCATGGCTAACACCGGCACCGAACCATTACAAGAACTTACACTTAAACTATGCACAATAAAAATAATGCAATCAAGTCTCAATGATTAACTACCATTCAAACTTCAGATTTGATAATAATTATATCAACAAAACTTTTAAATCAAAGGAAAAATATGACTGTAATATTTTCCTTATCTTTTTTATAACAGAAAATAGATTTTGTAATCAGCATTGTTAAGAACATTCTAATGTCTAATACGGATACTCAGCCACATACAATGCTTACCTAAAAGAGATAATATGGATAACGATATAAATATCGAGGTAATTACCTTAAAATGGTTAAGACACGCCAGTTTTTTTACTTATAAGTTTGAGCCGTGTACATTAGTGTTACCATTTATGCCTAAAGGCTAATTTGACTTAAGGAATTCATGTCGCAACCTCAACTCAAGGGTTTGCATCAGTGTGATTGTCTATCAAATATCAAGTGATAGAGTAGCGAGTCCACAATCGTGTGTCTCGCGGCCTCGCACGCATACCCAGTCGAATCAGTCAATATGTATCGATTAGGTTATATGGATCGATTTATTTCACCTATCACTTACCATAGTTCACAGATCAAATCGTGGCGACGGTGTAGTTTGCAGGTTGAATGTCAACGTGTTACATTAAGTTAATTAACAACTAAGGGTCTCCCCAAACTAGTCGACGCCGTTTCGGCAAATCGCGTACGGAAAAAGCTTTATGTCAACGCAATAAGAGCGAATAAGTCGTAAATCGGCTCGGCCCACGCGAAACGACGTCTTTCGACGGGAAAACGGCGTTTTGCCGTAAAGCTGTTCGCATTCGTACGACGCTGTTTGCAGCCTACCGCACACGTTCGCATTCATAAATCTCCTTATACAGCCGTACGGTGCCGGAAAGAGTAGAACGGCTCCGATCACGGCCGAGTACCTACGATAAGGACCGGTCAGAGCTGGCGGAAGCCGATCAGCGTCTTCGACGGCCGAACATAGCTGACGACGGCCGAACAGAGCCGATGACGGCCATAATAATCGTAAAACATTTTTGGATTGAGTTTCAAACGAGGATATCGTAAATTAAATTCACCTTCACTTAATCTATATTGCCACAAAGAATCAACCCACGGTCGCCTCCGCTTTTTCTGGTGTAGGTGCTTTTCTCTTCCAACAAGTAGGCTACGATAAAAATGCTGGTAAGCCTTTTTTTCCATGCCCGTCTACTTAAAATATCCATCATCACAGGTTCTTATATAATATGTAACAATTACCAAGGAAAATAATCTTACAGGTCTGTTCAATTTCAAACTCAGGTTGTTACTAACGACCAGTCTCCAAAAATGAGATTTACGATTGCCGATCACCCGCTGTCCTACATCTGTTCGTCGGACTCAACGGCTGTACGTGTGCTGTCTGACGTCTCGACGGCAGGACGGAGCACGGGAGAGCCGACCGTCGCTTTACAACTGTTGCGATAGCAAGTCGCAGGCGATCGGGCGTCTCTACGGCCGCAAGGAGGATGAGACGGCTAAACGCAGGTGTCCAACCGCGGAGACGGTCGATCGGCTAAATGCGAATAGTGTGGTGTAAAACACTCGGCGAAAGCCGACTCCGCGTCGACTGGTTTGGGGAGACCCTAAGAGCCCAGAGGCTGTAGAATGCTGACATATAATTGTACTTAACTATGCTCGTTATACATTAAAAATGTCTAGTCTGACCTAGTTTATAATGACGCATAGACTTAAAGTGGAAGATGTAACAGCCATTTTCAATTGGCTTTTTATACATGTCGATTTGGATAAGAATTACAATATTTACTTGCGAAAAGAGATGTAAGTAGATGAAAAACGCGCCTATGACTTAACAGTTGGTACGCAACTGACCTAAATTAATATAATTTGCACTTATAATCTCAGAGATTACCTGAAGCGGTAACTAGGTCTGTTTTCTAATGAGTAAATGACGAATGATGAAAATTCATTGGTTTGCGTTCGCTTGTAAGGTCGTTCGCGAGGCATCAATGCGTTAATTTTTTTAAAGTTAATTAACGTGTTAAATAGATGTCGCTTAAGTAAAATGTACCTAATACTATAAATAATTAGACTGAAGTTGTTTTAGATTTATTTTTAAGTTATATAAAAAAAAGCTTGACACGGAAATACTCAATAAAAATAGCAACTTGGACTGACCTTATCACCGCTTTACGTGTAATTGAATCTAATGTAAGAAAAAGTCGTGATTTTCATTACAGAATGCTAATTAGTCTATTGTAAGCGGCATCTGCCGAAACCTTGCTCAAGCGTTGTAATATAATTAGCTTCGGTTCAATTGTCAGTGACAACAATATAAAAGATCCAATCACTTATTCCATGAGTGTTCAGTGCCATATCACGAAGGCTTTAAGAAAGTCAAAACATTAATCTATGTATTTGCTTGTGCATTAGCCATTGAAAGCAATATATTAGACATATTAGTTTAAGTAATTGAATATTATAAGTTAAGCTACTTACTTTGGAACACATGGTGCTTTGTGTTCAACGCATTTCCCATGTAAGTTATGAGACTTAATTAGGGTCGTTAATTTTGTGAACGGAATTATGAAATGTCAACACATATCAGATGTTAGGTATTTATAATGATACTTATGTTAACTATTATTTGAATCATAGATGAACAATTAAAAATATTGTTTCTCAACTATTTTGAAAGAGAATTTTACAACCTATTGATCTTTTACGAATGTTTAGATATTAAGTTTTGCTTGGCCCAGCGCTTTGCTTAATATAATATTACCTAACACAATGAAATTTATTGTTCCCTTTTTCCCTAGCACACGTTTTCTTTCAAGAATTAAATTTAATGTTAGTCTTGCTTTAGTGTATTCTTAAAAAAAACAGCTTTTTTCAACAAAATGTATTTTGATGATGAATATTGCTGTTGCAAAAGAAGTAAAGGATCAGAGGTCGTAGCTCGTAGCCAATCGAAAAATGAAAATGTATCGGGAAGATATAGATCGTATCATTCACGAAGACGTGTGTTGAGTCGTAATGTCATGTTATCAAAGGTTAAATTTGACAAATCTGTGCCTCATCATGGATGATAGGAACAGTAGAGTTCATAAATATGTTTACATTTCTTTACCTTACTCCATTACAAAAAGGTGAAAAAATGTATACATATATATGAACTCGACTGAACTATAGATAGTTCAATGTCTAATTATTATATTAATAATCATAGGTACGTATGATTCTAATTTTTAATCTTTATTGCATTTTTTTATTTCTTTGCTGTAAACATTCCTCATGATATCGTTACATAGAGTACGTAATTAAATTACTAATTAAATGTAACTACAGCATGAAAGTTGTGATGATAAACTAAACGCGGTAGCATTCACGGTAGGTACTCGTATTTCTAAGATTGAGGTACAGTCAAGGTATTAAATATCGACACGGACAAAGTGCCAAAAATATGTAAACACTACTTTAATGTATTGGCAGTAAGGTCGTGTATACATATTTTTGGCACTTTGTCCGTGTCGATATTTAATACCTTGACTGTACCAACATTAAATTACATTTGGGACGGTCCACTGAAAAATCGGTTATAGTATTTTTCCTACTCCTGTACTGTTATCTGTCATTTATGCATTCATTAACACGAATATAAGAACATACATAAAAGATTTCAAGAAAAGTCTATATTGTCTATTCCTCATAAAAGCTCTTGTGCTTTTATAAGCTATAATGTTACTGCGATTAATGGCTACCAACCTAACAAAACCAAAACGAATACAGTTTTAAACTAAGTGCATTGATGCCAACTTACAAAATATTCATTTGGTTGCATAGTAAAAATAATTACTTCATAAGTCAGAAACACGCATGTGACACCCGTAATATAGCAACACCCATAGACTACGAAGACCGCTTAAAATACTATTATGCAACAGTTGTATAAGAAGGGTCAAAAAAGGCGAGTGGCGTGAGTTACAATGTGAGCCGGAGCCGAAGGCGTAGGCGAACATTGTAAAGGAATACGCCACGAGAATTTTTTGACCTACTTATACAACGTTGCATACAATATTTTTCCTACGAGTCAACAAAAATAAATCTTAATTTAGGTAAACAAATTACAGCAAAAGTATATAGCCAAGACGCGCGAGCATACCTTGTTACGCGCCCGGCCCGCCCCGGGCCGCGGCCGGCCGGTCGGCGACACCTCCTCGTAACTCATGAGGCCCTGGTACTTGCTAAATTAATTTTTTGGACAGTTTTTTCTCAATTTTGGCCACCGTAGCCTACGGAGACTAACAAGCAACGCTAAGCGGTCTTCGTAGTCTATAGGTGTTGCTATATTACGGGTGTCACATGCGTGTTTCTGACTTATGAAGTAATTATTTTTACTATGCAACCAAATGAATATTTTGTAAGTTGGCATCAATGCACTTAGTTTAAAACTGTATTCGTTTTGGTTTTGTTAGGTTGGTAGCCATTAATCGCAGTAACATTATAGCTTATAAAAGCACAAGAGCTTTTATGAGGAATAGACAATATAGACTTTTCTTGAAACCTTTTATGTATGTTCTTATATTCGTGTTAATGAATGCATAAATAACAGATAACAGTAGAGGAGTAGGAAAAGTATAATAAGTACCATTCCCGTGTCGCTCTCATCGTCTCAATTAGACTGTTTCAGACATATATGTACGAAAAATCCCGTGTTTTTTTTTATGTTTTGGTTGGATTTTTCTATAAACTATTGTCTATTGGCCTCAGTTATTATATTTTTCACTCATAATAGTTACAATGTAGTATGAATTATAGTACCTATTAGAGAGTCGGTGATATTCAAGAACCTAACAAGTTGTCTGTCATTCGCCACGCCCCCGCCAGAGGTCACGCATTCCTTTGCTAATAGACTCGAAGAAGATTGCATGAATACTGCTGCCTTTAATCACATGCAGTTTTTTTTTTGTAAAGTGACCTTTGTTTTTATTTAATTGTTAGGTTTTAGTTTATAATTTTATGAAATACCTATCATTGTACGCCATCCGAAATAAATGATATTCTTAAAGTTTTGTTCATATATATTGTATAGTCTGTTCTTTTATTCCGTACCTAGACTAAAATGACAACCACAAATGTCAAACGCAGAAATAATGTGACTAGCTTAAAACTAATAGTGCTGATCTTTGATTTCGGTTTGTGAATAACCGATTAATATTAAATTAATTTTAAACCCAAAATAAACAATTAATGAAATCTACTCACTACATGATAGGAAGTAAATAATAAATAAAATCTACTCACTACTAATCCACTCAAACATTTAAAAATTGCATTATGAGCTTCGAGGTGACTGTTAATCTTACAATAAAATCGCTTTTAAATATTAGAAATATTGTGTTAAGACCTGGATACAAACTTTCTAAATGCCTCAAAATTGTGTTACATGCCTATATAAGTAACTCCCAATAGCTTATTTTCGGTTAGTACCGGTTGTAGCACATCACTATTTATAAGACGTAAAAAACCAGCAACAGATGAAATGTCATTTTAGTCTACGGGATAAAAAAATAGACTTATAAAACACACCGTTGGGCATATCTTGAAGTAGTTGATTAATATTTTTATCTATGTTATGAATACATCATGGTGAGTACCTATATATTTCTATAAAGAGATATAAATAAATAAAAACAAATCACTTTTTAAATTAGTAGTGACTCTACACTACTAAACACTGATTTTAATTTCCAAACTTTTGAATGACGGGGCGATAAAAATAAATCATGTGACCGAAATATATAAACGTTTCAAAATTTGACAATATCCATTAATAACTCTGATATCTAGAATGCCCTTATGAAAAATCACAGTAGTTTAAAATATAGAAAAAAATATCAAAAAGTCAAAATCATTAAACTTATAAAAAAAAACTGTATAAATCTGACATTCTGAAGTATTAAATTATGCGAATACATTAAAATGACAGTTGATTTTCTAGATATACTTTTAAATAGGTACCACTCTAGTAAAATTGCCGAACAAATATATAATAGGATGATTAAAAGGTGCGGTCTTCAAGTTTCGAGATCTTTAAACGAGATCGTAACTTCACAATATGGTCAGTGTAGGGTTCCGTAGTTACCAGTCCGTCACAAGTAAGAGTTGGTTTATTTCCGAAAATATTCAATTGACTACGAAACCCTAAAAAGGTATAGTTATTTAGCATTGCCAAATATAGTAATTTATGTATTCAAACGAATATATGCTGTCATATTTTTTTACATCTTTCTTTAAAAAACTATAATTTATTTTTCTTGGGGCACGATAAACCATATGGGGAAAGTCATTCTACGTAAGCATTCTTAAGTTATTTGATTAAGGCATTAATCATTTAATTTAGTTTTTAATATCTTTAAGTATCTCTGTTTGTTTTCTCTATATGTAAGTGTTTCTCTTGCCCTATAGTTTCTCTTACCTAACCTAACCTTATTACAAAAAAACGCATCAAGTCAAACCTATTGGATGATTATCTGGTATGGCGTATAACAGGCGTAGATATTCTAATTTTATTTGTAGGATATGAATTCGATCAAAATTAGATGTGAATCGGATCTGTCAGTGTCAATAATGACGTTCTTGGTTTAAGCAATGTCACTTTTGACACTGAGAGAACCGATCCACATCTAATCCAGATCGAATTAAATCCTATAATTAAAATTAGCTTAGAGTGTGTATTTCATACAAAGATAAAAAATCATTTATAATAAGTTTGAAGCGCATTTAAACCTTATTAATGATACGTTTTACCATACTACAACTTATTATTTATTAAGTAAGGAAACTGATGTATGGAGTAAGTAACTCTAAGCTTACTTATTTATCTATGGCAACGATTATAGTGATAACACTCCAAGTCGGTAATATGGATGTACAATATTTGTAATAAAGGAATACGCTAAACAATAAAGCCTTGCCTAATTGAATTGGGTGCGAGATTGCGGTCTGGCCGTAACCCGAGTTGGAACACAAGATTACTTACGAACCAACATAACGAGAGGATATTAAATGTATTAACGAAGGTCACAAGACATTACGTTTTACTCTGATTATTAAAGCTAGTCTAAAAGGTCTTAACTAAATGTTTATTTCCAAAAAACTGAACTTTTATATTTTCTTAGTAGGTCCATGATTTTTAAGCCACTAAGTAATCACTGGGTTTTACTGGGTGTCAATAAACACCCAATTTGATTGCCATAATGGTATTAATTTTATTAATACAAATCCTCGTTCATATGTAGGCACGCGTCATGGTCAGACATTACTGACGTATTATTCCAGTACCTCACAGAAGGCACAGGAGGAAAGTTTATGTGAACCAGCATAAGTACGGTCTCCGATAACGCTTAGTTTGTTATACGAATCTTGGGGTCATATTACAGCGGTAACAAGAGAAAATGACGCGCCTTCGATTGCGTATTTAGTGAAAATATTGGAAATAAAATCATCTAGGGCAATTGTAACTATGGGGCAAATGCAATTACTCGTACTCTAAAAAGACAAGAAGAGAGCTATAGCCATTTGTATTATACCATGAATGAACTCTTTATTATCCCAAAAGTGTGACTTGACTACAAGTGGCTCTAGCTCTAGATTCAGTTCTTGTATTTTTAGAATAGTTGCATTTTCCCCATAGTTGCAATTGCCCTGGCTGACTTTCACAGGTCAGAGAGGTTATTCCTATTGCGTATAGAGATTTGGAGAAAGACAATTTATTAATTTTAATCCAGTTATTCTAAGTACACCATTTTTTTTAACAACCTATGCCGCCTACCGTACAACATGTCCAACAAGGTCATAATCCCAACCCAATCTATCATGACAGCAAAACCTTTTCATGATTGCATAGAGTAACTTTATATTTTATGTACCGTTTGTTGACAGTTTTCATTAAGACAAGTTGTCATGTTGGAAATAAGTACTAACACTGTTATTTTAGTTTACAAATCATTTAATTATAATAAAAATTATAATTGTTTACTTTTGTCATGACTAGTATACCTAACGTAAGAATCATAAGGTTCATAATATTCCAGTTTATTAAACACAGTTCTTGGAATACTTGAATAATAAAATTTTAATAGATTATGATTAAACATTGTACTGAAAATGCCAAGAAGCTTGTTATCGTCAAAAAGTAAGTAGGTACTTAAGTGTATTGTCGAGGGTAAGATGAAATTCTATTTCATAATATGCCGTGTCTGAGAGGCCAATTCGAATGTACAATAACTAAATGACTATCACTAAATGTTATTTGAATGATGTCATTTAGTTATCGTGCGTCTCGCTTGCGCCAATAGGAGCAATAGGGACCATGCGCGTTTAAGGATCTGCCATCCTGTGGCCGGAATCGGAAACATAAAATTGACATTTCACGCCAAAGCAAGTGCTGCCATCTACCGTTCTCGTACGTTTTCTTGTGCATTGGCCTGTCAATCAATCATTCCAAATAATAGGGGTATAATACTTGCATTATAATGTATAAGAGTCGGCCGATTTTTATTATATAATAACAGTGACAAAATACTCAAAATACTAAGTGTAAGACGATTTCCTGCAGTAATAACGTCATAATAAATACACATTATTTAACACATTTATGACGTTATTACTGCAGGAAATCGTCTTTTTTAAACTTAAATATTTCTAGTATCTATGCCCAATAAAATATTTAGTCGGTTCTGGTCCAGGTCTGAACTACAAAGACCTACCTCCTGTAACGACCATTCTGTAGCTGAATATCAGGACCTAAAATATTGTCTATGTATACTAAATTGGGCTCATGTCGTGGCAAATTTCGAGTCTTCATAGCGACTTTTGCCTTAACATAATTCAATAGTATAGCCTGACCAGTAATATATGATCACGCACCATATTGTGGAATTTCGTTGGAACCAAATTTTTGATATTAAACTGAGTTACATGAGAATAACAGCGCCCTCTTGACAATGATCATTCGATCAGTCGGGCTTTAGAAAATATACTTACTTCACTGGTTCAGTGACCCAAACAGGATCTTGGCCTCTGAAACAAGAGAGCGCCACTCTGTCCTATCCTGCGCAACTTCACGCCAGTTGGGTATAAGAAAATATACCTACTGAAAATCCAATAAAGATATAAAAAAATCATAATTTTCCAAGTAGGTATTTCACAATGACCCGAAGCGCTTACAAAGTTTTTTAAATTTAGTATTTTGTTACTATTAACATAAAAAAAAGTATTCTATTAAAGCCTTATTTATGCAAAATGAAATTTATAGGATTTTATTCAGCTATATTTATTTATTTATGTTCATATATGAAAATGTTCTTAGTTAATTGTGCGTAATTGACTTGACTTATCTACTATTACATCCTTATATTACATTATTATGGTGATTGATTTCTGAAATTGTACATTTTGTATACGCTTGTACAATTTCTACACCCTTATAGAGGCCTCAAATGTCTCAATACTTCCTATATCGTTAAGCTTTTATTCACCTTTACTTACAGCGCCATCTCTGCAGTCAGCGAAAGATTCTACGCGTCTACATATCACTAGCACCGCCTCTCTTAAACATAGTTTGAGAAGGCAAGTATAGATGGCTCCCAAGGTAATTATTAATACTTACTATTAGGCTCATAAGATCAAACTCCTCCTTAAACAAAATTATGAATGTTGTAAGGTTTCAAAATAAATAGTTATTCATATCTTTGTAATTATAACCAACTCTGCAAGATACCTACGTATTATTACGAAAATACGATTTATCCTTACGTAATATATTTTAATTACATAGCGGTTATTTGCAACTTTCTTTTTGTATTAATGTTAACTAGTATGATAATACCTATTCATTGCATTGATAATAGAGCAAAAATGATATACCTAATTAAACTTATTTACCACTATGTACATTTTTTTAAAATCATTGCTAAGGAGATATTTGAGGATTCAAATAACTGGTTCAATACATTTTTATAACACTAACCTCTGCGGAGGCAGGAGCGTCATATTTGACATAGCATTTGGCCTAAAAACTTAGCGTGCCAATGATGATAGCCTGTGTGTAAAGTATTTAGATATGAAAATTGGTGGTTAAATTGAATATGACAGGATTGACTTAGAACGATCTGTTGTAATTGTTTCGACCGGTCATTTACGTTCTAAGTAGATCGATGTACTTTTCTTATTTGATTCCTTTACATTTCGGCTGTTACAAGAGTTTCTCTTATCTGAAAACTATATATTTGCGTAAGTATAGTATCATTATAGTCTCGACTTGTGTCTATTTTCATATAAACTCTTTACAATCCTGCACCAAACTAACTAACTATTGACTGGTAGAGAATGCCTTAAGGCGTTAAATAGTTTTCATTTATTATTTTAAAATTATGGCTTCAGGCCAATGGGATTTCGCCAGTATCAAGGTATTAGAAGTTTTAAATACGACTAAATTATACGCTTAGTATAAGACAGTGTACGGTGATTTTATTAGCTTGTAAAGCGATAGCTGGACTTTACAAGTAGCACGTGGACTACCGGCCGTTGACTCCAAAGTGGTGGTTAAACACGATTCTAGATTAATTCTCCGTTTACTGCACACTATCACACTAGCTTACTGTATAATAAGCTATCGATATTAATGAGCAAAAACAAAGGAATTAATCGCGAGGCTAACTATTAAGATGGCGCTCGAACCTGATATCAGTTATATCAGGACATCAGAGATCATCATTCTGATATCAGTGTACGTTCGAACTGGCCCTGATTGTCGTTTGCTTTTTTCAGATGGTAATACAATATTTTCAAAAATGTTATTCACCCCTCCCATTATCAGCCATTAGAGGCTTTGTCGGACCGGCTCCCGTTGATTGGTGTACTGGGCAAACTTGTAAACATTCGCGATACATTATGCAGTCAGAATTCAGAATATCGAAACTCTTTCAGCGAGTTCTCCGAAGAACCGTGATCGATCAACTGTGCTTATTGAATTCCTGGGTTTGGAAGCGTGCTTTTATTACTGTAAATAAGATATGGCAAAACGCGTTTTCACGGTTTTTGTTAACTTGGGTTCCCCCGTCGCTGTGTTTGCAGGGGTAAATATAATCACATTTCGAAGCCAGCTTTGTAAAAGTAGGAACCAGTTGCCGGCGAAGGGCTGTTAGGGCTGTATAGATCGTGTCATTCGCGACGACGCGTGCCGTTATTCGTAATGTCATGTTACAAAAGGTTAGTTTTGAGAAATCTGCGCGTCATCGTGAATGACACGAAGTATGTATATTATACTTATTCACAAATATGCCCAAAATTAATTAATTTTTATTTTGGTTATGGTAAAGAAATAATTTTTGCACTTCCTCTGACAATCAGACAAGCCCCAAGCAAGTTTGTTTTCAAGCGTATGCTTCACAAGCACCTATGAGTTAGTCCTCCTCCGCGCATATGCATAGTTTTTATAATATGTATGTATATTGATATTATATTTCATATATATTTATTGTAAATAATGTTATTAATGTCCAAAATTGTAAATCGTTTTTCTAAATTTCTTATAGTTGTCATTTCTCACTGCACCCACATTCGAGAATTTCTGTTTTGCCCTATGGTTGACTGGTAGAGAATGCCTTAAGGCATTAAGTCCGTCATTTGTACTTATGTTTATTGTGCAATAAAGTTTAAATAATAATAATCTTTGGGATATCCAAAGAGTATTATAAGATAAGTACAATTTTAAATCCAAAAGTTAGAGTACTGATAGTAATTCAGAATAAGTCTTACCTTGGGGCTCTAAACGGGTGTACAACTTTCCAGGTTAGGCAATATGGTTCTGGAGTTAATACCTACGAATATGATATGCCTAATATACGTTATGGATGTTATGGTTATGTTTTAAGAAAGAACCTTAAAGTAACTACTATAATCTGTAAATACAAATCGCCTTTATTTGCCTAGATAAGCTCCATAAAATCAGAAAGTAATAACGTCAATTTGTGTCCGGCATTAAAAACAGGAACCAGGAAGAACAAAGAAATTTTAAAACAAAAGTAAATAAAATTTCCATTTCATTTTGTTTGAAGATTTTACAATCTCTGAGTTTTATAATATGTATTTACGAAAGAAGCCACGATATTAGCAATGTACTTATTTTCGTTGTAGCTATTAATATTTCTTACTTTGAAGTTTATAGGTACTTATTATATTCAGATCAAGAATTGTAAGAAAATATATTAAAAATATCTTTAATGGCATTACACCAATACGTTTTGGATAATAAATCATAAATAATGTAAGATTTGGACCACTCCTATGGACTAAACTAAAATAAATGGGGACATAGCGCTAATCACGACACATTGGAAAACCACAATGTTGTGATTTTTCTATACATAAGAATCTAACTATTCTATCTAATACTCTTAACAGAGAATGAATTCCATATTCATTCATTCAGTAGTATTCATTCACAACTTCGACAAGTGTCGAAATCGATTCCGATTATATTCATCCAGTGCTTGGTAGCCGAGTAATAATGCAGTAATCGAGATATTGGCAGGACAGGAGAGGAGTTGATAGAGTCGGGTAAATTAATAGTGTTTGGACATGGCTCGCGTTGGAGCGTGGACAAACATTGTGAATGCCTGTTTTGTATTTACTGGATGGTTCGTATAGTCCAGTCATCGAGAACTTTATGAAAATGGAAAAGTAATTTATTATTGTTTTCGTATGTGAAATATGATTCGATTACGAATCCGCTTTTACGTTACTATTTAAAAAAAAAATCGTCTTTCATAAACGCTCAATTACGTATTAATTCTTTGTTTAAATGTGTCATTTTGATTTATGACTTGTAAGAAAGGAATAAAACATAAACTAATTGAGGTTCGTAAAGTTTTATAAGGTCGTTTAAAGTTTAATTTTGTTTCAATGTGTGGAACCTGCAATTTCGATAGGTATTATTAAATAACATACGTACCCGTACCATGACTCACTGACAGTGTCAGAACTGACATATACGCTATCGAGAACATATTTTACTTTCTATACATCACGCTCGCACTTATATGCGAGTACGAGCGAGATGCATATAAAGTGCATTCTCGATATCGTTTATGTCAGTGCCGAACTGGTGGTAGCCACACTGATTCTACTGCTAGTGAATGATTACTTTGGCGATAACTGCACTATAAGTTGTAGACTTATTATTGATACAATTTTACCTCTCTAAGTCATTACAACTTCTAAGAGTATCTGTTAAAAATATAAAAAGTGCACCGATTGCATTGTAGAAACTGTAGAGCCAGTTAGTAAAGACGGCAGAAGTGCTTTCTGTCTGACTGACCATTTAAACTGAAAACCGGTTTTACAGCAACCGCAATTCTAGCGAGCAAATAGCCAGCTGTAAAGAAAGAATTCACTTGACTGCAGAATAGCATAAAATAACACGCTTGTAAGTACATTGCCTGTAATGGTATTGCTGCCTTCCTGTTCACAATTCCGTATATTCTTTTAATGTTTTTATTCACTCTACTGAGGTTCGATATTGCCTACATTTATGATAAGTATGATTTATTAATAATGGTTAAGATTTACGTAGTTCGTACTATTTTACTCTTGAGTTTTGCTGGATAATCAGACGATAATTTGGTTTGAAATTGATTTTATCTGAGAATTTAAAGGGATATGTCCAAAATGTATAATTGCTTTAATTTTTCGTTTGGCATACTGTGCATAACATGGTACGTAATAAGAATTAAAAATATTTTTAAATATAATAATTCGCAAATATGAGATAATTCTCGACTGGGGTCAGCTTACATTCAGCAAGTTAATACTAAGACATAATTAACTTATTGTTATGTCATAGATATACAATAGAATAAATAACTATTTTATTATACGTCAGTCCCAAAAGCTAAAATCTTCACTTAGCATCTATTTTTAATATTTAAATAAATCAATTAGATATTTTAGAGACCAGATAAGGATATTAACGTCTTGTTGAAAATTGGTTTTGATTATATCATTATGTATGTAGACAATAGTATTCAGGAGCCCCTCTTTTTTCCTCGTACTTTTTTTCTAATCGTTACTCATCACTTAAAATGCTACTCTAAAAAAATTTAATTACAGTATATAAAGTTAACTTTAACGTTAAATCACGGTAATAAAGCATCACATTTATTTAAAATCGTGTTTTATACGAAGTTTTACAAAATTACAAAATGAGATGAGATCCGAGAAGTGTGAAAAGCGGAATTTTGTACAACGGTCTACCGTTACCGGCGCGGGCGGTCATCTTAACTTGTAATTCCATAAAGGAGCGCAATCTTCTGTCTGTGGTGGCAATGAGATCTATGCACAGAAGGGCTTAACAGCTGTTGTGTTTCTACAAAATAGTGCCTTTTTTATGGAAGTTTGGAGGTGTACATTCCGCCCATTGACCCTTGGCTATATAGTTTCCATTACGTACAAGCTCTTTCTTTTCCCTCAATGTTTTTGTTCGCCAGCAGGGACTGTAGCTTTGAAACTGTTTGATTATTTTGGTATAGCAAAGTGTATGAAATACCTACTCGTAGTTTGTTAACATTTATAGCTGGTCTATCTGTTTTAATAAAATTAATAAAATATAAATCAAAACAAAAATATTAATTTGCTAATCCGAGAAAACATAGCGTGCTAGTCAATCAGTGCTAACCCGTTATTTAACGTAACCCGTTATATAATTTGAAGATGGACATGTAATGTAAATAAATGAATTTATACATAGGGGTCACTTTAGTGGGGTACAGAAAAAAAAATTGTTTGGCAAACTATATTGTGTTATAATTATATCAAATGAAAGCGCTAATTGTGAGAATCTCAAATAAATATTATTTAAAATTTCAAGATAAATAAATAGTTGAGAAGTTAGTTTAGAGAATAGGCGAATCTCATCAATATGACCGATTGAGCTTCTTCGTATTAAAACGGCGTTAATGCCGCAAAGTTAGTATGGCTTTACGAAACCCGTACGTAACCCTCCATTATGCGTGGTCTGACACGAACTCGGCCGGTTTTTATTTGAGTTACGCAAAATATTAGTAAAATCATGGAAAACTAAAGACCTGATTATGGCATAAACAATGATATAATTTATAGTTTTAATTATTTCTATACACAAAGAGAGATTACTTTTTAAATTAAGCACCGTAATTTCATCTTGAAGTCTTAATTCGTCCCAGTTTTCACCTTCTATCAGCTGAAGTGCTTTCGGGTTGGCAGAGCTATAAAGGCTTAGTATCCCATAAAAGAGCCACATGATAAATATGAGTATAACTGTAATAAACGTAAACGGAGGTCGTATTTTTAAATCGCTGCGGCCACGAGACAGCGAAGTGTAAAGAAAAGTGTATTTTCTAGATATACAAGTTGAGATGTTTACTGAGGCTCGTCTCGTGGTGTTAGGTAAACATGTTTTCGTTGGTGAACATACGATGGAATAAACACTGGATTTTGAAACCGCTCGAACTAACAATTTGTGCGCTTTAAGTTGACTTATTCCTTATATTTAAATAAATATTACAACATGCTATGACTTTCACGTGATATTCGATGCGAAATTTATATCAGAATTAGAATACGACTGCTGAATAAAAGCGTCTGTCTTACGGCTCAAAACGTAACAATTCGGGTAGACCGCTCCATGGACCGTGTGAATCAAGTGTCTGGGTCGCGCCGAGGATCGAGATCGGGCGGCAGTGTGGCGGATCGCGCGTGACGTCATCTCTCTCCGGGCGTAGAAGGCGGACAACGCATGCGTTAGACCAAGATTACCAAGTACAAGTACGACGTATCGCGCCCTCCACCCTCGCTTCCCGCGAGCCCCCGCGCTCCGGCGACACCCTCGCCCGCCATTTCACGGGCGGCGCGCAACCCCTCCACTCGCTCGCCCGCCCTGGCTAACTTTCGCATACGCCGCGTCGAGGCCGAATAATAAACTTTCACAGTTTCAAGTGCGTGTTTACGACGGACTTGGTGTGAAAAGGACAATTAATTTGAGTGACATTATTACGTTGGTACCGGTAATTAGTTCGGATGTAAAAGTTCAGGTAAGTTTTGTCTCGCTTTTTGTTTACAGGAGCTGTTTATTGTTAATAGCAGATTTGGAAATTTTGAAAATTAGCGCTCGTAAGTATGGTGAGTAAGAGATAGAACGAGTTGCACTGAATTTGGTGATTGCGTAACTGGATGCGCCGAGATCGGATTTGTGACCTCCCGCTGTCTTAATTAACTGTTTCATGTCCTAGTTTATTAAAGAATACTTTAAAGCCTAATCAAAAAATGTTTATTAGAAACAGTCTATTAAAATTCCGTTGAAATTTGAACTGTGACTACGGTTAAAAAACATCAACGCGCGCGCGCCTATATGCCATAGATTGTCCGCAAAACCAACTGTCATAATTTTCCCTAATCTAATCACACTGTTTAAAAAAAATAGTTTTCATTGCAGTAATGTGCACTATTTTTATTTAACCTTACCTATAGTTTCATTCAAGAAAGGAAATAGGTAATAAAATTGTCGAACTCAGGTGGAGTTTCAGTGAGCACTATCGGCGTTGTTGAATATCAGATTTTGCTTTAGAAATTGAAACAAAAAATACGTAAATACCAAGGGTCTCCTTGTTCATAACAATAATAAGAATGATTTTTTGAATCGTCCAATAAATTTCGAGTTATTTCTGCTCTAGTGAAGGTTTCGGATTACCGTCATTTTTATTATAATTTTAACAACAAGCGATGTTTTATAAGCGGCAGATAAGGTTTTCCTGTATGTCAAAGAGAATATTGAAAACATAATATATAATGTATAACTAATATTGGGATATATTGAATTTATTGTCTCTATCCAAACCTTTTATATAATAAGTCATCTGCTATATATAAATACGTCCATTACAAATTAAGCCATTGTAACTAAATGATAATCAAAATAAACACAATATCACCAATAAAAAGCGATAGATTCACTGAGATATAAAAAAAGCATATTTTAATAATCTGGATGCAACGGAACAACAAACAATAATTTTAAACTTCATTTCAAAATGACAGGGTTAAATTTTTCGTCATTTCTGATACTCGTCTGCCCTTAAAAGGGTTAAATGTGAATCACAACGACGCTCTCACTCCGGCTGGCGAGATATCTTATTCAGTTAAACCGGGACACATGTTACTAATTTCATTTATTTTTTAGTTTTGGTTGTGCCGGTTATAGATTCGCTGGTTTAAGGGTAATCTTACTTACACTTTGTCACAGTAAATACTTTCAGACCTAAAATATTGTTGGTAATCGTTATTTCCTATCTGTCATTTTGATATTTCTGTTAGAAAGAGAATATGGAAGTTTCATGTGTTTAAAATAAATTATTTTACACCATGGACAAAATAAAGCACAATATTTTTTTTTGAAAAACGAATAGTGCAGATTGTTTGGACACAATTTCTATTTAATAAATCAGATATAACTAAAAAAGTAGGTGACTTAACCATAACGTTAGAGTTCAGTTTTGATTTGAGTTTCATAGTGGTTAATCGTTTTTGAGAGTTCGTAAAAAGAAACTGATTTGACTATTAGGAAAGTACCCTATTTAATAGAGGCTTGAGAAGTTTTATTAGAGAGATTAAATTGCATTACGGAATTTACTTTAACAGACAGAAATGTCAAAATGACAAAAAAACATACGACGATTTCGAAATTCGATTTCGATTATCGAAAGCATTTTAGATCTGACAGACGTTGACGAATAATTCCACACTTATAAAATTACAACAACTATAAAAGTGGAGGTTAGATTATTTTCTTCTTAACACGGTCTGGAATCCCACATTTCTCTTACTAGGCATGGCAAATTGGCATTTTTTCATGCGCATGTCTGTACCCGGAGGCAATAAATCTGCTGGTATCTATTGGGAGCCGAGTAGAGTTAGTTTTGCTTTTGAGGATTTATCGTACGTTTTCGAATGGTGGGATCATTCTCTTGGATTTTTTGTGGTATTGGAGCGTTTTATGAATGGAGTGAGCTTATGCTGCCGATGTTGCTGAATAGTTTACATTCAGAGGCCGCATACTGTATGGAATGATATTGGAATTGGAAAAATTAGTGTGTAAATACATTTCTGCAATTTATTGAATCGTTTTAAGGTTACATATAACTTTCCTAAAAACCATATATATTTAGGTCATGTATAAACTTTCATTTAGCCAAGCTATTAATGAATTCCTTCAAATATAATAGCAGCATTCTGATTGGAAACAGATAGAAAAGAAAAATAAATAGATATTTAATAAATACACTGCCCTAATGTTAAAATATTTACAGTACTTATGATGCTACTTTACCGCACTATAGTGCGATAATTAGCACATTGCATAACTATGTCGAATATTGAAAGGGCCATATGTGCTGTAAAACGTTGTATTGTACGATTCATGTGTGAATAGCTAACTCGCAACTCGGGCCGATTTAAAATACTCCCTTCAGTAGTGTTTTAATTTATTGCCACTCGGTTCGAATTTCATATTTTTCGCACTTGTATCGTAATGTACTATTTATTTAAAATGTATAACGTATTTATTTTTCTTAATATTGTTTCCTCTAATCACATGAATTTTATGTCAGGCATACTATTTTCAGTTTAAGGAGAAAATTTAACCGCTTTGAATGTTAATAGAAAATACAGGCAAATCGAATTTCAGAAAATTGACTTACCTACTCGTGCAAACGAAATACCATGGTGATAGACTTGCAATTTAATTGCTTTACGTACCAGCTCCCATTCGTAGCTAATTCACTTTACTTCACTTGTCAATGCATGCCTATTTATGAATTACTGGAAATCCAACAAACAGACTCAGAGCTCAGCAAAATTTATTTTGATTTAAGACAAAATTGGAAAAGGAGTTTTGATAGTAAGACCTGTATTTATAATACCTAGTTAGCTTCCTCACCTTGCAGTTATACAGGTTAGAACGAGTTATAATTTGTATGATAACGCTTTGAGAGGAAAATACTGAAAAATTAAAAAAAACCTTTTCTATCTATACTCTGTATCTTTAGGTATTTAAATAAAAGTAGACAAAATCTACCCTCAAATGGCTCCTTAAACCAATTGAGGGTTTTGTATTAAATTTGGTTGGTTAACCAATAAATGTTATAACTACCCGAAAGTGTAAAAAAAATGTTTGTTTACTTTTCTTTACATACCTAAAGATACAAAGTATAGGTTATAACATACATGTAAAAAAAATCGGATTGCACTCCGGGAGTGCCGGCAGAAGTGAAAACTTGAATATTAACGTTGTGCATTTTTGATATTTTGGAGAAATTGAGTAGCAGTTTTATAAAAAGAGATAATTCTCTATTGTACCTAAATAAATTTAAGTGTGGAAGATATTTTGAAATGCGAATTTTAATGTTAATATATAACAATCATGAGACGTGAGCAGGACTACAGCCTACACAATCAGTAAATGTTAATGAATCGTCCATCATCATATTAAGTAAAACAATCACGCTTCTTTTCTGTTATTTAACTTCTAAGTCAAGGAAAAATTTGAGTATTTACAATCATGGACACCCAACAACACAAAGATACAATACAACACAATTAACAAAGATTAAACCTCTTTAACCGTTATGACAGCACTTTGATTATGAAGAAAATAAAATGTCACACTTGAATGAGATACGATATTTCAAAAGCAACCAGGCTTCGATGACATTCAATTTGCACGTCACCATAATGTCACGTGTCCGTCTTACGAATTTTCAATCTGACGGTCACGTGATCCTGACGCGAGTTTAACATTTTTTCCCCATCACAAAAAGTGCACAGCGCCGCTTAAGAAGTTTTCACTTTAAAAATAACTAAAATTATTTGGCCAATATCAGATAGCAAATTTGTTTCTACAACAGCAAATTTTGGTCAATAATGCTTAAGCTAACGCGTGTTTGGCAGCGGCGCCGTAAGCCGATCATGAATATCGACATTCACACCGAAACTTGTTGACAGTTTTAACATGTTAGGTTTGAGGTGTGGACACGGATAAGGTCAACTTTAATCATATACACTGAGACGAAATTATTATGAAGTAGAACTACTGATAGAAATTGTTGAAATTGGGTAGGGAATCTTGCAAAGACCATATTGTAGCCGAATATCTGTAGTTTTCGGTACCTAAGTCGATCATTTATAATAAATAAATACAAAAAATACTTAATAAATAACAATAGTAATTCAGCCTACACATATACGTTCCACTGCTGAGCACAGGCCTCCTCTCATGCACGACAGGGCTTGGGCTATAGTCCCCACGCTAGCCCAATGCGGATGGGGACTTCACATACACCTTTGAACGGTGGTGGCTGAGTGGATATGACGTCCGATCTTCAATCCGGAGGTCGCGGGTTCAAATCCCGGCTCGTACCAATGAGTTTTTAGGAATTGATGTACGAAACGTCATTTGATATTTGGTGAAGGGGAACATCGTGAGGAAACCTGCATACTCGTACATCTACGAAAAAAAAATTACTAATCATTTAATCTGTAGATATAAAATTTAATATAATATAATCTAATCTACATAATACTAAATGCCTAAATGTAACGTGATTTATTGTTGACTACTTACTACCTGATCTCTAGCTTTTTCTTATGTCAAATGGAATTCTAAAATATAATTTTCAATTTGTGTATATGAAATCGATTACAGAATTGTCGCTAACCTACAAAGAGTCGAATTTGGCACATGACTTGGAAGCTACTGCATCACTTGAATGTGACGCTAATCGTTATATCGGAGTTGGACACGAACCAAAAATCATACATAAGCCCTTTGGTAGCTGCAAATTAATATTATTATTATTACCGATATCAAACTAATTATTATTACGACATAATTTGATGTCGTCATTGACGGTAACGGACTATTCTGTGACATCGATGTTAATGATATACCTGTTAGGAACTGTAGTCTAAATAGGTCATTCACAAGCTTGTCATACAATTTCTGTACTGTGATGAAGCAGCCGAGAAAGGATTTCATTTCACAATATGCAAGTTGAAAGCAAATTGCATACTTTAACACTTTGTAACGGTAAAGTTTAAAAAGGATAATGATACAACGACTAGTTTGTAGATATATAATATAGTTTTTCTCTGTGCTGAAGGTTAATTTGATTGTGATTTGCAGAAGATTTCTGGGCAATTCTTTTCAATACAAGTATATTTCGTAAGGCTCGATTATAATATCGATTACATTGAAATAGAACAATGTTCAAAGCACTTACATGTTTTAGACGTAAAATCTGGTTATTTTGGTTTCGTTGTTAAAAACCATTTCTGTTGAAAGGTTTTTTTGAAAAGTGTTATGAATTATGATAAGTTTCTTATTTTCAATATATTAACCGGATTAGAACAATCAAATAATTTTTTAAACAATAGCGCCATTTTTCTCCCTTTTCGGTAAAAAATATCTTAAAATGAACGAATTCTCAAAATAACCCGAAACAATCGATTAGTAAATCCGAAATAATCGAATTTAAAAAAAACCGGTTTCAAACCTTGATTTTAAGTTCAAGGTAAGTAAATATGTGGAAGGAAATCAATTGAATAGGTAGGAAAACACGTGAAGAGATTTAAATTCTAGCACATTCAAGCCAGAACTCGATACCTACTTGTATCTGTATTCAATTATTTCCAATTAGCTAAGCTCCTAAAGTGAAATTACATCAGGTCGGGATAATTGAGCGGAGCGATTACTCAAGCAAAGTCCAATTGGGTCCCGTCTCAGTATCTTTACGAGCTTATACCCTCTTGGAGCGGCAATCGAACATTACATTTTGATCTTAGGTATGTAGATATCAACCGCAGATCCTCTTGTTCTTACTCATGTGTTGGTGCGAGCGAGATGCCCTTTTGGCGAATAGTATCGTAATTCAAAAGCGTATTCACATTGATATACCTCAGCTTTTTACTCCTCTGTAATCTTTTTCACGTAGCACTGTAACGATTTTTTTTAATTTCTATTTCAATTCTGCAAGCTGTCTGTTTTTGGTATTTTGCTGCAGGTGCGTGCCTGTATTCTTTATAAAAAAAATCCAATTACCATTTCATAAAAATCTTGATCTATTTCCATATCATAACTTCCCTATGATATGTTCAAACACGATAAACTAATGGCCTATATTAACAAACTCTCATCTGTAGTTGAATCGTAAATTTTACTTTACGTTATCGATAGCGCCGATATTTTAATTACATTCAAATTTAGAACATCTCTAGAGATGAAGAGAAACAAAGGAAATTGATTTGACTTCGTTTTTAGTATCAGTCGAGATGACGTTTTATTAATATAATATTTCATTTACTGCCATTTGATGATTTGTTTATCTTTTAGTTAGTTTTTAAGTATGAAACTAATTTATTTTGTTGAAGCTTATGATATTTATTTATTTATTGAAATACAATTTTACAGCATTACAGCTAAGGGGCGCCAATGCGCTGTAAAATTAAGTAGTATTAGAGCTATAAGCTAGGTAATAAAATTATATGATAAATATAACAATAATTAAAAAGCTGATTCACAATAACGTAAAAAATCTTTAAAAAGTTTATGATTTTTGTCAGCAAACAAGTCGCAGTCAGGTACAAAAAATAAAAAATGGTTGAGGAGTGTCCGGGAGCGGACGATTGGAGAATACTGGTATGCTAACGTGTGAAAGGTTCCATTCGCTAGGAGGCGATGGTTACGACCACGTAAGTAGTTGTCGGGAACAAAAAAGGTAGTCGCCTTTGCCATCAAGTCCAAGCAGTCAGACTCCCCTCTTAATATTCGAGATGTAGCAGACATAAGGTTAACATTACGCCTTATCTCAAGGGAGTTGAAGCCTAGCATACCCAGTAAAAATTTGGTAGGGTATAAAAAGGGGTAATACCCGTATGCTTTTTAATACAAGAAGCGGAGAAAAGCTTTCTGTACCTTTTCTAAAAGCAAGGATATAGATAAAGCAGTGTATGTAACTGTATATAATGGGATATTAAGATACTCTTGTGATCCTTTTATGAAACTCATTTCAGTCGTTTCATAAACCCACACTCGTATTTTAATGCTTTTCATTATGTAGCAGTCACATAAACTACTATTTATTTATTTGTATTAAGATCTTGAAGTGTTCTTCTCTTCAGCCTTGTAATATTTGTGTTTGGTAGATTCTTCATCAAGTTTTTCACGAGTAAGTTTGGTTTGTTCTCTATTCTAAGAGAAATTGTCTCTTATTTTTACTTTAAAGAAATAGCAGTACAGTTAAACGACTACAATACCTATAGCTACTTTATGGCAAATAATAATGAAATATAACATGAAAAATGTGTGATGGGCTAATGTAAACATTAATTAATTCATATTTATAACATCTATTTATATCAATACATATTTCTGTTTAGCCCAATGGTTGACTGGTAGAAAATTCCTCAAGGCGTTAAGTGCGCCATTTGTACTCTTTTTGTAAAGTTGTGTAATAAAGTTTAAATGAATTAATAAATAAATATTTCATTATGGCTGCGACACTGATCAATTTACCAAAGTGCATGATACATATTACAGTTTTGCAATTGATTTGCAAAAAGCTAAAAGCCAAATATAATATAGATACAAAATCTATTCTCATTTCATATTTCAATTATTTTTGTATTTTAAAGTGAAAGTGAAGGCTAGTGAAGCGTGGAACAAATGAGAAATTATGAACTAAATAACCTATTTACAATAGTAACTCATTAGTAAAAGAGTCGTATGTCTTTCATGGTTTCATAGTTGAATATGACTTTTGGGATTGCATGGTGGCAGAGCTCGGGCGCTCCCTAGGGTGGTACTTTCAAAACCAGCTACAAAACATTACAGTGGCATCGGCTTTTAGATTAAACACAGTCCCTGGTTGCTACTTTGTCGAAATGTTGCAACGTCATTTCAGGGTTTTCTTGACACTAATATCGGTCACTCGGTTTCTATTTAATGTTCATGAAATTTCTTTACAGTGATCACAATGTGTATGATAAATAGTTATTTGTTTTACAAGGGGGCAACATTGTTGATTTTCCGCTCCGCTCGTGCCCGTGCTCGTGTCGTGGTATATTGATACCCGAGCAAGTGAATAATTCCAAAATTGAACCACGAGCGTATCGAGTTTTCGATGTAAGAGGGTGAAACAATTTTTGTCACCGAGTGAAACACACAATTATACAAATTATAAAACATCAAAAAAAATCAAATCAAAAATGAACATTATTAAATATTTAACAACTCACAATTTGCATCTAATTACTTTGCCATACATGTGGATAAAAATAAACTTTCTTATCAGTTTTGAAGAGAGCCTTTTTTATGAGCTGGTGAGGTGGATTGATTTTACTGTTTTGTAACAAACCAGCAGTGTACGATGAAACCGTCCAACTTTGCCCTGGAGGGTACAGGGCGCTGCTTACCAAATAAGTTTTAAGTGCGTAATGGGTCTGGTTTGTGTAAACGGTTTGTAAGCAATAATCCAACCAAGATTTAAGACACTTTTTCTTTTGAATTCGAAATATTTCCAATTTTTGTGTATATACACAAACAAATATAAAGCAAAGAACTTTATATTTATACTAAACTAAACAAATAACTTTAATTTTATCTGTGATAAATAAAATTTTAACTAGAATAACGATATGCATAATTGCAATATACAAAGGCTATAACTAGCTTAAAATAGGCATTGTACCAAGGATGCTGGCGGCATTTCCTCGTTGTATCGCAATGCTGATACGTTGTGCGTGGAAGCCGTTATCTTTTATCTGTTAAGTCCATGATTTATTAACGGAAAAATGTATCCTGTTTAATTTTATTTATATTTTAGAGCAAATATTGTTGGACTCACGGTACTTAAAATACGGTGGGTGGGTACTTAACTTACAAAACTTACGAGCCATTATAGTTATTATATTTGGTTTCCACGTGATATCGTTTTGTTCCTGAACCATGTAACGTATTGTCAAATTGAACCTTCCGTTCATAGTCACCATAAGAAGAAAAAAAAAACACAACTGAACATGTATGTTTTACAAAGCGTTCAGAAATTTGTTGGTCTAAAAAAAATGTGCAACATAATGAAATGATTGCATTCTACATTGTTTGTATTTTTCCACTGAACTATTTCCACGGGCATGTCTGACTTCACTAAATGATTGATGCGTGGGTGAGCCGACTGACTACTCGTTAAGCCTTCCATATCAACGGAAAAAAATTACAAAAACTATTTTCATTAAATTAGTAGAATTATATGTATAATACTTAGTTATTTCTACATATTCTTATGCATTTATTGTTGCTGTGTAGGTCATGATACTTATGATCTAGTCTAGCGGCTATAGCTTTAGCTATGTAATATTTCCATTTGACAAATATTCCTTACTTATTAGCTATATCAACAAATTTGATGTTTCTATATTTTTCAAGGCCATTACTTGATTAGAATAAAATATAGCTTAAACAACAGTTTTGATTATTTTTCTATTTCATCGTAACAAGCAATTCTTTTTCTAAGTAAATTTTGTGTTATCGATGATTTTAGCTAATCTTGTCAAATATACCTAACAAATGTAACTAAGGCATAATTAATATTTTTAGTAATTGCTAATTACATTAATTATCGAGCCCAATGATTTTTTTTTTGTATTTATGTCTGACTTATCGCTTGTATTACGATTATCTGTAACCTTTATTATTTGCCTGTATTTAAGACATTTCCACATCTGAGCGAATCCGACGCATACTGCCAGAAACGCAAATTATCTGATACGCAGATGACCATGATTATATACTCATATTTCATATTAGCATATTACATAGTGCGAAAAAAAAAATGCCAAAGAATTAAGTTGAAAAAGCGCCATTTTACCTTCTTGCGTAACTGTAATACATTAAGGACTTATCTTAGAAAATAACAAACTGATAATGCAGTTGTCAAAATTCATTAATTTCCTACTAGAACGAAGTCTATAAAATCCCCGAAAGCGTAACGTAGCCACATTTTAACACGTTGTAAGTGTAAAGTATTGTGCCGTTTAAAAAGTAGAAAAGAAAACACTGGATCGCGTTCCCAATTTTGTCCCTTTTTCTGGTCCACTGAATGCCTACACAGAGTGCGGTATCAGCACAAGCAACTTAACCTCAATTAAAGTCTTCGCTGCATCGCATCTTGTAATATTCGATTTGATACTTTGAAATTTAAAAATATTACTGGACGACCGTTCAACATATTTATTTATAATACTAGGGACCTAGCTAATATCTATACATGACCAATATATTTATGAAGATTGTTGATGTCAAAACATATATTCAGAAATTGAAGCAATTTTAAAAATGTTTTAGTAAGCAAATCTGTGTTTCCATATTGTCATATTTGGGTTAGAAATTGTTTTATTCTATTTCTTAGAAACAAGAATAAAATGCTCCCATGTTTATAACTCCAGAATACTAAATAAACAAGCTTTTTAAAATTCCCGCCAATACGAGGATTAGTTAAGGCTGATCTTCTACATCAGTAAATATAAATTAACCCCTAACTAACTACTGTAACCACAGTTTTCGTATTTTTATTTTTGTACCACATTTTCAGGTAATTCCATATCGTTTTCAAATGTACGAACCGTGAATAACTGAAAAGCGTCAGTTTAAAAGGCTCCGAATGAAACACATTTTTAAAGCTTGTTTTTTAAATTGAGACATTAGCAGGTTTAATCTGAGCTCTGCTCTAAAGCGTTGGCACATATTTCATTAAGAATGAAATTTTGCAACGCGAGAATCACGTCGACATTTACTAGATCGGTGAGGATAAGCTAGTTAACGCTAGGCGCTGCGTTATTACCCCTTTATGATGGAAAATCGCGGTCAGCCTTGCGGATGATGACCTAGACCGACGTTGTGTAAACGAGAGAAATTGTTGCCTACTTTGAAATAATAAAATATGACATATTTATATTTTGCTACGATTCGTTCAAAAATATGCTTTCAGTCGTAGGCTTAAGTTAAATTATGTTGCAATCTACATGACCGGACTATAATTAAAAGTAAGTAGTTATCTGTAAGTATTTTAATTCTGCCCTGTAATGGCTCGTCTAGTTGGAATATTAATAGTGAGTTTCTGATAGGTCTATAAAGAACTCGGTTATCTAGGTAGTTAGTATTTAGGTGTTTGCTACTAAGTGGGTACATTACACATTTTTTATAAAATTTAATGCAGTTCTGACACTGTTTTATAGATATAGGTTGAGCTAAATAACGATAGGATAATACACGATACAATTTATTTGTAAGTTGTCTCCTATTCACTAAATTCGTAAGAGTCTCAATACGAATAATAAAGTACATAACATCAAGAGCTGTCGATGGCAGTTATGCATTGTAGGGAGCAAATTGTATTTCCATCTCATTCCACGGAACATTCCGGAGTAACTGCGTCCCGAAGGCATTCTGCGGCTTTACTGCATGGGAACTGGGCTTTTGTCAAGTTTATTAATTTTAAAGGGATTTAATTGCAGTGATATATATATTGGATTTGTAAAGAAAAATATGCTAAGTAGTCAATATAATATAAAATAGTATGTTTTAGATCCCGACAGACCATACAGAGCCTATAAGTAAATCGTAGGTGTAAATGGGGTTGAAAGTGTTTCAACACGTCCAGGAGGAGGAAGTCGCGGGTGGAGGATAGCTTAATACTTATTTGTTTATTCAAGTAAAAAATGATTATTTTTGAAACTTCTTATGATGTCGTAAACATTTCCCGAACCTTAATTAATTTTAACCCGAGACAAGAAAAGCAGAGAATGCCTTGTAGCATTAAGGTCCACTTTTTTAAATTCAAATATTATTTGTAAGACTAAAGCGTTTTCAAATTCCTAAAGCTTCCAATACGAGAAACCTTTTGCAGTTATTGGTCCCAGCGCAGTCCCGCGCCCCGAAGATGGGTCTCTATTTATACAGACCCATAAATGGGGTACTGATAAAGATATCATACTTTGTTGGGCTCCTGGTCTTATTTCCGTAATGCAAATGAAACTGTTATATACCTACAAATCAGACAAGCCAAAATGTTTAAACAAAGCCGCAAAATATCTATGTCAATGTCGTTCTAATATTCAAATATTGGCAGGCTGATGATCAAATTATGAAGTTTGCGATGACAGCAAAATCTCATCATATTTTTAATCAAAAAAGCAGAGCTGTTATTCAATAAGTATGTAACATCCAGAGGCTATGCGCACTTTAGCAAAGTTAAGAACACTTTTGTGATGTTATGACATTGTCTTAGGTATAAATTAAAAGCGCCTGACGCTTAGCGCGCCGCCAAGTTTTTATAATATGTTTGCACGTCATTTCACGTTACGTCGGCGACGAGGCAGTGATGGAACAGGCAATCTGTCTGCGAAGCTAAGTAAGGGGTCTGGATCAACAATGGTTTATGAGTGATTCGATTTGTAGGTACAATTTTATTAAATATTTTTAGGTGACCCACATGCCTGGATAAGCGAAACTACAAAAAATGTGAACAAATTAAAATTGGAACAAATGTATCCAGTTGAGTGTAATAAATATACTTAACGTGTTGTTATCGACTGTTCATATAATTTGAAGTTATAATCATAGAAGAGCGTTATCCTTTATCAGTAATTTGCGTTAGAACACTTATTACAAGAAACTGATAAAGATTAGGAAGAAACTACAAAACAGTCCAATTAGCAGATAATTATTTCAGAGACCAGTCTATTTTGTAAAACAAACTATAACGTTTCTGGGAACATAATGAAAAGGAAGAATGAACATTAGATAGAAGAGGATTTTCAAGGATTAAAGCTAATCGTACTTAGCTTTGTCAGAGTAATGGGAGGAAACTTGTTTATTATCGGTAGACATATTTATTAATAATCAAGCGTACTAATACAACTTACTAAATTATGAAAATATATTTAGGCCGGTACTTTCGTATTATATGAGGGAACTGGAATTTTATTATAGTAATGGTAGAATTTTCTTTAAAAAACATTACACCATGTGTACAAACCAAGCTTAATAAGTAAACTATATACATTAGATTTAATATAAGTTGCATAAATTAACGTAAAAAAGTAAATATTCTTTATTGCACCAACAATTAGACATTTTACATACATGTAAAACTACAAATAAATTTGAAAGGAAACTATTTTCCTTACCTGTAGGGCTAAGATGATCGGCTCTTTGTCTTTTGTCACCATGCCTGTCACGTTCTACGACGGGCATAAGGACAGGTGATAAAAATGAAACCATGCTGCCACCGCAGGTAACAACAGGCGGTCGGTTAAAATTAACTTTCTTAAAAATCCTATAACACTAAGAGTCCATTTCTGAAGCTGGCCTGTGGCAATATGCTAGCGATGCTACATTATAAATTACTACCAACCCGCCCCGCCACGGGTTGACAAATTATACATCTAAACCAGGGATGTCCCCAATATCGCATTCTTCACATTTGCGATTCGCGAATACGAATCCGAATTTCCAGGATGAGAATTTATCGCGATTTATTCGAGTTTATCGCGAAAATACAAACACACAAACAAACGCGGTGGGAACTTTGTTTTATAAGGCGCGCTAAACCTTATAAAACAAAGTTCCCAAAGGTTTAAATGCCTTTCTTGATTGTTGGTGCAGGTACAGTCACCTGCAATAATATCTTACTCTTCGAAGGCCACAAAAATATGCGACATGCTCTTATGGCTCTACAAATAAGATCGTGTCAGGTATTTTTGCGGCCTTTGTTGTGTAACATATTATTGGGTCTTTACTTATTTGGGAGGCTATATTATTGGCTTAATTTCATGCGTTAACTGATTACCGCCCACTAGCCCGCACTGTTCTGTTGTTAGTGCTTTGTTGTTAGTTAATCACGGGTTTATCTCTGAATACAATATAATAACCAGACTTGATGAGATGCGTGAGAAATATGAAGCAAAATTTCTTCTGATGTTTATCAATTGAAAGTATGTTTATGTGTGTGTGTTTTCAGGAATCATGCTAAAATGATCTGCTTCTCTTTTACTCGAATACGCAAGAACAATGGAGAGGCAGATAATGAAATTTATATTTTCGATGTTCGCAGCACCGCGCAGGGTCTAAGTTTAAAGTGTTGACAACGCTAATGCTCTTAAAAGTTCGATCTATCGCATTTTCATTAGGGAAGATTAAAGAAACCGAGCCCCAGTCCTTAAGAAGTATTAATCATCAATCCGAGAACCAAAGCCGAAATAACACTCTTAATGTAACAACACTTTCAATAGTTAATATCTGAATTATGTTGGTATTCTATATGATTATCTGAGAAGGATTTTGGAGAACGGTTTCGAGAAATGCATGAATTATCAAAGTCATCATACAAAGATTATTATTTTTGAGGCGTAAAGAGTTTTAGTCCAATAAAGGACTATTTGCCTAGTCGATAGTGACCCTACCTGCGAAGCAGGAGGTCCCGCGTTCGAATCCTGGTGATTGCATTTATTTGTGTGTATATCACCTATGTTTGTTCCGAACTTATAGATGTTTTCTATGTATGTTAGTATTTATATATAACTTTATATTAAATATATCGTCGTATAACTAGTACCTACAACACAAGCCTTATTGAGCTCATTTGGAACTAGGTCGATCTATGTAATATTTATTTTCACCACACCTGCTGGTAAAGGCTAATGTTGCATTTTATCCATATGTGTGGCAAAGTAATTTTGAATAGGTAGTTTCCTTATGTTGTCTGGTTGAATTAACTTTTAAATGATGTTTTTGGGTGATAAATATTTAATTATATTTATTTAGATTTTTTTGGTTTGTTTTTGTTTGATATTTTATAGTGAGAACTTTCCTCGCGTTGGTGTAGTGAAAAAAAAAAAGTATTTCACTCTATGTCAAAATTAGTTTAACCCTCGTGCCTTGAAACCCTCGCAACGCTCAAGATTCCACTTTTCAAACCACTCGCTACGCTTGGGGTTCACTTTTGCAATCTTTCGCAAAACGATTGACGTTGACTGGCCGCGATTTATACTACCTTGTACAATACAATACACTAGGTACTCTTATTTGCTCAATTTGCATTGTGCATTAAGGCATACTAAATAGAAATTGTATTTCATTGTTATAGTAAGTCTAACTGGCATGTTTTTTCACTACATTCCGTATCTCATGTCTCTTGATTCCAAGAATTGATTGCTGCCGAGAGTTCCCCGAGTGCGGGCTCGAACTTGCAGTCCCGCGACCTCAACCGCGGTCAGTGTCTAAACTTCATTCGCGATCAGCTTGATTTGTTACCCAAATTAAACTTGGGAACTTACCCATTTAAAAGAATAATTAGCTCAGCACCAAACTTAGGAATGTTTGTGAGTTTATTACTAGATTTTCTTATTTGCAGAGATATTTCAAACTTATATAATAATAATTCAGCCTATATACGTCCCACTGCTGGGTACAGGCCTCCTCTCATGTGCGAGAGGGCTCGGGCTATAGTCCCCACGCTAGCCCAATGCGGATTGGGGACTTCACATACACCTTTGAATTTCTTCGCAGATGTATGCAGGTTTCCTCACGATGTTTTCCTTCACCGAAAAGCTAGTGGTAAATATCAAATGACATTTCGTACATAAGTTCCGAAAAACTCATTGGTACGAGCCAGGATTTGAACCCGCGACCTCTGGATTGAAAGTCTGACGCCATATCCACTCGGCCACCACTGCCGATTTCAAACTTAATTAAATAATAATACTAAAAATAAAACCAATAAAATTAACTTAAAAAGACCTACCTAAAAGAACTTTCTAAATTTTGCACCCTAGGCAAAGTGCCCATCAAGCAGGCGGCACTCCCACTGGATTGACAATCTTTGCGCGAGAATGCCGCTCGCGCGAGGGTCACCTGTGACTCCCTCAAACGTTTGCTGAGTGCCTTATGGAGCCTCCGTGCCCCCCTACCCCTCAGACCTAGTGTCTCCACGCCAAAGGCTACGAACACAACTAAGTATATTTACTGGTTTTGGAGCGTTCTCGGACGTTAGCCGCCGCCCCGGCCTGTGTGTCGGTAGGTGAGAAACGTGTCCGCGTAGGTGGCGTCCCACACTAGTGCACGGTCCATACGCCAGGGGGTTAGCGACATCCCGTCAGGGCGCTTACCATCATCACTTGCGATCTGGGTGGGGCTCCAGAGCCGCAGGAACGTTGGCGCTAACGAGTGCTCTCCTCAGGATGCCGTTGAGAGCGGCATGACGTTAGGTAGCCGGCACCCGAGAAGTAGGTAAGTTGTTTAAATTTTAATTTTCTGATTCACGTGATAGATTTTCATAAAATTAACCGTGTCAACTGTCAATGCAACTTTAACTTACCACATCGCCTTTTTAATCACCAAAAATTTAATTTAAAAAGTTTGATCCCTTTACACGAATAAGAAGAAGAAGCCTTTTTAATATTAATAAATTACATTTTTAACAACAATCTAAGTTTAATATAACATTAGTGATATCTTCTTCTCTTCTCAGTTGAGTATAATCTGTTATTGGATGCATAGCAGAAAACAATTTTATTCAATGTCTGCCAGCTCGGCTGACCTAAGGCTTATATGGCTTAAAAATAACACTAAAGTTTTATATTAAGTTCGTACATTTTGGCCTCATCTTAGCGTGAATATTATCCGACGATGCAAAGCTCTAATTATCTCGTTTGCGACACGTAAGTCGGGGAAAACGTCCTTAAACTAATTAGGACTGGATGCCAAGAGATTTTAGGCCAACGTTTATCTCTAGCAAGAACCTAATTTTGGCCATTTGACCGTCCTAATAGCAATAAACTGGTCATTTTAATTCTAGTCAACTATTAGTGTAACATTTGGACTAAAACCGTGATCCGAATATTCATTTACATAATTGTTTCTTAAAGCTCAATATATACATTAGATTCAATAAAACTGCTAACGATCGGTTGGATGCCGCCTAGATTATTAAAACTTAATAATATTACTACATACAAATAATAGGTACTATCTCGTATCCTGATTTGGCTAAGTATACCATATAATAAGAGTCTTAAGTGTTCCGTATCTGGAAGCCTATCCCAACATTCCCAACCTTAAAACTCTCAATAAAGATTCAATGCGAGTAATTTCAAATCTATTCTCTCTAATCTTCGCTATGAAATGAAATTGAGACACTTAAGTCCGAATAGGTCTCTCTAGGTAAAATTACGTGTCGTAAATCCGTGATCGTATATGATACCGTCTGAGAATAACCAAAGATTGCTAGCAAATTTGCTAAACGCCCCATACCATCAATCGCGATTGTCAAACTCACGTGATGGGTGCATGACTGCACGTGGTAATAAGATGACTTGAGAGTTTGTTTGATTTTCTCGTCACAATAAAATCTTGCGTTTAGATGCAAAGTGTCGAATCATTCGAACGTGATAACTGAGAGAGATTGGTGGCTAGTCATGCGTGAAATGCAAAAGTCAGTATTCGGGTTCGGTCGCTGCATTCAACTCGCAGCTGTAAGCCACACTTGATTGGACGACCACGAAATTTATTCGAAGAGATTTTGCGGCGCCTGTGAAATTCTTGCGGCGGGTTTCAGTACTCTATTTAACATAGGGGTTCGAAGGCAAGACTTGACTTTTAAATATTTAATTACTACTTTAAATGGAGACCAAAATGGTGTTTACTTATCCAACAATCGAATCTAAGGTATGATCGTTCATAAAAATAACTTTACTTAAAGTACCTATTTTCCTATCAAAAAATGGGAACCTAAAGCAAAATAAATTTAAATTATATGTACGACGTCGCGCGTATTGCGGAAAGTTATGCTATCTGCAGACAAGTAACAATGATAATTTAAGATATTAAAAATAACCATCCTAGCTAAAGCAGAAAGCAAAAATACCTAATATAAGTAAGGGGTAAAAGTAAAAAATATTGTGTATATTTTAGTAAAGGTATTTAGCAATTTTTTTACGAAGTATCTACAGTAATCTGCATAAATCCCATTTGGACAATGCCGTAACGAGATTGCTGTTGTCGTTTTCACGACTGTTTCTTACAGCTCGGGGTGATTGTTTGTAAACTTTCAACATTTGCTAGCTCATTAATCAAGAAGTTAATTAGTTTAATTTACAAGCACTCGTCATTTTGGAAACAGTATTTGGTCGAGAAACAAGGTAACCTGCATTGATTTTCTTGCGAGTCAAATGGACTTCTGGGTAAATTTTTTACTTGTACAGTCAGCATATTAAACGCAAAAGTAGCGGATTAAACGAAGTTTCAAAAGTATCTACCATTCTGTAACAGCTTAACAAAAAGTGATAGTTGTATATGTAGAACAATTAAGACTATACATGATAGACTATACATAATAACGTAAATTTGAGAGATTTATCTATATTTGGAAAAGTTATCCGGAATATCAGATACTTTTGGCGCGTTCTTTCATACGCTACTATCGATGCTGACTGTATAACAAGTGGGAAAATATGAAAAAATTATATTAAACGAATGTATAGGAAAAATAATGTTAACGTAAATGAGTTGCAGAACAAGAACTTAGGTTACTTATAATTTATTATAATATGTTTGTAAGCATTTTCTATTGTTTTAGTATTTTTTTATATATAATTATTGTAAAAACTTCCTGATCTAAGAAAACAAATAAATAAAGGAAAATAAAATAATATACTTTTAAATCAAATTTCATAATAATATTTAGATAACTTAGAAACACAATAGGTACTAAAGATTGCCAAACTACCATCAATCGAAGAAAGACCTGTGAAAGAGATGTAATAAAATCATCACAATCAACAATAATCGGACAGACAGACGGACATGACGAATCTATAAGGGTTCCGTTTTTTGCCATTTGGCTACGGAACCCTAAAAACAAAAATACATCATATTCTGGATTATTTCGGACGTATTTTATACGGGTTGTTCTGCTTGTGATTGGGTTCATTAATTATTTTGTAGGTAAGTATATTTTTATTTTTCCTTTGTTATTTTCTATATCTACTTAATTTTAAGTTTAGTATTATTTATTTTTAAATTTTGGTTTTTAAGTTTTGTAGTTTAGTTAAACTTTTGAACTTAATATGGACGTATTTTTAAACATGCTTATAATAAAAAAATAACAACACTATTTAAAATACCACACGAGGTAGTTATCATTTAAAATAACATAATGAGGTGAACTTTTTAGTATTCATTCGAAATGAAATGTTGCGTTCATTTCCACTCGTGAGCACAATCCCAACAACAAATCCATGACAGGATGTCCTGGGTAAGTTACGACCATTTTTCATAGCGACAATCCATTAAGCAGGGACTATAGCGAAGTTGTTAGGTGTGTCAACACGGATCAAGAGGCAGGATAAATCGTTAGGTTTGTTCCATTTATTTCCCCTGGTAATTCCTAGTTGAAAGGTAGTTGACCTAGTAACTTACTTGAAGCCTAAGTAGCTTTCTCGTTTAATTTTCTTTTGTTTTATTCACGTTGTTTATCTTTTGTTTCATTTAGATTTCTTACTGGGAACTCTACGCTGCGAAATAAACTTTGCCTTGTTTACTTCGGAAGAAAGAAAATACAATTTTATCGATATTAAAGGAAAATATAATTATTATATTAATGTTAGTTACATAAAGAAGCTTTATTTGTTACCTAGCATATAGATATATTAAAGCGGCATAATTGTGGATATGCGGCCCGATTCGAACTTTAAAACTTTAAGATAGGTCAAATATTAGGTCTAGATACGATATGGATAGTAAAATTTTTGTTTGAAGAAACGTCAATTTTGACACTGACATCCATATCGTATCTAGACCTAATATTTGACGTATCTTCAAATTCGAATCGGGCCGTTAGTCTTCTATACAATCAGGGTCTCATAGTGTTGTGTTCCTGCAGGTGAGTAAGGTTACCAGAGCTCAACGAGGGTGCGGAGTGTTAGGGTCAGCAACGCGCATGTAACAGGAGTTTCAGGCAACGGAGACTGCTTACCATTAGGCGGACCGTATTATTTGCCACCGATGTAGTATAAAAAAATCTGCTTGCCAAATCTCCAATTGGAATCGTCCTGGGGCTGTATGTAGGTTTTTAAATTTTATAATATTTATGCACTAACTAAATGAGTTTATCCCAAATTGTCGCACACATACATTGTCCGTGTTACTTGTGCCGAAATTTAAGCAACTATATAGTTAAAAGGATATCAGCTAATCTAAAGTTAACCAAGTCCGTGCCATATTGTTAATGACTCTGACTTAGCGGTCCGGACCAAATTTAACCAGGCTTACTTACTTTTAAAAAGTTTGTACTCTTTTAATGCACGTGCCAATTTGAAAACTCTAAGAGCTCTCCATTATTACGGCGACCCTACACCATCCAAGCCACGCACTCTTTTAAATTAAAAATACCATCGAAATTTGCTTTGCATGTTCAGCCATTTACGTATATTAAAGCCACAATGCCAGTGCCAGTATATTTCTACATTTGCTTTTATTTGACTTATTATTTATTTTGTTTGACCTGTATAATTGTAAAAAAATAATAAGTATTTACCCACCCTTATAATGGGGGTATGCACCCTTGAAATTAACGGAAATCAAAAAAACACGGTGTATATGAATCATTAAAAAAAAATTAAATGATTTTTTTTTATGGTAGAGCAGGCAAACGAGCAGACGGATCACCTGATGGTAAGCGATTGCCGCCGCCCATGAACACCTGCAACACCAGAGGGGTTGTAAGTGCGTTGCCGGCCTTTAAGATGGGAGTACGCTCTTTTCTTGAAGGTTTCAATTTGAAGCAGCAGCTAGTAGCAGGGTAAAAAAGTTAAATAATATTAAATAGAAATGAACTAATAGTAGTAGAGTCATATATTATACATTTTGAGGAAAACTAGGGCAATAGTTATCTGGTTCAGTGCTCGAGCAATAAAGTCTACCAGCATTCATCCTACCACTTCAAACCAGACTAAAGCATTCCACTAATAAGTTAAGCACTAAAGCAGGCAACTTTTAGCTCAATAAAGTTGAGCCTCACGCTGCGACAGGCCTTCATATTAGCGTGGGCGCTGAACCGCAGATTAGTAACGCCGTTAAATAATTTCTACCTGAACTCGCGAACATGTTAAGATGAAATATGGCTTTCTCTTATTAACGTTGTACTCAGACAAATAAAATATTAAAAACCGGCTAAGTGCGAGTCTCAGGAAAATATATCTATAAAAATCACATTTGTCGTACGGGAGACCCTTAAATTTTATTTTATACTATGTATTAGTATTTGTTGTTATAGCGGCAACAGAAATACATCATCTGTGAAAATTTCAACTGTCTAACTATTACGGTTCATGAGACACAGCCTGGTGACAGTCGGACAGACGGATGGACAGCGGAGTCTTAGTAATAAGGTACCCTTTGGGTACGGAACCCTAAAAATGGATACACATTCAAACAGAGGTCTCTTCGAAATTTAACGTTTATCCACTTGTATCAAAGCTTTTAGTGACTGAACGGCTTCACAAGTGACGAGTGGACGACTTGCTGTGACTTACAGATAGATAAAATGATTTACTATAAAACTGGTCTCTGAATTATATAGTGGGACACTTTACTCATCTGTTATTTATTCGTCATAGGAAATAAATGATAGATACTAGTAATATTCACATTGAGACAATTATTGCAAATAACTGGCTTAGTAAAATTGCATACAAACGGACTTTTTTCTTACTTTTTTCTTGTGTTACTTAATTGTTTATTATATCAATATATATAATCGAACCAAAAAAAGTAATTTAGTAAGTATTGTAGTTTCCGTACACAATTCCTTATAACGTATCTTAGAGCTATTTTGAAATTTCGAATTTACTTCTATAGGGAATTATTTCAATCTCAATACACTTTAGCGTCAAATGTTAATAGGTCATTTGTTATTATTATTTTTATTTTAATATTAAAGGTAAAATGTATATGAGAAAGACACATTTAAGAGGATTTGAACGACAAAATTGAAAGCGGAAGTGAATTGAACGAAATATCCCTAGTGACAAACCAATTACTTATAAAGGCCAAAAAGTTCAAGTAATTGGCTCAATGGAACTTGCTGTATATAAATGGATTTTGGGCTCAATCGGTTTACCCCGTATCTATTATATAAAGAAGGCATTGATTCTGTTGTGGATCTCAGTCATTCAAGTTTGATATTGGGGTCAGGGCCATGTAGAAGGGGATATTTTGATCTCTCTACTCTCTTCTAGTATAAATGCGGCGGTGAACGACCATTTGAATTAATAAAAACTTTTTACAAAAAAGTAAACCGACTGCAAAAAGGATAAAATATAATTTTATCCTGTTTTAGGTATATGCGTTACCAACTGATATGGTTGAAGTATGTGCTTAAAAAGGATAATATTTTATTGTAACCGTTTTTTAAGTCAGTTTACTTTTTTTGTAGAAAGATTTATTTTTCCATTTTTAGTTTGAAGGCATTGTTAAGAGCTAATGATTACACTAAATTCGTTAACTTTAATAAATAATCAGGACTGGCATCCTATTAGTGCAAGCGAGATGTATAGAACGTGGGTTACTAACACGTCACCTAATATGTAGAGTCAAACTCGTGGTAAGACTACAGTTGCACTACGTCAAATTGGTAGTGTTCAAGAGGAAATGCATGAGTTGTTTAAGAATAGTAACTCCTTTCAAAAAAAAAAAAAAATTAATCAAATCGGACCACAGCTGTCGGAGTAATCGGTGGACGTACTACATTTAAAAAAATCATCATTAGATCCACTTCATCTTCATGGTTTTTGAGAGAAAATGCTCGGTTTGCTTAAGATATACACCCAATAAACACCCAAATACGTGCCACCCATACACTTGCCTTTAAGATAGATAGATAGATAGAATACTCTTTACGAGCACACCTCAGTAAAAATATACGAGAAAAATAAACAATTGATTAAATTTAGAGGTTTAAGAAATGAGGAGTTCCCTCAATTCCTCATGAATTACATCATCAGATCAGAACCAACATAAAATGGGACCAACTTGGAAAGAACTCCTTTCAAACAAAAAAACCACTCAAATCGGACCACGGGTGAACATACATAAAAAAAATAGCCACAACCCAAATACAGAACCTCCCTTTTTCCATAAAAATCATACGTCTCTTTTATTCAAATGTTGAATATAATAAGTAAGTAGATGACGACAAATACAATTAACGTTGTATATTTGACAGTCGTACTTTGTGTCTGATTAAGTATCTACAAAATATTCATCATCATCATATATTATATTGTGTTGTTTGTATTGAATTGTTGTTTTTGTTTGCGATTAGAAATGATAAAAATGTGAAACACAAAGGCTAAGGATGAATCTGATCAAATAATTAGATATCCCCTGAAATATATACCAAACTTTCTAATGTAAACTAAATAGCTGGCTGTAATGTTGGAATACTACTGATGTGAACCTCGCTTAGTTAAATACCATGACAACATGTCAAAAACTGCCGAAACTGATTTACATAAATTCTTAATAAGACTAATGACGAAGTCCCGTTGCTCTAAGCTGTAAGACAGCGACAAATCCAGTCGACGATTGGCGCAACAAATTTTCTACACAGACAAAGATTTATTTCCGTTTTTCGTAAATCTGGGTTATCCATCCGAAGCTGTCAGATTTGTTTTAAAACAAAGCTCTGACATAGTAGGAATATTCAAAACAAGAAACTTATTCTTAGATTATTAATTTAATCTGGATTTGTTATAGATATGATCTAACATCTGTAAACAGTATTAGTAGTGTCAGAAAATGTTAGCAAAATCCGAATAAGCCTCCAGCTTGAAACCTATAAAAGTAGTTAAAATTATACGAAATAAAGTTTGCCACAAAATTAATGATCGGTTAATCAAACATGCTTTCAACTTTTTTTATATACTAAAATAAAAACATAAACTCTCACTAAAATAAAAATAAAATCATAAACAATTTCAATTCCGAACAAGAAAGCCGCAATGAAACAAAGTATGTTGAAATTGCTACATACACCTTGACGAATACACCTTGACGTCTTTATACATAGTCTAGGTAGATTACTTTTCAGCCACCCCTCGTATGTATATCGATTTTGAAAATTCAATTTAAATATTCTATTTGTAAAAATAGGCTACCGTGAAACGTCATTCTACATGTGATTAATAGCTGTATATTAGGAAATTAGAGCAAATGAAACTTTTATATCGCATTATAATGCAATATGGCGTATAGGCTGGCCACTTATTTCCAGTTGGTGATGGTTGACAGTAGTTGCGTTGAGATTTTCTAGTGGAGCAAATTTTTAGTATTTATTTTAACTAACATGATACATATTAATACTATGCAGCCAAGACTGAAATGACTCTTTTTCTTTCTACCCAGCCAAATGGTATACTTTTTGCTACTGTTTATATGATGGACGCTGTGAAATAGCACTCGTCACTCCGTGGAACGCGACCAATATGTACAAACAAGGATTAGCGTGAGGATTTCGTTCGCTGCTTGATGAATAATTAAATAGGGTCTGCCGACTCGCTAGTTAAGCCATATCAATATTATTACATATGTACTCGTAACTATGAATTTGCATACACTCTGTACTTACATAATTGGCTTATAAGCGCATTCGGATTTTAAAATATTAAATACATTTACTATAGCCCGAGCCCTCTCGCACATGAGAGGAGGCCTGTGCCCAGCAGTGGGACGTATATAGGCTGAATTATATTATTATATTATATATTAAATACATTTGGTATTAAATTAATATCAGTGTAAGGCCACCAAAACTATTCCAAATTTGTTCTGTTAACGAAAATTTTGATTAAAGATAAATCTGAACTAACCCTCTATTTTTAGTAGGTATAGCATGCACTACCGCTTAAATAGTTTCGTACAATACCGATAGCTCAAACTCGGAGAACTTTGGTAAGTACTTACTACGAAATTTCGTAGTAATGCTACGGGCGCTGAGCGCGCTCTACAGTAGTAGTTGAAGCTAAAACTAAGTTGCCATTCTCAAATTTAGCACTTTTCTATTATAGGCCAATTCGAGATTGACAGATCAGTATCATATCCGAAACAGATCAACGAACTAAAACTCGAATTGGCCTATTAGGTAGGTATTTTAGATTTGGCACGTTTCATGTATTCATTTCTCGGACGCTTAATCTTTTATGCATGTCAGTTTTTAGTACGTAATGTTTCTGTTTTTATCAATCGCTTGTCCTTTTTTTCCGAAATAAAGGTTATTCTGTGCAATATATATATATATATTATTATAATATAATTAAATCATAAAATATGAATAAAAGTGCTATTAGCCATCTTGTTTCACAAATAAGCAGTATCAAAGGACGTGATAATTTCATGATGAAGTCATATGTTTAATTACGCGTTAGGTTTGTGTGGCATTATGTTGGCTCGCGAAACAAACAGCCCTCAGAATTATGCTATCATGGATTATTTATGATACAGTAAACCCGTCTCTGCACGGACACTGTCGACAATAATATGCAAATTACAGGCTAAGCCTAAACATTGAATTTTAGCTGCCTCTTAAAATCATCCCGTAATATAAGCAACGTTATTAATTTCATGTTTCAAATAATACTAAACAAAATTTACTCAACAAACCCCGTTAATAGTCCGTAAATTTAAATGACTCAATATCGGGGCTTAACAAGGTCGCAGAATTTGTTTTACGTGTTTATTTTATTGTCACGCTAATGCTAATTAAATAAAGGTATTGTTCTGATGAAGCCTAATATGATACGAAAGCGGTTCTATAATGTCGTTGAGACCTTATTCACGGCTCACGGCTTTATGGATGATGGATGCAGATAATTTGTAATGTTTGCGCGACGTTCATTTACGTTACTAGTAGTGAGACCTAAATCCCAACTGGACTGTGGAAATGACCTCTTTTCTTACTGTCTTAATAATAAGCTTCGTTTCATCAATATTTCAAAGAAGATTGGAATCGGAATCAGAAGTTTGCGTTGTATTTTCACCGAGACCCGATAATTTCAGCCCGCCTGTTGGAGGATACCATAAATCAGAAGGGAATCGAGGTTCGATAGAATCGATAGGGCTAGTCGAAGAAGAAACTGGGAAGAATAAAATAAGTACCGATTACAAGTGAAAGTATTCCAATGCATAAATATCCGTGATACGCCGTCTGTCGTTTAAGGAAATGCAGGCAAGACGCGCGTGTGCCTACGCTTTTTTATGCGATATATTTTAAGAATCTGATCGTGGGACCGTCTGAGTGTTTTATATTTATTATGTGTATCGTTGAAGGGATCTGATTATTTCGTACGTACGATTTTTATAGATTATGCGAATCTAATACGAGAAGCGTCCAATTCGATTGAGCGTAGCTTTATTTTAAGTTCTGTTTCGATTGGACGCATTGGGGCGATTTGCATAACTTTTTGAAGCGTTACCATTAAATGGGCTGGGTTCGGCGGGTAATTTTATGTATTTATACAGGATTCAATTAAAACAGTTTCCATTTCCCAAAAACTAGGCGGATAGTTTGTAAATGGCATGTGGAGCGTTTGCAAATATAATATAATTAGGGTTCCGTACCCAAAGGGTCAAACGGGACCCTATTACTGAGATTTCGCTGTCCGTCCGTCTGTCACCAGGCTGTATCTCATGAACCGTTATAGCTAGACAGCTGAAATTTTCACAGATGATGTATTTCTGTTGCCGCTATAACAAAAAATACTAAAACTAAAACAGAATAAAATAAATATTTAAGGGGGGCTCCCATACAACAAACATAATTTTTTTGTCGTATTTATAAATAATGGTACGGAACCCTTCGTGCGCGAGTCCGATTCGCACTTGCCCGGTTTTAATATTATTATATTATTACTTTAGTTTGTTCTTTCTCACTCTTGTTTAAACTCTGCGTTTGATATAAAGTTATTGTTCCGAGAAATATAAAAGCATTTCATATTTAACTCCATTTGCAAGCTTTCAATAATTTGTAATTAAATAACAATTTATATTTAGTTGTATTAAAGCCGCAATAGAGTTAACAAGTTAAACTAACAAAGCTTATGCGTAGGATACTAGGATAGTTGAGTGATTAAGACGAAAAAAAAATGTTTGTCATGGTAAGCATTTGAAATAATAATCAGTCAAATAAAAAAAAGGAAACATCTCAGTATAGTATAAATATACTATACTGAGATTTTTCCTTTTTTTGATATCCCAAATATACTTGTACACAAACGTGTACAAGTATATTTGGGAGGAGGAGATGTGTACAAATTTTGGAAGCCTTAGGAGATAAATTTTTCCTTGGACCACTTGATGTAGAAGGAACCCACCATCAATATCAATGGTACTACCAGCAAGGTTAGGCGTTTTCGGATTTTTAACATGATCAAACCACACCACACCAAAAATATAGAAATAAAAAATGGCGGCCTTTTTTACAACTTTGCATGACTACGATTCCTATTACGGTACCGTTCGGATCCTCAGTCCTCAGATATCAATTTTTATCAAGATTAGAACCAATTTTCCGTTGGACGTACGGTGTACCATTTTCGATCTAAACGAAAAATCTGAAAAAGAGCAAAAGTATATGTATCATTCTTTGGGATTTCGCAAACTCGGATTACACGCATTTATGACTAAATCGATTTACATATTAAAACGATTGCCAACTAACTGGGAATGAACTCTACGAAAAAAGCGAATTTGATTGGGCTATTCTTTAGAACCATACTTTTATTGCTTGTATCGTTAATCAAAAAAAATACGCAAAAAAATGAAAGGAGACAAGTTTTTGTTGAAACATGGCGTCGTGTAAATATTGTGTGGGCAAGACAGTCCAGTCACGTTCCACGTCATCTGGGTGGAACCGACACGAACTTCGACGACGACGACGAACGGCGACTGAAAACGAAGCATTAAATCATTATATTTTTCACGTAGCATTTTTTTTTGTCATCAGTGAGTTCTTTTTACTAGTCAGTCAGTTTTTTGGCTGATATAGAGATAGATTATGATTTAACATTTTGTTAACCCTTTACCAGGCTAAGGGATATATATTTCCCACATGTGTTCTATTTTCGATGAGTAAGACTGACATTCTATTGTCATTTTTGAACTGTCAGCCTGGTAAAGGGTTAAGCTTTTCATCTTGTTTAGATAAGACCTCACGTCTCTGATTGCATTTCGCTAGCACCAATCTCGGTGAGCGACCGCCGAGCTCGTGTCAAAACAAAACGTAAACCTTAATAATCGGCCTCGTAGTGAAGGTTTGTCTAATAGATGGTAATACAATTTTAATTGAAAGCAATGAAATTTATCGAAATTGACTTGTGATACCTACTCGTACTTTTTTGTTTCATTTATTAAATGCATTGTTATACGTTATACGACGTATAACGTGGTTGATTAATGTAAATGTAGTGAAGTGAAGCTGAAGTAATATTCAATACTCATATCGGTTTTCGTGCTTCATATGTATATGACCTTTAGAATTCTGGGAGTGTGTGCTAAAATGAGCAATTAGGGAGAAATCCTAAAACAACACTATGTTTCAAATAACTGTAAATCGACACCATTTAAATGACCCTCTCAAAAGGGTTATTTCGTTTAATAAGAGGGCTCTCATCCTGGAGCAGCATTCGAACATTTACAAATTGATTTAAATTGAACTAATTTTGACATCACCCGCAGCCCATTACACACGCACCGATGTATTAAGAGAAATTGCACTTCGAGTGATGTCAAAATGGGATTTTAATCAATTGTTAATTTAAGTAGTAAAGTTCGAGTTTTTCTCCAAACCCCTGCGTTATTAGCTGAAAATTGGCTAAGCGATCGACGACTGATAGGTAACGATGCAATTATTTACGCTATAATAATTTCTCATTGTAAGCTCGAATTCATTACGGATTTCCCACTCATGAATATAACTTCCATAACTTCTTTTGTTTCGCATATTTACCTTTACATTAACCTGCATACAACTTTACCAGACCAACACTTTTCCAAACCGAGCTGCAGCTGACCGATGAAGATAAGTACTTAGGACTAACTCTCGACAGTAAACTCAATTGGAACAATCACATCAACAAACGTATAGTCAAGGCGGGAGTTGTCTTTTGGCAGTGCAGAAGGATGATTGGTAAGAGGTGGGGACTGAACCCGAAAATCACCCTTTGGCTCTATAAGACGATAATCCGCCCCCTACTCTGTTACGGTGCCCTGGTTTGGTGGCCAAGAACAAACATAGGCAACGTACGAGACAAGCTACAAAGACTCCAAAGGCTCGCATGCGCGGCCACCACTGGCTGCACGAGGTCCACTCCAACTGCAGCCATGGAGGTCATGTTAAACCTTCCACCGCTGCACCTACACCTACAGCAAGAGGCCAGTCTCTCAGCGGTAAGGTTGCGAACCCTTAATATATGGTCTAACAGCATAGGAGCTCTCCACACAACATGCCTGGAAAAGGTATATGACGAATTTCCAGTGCTTAGGTCGGGCACGGATCGGATTCATAAACAAGCTATCTTTGACAAAAGGTACAAAATACAGTTATATGAGGACGACAACCACGAAGGACTCAATCTCCGGGAGCTGAGAATCTTCACTGATGGGTCCAAAACAGACAGCGGGTCGGGCTCCGGAACCTTCTCAGAAGACCTGAACATGTCAATCACCACACCGCTAGGAGCCCATAACTCGGTATTCCAAGCTGACTGCATGGGCATCTTAAACGCGGCGGCTGCCATCATTGCAAGGAAGGTAGTAGGATCCTCCATCCGCATACTCTCCGACAGTAGAGCAGTCTTAATGGCTCTAAATAGCCATATAATTACATCCAAACTTATACACGAATGCCACGAACGACTAATGGAGGTATGTCATAATAATAATAAGATCATTTTACAATGGATCAAGGGACACAGTGGATACCGGGGTAACGATGCTGCGGACGAGCTTGCCAGGCAAGGATCGGGTGCGGGGGCGATTGGTCCGGAACCGATTCTTCCGATACCGTTTAGCAAGGTACGCTCAATGCTGCTGGCACGTACAGGGAAACTACACACAGAACACTGGCTGAATCAGACTGGATGCAGACAGGCAAAAGAAGCCATGCCTGGCATCAACGGAAAGCTCACAAGGGCGCTCCTTCAACTAGGGAAGGTCCGACTGAGTATGGTAACCAGTGTCATAACAGGTCATGGACTATTTAACAAACATCTTTTCATAACAGGTGTCACAGACAGTCCCTTATGCCGAGGATGCATGGAGACAGAAGAAACAGCCTCTCACGTGGTGCTGGAATGCAGCGGAGTGGCCCCATACAGGGCAAAACATCTCGGATCCCCGAGAGACCTCCCTGAGGTCCTACTCAACATCAAAGGTTTGATAGGATTCCTCGAGGAGTTGGGCTGGCAAGAGTAGCCAACCCTCCACCCCCCCTTGTCACGCAAAATAGGCGCCAGTCGTCGAGTTGCGGAAAATCGCCCGAACTACAATACAATACAATACCTGCATACACGTTAAGGCACGTTAATTATTGAAACATGTCTTTTTTCTGATACCTATTCAAGTTCTTAGTCTACTGTTTTTGTTTGTGCTGATGGTTGCCCAGTTCATACTTTATTCTTTTACTAGCTTCTGCCCGTGACTTCGTCAGCGTGAAATGATGATGATAATGATAATTTATAAAAAAATATCCTATGCCCCTCCTCGGGTCTCAAAATATCTCCATACAAAATTTCATCTTAATCGGTTCCGCGCCGCGGTTTAAGCGTGAAGAGGTAACAGACAGACATACAATAACGTTTAAAGTTATGGGGTAAGGGAGATATGGGATTTTTTTTGACGAGACACTGATTTAAACTCTCACGATTTTTTTATTTTTCACTACAACGGACTTAATCGCATATAATTATGTTTTAAAATTTACCTCCGACGTTTCGAGGACGGCGTTGTCCCCGTGGTCTCGGAGAAGCGTGAGTTTTTCGAGTTACACTTGGTCTTGTTTATCAATTTGAACGTTTTGCACACTTACTAAAACTTAATTTGACGCGATTAAGTCCCATTGTAGTGAAAAATAATGTTAATGAGAGTCAATAGAAACACGATGCGCGCATTGCAAAGGGCGTTTATGACTCGGGTTTACAATTTTAACACTACTTTCCGTATTATACACAATTCATGAAATACCACCCTTTATGAGCAAGACGTGTGATGAAAACAAATTTGATAGATGAGGTTCGCGTAAATTAATAACAGTAAATACGACTGTCATTAAAAATGCTCTTCAATTAAATTTCAGTGAGATTTGTAACTGCTTTAGTTATATATATATATATATAAAAGATTGCTTTCTTGTGCAATAGAAAACAAATACAGAAAATAAGTCCGACAGGCGGGCTAAGGTCGAATTACTTCGACGACGGTATTTTGGCAGGGGAAAACAATTTTGAAGTTGAATAATAAATAAGTTTGAAATTGTTTTCTATTTCGTGCGAAAACTGTGTTCAATATCGATACGGAAGTAATAACTGATCTTGATGAATAAACAAAGGTTATAACTACCCATCAGAGAGCGAAACTTACTTTTTTTTATTGTGAGATAAACAAAACGATACTTATGTACAAGTGTACATAGTATATGTTACCATATTCTTAAAATATTTGTATTAAATATAATATCTAAATTATTTATTATTGAATAAGTATGATATAGGTACACAATAATAATGTGTTAATTATTTATTATGCTTTGCATGTTTACAAACCGACCTGCAATGATGTAAGCAATAAATATTTTCTTTTCTTTCTTTTCCAAACGGATGGTTCATGTAGGTAACCATTTTCGATAAATATATTATACTGCGTTAGACCCGTGTTTAAATAAATAAAATCTAGGTTTTATTACTTAATAAATTGCACGCAATATCGTCAACATATAATATTAAATATTGCTGTTTGGGATGGTTACTACTGTTATTTCACGTCGTGGAATTTCGAGAGCAAATTTGAGGTGAGCGAAAAACTTAATTAAAATATGAAGCTCAACGGGACAACGCGCGCCACAACTGTCGCCAGTTCTTTATTTTCACTAAAACACGCCTTTTAATTGCTTTTTTGGTCTTTGTTTTATTCATAAGTGTGCATTTTTTTTCATACCCCTTTTTGAATGTCCCATTGATTATTTTTATTGGCATGATTTTAGTTGGTCACTTGACCAACTAAACATGATATTTTTATTAAACTAAATATATATAGTGTAAGATTTTTATTGTAAATGTACATGTTGTAATTTGTAAATATAATCAGTATTTTAATGTGTAATGTAAATATGAATATTTAATGTAATCGAGATCTGTAAAACAAAGATTTTACCAATAAATAATGAATCAATCAAAGCCCTCATTATGGAAAAAAACTATTATTTCAAAAAGGTACTCGTACTTATACCAAGCCTTTATGTAATTTGCAATGTTGGTATGTATGTACGTTCAAACAGAATATAATCACTACGTCATATGTAAGTTGGATGACAATGTAATATTATGGTAACATTTAGCGGATCTGATGATGGACACAACTGATCAAACAACGCAACCTTAAGTTATTGTGTGTGGGTTTTTTAGAATTGTCTGGATGAGTTTATAATAGTTCCCTGTTGAAAGAAAAGTACAGTCAATGATAAAAGCTTGTAACAAAATGACGTAGTGTTGTATTGTATATACCTACAATACATCACTACGTCTAATACCTATATTCTACTACCTAAAAAATATGATGACATAAAATTAACTAAATTACATTATTATACATATATATATGGAGCAAATAACAAAATAAAACAAATGCTTATCATGGTTGCCATAACGTAAATCACGTCTCTATAGCGTACAGGCACTCATTACGTTTGTTTGTTTTCCCCCATTTTAGGTCACATCGCACTTGACCCGCACAGCAGATATCCGTGCGAAATACAACACTTGTGACGTAACGTGAGATAATAAACGCTGTCGCATAAAAAAATGTCTTTAAATGTAATTTTTAATTTGGATTGCCATTTCTTCTTCTCATTCATTCATTTTATTTCTTCTCACAGTTCAAGTAACATTCAAATACCGTGCAAAATTTGTATATAATTTCTCATAATGCAAAAAAAGGAAACGTGTTTTAAATTTATTTTTAGTCCTGGAACATTGTAATTATTTATTGTTAACCGTATTGTTAAGTTTAGTAGATAATTATTTCCCATTAGTAGGGAAAATAATTATCTATTGTACTAAAATTATTTTTTCGAACTCACTCTTTAAATCAATCGAAAATTGAAGCGTTCATTTAGCATACAAATTCAATTCGCTAACAACAAAATGGAAACGTTTTTTTTTCATATAACCTGTCACTAACGAGTCAATGGGGGTGAATTTTTCAGAATAACAGACGTGTTATTCCATGGAAATAAGTCAACTTTGCTTGGCTCTGGACGGATAAACTTGGAGTAGGAACTCCGGGGGAATATTTGTCAAAATATTTACGAAGTCTTGGGACGCCGTCATCTGCTTTACTTTTACCATTTATTATACAGATTGTGTCACAATAGGAAATTCGCAACAAGTTGGGATAAATTAAAACACGACCGAAGGGAGTGTTTTAAATCGACACGAGTTGCGAATCGCCTATCCCAGTGGTCCCTAACCTTTTCAGTCCCACCCCTAAGACTAACTAGGGATCCTGATATTACCCCCTGTTCCCAATAATGATCAATAGTCTTTCTTATAGGTCTAATCTTTGTTATCTTTAATTAAGCTTATTACCCTCGTGAAACACCAGTTTGATGATCGTACGAGTACAACATTTTACAGTACATATATATGGTCCTTAAAATTTTCAACATAGGCAGTTACGTAAAGTGCTAATTATCACACTAGCTAATTGACGACCGGTTTGGCCTAGTGGGTAGTGACTCTGCCTATGAAGCTGATGGTCCCAGGTTCAAATCCTGGTAAGGGCTTATTAGTGTGATAAGCACGGATATTTTTTCCTGAGTCATGGGTGTTTTCTATGTATTTAAATATTTATATATATCGTTGTCTAAGTACCCTCAACACAAGCCTTATTGAGCTTACTGTGGGACTTAGTCAATTTGTGTAATAGTGTCCTATAATATTTATTTCTTTATAGTGCAGTAAAGGAGGGCATGGCCCTGGCCTACTGTAAAATAAATAAAGCGCTTTTTATAGATATAATTAACACCTATGTTATGTAATTAGTTGGTGTGTCAGTAATCGCAAAGTCAATATTAATTAATAAAGCCGAACAGATTTGCGGTTGTCGTTTATATGTAGTTCGGTTAATTATTATGCCTAGCGAATATTTCATAGAGCATTTAAAACATAATTTAAAGGATTGAAGCATGGTTAAAAAACTGTAAAATTTTAGTGTTGAATAAAAAGTAAAACGTCATGATCTCATATTGATTTTACGTATTTTAATGAATGCATATTATTAATATATTCCCGATAGTAGCGAAGACAAAATTAACGGTATAATTTACTTTTGTTTTATGAAATTTTATTTATCATATAAAAGTAAACTTTGTATCTGTATGATTAAAATGTCAACAGCTAAAATAACTTGAGGGTTTCGGAAGCCAAACACAACGTCCATTTATTTAACCCAACCCTTACGAAAAAATACTCACGAAAATGCAGTGTTACTACAATAAAAAATGGAGAAAGGAATAAGAACTCAATTTAGAGGGTTGATTGGTACAAGAGAGAATTCGCATTTTTTACGTCGACGCTCTGCGTACAAAAGAAGAATAGTGAAAAACGTTTCCGAGCGGTTCTTGACCCGCATATTTTTCGCCTTATCCTATGCTCCTGGAGGCTTTCAACTTTTAACAAAAGCCACCAACTTGGCATTGATACGTGTAGAACGCATTCTAGGATAAAGTTAAATCGATAGATATTTCTATTCGGTCTCGATACGCGAGACGACAGTCATTATTATAGGCATAAATAATATAGGTATGGGCACGAGAGTTGATTTACGCACTCGACAACAAACCATGTAATATCAATAACAGCGAGATTATGAAATATGTACCTATGCATTTTTCGTACCGATATCAAGTTAAACCGCCAACTGTAAGATTTGCTAAAAATTATCTTCTTTTTTTTTAGGGTTCCGTACCTCGAAAGGAAAAAACGGAACCCTTATTATTATTATTTTTATGTTATACTACGTCGGTGGCAAACAAGCATACGGCCCGCCTGATGGTAAGCAGTCTCCGAAGCCTATGTACGCCTGCAACTCCAGAGGAGTTACATGCGCGTTGCCGACCTAAACCCCCCTCCGCCCCTCGTTGGGCTCTGGCAACCTTACTCACCGGCAGGAACACAACACTATGTACTCATAGTGTTGTGGTACCCTACTGGGTCTAGTGTTTTTTGGCTGCGGTTTTCTGTAAGGTGGAGGTACTTCCCCAGTTGGGCTCTACTCTAGATCTGGAATGAAATCCGCTGCGCTGTGCCCTACCACACAAAGCAAGATGACATTCACAATGTTTAACTCTCTTTTGGAGGTAGTTTAAGGACGTACCCGGGTCCAAAAGGATCACTTTGTTGTCCATCCGTCTGCCTGTCTGTCAAGACCCTTTTTCTCAGGAACGCGTGGAGCTATCAAGCTGGAATTTATATCAAATACTTAGATCTACTGTCCCTTAAAGCTGTGAAAATATCAAACTTCTAAGCCAATGATATCAAAAGATACAGCTGTTTATGCCGCAATTTCCGCAAATTTTCGACACTCGCAAGGGAATACCTACACCGTGAATTCAGAATCTTGAAATTTGGTACGAAGCAACGTTTTATAGCACAGATAAAGGGAAAATTACGAAAACCCTCAATATTTAGTTACATCACATAATAATTATATACCTACATGTTTGTACGGAACCCTCGGTGCGCGAGTCCGACTCGCACTTGGCCGGTTTTTTTGGCTTTATATCGTGCGCTTAAGTCACATTCACTCATTTATTAATTCACTTCTGTTTTTGCGATTAGTTCTCTGTGTAGCCCTGTGTGTAATCATTCCCCTCAACTCTCCTGGTTATACCTTTAATATACTCATAAAATAGCAACATATTGACCTTAACTACCATAAAACCAGTCTATCATTCATCAATCTATCATACCTGCTAAGGCAGGCAGCTAGGTAGGTACATATATATTATGATCCCGTTACCGAAAAATTATGACAACTCATACAATCATACAAAAGCAGCAGGAACCGAGATCACAACCTATATAAATACACGCATTTACACGTTACCTATACAAATATTTTAAAATATGATTACATATTATTTAAGTACATCACCGGAAAAAAACAACATATGAAACATACGAAATATGATACAAAAGGTATTCAGTTTGGTGTGACTTCAACGAGGGCGTTACTTGAGATTAACCCTTTGCATTGAGCACATTTAATAGGACACAATACAGAAAGTAGGTCATATTCACTTTCAGCAAACTTTTTAGTCAATCTCGTCCCGGCGCCGAGTCTCAGAATATCATATTGCCAACGCACTTTGGTATTCCCACTGGAGCTCTTAACTGTTCCGGGAAATTTTGCTGTTTACCGTGTCGGTTTAACATGGTTTGAACATTATTCTGCGCTTTTTATCAATATCCTTCTTTGTCGACATTATTTATAATCTAAATTTAATTTATGATAAAGTAGGTATGTTAAACCAACCTAGTTACCGTTACAAATGTTGTTAGAATAATTTTCTCTTTATATTTAGGGCGCATAATAAATTTATTTAAATTTGTTTTACTTAATTAAATAAAATATAATTTATTTTTAGGCAGCTTAGGCAATAGAAACAAATAAATTAAATTTGGTTATCCTAATATGAGTAAAGAGTTATGATGTGTGATCGTGGTCAAACGCCTGCCTATCCTCCATAAAAAAAGATACTAACAGACAATACCCAGCCTCAATATATATATTTTTTTAATTTCAACCCCAGGGGAAATGAAAATTAAGTTGTTAGTTTATGACGACTTATACGCGTATGAAGTCGCGGCGAGGTTAAAAACTGGTTTGGGTCATAATTAATTAAATGGACGTCTTCGAGGCAAACAAATCTTGTAACCGATTGGTTTTTATTGCTTTTAAACGACAGGCCTGATTCAAACATGTCGTTAGATTTCTGTACCATCGAGATAGAGAAAGTTTTAAGATAATGTTTAGTATGTCCTGGAAAACAATTAAATATATACATACATACATACATTTTCAATATCACTGGAAGCAGAACTAGGTAATAACACAACTCTTATACATTTGGCTACATGAACGCATTTGTTTAAAATCGTATTTTTGGCCAAAGGGTTGACTAGTTTGACGGCAACCAGAAACACAAGAAATGTGTCCAAAGGCAGTTGCCTTTGGACACATTTCTTGTATTTCCTCCGTGCTATGTCCTTGTTTTGTGCAATAAAGCGTTATACTACTAACTGATAATTTAAGCTTCCTCTTCGTTGGAACGGCAAATATCATTATTATTATATAACTTAGTTGGAAACAGCCAATAAAATTAACTATTTCTATTATTTTTTTTATCAAAAAGATAGAGCTGATTACGTCATGATTATTTAACCCCGTTTGCACATATCCATTTATTAATTTTGCTTAAATCCCTTTGCATCGAGAAATGTACTGGAAGATACTATTTGTATATATATATTTCTGTATTTTGGTAATAAATTGAATTGAGTAATGGAATGACGAAATAAAAAGAATAAGTCGATACTGAACTGTTCGTTTTAACTAAATTTCGTTGGCCAAAACAACGAGCTCCCGAGGGATCGCAGCAAACAGGATGCCTGCTAGAAATGACGCGGGTGCCCATTTCTACAGCGGTGATTTATTTTGATGAATGCTCTATGCGTATACATTCTAGCTAGCTGGTTGAAATAACAATTCACTTTTATGACACTAGTTGAAATAAATGTCATAAAACGGTTATTAATGGTAGTTAGCATGGAACATTGTAATAATTATGGGAAAAAATATAATAAGTATTTTTTGCTCAAAACAAAATTTATTGTTATTTTTTCTTTAAAATTGAGTGATTTTTTCCTCAAATAGTTTATGTAGGTAAGTAGGTATCATGATAGTAGGTAGTAAAATCTTTCTTTCTCAACATAAAATCCAACGTCTCTATTATGGAGCATTCGTGTATTAGGTATCAAACAATTTCTTGTAAGGAAAGGGCATTAATACTTGAATTTATTTAAATAAGGTTTTACGAGGTTTCTTTTTAAATAATGTTTACTTCCGCGCACATAATGCCTCCCTGGATTTTATTCAAGGAAGAAAGATAAGCAATTTTATTCCATGTTTCGCGTACCTCTTACGTTACCAAGATTATGGCACGGATAAATAGACTTGTCGACGACTTGTGTAGGCCGTCATGTAAAAAATTGCTCGTCTTCTGCACGCACAGCACGGTAACGACCGACGCATCTCCCTACAAATGACGTAGCTTTATTTTCCTGTGAAATTATGCCTTTGCATGTGCGAGTAGCCCCCGTTTGCACGTCGACGACTTTATCTCGTATTTCATTATTTAAAATGCCCTCGGCTTATCCGATGCTCTTAGTGAAGTTCTCAGTTATTATCCTCTCCGTTTCTAAAAAAATAGGGATTTATAATATTTTAGTTGAAACTCGTATTCATAATTACAATTTTGATTTTATACCCTCGTTACATTAAAGTCAGCTGCTGTCTGTAGAAAAATATATTAATTTTATGGTTGAAAGAAAAATATGTCCGACAATATTCTTTGCTTATTCCTTTTGGATTTCACGTATAGAAATATTATTATAGAATCACATCAAAAGCATAAATTTAACCGTACCCTTTTGAACATTAAAGCGTAATTGAAAGCTACTGTCAGTATAAAAAAGTAACGTTTGAAACAAGAACAAGATGAAAGCACAAGTTTTGGTGTATTCTAACAATGGAGTCCCGTTTTTATTCGTCTGTCATGGAGCGCCGGCCCCCGGAGTGAATAGATCTTTTAAACCGTGAGTGTCGCCGGTTTTTGCGATCATAATGTGTATACGAAAAACTTTTCATGGTTTTTCCCGTCGTATGTGTATTTTTTTTTCGAAAACTCGTTAATCTTAGGTTTGAACAAATATTTAAAGATTATGTATGTAAATATTTGAGGGTTTGTATAATAGGTATGCACTATTTCATTCCATATTAATTGCTGAAATCAATGTGCTCACAATAGACAATACAACACATATATAAATTATTTTACGTAAATATTTAAAAAAATACCTGCATGCGGCGTACATGCCTATTCTATTTAGATGCTTTTGGAGTTTCTCAATAAATATTTCATTTTATATTTAGCTAATTTCAAGAACTACGTTTTTAACTCGAGCAATCAATTTTGACAACCATTATTGCAAATTGATGTAATCACGACGAAGAACTTAATAGTACTTGAGTTAAACGCACAACAAAATATTGTCTCCAATTACGACGTTCAATCACGTTCCCTTGAACAATGTATATGTTCACGATTGTCTCTAGACAAATTTAGGCTCTGTGGCGATTAGATAAGACTGTTGATTCATTATTCACGTGCTACGAAGGCTGGGAGCACTCTGTCTTCATTATAACACAATTTGTCGTAGGCTCTTACGCAGTGTATCTGATCACATATGTGTGAAGGCAGCTATTTATATAGCGTGGCACTAAGTAAAATATCGCTGCGAAAGATTGAGCACGCACGTGTTATAGCAGCAAAATGAAGTGGCGATATGACGAGAGCTGTTGTTATGTGATGCACTAATTTAATATTATTTGATAGTTAAACTATTAACATAACGTTACAATGCTTAAAAAGTTTTGAACGTGAACTAACGACCCGGTTCGAACATTAAGATATGTCAAAAAATTCCTAAATATACGATATGGATTGGATATGTCAGTGTCAAAGTATCATTTTTGTTTGAAAAACGTCACTTTTGACACTGACATATCTAATCCATATCGTATCTTTAGGAAATTTTTGACACATCTTTCCGAATCGGGCCGTAAGTAAAACCAAGGCGTTATACAAATTTAAGTGTGTGATTTCGATAGATTCATGTTACTTGTAGGAGTAATAAGGATATCATAACATAAGGCCTAGCATATGATTGGCGCGACAGTATCTAGCGGCGAGATAGACTACCCGTATTTTTCTAAGTATGTTAGTTAAAGAGAGATAGGTAGTCTATCTCGCCGCGATATACTGTCGTGCCAATCATGAGCTAGCCTGGCTGATAAGTGAGCAAATAGTTATTATTTATTTAGACGTAGCAGTCTATGATGGCTATTTGCCAAGATGGGTTGACATAGGCAGACAGACACTGTTTTAGGTAATGGCATGACATGACATGATATGTGAAATATTAATCTGACCAATAACCTAATGCGTGAAATACAATTTCTCTCTCGACACTACTATATTATGTTTAATAAGGGCTCCATACAAAGTAAAGTGTTTAGACGAATGCGTTTATCATACAAGTTCATAAGATTGTAAGATAGTCGATAATACCACTCTCCGGCACATACACTGTTAAAATAAGACAGCTTCTTTAAGGGTTTTGAGGGTACCGTAATACCACTAGTGTACCGTTAATATTCAGCTGAAAATTTAATCGCGGTCGGTGATTATAAGATCCTTTCACAACGCCTTTCGTATGTGAGACGTGTGAAGGCTGATGATGTCGACGACTTAGAGATGTATATTTACAAGAAGGTTCAATACCTGCGTATTCATAATTTAGTTTTTGTTGCTAGTACTCTGGACTGTTGCTAGACCGGCTATGTCTTTAAACTACGTACAAAAGAGAGGTACGAGCACTATGAATATCATCTCTCTTTGTGTGTTAGGGCACAGTACAGTGGATGTCATTCCAGATCTACATCAGAGCCCAACTGGGGAAGCATGTCCACCTTACAGAAAACCGCAGCCAAATAACACTAGACCCTACTTACAGTGTTGTGTTCCTGCCGGTGAGTAAGGTTGCCAGAGCTCAACGAGGGTAGCGTTGACGACCCTAACACTCCGCGTGTTAGGGTCGTCAACGCGCATATAACTCCTCTGGAGTTGCAGGCGTACATAGGCTACGAAAACTGTTTACCATCATGCGGGCCGTATGCTTGTTTGCCACCGACGTACTATAATAAAAAAAGTGTAACAAGTATATTTTCCTTTTTAACGGAAAGCCAAATGTATACTACGATAAAATCTACCTTTTATCTTGACGACCCAATTCACCAGGGTAGGCTCTAACATGCTGCCTGATCTCATAACATACGTGACAGCTATTAATATAAAGTGTGGCACTGAGTAAATTATAGCAGCTAGAGATTAAACTCGTGAGCGAGCAAGGATGCAGGAATGTAGTGGTGCGATGAGGTGTTGTTAATAAATAAAGCTTCGTCAGAGCTTAACCAACTATGGTTTCGAAGCTAGTTTATCAGGCAAGCCCGTTTACAGTTTAGTAGTTAGGTACAGTAAATTACATACACACTTTGATTGTAAAGTGATCATTACAATCAAAAGTATGTGTTTATAAAATAAACCCGTCTACTTTGAAAAACTAGAAATCAACAAGTTCGGTGATATTATTTCCAAATTAAACATATTTATCTTTTATTTCACTTGCGAATTTATTTTCCACCTAATAACATGTAAAATCTTCTTATATTCTTAAATAGGTATAAAAAATTATGACATTTATTATTACTTCTATTGTATTTTTCTAGGTTTATCTATAAGTTCTTATGCCTCAAAAAAATGTCTTTGTATCCAGTCTTTGGTTGCTTATATAATACTTTTCATAATATTTACTCGTTTATATAAAAAATCCCGGAAATTCCAAATTAGCACTTATATTTACTCAATATTACTTAAGGAGAAATTACCAGAAACAACTGTGTTCATTTAAATTAGGCTACGTTGGTGCCTGTATCCTTAACATAAAACATTCTGGCGAGGAAACAATTTGTTGCGGCGTCTCTGTTCCCTAATAGCAGTGTCAGTTTTCCTATAGGTAAATAAATGACTGGCACCGCATTCTCGATATGCGGGTATCGACGTTAGTTTTTGTTAGTCATACGATATAAATATAATAGGACATTTATTACACAAATTGACTAAGTCCCACAGTAAGCTCAATAAGGCTTGTGTTGAGGGTACTTAGACAACGATATATATAATATATAAATATTTATAAATACTTAAATACATAAAAAACACCCATGACTCAGGAACAAATATTCATGCTCATCACACGAATAAATGCCCTTACCAGGATTTGAACCCGGGACCATCAGCTTCGTATGCGAGTAAGTTTTCACAATATAATCTACGTTGCATAGTAGTATAATGTAGATTCGCATTTAATTGATTTTTAGGGTTAAGATTCTTTATTTTCACTAAGAATTTGACAATTCACTTAAAATTACACAAATATATTTATTTTTGGTTTTTGGTAATAACGTTACAACAATGCTTTATATTGCACACCTCAATAAAAGAAAACGTCACAAATGAGAAACTTAAAAGTATGTAGTGGTAATCGGTAAACGGTAATATTTTACAGAAGACACAAAATAGTTAATGTATCTGCAAAGATTCTAAAGATAAGAGATTGCAGATATGACTTTTTTTAGAAGCAATTTTCATGTTGGAAAACCTATACATTTTATTTATTTAGGATTAAGATAAAGTATGGACACTGGCCATGAATGATATGGTATATAAATCTTATAAAGGAACTTTGATATTTAAGCAGCCCTTGTTTAAAATGATTACGGCTATCAAACTATTATAAAAATAATATTTGTCTAACAATCTCTTCCTTTGCTAGGGCAATATAAATTTAAAAATTACCTACGCAGTTAATCATAAAGGGCATGACTGGCAATTTAGAATAAAGGCTTAATTTTTTTTTGGACCAAAGTAATATACCGGGTGTTTCCTGTAACACGAGCAAATAATTAAACCATATATTGTACTCCTCAAACGACATAACTTTTGATTAACAACTATTAAAAATTGCGAAATCTTTAGATTTTATCTTTTTCATACAAATTTAATATTATTTTCAATGTACGCTGACATCAGTGTGTTTGACGTTGCTTGTCACGCTTTAAACATAACAAAATTCGCAATACATTGCATCTTAGAATAAACTTTAAAGTGTAATAAAAATCAAAACACAAGTTATTTTTAAAAGTTGCTGAACAAATGTTGGTGAGTTTGAGGAGTACAGTCTACAGTTTAATTTATTGCTCCTGTTACAGGAAACACCCGGTATATCACCCAAATATCGCGCTAACGAAAATGGGGAGTACCTAGTATGTTTCCACTAACGCTCTGTCTATAAACGAATAGGTATACTTATATTAGGCACGGAGGACAGAATGGCGACATAAAACCACTGTCGTTAAACTATGGACCGGCGCTAACAGCATGCCCTAATTTTTGTATTTATTACTCGCCCTTCCCTGTGGTTTTATTTGCGGAATTTCGGCACAGGCTAAATCGGATTTAGGTATGTAACAAAATAATATAAGGGATGTTCCTATGATTTTTATTACTTACGCACTGACAGAAGTTACACAATACCCTCCTCCTGTAGAGTTTTATCGTTAATACATAGAAGGTGTGCCTAGGTGTTAACTACTTGCGTATTTTTCTCATACAATTTATGTTCGGAAAACCGATCTCCAGCACCATTAATGCCTAATATCTAGAATGACGAAACATGTGTCGAGTTTTGTACTGTTTCGTCGCTATACTTACCAACTTACTCAACCTCGTATTTATATATTGGATAAGAGTACATCAGATACGAGTTTGAGTAAGTATGGCAACGATTTGTTACTCGTATATTTATTTGCGTATTTAGTTTCACGGTGGGAGGATGGAATTAAATTCATGCAAAAAATACGCAAGTGTATAAGGGATTGAGTAACACGTTATTATTTAATCGCGGCTTAGCTAAGCAATATGTTTGTTTTAGTTATATAGATTTCCGTAAACGCATAGTAACGCCTGTTTCTATTATTTACATAGTTCAAACCATAGTTCAAAGGGATGTGGACTAAATTTAACATATACACAAAAAACGTATAAAATTTGATTACAAACCCTCGAGCAGGTGAAAATAAATAAAACGTGTGTGCACAATTTGATCCAGAAAAATTGCTTGCTGTTTTTATTTGCATAAAGACTAAAAGCCCCCCAAAGCTTTTTGTGACACGGTTTAGCATAGCTGATAGTTGATAAAAAGTTGACCGACGTTTTTGCCCGTTGGGGTTTCAACCAGTTATTGCGTCCGGGTACGGATTTCCATGGCTTTCAATATCGCTGTGTCGTATAAACAATATACAAACTCAGCTTTGCAAAGATACATTTTGAAATTATAAAAATGTATTTTTGAGATGAAACCATAAAACCATAAAAGCATTGGTCATAATAAAAATATAATTTAGAAGTTTTACATCCGAAAAAAATATTCGTTTAGTAATTAATATACTTATATATTATGATCCAGATATTGACAACATATTCACTTTTTAAATGAAGTATCACGTACCTTGTACTCGTTCGAATAGGCTTCTTAACACCTACCGTAAGTCGATTTATTTGGTTTTAACTTTATTTATTTATTTATTTATTTAAACCTTTGGGAAACAAACAGGCAAGAACAACACATATAGTTAATCAGATTACACATTCATAAGCCAAACAGTTTCCACTAATGAATAATAACAATTATGTTGCTCAGAAATTAACATTAATATTAAAACATGCAAAACTCAAATAACACTAACTGTTGAAAACAATATTAACAAATTGGCAAGTATGCTGAAATATACTAACTAAACAATATTATTATTAGCTGTACATTTTATTGCAGAAACAAACTGCTGTAATGATAAATGGAATATATCAATATCAGAAAATTTTTCATTATAAGTTCTACACGCTCTAGCTAAGAACTTATTTCTTGCATATGTAGTACGACCAAAGTTAATTGCAAATAGGCTTGTGGAGCGAGTTCGCCGATCAGGACATCTAATTGAAATTTTAGACAAAAGATTGGGAGAATCAATAAGGCCATGTATGATTTTGAACAAAAATATCTGATCTCGAATTTCTCTACGGGTTTGAAGAGAGAAATTGTCAGGGCAAAAAGATTTAAATTTATATTTCATTGTTCTGATAAATTTGTTCTGAATTTTTTCAATTGTGTTAATGTGAACATTGAAATGAGGATTCCAGACTGTAGTAGCGTATTCTAAGTTGGACCTAACAAATGCGTTAAAGAGAAGTTGCAGAGTCTTAGGGTTTGTAAAATCCCTGCTTTGTCGGAAAATGAATCCCAACATTCTGTATGCTTTTGCTGAAATTTTGTCAATATGTGAAATAAATTGTAGTTCGCTATCAAGATTTAACCCTAGGTCCTTCACTTCAGACACAATCCTTAAATTTTTGTTGTTTAATGAATAATTATACTCTATCTTATTGCGTTTTCTTGTAAATGTAATGGCACAACATTTTTCGACATTCAAGTACAGTTCATTCATAGAACAATAACAACTCAGTCTATCAAGATCAGCTTGAAGTTTCATACAATCGTCACTTGATTTAATAATGGTGTATATTTTAGTATCGTCGGCATATAATAATAAGTCAGAAAATTTGAAACAATCAACGACGTCATTAATGTAAATGTTGAATAATAATGGACCCAAATGGGATCCCTGAGGTACGCCTGAAGATACGGGAACAAAACTAGAAGTGTATCCCTTTATAGCAACTGCTTGCATTCTGTCACGCAGGTATGAAGTAAGCCATCTTAAAAGATTCCCGTGAATTCCAAAAGTTTGTAATTTATGAATGAGCAGAGAATGTGAAATTTTATCGAATGCTTTGGAGTAGTCGGTATAAATAACATCTACCTGATAGCCCTTATCCATTGCATTCATCGCATAATCAATCAACTGACATAAATTGGACTCAGTGGAACGCCTATTGATAAACCCATGTTGCTGATTTACCAATTGCGGTCGGACTGCGTAAAACAGAGTGTCGTAAATAATTTTTTCGAACAGTTTAGGAATAACCGACAACTTATACTGTAGATATTGATATTTATCTTAGATAATTGAGGTTTGATCCCTTACTGCGTATAAGGGCCTTGAATCGTAAGTGTAGCTACTGATGATATATTGTGGGCAATTTCTTTCTAAGGGTGATTTTAGTCCGCATGTTACGTGAAAATGAGATTTTCCGTTTTGTGATTTACGGTAAATTGGGATTCCTTTTCTCTCTTTTCGTCTTTTATTGATTAACCTACTCTACGTTTTTTATTAAGCATTTTCGAATACCTACATGTAGGTTTATTGCTTTGAAACAGACAATTCTTAATATAAATAGTATATACGCTTTTATTTTTGTCGGTTGTTTATTATGCATGCAAGGCTTTTGTTGTTTATGAGGTTTGTCAATTAGGTTATATTATAGGAATAGAAATATACTTATTGTATGGTTAATTGTATGAGGAAATTGAACGGATGAAATAAATTCCTGAACTCTTTCACCCTAAAACTCCAAGCTAGTAAACCTCCGAAACTCAAAACTTAATTATGAACACTCCAGTCAATATAAACACTTTTTATACAGAAGCATGACTAGGAGGGCCATCAAAAGAGGATGATCTGATTATTTTAACATTGAAAAGCAGTCAAGCGGTCCAATGATCAGCAATTTTGTAGATGATGATGGCATATTTCTAAGTGTATTTTTGTGGTGTGAATAAATTATATTTATATTATTGAAATCGATACTTTTGCACTATTTTTGGTCGTTATTCAGTATATTATATTGCAAATAATTCATGTTTGAGCCACGTTTCCGAATATATGCTTATGCCATTAAGGACGTCTGAATATGAACATTAACATATGAATGTTTCCCTTTTGGAAAACAAACCATTTGTATGCATAAACATAGTATATCAATGTCCTTAATGAGTGTTGGAGTATTTTTACCTATTTATTCAGTCGACATTAAAGATACATTTTCAGTTCTGTACCACATTCGGTTGTAATAAGACAAATATCTGTAGAGTACCCTAGAAGGTGAGGTTTGTGTAATTTCCTGTAGGTATCTATTTACTCGTCAGCCAACGCCGTACGTCTCGTTAAAATAGGACGTGAAATACGCAGTGAGCAAAAATATTGTGTTAGTACAAAGGATACAACGGTAGGCATATAAGGTATACTCGTATCTACCATAACTTTGCACAAATATAGATTGTAGATACCATGCCATGATAAAGAATGTAATGGATTTTCTTCTTATTTTAAACTTATATGAATAATTCTTGTTTAATTATAATATTAATATAATTTTTTGTAAAAATGTCCTAATAACATTTTATTTTGGTCAATATGTAACTATTTTTGATACTTGTATATATATATATATATATGTGTCTTCTCTTTTCTTTATGTCGCATTATTTTGTATACATTTATCTAATCTTTAGATCACCATATGTTAATTTATTACTATTCTTTCTGTTGTATGTTTTCTCTTATATTTTGTTACTTGTCGGGATTGTCTCATCGGAAGATCAGCGCTGGAAGTCACCAGCATCATGCTGAGCTGAGACCATTTTGCAGCGCTTTCTCCTTCGTATGTTTTCTGTTTTGTATAATTTTCTCTTTTGTGTTTGTACTCACGAATAAATGATTTATACTCGTATTCTATATTATTGTTTTCTATCCTAACTGCCACTATTAACTAACCGCGATAGGTAAGTACTTTTAAGATTACCTCGGTATCTGATTTTTGACACGTTTAAACCTATCAAGATGTGAAAAAGAAACCGCTCGTAAGCACCAGGGTTGCAATTCATTGCCCATTCATGCTTTAATCAGGGATCCCAGAAAAGCAATATGCACTTGCCACGACACAGGATCAAGCTTTTATGGAGCCACTGCGTATGCTAATATGAACCTCTCGGAACCTTTTGTCACTCTAAACGCTCACACGGTACGCTGGCAATCAGTATCTATTCATACTTTTTATACTTTACTAGTACCTGCAAGAAATGCGCTAGAAATGTAACGCATTATCAATTTTTTACGATGAAATATAAATCTTTAAAGGATGTTGTAATCGTAAAGATAAGTTGCTTTATTGTTCTTGGCATTTTTACCGAGAGCTATTTATTATTTTGATTTTGCAGTACGCTTGTTACGTACGTAGTTACGAAATTAAGTTTAAGATGCCATTATATGCAGGACTCGTGGAAAAATAAAACTGATGACCCTTATTAAACTGGTATGTTGAAATGTTTTACGCTCCGGTCTGGTTTAGTAACGCCAATTATATTCTCAAATGGGAGTGATAAAATTTATCGACTGTAAATATGGTGGTCTTTATTTTATTTTGAATGCAGACTGTTTATTGCCTTTTAGTAAATGATGACTAAACATTTTAAGTCATAAAACTAAAATCTGATAAAAATAAGCACGATAAAGAATTAAATTCACGTAGTCAAATAAAACATAGGACATTATTACAAAAATTGACTAAGTCTTACAATAAACTCAAAAAGGCTTGTGTTGTGGGTACTTAGACAGCGATATATAATAATATAATATATTTATAAATACTTAAATACATATGGAAACATCCATGACTCAGGACCAAATATTCATGCTTATCACACAAATAAATGCCCTTACCAGGATTGAATCATATGAAACAAATAGGCAGCAGGGTCACAACCTACTAGGCCAGATAGGTCGTCTACCTAGGGGCATGTGTTGTACACTCAGAGCAATCGATATATTCACGTTACTATTAATACGCTATATTATATATTTCTTTAACCTGGTGCAAATATATGTTTTATTCGAATTAACTAGGCCTAAGTTCAAACCAATATTAAGGCAAAGCTTGCGTAAATATTATGCCCTCCGACGTAATGTGGCTTCTAAAATTAATGTTCCTTAGCTTTCATGACTCAGCAAGAGCTGCCATGTCTATATAATGTGCGCACTCATATATATACCTTCTTATAGATTTAGATTAACGACATAATGTCTTTTTAAGAAAAGTTCAGGCAGCATAAAACCGAAGTTTGGCCGCGATAAAATCAATAGTGGAGAGATGATGGAACGTCGTTTATTGTAGATATATTTTTCGTACTTAGTAACATATATACTACATAGCTTAGGTGTGCTTACTTCGTAGGTACATAATGGAATAATGTAATAATAAAAAGTATGCGCTACCTACTTTCACTTAACAAATATTTTCATTCGCGCGGAGACTTAATAATATATTGTATGTTTAAGAAGCAGCTAAATATTTTTGTTACGTATTTGATTTTGAATTTAATGTATATAATTTAATATGTTTTTTTACATGCTTTTATTTATCTTTTCCAGTTAGTACGTAATTTTGTTAGTGTGGATCAAATCTTGGAAGCTGAATTTGATTGACCTTAAAATTCGTATACATGTGTAAATCGGATGGCAATACAATATTATGATGACATGGAGTTGATCTGACGATGGAGACAGGAGGTGGCCATGGGAACTCTGTGTTAAAACAACGCAAACTAATTGTGCCTGGGGTTGTTACAATGGTTTATTTTTACGATATAAATTACAATACAAATTTACCTATCTTTCATTTTATTGTGTCTTTATGTAACTAATACCTACTTATAATATTTCGATATGCGACGCTTTAATATTCAGACGAAAGTGGAAGAACCGAAATCGCCTTTTCATACAAACGTAGTTCTCATTTTCCTCTCTACATTTGTTTGGAGAAGCGGCCGTCTCCTTTCCTCTTAAAGTCGTACAAAAGAGTACGTGAACTCATTTTACGAAAGCAAAAATACGTAGGTTTATAATATGTACATATATGATACTTTAGTACAGGAAGCTTTTTGTAGGAGGGAGATTCGTTTCTTTTATTTACATGTGTACTGAAACATACAATTTATTGCGAAACTTACATATAAACCCTGCTGTAAAAATTGCAGAGCTCTAGGTACATAATTTATTATTACTAAATATTATACTTTTCTTATTATTTTCAGGTATGGAATGGTGAATGGTTGTTTTAAGATTCAAGTAACAGAGTGGTGATTATTTGTGAGTATAATTTCGTCATTAGGTTTCTTTATAGAATGTGGGTATATAGGTAAGTAGGTATGTAGTCTTAAAGAGTATATAAAAGGCTTATTAAATATTTTTATTATAAAAAAACTGTTTTTAAGTTACACATATATATAAATTATAAATATATGTCATATACTACAGAAAATGTGATAAAAGCTTTCCGGCGATCGAACAGGTCGATTCCGGCCTCAGTATTCAGTTTACGCGGCTAACGTCCTGACACTCCTGTACCCCTAGTGTAAATTATTCGATTTTGTAGGGGATTTTGAGTTTCCAAAACCTCCCGCTTGGCGCGCTGTTTCTAAATCCCATACAATATGAGACTTAACGCAAACGCCGTACGTCACGTCACGCTATCGATATAAATTTTCACTAGGGGTTCTGACCACTATCACTGTGGCCGGGTGGTCTATAGGACGTTACTAAAATAAAAACAACGGTTGCACTCCGGGAGTGCCGGCAGTATGAATCGTTCACCGCCAAGTAAAACAATCACGCTTCTTTTCTGTTATTTAATTTTTTGGTGAGGAAAAATTTGAGTATCTACAATCATGGACACCCAACAACCAAAAGATACAATACTACATAATTAACAAATATTAAACCTCTTTAACCGTTATGATAGCACTTTGTTTATGAACAAAATAAAAAGTCACACTTGAATGAGATACGATTTTTCAAAAGTAACCAGGCTTCGATGACATTCAATTTGCACGTCACCATGATGTCACGTGTCCGTCTTACGAATTTTCAATCTGACGGTCACGTGACACCTGACGCGAGTTTAACATTTTTTCCTCATCACAAAAAGTACACAGCGCCGCTAAAGAAGTTTTCACTTCAAAAATTGTGACCAAGGCTTTAGTTTTCGAAGTTGAATTCAAACCGGGGCAAAATTACCTACATGATATATGTAAAAAATAGGAGTTGAGTCTGGTATAATAAGAAGTGACGCCCATAGGGGACAAGACTTATAGGTAGATGTTATTAATAATAGTATAAAGTAAATATAAACCGTGGTTTTATTGAATTCCGTTAACTCCGCGGTATGGGTAAGTACGTTTAAGGAAAGTAAATGGCATAGTTCATATTTTTTTTTTTTAATATTTTTAGTTTTTTGATATTTATAAAAAGTAATTAAATGTTGCATATAGCGTTGTTGTAACACGGGCATTACATTTAATTAAACCAAACAAATGAGAACTGTGACATATCAATGTCATTTCGAACAACAATCTTCCGAGATAGTATTTACGTTTAATAGCAAATGTACACACTCGTGCTAAACACTAATCAATATGTAAACAGGCCCTAAGGCAAGTGCATACGCTTGTAAGGGCCTTATAAGATAAAAATAAATTATTGATTATCTCCGAAATGGAGTTAATTAGAATACCGGTCTCTTTGAGAAGGTTAATTATTTTAAGCTCAGGAATGCACCCTTGAAATTAACGGAATTCAAAAAAACACGGTGTATATATATATATATATATATATATATATATATATATATACGTATTATATATGTATATCTGATCTGTGATAATACTATTTCTATTTGTTAATTCGTATATGGCATAGCTTGCTACGTACCTATCGAAATTCAATGAATATTATTTCATCCCTTTTAGTTTATAAAAAAAATATTACCATATTCTGTTAACATCAAATGAAATAGCCATATTAATTTACTTAAACAATTATCAACCTATTTTGCGTAAGTAGCATAATGTCCGCTTATTGAAATGTTTATTCTTAAATTTTATCTAAAATGGTTATATTATTACTACTTTTTCACAAAAAATGCTATCTTTAGCCTTAGGGTAGCATTTATGAGCTCCCAATAAAAATGAATTACTGTACTTACTCCATAATTCACAGATGCTACAAAACCTGCCATAAGACAGTATTTTATCCTACCACATTTTAGTTTGATTGCTTTTATTACCATCATTTGACCAGAATTTTATCTTTATTTAGTTTTTTGAATGATTTTAATCTTTACGCAGCTGTCGATACTTACCAAGGCGTAAAGAAAAGAAAATAAATGTGAAAACGAGAATATAAGTCAGATTAAGTAAATGTGTTACTTTTATTCTTAAACTCTTGCTGCATTTTAAAATGACTTCTTAGAGAATGATATATTTTAAAGTTGTGTTTTCTTTAAACTTGCGTTAAGGTTTCAGTAAATAAAACAAAGTAGGTAGATATCAAATACGTAAACATTTTATTTACTCGTATTAAGCTAATGATAGTTGTCTTCACTAATCACGAACTATAAAACTTGCAAGGCTTCCCGCACAATCGCTGTATATGTTTGCGGGAGGGCCTTGGGCGAAGTTGTTTGATTAATGAAGATAAGTTCGAGCGTCGATACTTGAATGTGGCTGAAAGAGTTTTTAGGTCGCGAACATTCTTTAGCCCCAGCCCGGAGCGGCGGCTCTCATTAACTATACTCACGTTCCTGTGTATAATACCCGGAAATAATCCTTCTAAGGCTTTGTATTATATTTAAGTTTTGGTCATGGGCATGATAAAATATTTTTCTAAAAAAAAAGGAGACAGCTAATGAAATTCTGTTATAAGTACCTATTTAAAAAAAAATGGTTTTCACTTATTACAAATTATAATATAATTATTATGTTATAGTTACCTATATCATATTATATTCATTCGGGATAAATTGGTTGAAAAGTTTAAACATGCGAACATTCTTAAAAGCTCTTGTTCTCGTCCGTACTTCTGTAGAGTACTTTTATATAGAACACGTTTACCAAATATCACGCGAGATGGCGGTGTACCCGGAGCGGAAATTTCTACATCGCGCTATTGAAATGTTTATAGGAATTGTATATAAAAGGTTTGGGATTATTCTGACAGGTTGTTTATTTCCATCGTCAATACTTCATTAGTAAAGTGAGCCCTTTTTGAACGAGTTAGCAGTACATACAGCTCTACCCCGGGAAGTTCCCCATTAACATTACCATGGCATTCTAATGCAAAGACGAAGCGGAAACCCTCTGAAACGATAAGTCTGCCATAGACGTCTTTCAATCTTTTATATTTTTATATTTTTATATTTATCTGATAAATCAAATATTTTTAGGTTTTATCATTTACTTGCAACGAAGATTAGGATTACAAAATGTTGTTATGAATAAAAAAAAAATAGTAAATGTACTTAATGCTCGTGTCATCATCTTCCTAGCATTGTCTGCCTTTTGCCACGGCTCATGGCAGTCTAAAGGTCTGCTTTGACAACTGATCGTAAGAATTGGCATAGGCACTAGATTTAACGAGGGAAAACAAAGCCTTATTGGGATTACTCTGGTTTTTCACGATACTTTCCTTCACCGAAAAAGCGACTGGTAATTCTAATCGAATGACATTTCGTACATAGGTAAGTGCCGAAAAACTCATTGGTACGAGCCGGGGTTTGATTGAACTCGCTACCTCCGGATTTCCGACTTAGTAGGTAGTACATACTTTTATTACTGTAAACTCGCAAAAAACTACCACTGTGTACTTACCGTTAGGTAAAGTATACACAAACAATATTGGTCCTACCAATTATTTATAATTATAAATTTCTAGTTAAATAATTATTGTTATATTAAGTGTGTGTACGGTATGGTTTGAGCTCGTAACTTTCAATACGGATATAATTAGTTCAACTGCGGTCGTGTTAGTGAGTTTCTCAGGTCTATAAATGGATCGTTTGATACTTACCGTCTGATTTACGGTCAAACAAACTTGTCCCAACGAGGCCTAGTTACTCAGCTGGGCTGGAAAGGCAGATAATAATGGCGTCCGAAATACCACTACCTAAATCTTAGATCCCGAGTTTTGTGTATTGAATAAGGCGATAGTCAGAAGAGGAAAACAACAATTAATTTAACTATTTCTACGGTATTTTTATCTAAAGCGACGGTACTGAGTGAATTCAAAGAAAAAGAATGACGGTCTGTACGTGTAACCAAACTTGACATATTCCAGGCGCGCTCACCCTGCTCACTTTACTTACGATATCTCAAACGAAAAATTGGCTTACGGCATTGATTGAGGTCCCATCATGTATGATGAATTCAAAGTGAATTTTGTCCTGAGTTAACCTGTATGATAGTGGACGACTGCTTATCCATACAAACGTAGTCTCCATTTTCCTTCCTGGATATTGACATTATGGAAAATATTTTTACACAATTGATTGCTTATTTTTTCGATGTTTTTATTATTATAATAATTAAGAGCGAAAAAAAAAAACGACATACAAACATATAAAAAGGGCTTAACATAAATTGCGTATCCTGCTACTGTTATAAGTAACTATTGTTACATTTAGATTTACATTTTGAGATGTAGTCCGTGATAAAAATTGTGTATATAAGGCGTGTATGCATAAATACAACGACTGTGATACCCAATAGATTAACGCTGAATATTAAAATTGGGAAAAAGGTCGACCATATAACATAATCCTGTAGAGAGACGTTGCAGTATCGTTATTGTCATTGTTTCTCTCTCACACGTTCTTAGTTTTACGAGATAGGAAGATATAATGTTGGATGTGGTTGCACGCATCTGTGGAATAAAAGTCAGGTTCACATAACGCGCTCTTTTGTTCCCCGGAATAATTTCCCTTGCTGTTATTGGCTTATAAAAATATATAACGTTATACGAATGCTTGCCTGTTACACGATACACGAGCAAAAGCGTTGATGTTTAGTAAGTATGAATGTATAACTTACCGCAGGCATCGCATATTACGATATTCATTTTGTCCTTCCTTACAGATAAGAAAGACTAGGTAGTCAAAATCAGCAATTATTTAAACATTATAATATCCAAACTACAAATCCAGTCTTAAAAATAAAAAATAAATACGCTTTTAGTATCTAAGTAACAATCAAACTGATTGAGACTCAAAATTATGATAAGCTTTATGTTTGTGATTGAAATTACAGTTCCATCATCCTCTTAGCTTTGTTCTAAATGTTCAGCAACCCACGCACAAAAAAAAAAATTAGTTTTCACAAAAGCGGCTGCTATCTGACCCCCCAACTCGGAGAGGAAAATTAGGCCTTATTTTGAGAGTAGTCCGGTTTCCTCACGATCTTTTCCTTTACTGAAAATCAGTTCAAATTGCAGGATCAATTTAATAATAAAACCAGTAAGTAGCTTTTAATTTTATACTTTCTTTCCGTTAACATTTTTCGATTTGAACAAACAGTACTTCGATAGCACGCGACACTCGTTTCGAGCAGATGTAAACGAGCAAATAAGCAGAAGCCAATAGCCCAACGTTCAGTTTTACATTTCAAACGCGGAAACGAGAACAATCACTGAATTTAGATTCCCTCATTTAAATTCATGATTCTGCCTCCAAGCCATTTGATCATTGTTTGAATCTTTTTAAATTATTTTTCCTAATATCTATAATTTAAGGTACGTGCACAGCAGATACATAATACAATTTAACTGGAATTCGTGACTGCATGTTACAATAAATGAAAATAAAATACACATTCTGAACTCCTTACTTTTGTGTTGTTAAGTATAATATAAATATAGCACCATGTGTGGTGAACCCTATTGTATATTTCTTGTCACAGAAATTACATGGTCGTTTAGATTATTTAGATATAAATATCATATGTTTTGGTAGGTATTATCTGATTTGAAATTCCTTTCAATTCAATTCCAATCATTACCTAAGTCTGTCACGATTACAACTCTAATCCTCATCTTTCTCGTATGTACATAACGTGAATTTAATTCCGTTATATGCGTAGATATATATGTAATTCCCTGCTGAAACGGTTATGGATGTGTTTTGTCAGCTGTCAAAAGTGAGATTTCTAATTAAAGAAATCTCATTCCGACAGCCGTTTGATAACAAGAAATTGCTGTCTTTGATATACATACCACCCAGTTACCATGCTGCACTCGAGAGGAATAGATAGAAAATGTGCCAATTGTTGGAAAATTGCAAAAACCTTAGCGCTTACTAAACTAGTACTGCAGTGAGTTTTACAATAGTTTGAACTTTGTTACTCTAAATTAGTTTTAATGAGTGAAACCAAGTTTTTGTAATAAAACCATTTGCCAACGTTTACTGGATATATAACTTTCTGAAAAGTTACTAGGTTCAACTATGTAGCTACACATTTTAGAGGATAGTAGACCGGAAATTTAAAGTATATATGGGAAATAGTTTGACACAATTTATTGTATACCAGTTACCCATAGCAATGTTCCTTTTTTTGACTCCTCCGCCTATGCATGACAGGATAAATAAAATAAATAAGTATTTATTAAAGACATACTTAAATAGATAAATAAAATAAATCAAATCGGGTTCATTCTAAGGTGCGCGTAATAGTACATTGTGATACAAGAGTGCTAAGTTGGTTATTACACACGAGGCGATATAGTGCAATAAGAAAGCCGACGTGTGTAATGCCATAGCACACGCGTTTCATCGGACGTTTTTCAACACATTTACGAGGAAAAAAGAAACTTTCATATTAACCAAATTTTAATTGTTAAATCGGTTAGTATGCAGTTTTGCATCTGTCATACTGCCTGCCGCCCCTCGCCCCGCTGCCGGCGCCGGCGCCCGCCAGTCCACGATGTAAAATCTATTCGACCAATTTAAGAAGGCTCCGTTTCCATACATTTTATTAGCAATCAGTTACCTAATAATTAACTCACTCGGATAATATAATGAGAAGCACGAGGGTTATAATATACTGAAAAAGCACGCGAGTTTAATATCTAGGATTATGAGCCAAAAATCGGTACAATATAAACGCCGTTTTGAGCAAGTGTGTTGAATATATAATTTAGCTGTACATAGTACACAAACATACATAGTTGCCAATTTATAAACTTTAATAAAACAACAAAAACAAACCTGCCCTTGGTTAACAATCCTTTGAGCATAAGCCACACGCTTGATTAGCGCGCTTCGCTTTAAACTCCATTGGGTCTTGCGGGGTGAAACGTTTTTGTTTCTCTAATCAACTATTCCCAGACTAACACAGGCAGTTTCTTTTTATTTTGTTTCAACGTCTTGAAATAGATACTAAATCTCGAAAATTGTCTATAGAAAAAGGACAATATGCAAATATGGATATTGCTAAATAGGAGTACGATTTATTTTTTATTTTGTACCTATTTGATTCCTTATTTATATGTAGGCAGATACTTTTATTTTTTATCCCTACATATTTTAGATTATGCCGACACCTGCTACCTATAAAGACGTTACGGGGGACTATTTGAATAAACTTGAGCGCCTCGAAAATCTCTATATGAGGTTTATATTTAGGTTTTAATTTATATGTACCTATTTGATTATAAGTATTAGTGTACATATATGCTGTGTGGTATTTGTTCTCTGTTTGTAACTCCTTGAACTACCTGTTGATTTTTGATTATGAGTTTTTCTTTTCCCGCTACCCAAAGGTTGGTTGGAAGAGATTACCTATTGTTTCCTAGTTATAATTTTATTCTAAATTTTCATTGTAATCTTACATGTAAAATGTACTGTTATTCGAGCAATAAAGAATATGTACTTACTTTATTTACTTATTTATTTGCTTAATGTTACTAGACCAGTTTTTTTGTACGTTTTTATTTAATATGCAGTAAATATCGTTCCTCACGAAAATTCCTCAAAAGCTCCTGCAAACGGGCTAGGTAGCATATCTTATAGTGAGAATAATTATTTCTTGGAAGTTTATAAGAGCATTCCAGCCGTTGCTTCGCTGAAATGGATGGTCGTATCTATACGTAAAGCCATTAAGGTACTTTGACTTCAGGTAGTAGGTTCTCGTACGGAATGCTTTTAAAATTTTATTTCTTTAATTACTTATAGTGGATTGATTTCAGTCAACTTATTAACAGCAGACTTTTGTATTTTTTTTTAATAATTACTTTCAACAACACGAAAGTAATCTACGAATGTGAAATCCGCAATTTTGTTTCACATTTTTATGAAGATATTCGATAGGGTTTGCAATCCGGATCCGAAATGAATGAAATTATCCGGATCTAGATCCGGATCCGCGGATCTTCCCATACATTTCAGATTCGTCGTGCAAACCCTAATATTCGAGTTAAAAACGCAAAATTCTAATTATAATATATTTTTTATTGCCGTTATGTATATTAACATTTAACTCATTTAACATATTCCTAGTGTTAAAAGGAGAAAAAAAAAGTAAACCAACTATATCACTTAAACGCGTTTTTTTTACAGCGTAAATAGCGAAAAGCTTATTATTTACGATTAATTTTTACAAACAATTTGGCGCAGCCCTGAGCCACATTTACTTTTGGCAATTTGTAAGTTTTAGGGGTACAATAGACATCAAGTTTATTAGGAATATTTGAATCTGGGAGGTAAATTCGATTGCCATCAACAAAATTATGCATGAAGCTAATTGTACGGCCAAAAAGGCCCACGTGGTGGTTAGCTGACACTATAGGGGTTTGGTAGACATACGAGGATTGAACGTGTCAATAAAGTGTAATTTCGGAAACTCTGACAGTATTATAAAACATCACCACGACTATAGCATTAGGTAAGCAAGATCAATTAAATTAAATTATAATATAAAAGCATATATGATATTTAATTTGTAAGACTCTTTTCTTATAATTTCACCATACTTTTTTATCCACAAAAATTTACAACACCTCAGCGAACATTGAAGATTAACAACACTAGCGGTGGTATGGTCCGTGGGGATTCTGTACACATCCTTCCTCTTACAAATTGAGTTTCAACTCTATTTGGCAGGTAAAATAGACTAGAATTTATGAGGTAAATTGTATTGTATTGCGGATATTTCGTATTGCAGAAATTACAAACTGAACAAAATTAAATACTTCCTGAATATAAATAGGTACCTATATTATTTTTTTGTTAGTTGCTGTTACTATAATAGACGCTTCAAAACAATATTATAGTAAAGATTTATTATGAAAAATTTGCTAAAGAATTTTCTTTCATTGTTGAAAATACTAATTCAGACTCGCAAAGTATTGTGAAAAAAATGCATTTATTTTCATATAATTAAAATGACGAATGCTTGCAGCTTTGACAAGCGCAATCATTAGCCACGATCCTACCGCTGTAAAGATCGTATTTCAATTCCCTTCAAAACCTTAAGAATTCCAGTGCAATAATCTTGTAGAAACTTGCAACTTCGTTCGTAAAACTATGAGAATAAGGTGGACCTTTCACTATTTTTAAGTTAAATTTGTTCAGTAGACTATACCTGTTTAACTTTGATTATGCATGCAGTGCTGAAGTTTCTCTATAGAAGAGCTGCTTTAGCAGCGAAATTGCATCATGATTATGCATCCGATTTATTCTTTCTTCGGGAGTTATTCGTTATCTATGAAGATATTTTTGAGTATACTGTAATTATAATTATGTGTTATCGTAAAAACCAGATTTAATTGAAAATGCGTTTTCTCTATTTAAAACTAGTCTTCTTATCGCCTCAGTGAAAACGCGTTTTCACTAGTTAAAACTAGTTTTCGCAGTGCCTTAGTGTAACCTAGTTTTAACTAAGATTTTACAGTCAAAACTAGTTTTCGTAAAGTGCCTTGGCGAAAACCAGTTTTCACTAATTAGGTATTCAACATTAATTTTAGTTCAAACTTTCTTGACTAGGGAAAAATGTGTTATTCAAACTATCATAAAATTCGAATTCGAAACTATCATAAAATTTGTTAAATCTAAGTTAAAATCATATTGTGTAATTTTCTCTCCTTCTCGTTCAATATGCTTTGTTGTTTTCAAATGTTTCTCTATATTGCTTGATTTTGCTGTTAAATTTTGGTCACAGCAAGAGCAGTACATTTTTTAATTTTTTACAATCAGAAAAGGAGATTTCTGCAAATACGGCTGCATAAACTAATACAAATAATAATATTACGGTTATACTTTACTAATAAAAAAATAAGTAAACAGAAATTGGTTGTCATTTCCAACAATCTTGTTTTTAACATGACAAAGACAGTTAGTTATGTTTTTACACGTGGCGTACGTATAAAAACTCTCAGCTTAAGTTTCAATATCAGTAAACTAAAGAGACTAATAAGTTGTTATGTATTTGATTAAGTATCTATAATCTAGATAACAACACTCTGTATTTAGCTTGACGTCATACGTCTGTCATTGGCATCAAAGTTTCGCTCTCTGATAATGAGCATGACTGGAATATAATAAAGAATAAAAACGTCTAGTAACATGTCTAGTGACTTACTTCCTGCTTTTAAAACAAAAAGCTCACTCTTGCTGGTGTTGTATCTTAGTCAATGTGCCCTAGCATACTCTTCACATATCTTCAGCAGCTTGACAAGCACACTGATCGATGGGCAGACAAAGACAGGCATTTTGCTATCGGTGCAGTACTTGGTGGTGCTGGTGGTGGTGGTGGCTTATGTGTTATGTCTATGGTTTAGTCAAAACTAGACTTCACTGAAAATATATATATATATCATATCTATCTCCGTAAATATGATTGATCCCTTGCCAATCACATCCAGCGAACACCCGAAACCTTCATCAATCTGATGTCAGTAAATCATGAAAAATAATTTGTTAAACCATGTCATTTTCAAGGAACTGGTTAGACGTTCATGAATAAGACGCTACTAATATTTAATAATAAGATATTAAATTGAGACCTTTGACGTTGCGTGAGATCATTCACATTATCAATTTCAACCGCTTTCTTAAAGTAAACCACTCCGAAAAGCTTTCAAAATGACTATAAATAGGCTGATCACGCCTTCGCAGTAAGCATCGTCTACGTCCCTACCTTTGGCAAACAATCCACTTCTAATCTTAACAAGGAATCAGACCCGAGAGCCAATAATAGCTTTACAAACAGTTGTATTTGTACATTCAAACTTCCCTGCCATAAATCGAGATTAAGGGTCCAAGTGTTCGGGTTTCATTCCTTTTCGTCGGGTTCTGTGTAAATAACACTAGCCGCTGATTTATGTTAAAACCTTGTACTTGTCCATATGGCTCGTATGATTCTATATTATGAATTTGCATAGAGTTTCAGCAGGGGATTAATATTTAAAAGGCTTATTTTCTCTCTTCTATTCCTCTCTATTGTCCTAAAAAAAATACTAAGTGGTTTTAATGTTCATCATATTTGTCACTTCATTCTAATTTTAGCTACTGGATCCCTGTTCGATTTAGATAACGTTTGGGTGTTATCCTCCTATCTCAAATGCCATCTTTCTCTCGGCCGTATCGATTTCCTTGCCTCTTCCATATCACACAAAAACAGGAATGATTAATTAAATTTTCTTGGTTAGATTCGGGGTTGTCAATATGTCAGCAGTTGATAAATGATGATATGCCTCTTAGGGAAATGGAACCCGAGTAAAGGTTTCAACCGCTTTGTGCGTAAAGACAGATAGAAACTACATAAAAATAAACACAATATTAACCGGAGTGGTAAATTTTACTATAAAGCATTTTCTTGAGAATTTAAATTTCCTTAAACATTAGTGTTTAGCAATATTTGAAGATAATGTTCTCGTAAAAATTCGGTGCAATGCACCTAACACGCGTTTTAAGCCTTGTGCGGCGCATGCGTCTAGTTAGTATAAGACGCAGTGTCCTAACAATTTACAATGAACTTATTACTTTCAGTTTACTTTTTGCGACCACCGTGACTGGGTACATTCGATTCAACATCTAACATTAACTATTTTTACTTACATTATTTCACAACATTTCTATAACTTACCTTTGCATTGTACAACAATAAACATTTTGCTCATTGACGTAAACGTACTACGTACTAGACACGCTATCGAGAACAACTTGTATCCGCCATTTTCGGCGTTTGACGTCTGTCACTATTAAGCTTAAGAATAATAGCTATTCAGAGGCGAAACTGTTATGGCAACTGTTCATTTTCTGCCTAAATACGTACTGTAAAGAAAAAATAAAAAATTATTTATTTTTATTAAAGTGTAATGATTTTTGTTCCTTTTGTGACACTGCCGATATTAAAATTTATAAAAATAATCTTTAAACCTTTTGTGTTTAATTCTAGAACTCGTAGCAATTTTAATCAAATCGCGCTTATAACATTATATTCTTTAAATATAATAAAAACACTTCAAAAAATTGCAAGATAACAATTAATATATCATTTTAAGGGTTCCGTACCCTGAGGGTCAAACGGGACCCTATTACTGAGACTTCGCTGTCCGTCCGTCCGTCTATCATCAGGCTGTATCTCATGAACCGTGATAGTTAGACAGTTGAAATTTTCACAGATGTATTTCTGTTGCTGCTATAACAACAAATACTAAAAGATATTATTTTATTAGAATACATTATCATAACGCATAAAGGCATTTTAAATTTTTGTTATTTTTTAAATTTTCGTGGCATCTCGCCAGTAATCGGAGACGTACTGAACGCAATGAAGTGCCGGCACTTCAATGAGGTGTGGAATCATTTTGTTGTAGATGCCGACTCTAGTACTATACCTCAATGATTTTGCTACCACTCCCCGGACCTTTAACAATTCACCACGAACTCGCAACCCGAAAAGCAAGTTTGCTTAATCATGAAATAATAAGACTTACTTGGTTTTGATCTAAGACTGCGGGTAGTCGTAAAACCGCCCTTTTAAAATCAGAGCCAGTTGCGACATACGTGACTCTCATTGCCATTCTGTCGACCGACCTCCTCTACCGTTATTGTCTTTGATAATTATTATTCCAGCACGTTAATTAAGTTACCGTTCTTTTGTTAGGTTAATTATAGACTATGATTTAAATATTAGTGAAATTAAGATTATTAATTGCTATTTTTTTTTCTAGTCTATTTACAGTTGCTATTAAGAAAAAAATGAATGTAATGACAAACGGCCCGATTCGAACTTTAGTTACGTTAAATATTAGGTTAAAAGTCACGTTTTTGTTTGAAGAAACGACTGACATATCCGATCCATATCGTATCTAGACCTAATATTTAACAAATTTTAAAGTTCTAATCGGGCCGACAAACGTGTTAATTCGCACTACAACGGCTGCAAAGTCGCATGAGTGGGTGCGGTATAGAAATATCAATAACTACGTATTCAAACAGTTGAAGTAAAGTAAAACAGAGTCAGTCTGGTAAAAATCTAGATGTCGAATAACGAACGCACTCTTACCTCACATGCTCTGCCAATGCCATTCATCAGTTTACTATCTCGTAGCTTAATTTTGACCTCACTCACCGTTCAAGCTAACTCATGCATCTCTAATGAAAAATTAGCTCTATTTTCAGCAATTATTTTGCAGCTCGTTGCTAAACCACCCCTTTAAAATCAGAACAGTAGTCGCAGCATACGTGACTCATTACGATTCCACTATGCGGTGTGCCGGCTCTGGGTGCTTACTGCTTAGCCAACATGGCGATCGTTGACGATCCGTAGCTTAGTCGACAGAGAGTGCAATTTTGTGCCTTAAGCAGGCTGTCAAGTACTACTTGGACAGAGACACCCCGATATACGCATGCTTTCTGGATCTGTCCAAAGCTTTTGACCTGGTTGTTTATGATAAGCTATGGAGCAAGCTGGAAAGGACCAGTCTACCCAGAGAGTACATTGCGCTGCTAAAACATTGGTACAACAACCAGGTCAATAGGGTGAGATGGGCGGGGGTTGACTCGGACGAGTATAGACTGCAGTGTGGAGTTAGAAAGGGGGGATTATCATCCCCAATCCTGTTTAACCTCTATGTTAACGAACTAATTGAGTGTCTTAGCAAGGAGCATGTCGGATGTCTCATAGGCGAAACGTGTTTCTACAATATAAGTTACGCGGACGACATGGTCGTGCTGGGACCGTCAATCAGTGCTGTCAAACATCTTGTTAGACTGTGTGAGAGCTACGCGCAACAGCATGGTCTTAGTTACAAAGCGAGCAAAAGCGAGGTCGTTATCTTTAAGGTTTGTAAGTGTAACACTAAGACCCTGCCTGAGATCATGCTGGGGGGAGTGGCTCTCAAAATAGGTGATAAATTTAAATATTTGGGGCATATAATTACGAGGGAGCTCAGTGATGACATGGATGTGGAAAGAGAGGAGAGCTTTGGCAGTACGAGGTAATATGCTCGCCCGCAGGCTCGTACGCTGTAACGAGGAAGTAAAACTGACACTTTTTAAGGCTTATTGCCAGACGTTTTACACGTGCAGCCTGTGGGTGAGATTTACACAGAAGGCTTACAATACACTGCGTGTGCAATACAACAACGTCCTTAGAATGCTGTTGAGGCGGCCTAAACACTGCAGCGCATCAGGCATGTTCGCCGAGGCTAGAACCGACGACTTCTTTGCCATAAGGCGAAAAAAAATTGCCTCACTGCCTGGGAGAGTGCACGGAAGCAGCAACAGCATGCTAAGGACGTTGGTCGATTGCCTCGACTGCCCGCTCACAAAATACTGGGTTGATGTGATGTGATATTGGGAGGGACAAATAGGGTAAGACTATTTATCGCTCCCAATACCTACTAGGTTAAGTTTCCTGTAGATATATAGTTCATAAGACTAACATAGATTTTTTTAAGAAGCTAAATTACTAACCAATTTCTATGGATTCTGGTCCGAAGTAAACAATTTTTATTTATTTATTATTAGTCATCTCTCTCTATCACTCTTCCATATTAGTACGACAGTGACAGTTGCGTTACTTTCACTACGGACCCTGAATAATGTGCAGGAGTATTTTCATCTCTTTTTGACCGCAAGCGAGCCATCGCATCAGATACTCCAGTGTAAGTGCAATCTTCAATAACGCATAGTCGCTACGAATCTAGAGTACACACTTTTAGATGTAGAGCAGCCCCAGAAAATGGTTAATCATTTCTAAAGCAGTTAAAACTGCTGTGGCTATAATTTTTGACCTTCACCAATAAACAGCTGTTAGACGGAGGATGGCAAGATAGGATAGAAGAAATAGGGATAGCATAGCAAACTAAGTAGACAGGTTTCGATGCTCAAGTAATCGTTAAGTACCAATTTCCTGGGCTATCTTTAGTCTACTAAATGTTTGTCGAAAGCGAACGCTCGCCTACTAAAGTGTGGGAATAACAACCATGATGAAGCCATTATTGTCTTTGGTAATTATTATTGTGTTGCGGCATTTCGAATAGCGCTATTAATTGGATTAATAATTGAGAATCAGTCATGTTATTGGGCTTAATATAACTGGATATTTACTCTACTTTTATTGCTATTGTAATTAATTGGACGTCTTAATGCCCCGTGGGTTCAGGTTCTTTTCTCACTCTCAATGAGCGTAAGCATGAGCGGGGAATGGGGATAGCTGTGCGTACACGGCGTCTCGGATATCATGTTTATGAATTTTTTTGTAAGTAGTAACAAAAAAATCGATGATCGACTAAAATAAAAATTCGCATTTTTAGAAGTTATTTTCACACTTTTTCAGCTTATGTGCAGAAATGGTTATAAATTTATAAAATGCGTTTTTAACCTATGTTTGTGATTGTTTTTATGTAGTTCACAGTTTTAATCTTTCGTGAAAAGTAATATCAAAAGTAATTATTACTATTAATAATGTAAACGAAAACTAAAATATGACTAAGTTAAATATAAAATAAAACTAAAATCAATCTAAAATAAATCTAAAAATGGCCCCTGCGGCATAGTCCCGAAAACGCTGGCAGCATTTCCTCGTTGGATCGTTAGACTGATGTGTTGAGCGAGGAAGCTGCCAGCTCTTTGATCTCCTGTGGCGTCTCTGAGTCTCTTAGACAGATCTTTGAAGAGACTCAGAGCGCCAGGGCCCCACGGACCAAGGGTCTCGACACCGATTGGAACCAAATTGTACTCGGCGCCGATACCCCTGTATTTTCCTACATCCCATACTCCACGGAATGGGACATCGCGTCCGGTCTCTTGCCGTCAGTTCTGGATATGCCGGTCGGCTCTAAAAGAGCCGGCACATTAACTGAAGCTAGAGACCAGCAGATGATGTCATTAAGGGCAGCATGTCTTAAAAATGGCCAGCGCTTCGTTGGCAGGAAAGTCCGTGGTGCCCTAGTTGGTCAACTTCACTTCCGCAGGGGCAGCGATGGCAGGTCAGCGGGCGCAGACCGGGACCCCGAGACGAAGGCAAACTGCAATACGAAGTGTGTCGGGATTTAGAAAGTGCCTAAATTTGGGGAGGGGTGCGCATGGAGCCAGTATCCAGCTTCCCGTGTTCCTGCAGCTAAGAGTCTGGCTCGTCTCTCGGTGTCGGATTCATTTAGTAAAGAAGATACGGTAAATTTACATGCAATGTCGTCCCAGCTCCTTTGAGATTTCGGGTGTTCGGGAAAATTTTGACCGGGGCCAGCAACTGGCCAAGCATTTTTGGCATCAGCCAAGCCCGTAGCCTCACAGTTTGTTCGTAGGATTTTTCCTATGAGACTGGATGAGCTATGGGCTGACGACTTTTTATCTAGTGAAAGTCAAGAAATCGGATTTCGGATTGATGAAGTTACTAGAGAAAGGACTCAAGATTGTGCTAACTGGATTTTTGACAAACATATAGGGTAATCTAAAAAGCGCTACGATTTATCATAACCGAATTCCACTTTCTGCGTTACACTTTAAATCCGAAATATTTATAGCGTAGTTTCGTTTCGTACCGTTATAAATATAAATATATTCTTGTGTAAGTTTAATCACAGGGCTTCAAGTTAACCGTGCCCCTACATGACTACGGTTAACTCCTAAGCCCTGTGATTACACATACCCAACTTGATATCCCTTATGAGACTAGCTACATTGTTCCTACGTCGTCACATAACTGACCATCTCGTAGATCTTATTGCAATGAGATAACGCTTATCAATCTTCAATGAATAGAATAGTATACTCTTTATTGTCACACCTTAGTAAAAAGTTACAAAAAATAAACAATTGATTAAATATATAGGCAGACAACAGGCGGTCTTATCGCTAAAAAGCGATCTCTTCCAGACAACCAATGAAGTGTGTTGCTGATAGTTAAAATATAATTTTCCTGAAATGCTATACGAGTTTGAACACAATTAGATCTCGTAGACATTTCACTACCTGTTTAAGAATAATTAAGATGATACCCTTTAGAATTTAAGGTGACATGCATTACTACGACTGCGTTGATGGCGCCGCTGTTTCTGCAGGGGGGCGAAACTGATCCTTTCGGGCATTCTCGGCTCCGTTCAGCTCAGCATTGCTCCGAGTAATTATTAGGGTTGGTACAACTTGACGTCCATTTGCGTGCAGAACCACAGATAAGATAAATACTTAAATTTTGACAACCCTATATAGCCGGAAGGGATAGTGCGATACATTAGAAAGTGATAGCATGATTCGTCCCTGAATCGCTGTCAAACTTCGGTTTTGTAAGAAATTTCTTTTCTGCACGGTAGTACAGTCAAGTGCAAAAATATGTATCGAATAAACCGTCTCATAAATATGATACTACGCTCTTATTACACTGGAATAAGATGCTATGGGACATATTTTTGATTAAGATGTGTACACCCATATTTTTACACTTGACTGTACTATTACTTATTCTGTGTTTCGGACAATTTATTTGATAGCTGAAATCCGCTGTAGTTGAAATCCGAATGTCATCTTTATTAGGCAAAATAGGGTTCATCATCTCATCAGCCCTACTTCCAAATAACTATTAACTACAGACAGCTTGTAATGAATACTTATCTATCTTATTACGTAGACGTCAAACATATCTAAATGATGTAAGTTGGTTATCATTCGCGCGTTCATTTCGCTCGGACTTGTCCGTACACGTATTGGTGCGAGCGAGACGCACGATAACTAAATTACATCACGTAGATATACATTTTTTATGTCAGTGGACGTTCAAATTGGCCTGTTACTCTATTCCTGATAAGGTTAAGTACTAGATGAGATCTCCCAAGTATGCGCTGGTCATAGAAAAAAAGGCATATCTCTTCAACAATCAAGACATTGCATCCTCGGGAGCATTGATCTATTGCGTATTAATAGAATTTGATAAATCACCTCTGGCGTCCTAAGCGTTCATAATACAATATACTGTCCCTGTATCCACCAACCTGGTTGTTTGTGTGACATCGTGCTAGCCTACTTATTAACTGAATTCTATATACGTTTATGTAGTATTTTCTCCCTTCCGCCACATGAGTTTTCCCAGTATTCCTTATGGATAAGAAATCGTTTGTTTCCGCAAAGAATAACTTATCTCTAGCGAATATACTTTGGTGTGAGACAGCGAAGCTTACAATAGCAATTGTTCCCCTCAACCTCCTTTTATTCCATTGTATGATTGGATCAGATCCCTTGATCGGCATACAATAAAGTTCACTTTTCGAAATAACGAACGAGGATATGAGGTTTCGAAAGTAAGTCATTGTAATAAACTGAGCTAGCCAAAAGGGCTGCGGGTCCAGTATCCGTTTCATTACGCCTGAATACTAATCTATGGACATTTTTATCAGTGCTTCAACGTAGCAAACTGTATAAAATGCGTATTTGGACTCCAAGAACCGTCTGTATTGTTTTAGCTTTAGAGTTCTAAGTGCTATATAACTAGGATTTGCTTGGCATACTCGTAACGAGGTCGGATGTCACGTTTATTGTCCAGAATTCCAGATGGGGGAATATTCTCAAAGTATAATTTAACTTTTATTATACATTAAGCTAATTCTACGAATTCCACTCACGTGTTTTTAGTCAGTCGTGCGACATGTTTCGGAGAGCCTAGTTCTCCTTTCTCAAGCACTAACAGTGCGAGCAGCGTTCACGACGGCCGTGATTCGCGTTGTAAGGACTGGAGAAAGGAGACCAAGGCTCTCCGAAACATGTTGCGCGAGTGATTAAAAACACGTGAGTGGAATCCGTAGAATTAGTGTAATGATAGGATGTCTGACAACAGTTTACATTCGATTTTATTACACATTACAAAAAATAGCCTTTCAGACCGTGTATTAGTACTTTAGTACATATAATCGTATTCTGAGTGTAACTTTCCAAACATTCCAAGCATAGCTAGATTTGTACAACACCTATTTGATTCACGCTCGCACTAATATCACTGTTTGGATGTCCGACTGACCTCCAATACTCCGCAGATACGGACAGGCGTAACTGTAGAGACATTTACGGGATGATACAACCATTTGGAATAAAGGTGTGTACTATAGTTACGTGTATAATATTATACCTGGCTCGAGTCCCAACTCGTTTGTTTCCGCTAACTAGTGACTTGGCTGGACTAGCACTCTGACTGTGATTAAAATCAATTAGCAAGGTGTTGGTAGTATTCCAAAACTTTATCAACAAATGTTGTCTTTCACAAACAAACTTGTCCAACATAGTTGGAGTCGGACCAAGCTAACTCTGCATGAAATTTGCAATGACAAATTATGGCAGTGTCATAACTAAAGCTAATTTTTTTATTGTGTCTTTTTTAATGATTTTTGTTTTACTTTTTTCTGTTCAAATGGTTGCAAAGTTAGTAGTTCTATGAGTCTTGCATTTAATGAGTATTTAGTTTATAATAAGTTAAAAAATATGTTTAAATTCGGTGGCAAGTCATATCTTTAAGACGAAATTGGAGGACCCGTGCGAAATCTCCTTTTCATACAAACGAAGTCCTCATTTTCCTCTCTAGATATTGACGTTATTGATAAAAATTTGAACTGTCGAATTGACAACCTCCTCCTTTTTTAGAAGTCAGTTAAAAATAGTCCTGGGGTCTGATTTTTGAATTTCGAGCGCTCGAATTTGTCACTCGAAAATCTGTGGAAAACGGCGAATTGATATTTTTGAAATACGAGCAACAGAAATTGGGAATTTTTTTCAATTGTATTAGTAGAATTTAAATGCCTAGTAGTTGAGATAAATTAAAGGGAATTACACGAAATCGAGCATTCGAAATTAAAAAATCGGCGCCCTGTGCCACTTTAGAATTTCAAACTAAAACTTATTTCTCAAATTGGGCATTGAATGATACAATATACTTTGTAGCGTAAAAATAAAACGTTTTTTCGCGTTAAAAGTATTATTTAACTATAAATCACAGCGGCGATGCAATGGGAAAACTATTAAAACCCGGTGCGAGTAAGCTGTTTTTTAATCGCTTAAGCGCATTCATCACATATCATATAAATATTATACATATCTGTTTTTGTTTTACTGAACTATGATGGACCGGAATTAAATTAAAAATTTGGATTAATCCAAACTAGTTTTTTTTATAATGTCATTACAATAACCAATGGCGCAAATGATTCGTTAATTATCTTCTCGTGTATTTTTGTACTAAAGAACCGTCCTTAATTCGAAAAGGAAACTTGTTTTTCGTTTCCATGTGGAAATTTATGTGCGCGGCACGTAAGGGAAATATGCCTTTTATTGCGTTTCTGCGATGAACTATTGAATTATGGGCCCAATCTTTTCTATGTAGCGTCTGTTTTCAATGTCTATACACGTTTATATGCTGAACTTTTGCATTAAATCATGATATTTTATATTGCGGGTTTTGTTTAAATTGAATTCAAATATTTTTTTCTTTATTAAAATGGATGGACATCTGTTAAAATTGTGAATAAGTTTGGTTTTATATTAAACAAAATAGCATCATTTTGTTTTAAAATTGGCTAAAATATTTTTATATAATATAAGTATAAATTAGTAAATAGTATTGGTTGACTGGTAGAGAATGCCTTAAGGCATTAAGTCCGCCATTTGTACCTTCATGTATTGTGCAATAAAGATTAAATAAATAATAATAAAATTACTTTTGGTAAAATAATTCAATTTAATAGCTATATAACAAGCAGATATGTCAAATATAGTTATCAACTAAGCGTCTGGTTGACGTAACTAGTGAGCAAAGAGCTCGCGGCTTCCTTGCACAACGTATCAGTATTGCGATACAACGAGGAAATGTCGCGAGCATACTTCTCAGGGGTCTATTTGTGATTTAAGCTAATTATAGTAATCCTCTGTATCTATCCATTATGTATATTGTTATTGTAAATAAGTTATCAACCTATTTAACTGTAAAATCTTTCATGTGCTGATATAAAGGTATGTAGGCAAGTTAAAAAGGATAAAAAAGTACTTGGCTTACATAAATGGGCACATATTAGTGGAAAATTATCGTCAGACAAAATGGAAGTTTAGTGGCCAGAGTAACATAGAGCCACTTGGCTCAGACTCTCCCTTGAATATGCATGACGGGTCTCCGGGCTCAATACGCTTTTAGGCTAAACGGTCCTAACTGAATAGAAGCCACAACGACACATATATTCTTTTTAGACTCGATTTACAGCTTAGGCCTTCTTGAGCAAATGCTGGTGGGCAATCAGAAAAAGTGCCTACATAATTTAGATGGTTTAGGCGTGTTTTCATTACGAATTTGAAAGCGTACCTTGTTAAAATGATACTTAGATTATCGTATAAAATAATACTAAAACATTGCGTTTCTTTTTTGTGACGAGTTTGTGTTTAAACAGTTTTGCGTTAAACAGTAACCAAAATCGAGCTACTCCTTAGATTTCTGAGGTTTTAGAAGCATAGCTAAGATGAAAGTCATTAATAGAAAACGCCAATTGAAAGTTAAATAAATTATTCAAATATTCAGGTTCAAGTTCGTAGCATCAGTACCCCAGTGTAAATTTGATCGACATCATAACGTGACGAACGCGTTTGCGTTAAGTCTCATTTTGTATAGGATTTTGAGTTTCCAAAACGTCCCGCTTGGCGCGCTCTTTCTAAATCCAATACAAAATGAGACTAAACGCAAACGCGTACGTCACGTTTCGAAATCGAATTTATTTACACTAGGGGTACTGTTATTCCAATATATTTTTACTTTTCGTTTGGCGTTTATTGATAATCGATTGACATGTTGACTACGCCCCCAGTTGTTTATATTAAAATCAACCTTACATTCATTTCCTATTTCATATTTACCCCTATATTATAGCCAAGAAATTATACATAATGAGTAAACAAATGCGTGAGTGTCGTGAAACACGGTTGGAACGAAGTATATTATTATTGATAAACGTATTATATTAATGATTAATAAATACAAAAACAAACTTCATCGACAAAATAATAATTATCGAATCTGCTTATAAAATTTCACAAATCAGTTCAGAAATGCGACTTACAGCCAGGGAGAAAAACCAAACATATGAAAACATTTTTGTACAAGCTGAAACTAATGCGCTTAGATCGAGCTTCGCACTCACTTAGTCAATCAAAAATGTGAAGTTCAAGTGTGAAAAAATATAAAAAGTAATATCTACATACACGTTGGGTTGGAATGGAACCCGGATCGTCGCTGTTACCACCAGTTTCTTAGCGGCTGTTTGCCAACTGCGCCACTATAGGCTAATTTTTCTCGAGAAATAATTTAAACAAAACAGGGCCATGACTTTTATTCGCCTAGCCCCCATCCGCCAATCGTCCGATAAGGAACTTCGTTCCTAATAAGACGCATTATGTATGTTTTTTTCTGTAGAGAACCTATAAAACTATTCATATTGCTTTTATACAACTACTGTTCAGCCTCTCCCTTATTCACAAAGTCCGGAAATCAAGTTATTCAGTGGTTAATACAGGGATCTGAAACCAAAGTAAACAAACAAGATAGAACAAACAAGACCTATCAAGTAAATTAATAAGTGAAAGCTTGTGTAGTGTCTAGTAGTTATTGATTAATATAATACGTACAACAACGGTGGTCTATTGAGTTAGTTCAATATACTAACACTCAACAATAACTTTTCCACTTCTCATGCTCTGAAAGTGGGTCGTTGTTGTTCTAAATAGTGTGCAGTTCTTTTTTTTATTACGATAAGGAACTAAAATTTTGGTTTTAAATAGTTTTGTTGTACAATTTTCATTCGGCAGCAAAGTCTAAGCACGACAGCGGGGCCTTGGGGTTCAGAGGCTCGCTCCTTTTTCAGGGAGTTAGGGCGTCGCTTGCGAGAGAGTGGCTGCAATCCTCGCTCTGGGTCGTATCTGGTTCAGCAGGTCTGCATTGCGGTTCAGCGAGGAAACGCAGCGGGAATAATGGGGACCTTCGAGCCAGGTACGATCCAGGGGGGATTATTTTAGATTTAGTTTTTTAGTTTGTAGATTAAATGTTATTTTATTTCTAGGTATTTAATTTTAATATGTCATGTTGTATTTATTTAGAAATGTAACTTTTTGTAATTTCATAATAAAATGAATTTTCTAATTATTGATTATCTCCGAAATGGAGTTAATTAGGATACCGGTGTCTTAGAGAAAGTTACTTAATTTAAGCTCAGGAATCCACCCTTGAAATTAAAGGAAATCAAAAAAACACGGTGTATTCTAGTAGTTACTTATTGGACCCTTATGCATAACTGTATAAAATGTGCATAGATTTCTTAAAAAATAAATATGATTTTCATGATAATGAACTCCTCATCCCATAAAATAAATAACGATATATTTATCTAAATTGTTAATTGAAAGTACCCTCAAGAAATACTACTGAAGTTTATAGTTAGCCGTGTTTATTTCAATGCACATGTATTTAATTTCCTCGTATTCGAAATGAAAAGTAGAATGTTTAACACGAAAGGCACCATTTCATCCCTTGGTTAACAATCTACTATTGTAAAGTTCATAAATAAACATGTCTAATTCAAATGTTTATGTCTACTAGCTTCTGCCCGCGACACCGTCTGCGTAGGACGATGATGATGATTAACAAAAAATATCCTTTGTCTTTTCTTGGGTCTTAAACTTTCTCCATACCATGTTGCATCAAAACGGTTCAGCGGTTTAAGTGCGAAGAGGCAACAGAGTGGCAGACAGATAAATAGACAGACAGAGTTACTTTCGCATTCGTAATATTACCAGATATTCTAAAGAGTAATGTACCTATATATACAGATGTCTCAAATCTATAATGACTAAATTAATTTGAAGGTTAGAGATAGATATACACAACGTTCCAGACTTATAGCATGTCCCAAATATTATACTGTAGGGAGATTAAAACAACTTAAAATAAATCACAGATAGTTCATAGTTGAACAGACAAGAATATATAAGTTTAAGTACGTATTTAGAATTTATTCTCCAAAAGTCCAGACGTTTGAAATAGGACGCCAGTGGCATCGGCAGTCTACTTAGCTATCCTGTTTCTAAGAGATACACTTTCTTGTTTTATGCTAAGTTATTCTCTACTTTTTGCCTATCTACATTAAATACAGTTTCATATTTGGATTTTCTATCGTCAGCTTGTGATTTGTTACAGAAGTTTATATTCATAAAATGTCGGTAAGTATCTCAATTCGATCTAGATGTATTGGGAGATGTTTGTACAGTTCAGTATAATCTAATTTCATTATGTCATTGATTACGATAGTTATAGAATATACAATCCCTAATTATATATACTTACCTATACATACCTGTATAATTTCATACTTAGTGATAGTCCATGGAAGGCCTAGTTTGATGCAAGGAACGCAGATGCAGAAATATATTCGGAAGCGATACTCGTAGCCCAACTACTAATGACATTCTTCAACCAAAAATAACAGTTTTTGAAGTAGTTATATACTTGCTAAACTTGAGCTGAACCTTAAGAAATCACAATATTTTAAGTTGCCTCATTTCACCAATAAGCGTTTTCCAAGAATCCATCTCACGTCTTCCTTATTTAATATCTCGAGGCTATTTATAATTTCTACAGGCGGCTTTCCGTACTGGATAGACTTCACTGTTAACAATATTTGAATATCATAGGACCTTCTTGAGTAATAAGGACAAGACAGCTCCCATTTCAAGCTGACGTAGCTTTCTTTGAAGAAGGATATTGTAAGTAAATTCACGAGATCTTGTTCTTATAAAACAGTGAAAAAGATGTCCGTTTGATGTACTTTATCATCATTTATCATTTATCATTTATTTATTGCAGTCATGAAGTTACATAATAAGATAATTAAATTTTTTGATAATTTGAATATGAAATGTTGCTTAAATAATCACAGCGAATAAGTATCAATAGTTTTAAGACTACCTAAATTTCCACTTTATTTTTGATTTAGACCCGTTAAAATAATATAAGGCCGAGATGAACATTTATTTCATCATCATCCAGGCAATTTCACTACTAAATGGTCATCACGCATTTTGGAGTAAAATAAGTAGAAATGATAGCGAAAAGACTGCTTGAATATAAAACCGGACCTGAATTCGCTGGGCAACAGCAACTTCCATAAAAAAAAAAACAGAACAGCTAGGCTAGACTTATTCGCAAAATTTAAAAATATAACGAAGCGCAGGTGTCGCGAAGTACTTAACAGCACTTGGCGAAGAGAAACAGTCGCGTGCCTTTATTGCGGCGATATTCTTTACAATGAAGCGGGAATTAGAGCGCCATATAATAATATTTTCATGGAATTATCATCAGTATTCAGCGGACCGGCTAATCCCGGGCGTTGATTTCCATAATCACTCGGTCGGCTCACTCAAGTGTTCAGCTTAATGCTGTTGACTGAATCTATTTTTGAAATACCTAACTTTTTGTATCTGGCGTTCTAATCTATAGACTACGCTCAATAATCCGTCCATAGTATTTAGGTTCACAATTTTATTGTTGTTTTACCTCGGCTAGAATGGCCTAAACTGGTTTTTCCTAATTTCTATTAATCTAATCAAATCAAATCAAAAATCATTTATTTCGGACTAGGTCCATATCGTTTTAGTAACATACTAATATTTAAATCTAGGGTTCGTATAAAATGACCTTTATACAAATTCTTACATAATGGGACATGTAGCTGCACTCAGTGCTCCAGCCACGGTGAGTCCCACCGGTCGGCCAACGTGTACGGGATGGTATTCGAGCTGGCGCGCCACCGCCTCAACAGCGAGCTACATCGCTTCCTCATGATCGTCGATCCGTCCGTCCGCGAACATACCCGAGGCGCTACAATGTCGCGGCAGCCCGAACACCACCCTGTACGCATTGTTGTACTGTACCCGCAGAGTCCTGTATGCTCGCGTGTATGGCTGATGCATAGGCTGCACGTATAGAAGGACTGGCAATATGCTTTAAAATCGTAGCCTCACCTTTTCGGTACATCGCGCAAACCTACGAGTCAACGTATTGCAGAGCACAGCCAGCACCTATGCCACTTATTAACCTATGCCACTAACAGTCCGTAGGTGTAAGACCGCCAATTTAATAAATGCGATAACAAATCTCAAAGCCATTAAACGGAAATGCTATAATGGTAAAATATATATTATGTACTTATAAAAGATAACTTACTCGTACGTCGCACATGTACCATAAGGTTCAAATTTGCATGGAAAATTTAAGAATGATTTCATTCATAACTTGTCCATGCACTTTTGAACTCTACTGTACAGTCCGCATCAAAAGTAGCAGATCACACAACGCATCAAGAGATGCACACTAAAGGAGGCAGTTAGCAACATGAAAGCCTTGCTAGGCTTCATGGAGGAGCTGGGGTGGTTAGAGTAGCGCTACCTCGATTTCACGCAAAATAGGCACAATGGTTGTCGATTTGCGGAAAATGCCCAGAAGCACTAACTAACTAACTAACTAACGCGTCAAGAGTATTTACCATTTTGTAATAGTGTGTTGTCTTTATATGTAGAATAATTAAAACTGTGAAAGATATACATTGAATGTAAATTTTAGGTATTTATCAATATTCAGAAAAAAATATCCCGGATGTCAGATACTTTTTGCGCGTTGTTCCATCCACTACTATTGATGCTGTCTGTACTTCGACGCCAAATCAACCTCCATTAAATTAAAACCTGAATTATTTATATTTGAGTTTTATATATTATTCGATTTTATTTTGCATCGATACCTAACGTTTCGTTTGCGTATGTTTTAAAGGACCTACTTCCCAGGCAAAGTTTAACTTCCCACTAAACTAAAGTTTCTCCGGGAAACAACGCTTTTTAACTATATGTCTGTTTGTTTTTTCTTTTCAAATATTTTACTTTGAGGTGCATATATTACAATATATTCACATATTTACATATAAACCAATGTTAAAGGTTTCAAAATCAAAAGAGATAATAGGTATGCATTGAAAATTTAATTATTAAGCCAAAGTAGGCCCATAAGTTAGTGGCCGGGACCCGAGGGAGCGTTGCCACTGAACCATAACGACCTGATTTATCCAACAACCGCCGACAATTTTCAACATTTACATTGGTTAATCTCATCGTAATTTAAGCAGGCCCATTAAATCTATGACAAGTTAAAAGTATTTTTCGTTTATTTTCTTTATCGGAGCAAAACGCAAATCTGTTTTTGGGTTTACTGCGGTAATTTTCCTCTTTGCTCCAGTGCACCCGTAGATTAACTTATTTTTAGGGTTCTGTTACTCAAAAGTGCGTATATCTGTCGATTGGTTGAAACTACTAGGCAGTTGAAATTTGGTTGCAAAGCAATGTAATTTGATGGCCGATGGCGTTTAATAGTGGGCCACTTTTGGAGTGTAAATAAAAGTAAGAAACAATATCTTGTGACATAACTACTCTTCTTGATGTAAATATCTCAAATACTTAAATATATTTTTAGAAATAGTGTTGACATTATTGAAGAAAGAAAGTTTCAATCCGAAGGTTGCGGGTTCAAGCTCGAAAGTAGGCAATAGCTGAAGCACCTGAACCACCACTACTACAATGTTTCATTGTTATTATAATCTGTCATTGGTCATCATTGTTATCATCATCTTGGTGATGGTAAAAGGTATTCTTTTGGCGTAACTTTTTCTTTCAAAAATAAAATTAGGTTATTTGTAGGACCAATTACTTGTTAAAAAAAAGTGTCAAAACTATTTAATTTTTTTTTTTACAATTATGGCCTGGATGCGAGTCCTATAAGCCAACCATTCAATTCACGCTTAAGGCGTTTTTACTTTTGTAGCTGTTTGTGTTTTTTTAGCAAAAACGCTTCTAAGTTGGACGTAGTTAAAGGAAAAGGATTCAATCCACAGCGAGATGAGCAAAAGTTATGGAGGTTTAAAGTTAGAAATGGTATTCCTCATTACTGATTCACTTTTCCCATAATACTTATTTGGATGAAACATGAGTTTTGACGTGTTTTAAGATTCTGTACATAAACGATTTAGTTTAATGTCGTATTTCTTGAGATATTTAACTAAATGTGGGGTTGGATCCATTTTGAGAAAATACTTTTTCCATGTAACCTTTTTCATTTTAAATAGGCAATAAGGATCCATCCCAATAAATTGGAAAAAAAACGAGAAAATCACCAAGAAAAGATAAAAAACTTTATTAAAAAAACAATGTAATAGCTTATCAAAGTATTGAGTATTAACAAAATTGAGATCACTTCTGTTTAACGATAATAAAAGCCTCTTATAATCACTAATCGTTTTTTTATTTTTTTTATTAGCCTATTTGTGTGTCCCACTGCTGGGCAAAGGCCTCCCCTCTAGCTTTCCAATCCTCCCTGTGCTGAGCAAGGCCCCGCCAGTCCCGCTGAAACGCATCACTAATCGTTTACATAAAAAAAATTTTAGGACATAAATCAAAATACCATTTTTGAACAATATTTCCCATGACATACCAAATTCATCACATATATTATTAATCTTTTGTAAAACCAATGGAAAATGAATATTTAATAGTTAATACCGAAGTAATTGTAGATTAAAAGAAATATAACTATAACCATACCACTTACTTTTATGCCTATTTTCGTCATTTTTTTCATTCTTGTCATAGCATGCCTTCCTTGCAAAAAATTTAGGATTGCTATTCTCAGCTAAATAATAACATACACATATTATTAGAACAGAACTTTAATAATTTATCTTATCTTATCGGAAGAAGTTTTGATGGATTCAACCAAAATAGCTTTTACTCACCATTTTTGTCGTTACAAATCCACAGACCTGTCTTTCGCGACAATGTACAGCATGACGCAATAGCAAAATCAGTTTTTTTAGTTACAAAAATGATAGGTAAAGTTTCAAAATTATAATTACTATAACATTATTAATACCAGCAACGTATAAACGAAATTAATACTAAAAGCATTTTTTTTATGAACAATATAATTAACATGGATCGTTATTAAAATTTAGCATTATATTGCCATTTTAAATAAAAAAATCCCTATAACGTATTTATGTAAACTGGATCTTTTCCGTTGATTAATTTGCCACTATGAAACTATACCTGGAGTAAATTATCAAAAAAGATCCAAGTAACTTTAATCGACTTTGATGTTTGACGCTGAATATAAGAACAAGTTAATTTAAACCTGCAAAAATGATTCAAACAGTTTGAATGATTTCTGTTATTTTTCCTCATCTATTTAATTTGTTTATGAATTACGGATCCAAGTCGACATATATAGCAAAAAATTCAAAATTAGCCTATCATAGCAGTAAAACTGCCTTTTAGGTTAAGTATAAAGTTGTTTAAATTTAAAAAGTCAGCCTAAAGTTAATATATTTAACATGAATCGTTTTTGTTGTTTACTGACACACCAATGCTGGAATAACAAGAATTCCACAAATGTGATCCAAGTTTGCTGAATCGTTTTTGTTGTTTAGCTAAAGTATTTACACATCGTCAAATTAGTTTCTCAAAAACGATCCAAATGGGTTGGATCAGTTTTGTTGATATATATTTAGGACGAAAAGTATTCATTGCATTTTCTCAAAAAGATTCCAAGCAGTTTGGATTTTTCTTGTTGAAATTTATATAAACCAGTCCTGTCACTAACATAATTTTACAACAAGGTACCAAGAGTATTGAATACTTATTGGTGAATATCATTTTTAATCTTTCATACATGGGGGATGGTATCCGATGTCGATTAAAATATGAAAACGCTATGTGAGCTCAGTGCTTTTTTGCTGAATGAAAATATACACATTAAAGGCCTGCCTGGTATACTTAACTCATGTTTTGGTATTTTTGTGGATTGGATCCTTTTCCTTTAACTACGTCCAGTTTAGAGTCGGTTTGAAGCAAATAACAGAAAAACGTCTGTTAAAAGTGACAAAAAAAGTAAAAAAAATGCGGGATCGGAAAATACTTACTGAATTGGATAGTGTACATTGTGTTTGACTAAAAAATACAAGAAACACGTATCTACGCTATAAAAATGAGTTCTTCTAGTGAAAAAAATATAAATGTTCCTGGCAAAAATACATCGCTATCTTTTAACAATTGTCCTCACGCCAATATAAATATTAATTTCTATTAAAGTACTTATAGTTATGCAAATGTTATCTCATTTCATCGCAGTAGACGTGAAAAGAAAAACCTCGGCCAGAAACGCTAAAAAAGGACTCGTATTATCAAACTCACTCGTCCATCTTTGACCGGTTTTCCGGCCTCTCCTACAATGTTTCACTCGAACGCCACGTGACCGAAGTGTTAAAACTAAAATTAAACTTTATGCATATGCACGTAGGTCGTTGTTATGTGGTCTAGGATAGCCGCGAAAATCGAAGTTCGTCAATTGCGGGCATTTTTCTTTGTCACTCTAATGACGTCATAGTGAGAGTAAACGAGAAAGATCATCGCAATTTGCGAATTTCAATTTTCGCGGTAGGCCCCTGTGACGGATTAATCCGTCGTTGCGTCGTTGGCGTTGAATCTGCGGTTCGGATATATCCGTCGTTGGCGTCGAAATTGTTAATGATAAAGTAGAATAAAGTTAGGTACGCGTAACAATCATAAATATTCCCCACTTTATGCCAACATCACTTTTACCTTTACAAAAAAGTAAAAAAAATCGTATTTCTATTTTACATCTGTTTTTTGCCTTACGTAATCAATGCTTCTGCGAAGTCACGAGTAAATTACCGAATGAATAAAAAATACGGAGCCCATTGAAGACTGATTAATCTGAATTAGTGGCTGGACCACTAATTACCCCATCACGATGATGAATTGGGGAAACCTCTTCCGTAAGTAATTGTTCTGTGTCCGTCATGATGAAAATATACTGTAATTTCATTTTGAGTCTAATAAATTTCATTGTCGTCCGCCACCGATGAAAACATCAATTTGTAAAGTGTCATCATTTTTCAACGCTGTATTATAAGCGTTATCTTTGACCACGCCAATTTCAGAACCAATTCAACATCTTTATTTGTAAGTATTTAGAATGAGTTGGATAAAAAAAAAAAACAGAAAACAGTGTAGTAATAATGTACGAAAAAGTTAGTTAACACATAACTCAATAAATTTCAACTTTAGAAAAAATAATGTTAATATTTAAAATTTGATAGAGTGAAGGAAAATAGAAGATTAATGAGCATTGTTAAAAATAGAAGAGGAAAAATGTTCGGCCACCTCTTACGACACGACCACTTCATCAAAAACATCATAGAAGGGAAAACAAATGGAAGGAGAGGGAGGGGAAGACAAGTTATACGAGCCAAGTAAAGGAACATGTAGTGGCCGTGTCGTATCAGGGCACTAAAGGGCTGGCTTTGGTTCGACCAAAGTGGAGACAACTTCATCAAGCTGCACCGACATGAGCCCTGCTCTTAAATTAAAGAAGAGCTATTTATAACAAGAGCTGTGAAAATGGAAGAACACATTTTAACTGTGTAATAGTACAAAGCTTACTTTGTTACATCCCTTAGGGTGTACCGAAAAAAAAAACTGTAAAAATCAAATGAAAAAAATAATGCGATTGAGAACAAACAATGTTTTTAAGATAACTACAATGAAAATTGAGAGCAAACTAAGGTTTTTAGAATAACTACAATAAAAAGCGACTTTTAACTGTCAGTTTTTATTTATTTATTTATTATTTGTACTGAAGGAGTAATAGGCAGCTTCTTCCTAGCGCAGTCAGTGGCAGCTTTTTACGGACCCGTTTTTCATATTTGCCTGCATCAGCCCATTACCTGGTGGAATTGTTAATGTTTTTTGGCTGTTTTATTCTTCTATTTTAATACACTTTTGATTTGAGCCCAATAATAGTTGAGAGAACGGCACCGCAGGACGTTTGGAGATCTTAGTCTATTCTATGTCAACCGCCAAATGCGATTTTCGTACGAAGGAAATTGTATGATTTTCGACTTGGCCTAGGATTAAGTAACACACATTTTCTGTAACTTTAGCTATCCAAGCCTTCGTAAGAATAACTGAACTGACTTTTATTGTAGTTCGTTGCTCTTAAGCCGCATATCTACCCCAGTTTTAAGATAATTATGAGTTATAATTTATGACAGGTACGCTTCGTTATCGCAAATTCTATTAGCAATCTTTGTGATGGGCACAGGGTCACTTGTTCCTAGAGATCTATCGCTTCGAAGCCTCTGTTCAAGAGACAACATACTAAATTAGTTATTTATTATGAAATATACGAAACTTCGAGGTAATTTTAAGTGTTTCGAAATTAGGCATGTAGGATGTTGCAAATTTTCTTGCCATTTGGAAAAGACCAATTTTCAGTGATCTCTTCTATTTGCTAGTTTAAAGTCGAACAGCGTAAAACCAGAATTATTTATATTGGAATATATAATATAATAATAAGACTTTTTATTGCGGTAAGAAAGCCGTAGTAATCTTGCTTAGTAACAAAATTACACCGACTTGAAATTTACAGTTTATTTTTTCGGTACAGGCCTTAAACTCGCTCGATTACATATAGTAATAACACCACACCTTATATATTTACTTTAAAATCTAATGAGAATTGACGAGACCTTAATCGAGGGTGTTCCAGCTAAAACTTCATCGAGCGAACTAATAATTTCATAATCGTGTTGTCGTTAGTCAAAGTTATCAACTAGCATAACTAAATTACACAAGTAGAACTTAGATAAAGTTTACTACCAGTTATCCCAAATTTGATCCCATAATACCCCTAATCGTCTCGAGCGAGTAAATAATTATCAATGACCGGTTCCGCGCTTTACAAGTTTAATCTTATGGTATCTTTGCAAGGGCTTAGGACATTCTTACACAGTTTGACTAAATCCCACAGTAAGCTCAAGAAAGCTTGTGCTATGGGTATTCAGACGACGATATATATAATATAAAATCCTTAAATACATAGAAAACATCCATGACTCAGGAACAAATATCTGTGCTCATCACACAAATAAATGGCCTTATTGGGATTAGAACTCAGAAACATCGGCTTCATAGGCATGGTCACTGACCCACTTGACCAGACTGGTCGTCAGAATTATATAGTTTCCAGGCAAAGGCAGCATCCATTATAGATAAACATCTTTCCACATAAGTATTTTAGTAAACCTGAGAGTCGGAAACGCGTCACTTTACGGAGTGCGCAGTTTCGGATGTCGTTCCATTAGAGAGCGTCTAATGGTCGCCGTTACAGGCCAGTCTATAGCCGTGCGAGCGTCTTTATAATTGTGAGGATCGCATTAACAGAGACAAGAGGTCCATTGAGTGTTTATAAAACTAACACTCCTTGTTCATTACACACATGCATGTTTACCATTAAAAGGTAAATAAATAATACTACTACTACTACTTAAGGCCACTTGCACCATCTTACTAACCCGGGGTTAACCAGTTAAACCTGGAGTTACTACGGTTACCTGTACAATTTGACACTGGGTTGATGGTTTAACCGGTTAATCCCGGGTAAGTGGGATGATGTAAGTGGGCTTAATGGCGCAGAGATCCAAAATTAGTCTTGGCCTCCGACATGAGTAGGTCGAGCCAATTGTCTCGATCCTGTGCCATCTCCCAACAGTTATCAGTATAAATAATAAAGTGAACATATTAAATATCAGTGACAAGTATTTTTGATATTTCACTGATATCGTTCTTCAAACAAAAACGTCACTTTTGACACTGACATATCCGATCCATATCGTATCTAGACCTAATATTTGTCGTATCTTAAAGTTCGAATCAGGCCGTTAGCGAGTTTAAAGTTTAAAGTTGAGTGCTCTTTTATGTTTTCAACATGTTTAATGAAAGATAATGCACATTACAATGGATGATTTAACATACTTAACAATTCAAAAAATTTTTTTTTCTACAATCATGAACAGTGCAGCGCCCAAGGCCCCAACTTTGTCCGTTCTCTTTGACGGCGCAGTCAACTAGTATCTCTTCTTTCTCCTCGCATTTGTAAATATGCCATTTGACAAAAAGGGACAACCAACTGTTGACAAAATGAACTACATTGAAATTCGTAGCCTTTTTGATGTTTGTGTATGTGTGCGTAAAAATGTGCATTCCTATATGTATTTGAGAGAGTTGAGAGTAAAGTTTCTGATTGGATTCTGGTTTTTTTTTTACCATAAATAGGCTTATTCTGAAAACAGCAAAAATATTTTTCTTATTTTATGCAATGTATTGCCATGGGACGCAAAATACCAGACAGTAATTGTCTAAACATTTGATCAAAGCTTACATACCTTCTCCTAATGCTGACGACCATAGCGAAAGGCAGAGAGAGGTCAGATACATTTTTAGATTTTAGATTTTTTTTATTTTTTTTCGCCCTCTTTAATATTTTTATCGACTTTCCTCTAGTCTATTGTACTCAGTGCTATATTTGTCTACCATTCTTCATCAACTCTCATCTACTCAAAGGTTAACTGGAAGAAATCCCTTAAAGGGATAAGTTCGCCTTTGTACTGCCATCTTATCTGTGCCATATTTATATTTTGTCTTTTGTACAATAAAGAGTTTATACATACATACATACATACATACATAAATGTGGAGTTTACACTAACATTTGCAGTGTATCGGTATCGAGTATAAATGAGTTTATTGAATCGCCCATAATAATATTCCACAAAAAAAAACAGCTCAAGTTTTGTCGTACTGTACGAGTATTGATGTAAATTGTATTTTTTTTTTTGGATTTGATAATCAAAAGTGCAATTGTTAAAGCTTTTTTGGTAAAAATACTTCTGCTGCGCTCATTCATAATATATCAACGATGCCTAAACCCAGAAAATTAAATTGAAGTGTTATGTTTATTTTCTTAACGGAAAATCCATCCAAACTTTTTCTCTTATCATTTTCAACATAAAGTTAAATCCCTTTCCAAAATATTAACCTGATAATAACTAATTTGTTGGGTCTGTTCTATGAGTTTATTTTGCAAATGTAGAGATTGAATTTATCTGGACTGGAAACGAATAAAGTTTTCATTTAACTTACACTCTGCGCTCGCTGAATAACTTCGGACTGACAGTTTAACTTTTAACATAGTTCTGAAGTAAAGGTTGAAGAAATTTTAAATTCAAATAGGATCATACCTGTGTTATTGTTATAATGAGCTTTAGCTGGTGAAGGTCCGTTTGTATTAAATTTGCAATGTATTAGCCAGATGCAATGGTGGTGCCATAAAAGTGGTAGTAAAAACTGATTTGGCGAACACAGGGATCTACTCGCTGACTAACGAAAATCATTCGTAAAGACCACAAGTTAAAAGAAAACTGGCTGCGCCAACATGCCAATCGTTTACGCTTCGTAACGAAGAAAACACAATTGTCACTGTCACACTAATATGGAAGAGTGATAGAGATACACAAAGCGTTTCGTTATGTTTAACGCAAATGATTGTCACCTTGGCCAGGCACCTTGGTAACTAAATATCAATGTGACTTTAATAATGTAGTAGCTATAGTCATCGTGGCGCTACGCTATGAGATTATTATTGTTAGAAAACCAACAAATCAAGCTCGAAGTATCTCGACAGCCCCAGCGCAGTCAACCTTGCTCAATCGTTCAAGTGAAACGCCACTGCTGCCACCGCGGATACGCTCTGCGAATTTCCAAATTTGAAAGGACTGGACAGGTTTATTGTTCAATGGGAACAAAGGTTTCGCGTGTGCCCTTTTGTGATTTATTGTCCATTCACTTAATTGGAAAAATGTTTGGAACATGATATTTTGTTCCAATATTGCTCAGCTTGTAGCGGTTTGCCTGTCTTCGGCCAATCGATATTGAATTTAGCACCCTAATTTCAATTTAATAGCCTCGGTATCGGCCATCAAGATACAATATATCGTCTGCAAGATGGCATATATTGTTTTCTCCCCTTAAACAACTTTCATGGAAAAACCCTCTTATATTTTCGTTTGGAGGTTTCTGCGGCTTGCAAAACAATGGAACTTATATCCCGGTGCCCAACACCTGAAACGAATGGATGTCGAATATTTCTAATCAATTGAGGATCGTCTGACCGCCACTAGGGGCATTGTATGAAATGCGGCTTACCTTCATTACAGTATTTAACAAATCGATGTTCAAAAAGGGTTTGATGATTTAGACAAAACCTTTAAAAAAAAAACGCTTGACATAAAAATCCACGCATGACTGGAGGAAAACTATCAATCTAGCTGGGAGGGTATTTTGTTACATTGCAAAGTTTATAATAAGTAGTTAAGTATACCTATACATAAACTGGGTGCATTACATTTTATATAATTACTTTTCATATATTATACTTTCAACCGTTACTTGGAATAATGTAATATACATATGGCATACCTTTATATTAACTAATCCGACCTGAATAATGTTGTTCTTGATATAATGTTCATAGGGTATATTTACATTTCGCCTTATACACACTGCTATAATTATCACATACTATAAAACATATAAGTTATAACTAGTCATGATATAATTATATCAAGTTCCCGAGAAAAATCTGTTAGGATAAAACTGAGAACCCCGCTGAATCCAATATTTAACAAATATTGCAGGCCCAATTATTTTGTATGGATTTAGCTGGTTCCATGATAACTATCATTTAATATAAATTAATAGTAAGAGTATTCGGTAATATTGAACTTCCGCACTAAACATACATATTCAAAGTCCTTGTTGAATTATCACTGTAGTTTAGTGATAATTCGGCAGATTACCGTGACAGCGGTTAAATGTACATCGTTTTGTGGGTTCCATTCTGAACCAGTTGACCCATTCCGTTACATCGTTTGCCGCGGTTTCGTATATAAGTGGCGTAGGCAATATTAGAACACTCGTAACAGTAGCATTTCTAGATCGGTCCGTTAGTGACGTCAATCTGTATTGACTGTCCATTGTCTATATGAGTACGTTATGTTTCCGATGTATATATGTCGCTTGTGATTCTGAAGTGTTCTTGTTAAGTCCAGTTGTACAGTAGATCTTGGCCCTGTTCTCAATAGAAACGCATATATCTATTATAATATATGTACATTGGAACGCCATCTTCGCTTTTATACAGTCTTGAATAGACATCTCGATTGAGTTAGATAATTGAGCAACATAAGATATTGCAAAAGTCGCAAAATGAAACATGAAAATAGACAAATGCACTTCACACACCTCAATAGAAAAAGAAGAATAGTACAGAAAAAAATGGCTTTACAAAAGATAGAGGCTGACAACATACGATTTTGTCAACTTTATTAACAATCTGAATCAACTGTAATTGGTACAGTAATTTATTATTAGTTTGGTATAGTTGAAAATATTTTGAGCCGATGACTTCGCCTCAATTTCTAAACTGTTAAACAAAAGGTTGTTTCTTTTGTGCATTGCGGTGCCTACCTAATTTCTCATCAGTGAGTGGGATAAGGTCCGATTAAAGGACAATTATAGCTTTCTACATCATATGGTTTAAATTTATGTAAGCTATTTAGGGTTTGAGGCGAAAAAATCATCTCAAATAATTCATACTATAACATTGTGTATTTCGCCGTTGTTAGACGGTTTATTTAGGGCTATATTGCATTTATTTTATATAATGTTAACGTCATGTTTAAAGATAGGCCGCATCTAAGATCTTATCACATGAAAGTAGGAGACAATGAAGCACTCAAGTTAAGCTGTTATTGTTGACATTTGCGACTGCTGTATATCCAATGCTTGTTATTATTCCAATCAAAAGATAGTTCGTTTGTACACGTCGTAGCTTGTTATCTTTGTGAGAAGTTGAAGCTACGACAGTTTGAAAAGATTCTACGCCGTAGCTCGTGCGTAGAATCGATTACATCACTAAACCCTTTCCATTACTACGAGACTACGCGTACGCACGTAAAATGTTAGGTCAACGTAAGCATAATTTTCGCTACGAGAGCTTAGGAAAGTGTAAGAGTAAAATTTCTGAAGTTGATAAATATTTTTTATTACTATCAAAAAAGTTAAAATTAATATATAGGTATATGTTTCAACGTAACTTAATAAACGGTTTAATTTGAAACATTACTAAAACCTACAATCTTTTAGTTGAAGTACATACTATATAACATTGTACGATATAATTGGAGGTTGAATAGGGCTAAACGTTGCACAGATCGGCGAGCACTCGATGCGACGTTTCAACCGATGTAACAGTTTAATCCGCCGTGTAGCGCACTTCACTGCTCTTGCCGGAGATGGGATGCCGCACCGGTTTAGCTCTTGTTCACATTTTGTGCTGTCATTTTCTCTGAATGTTTTGACGAAATCAACAACTAACGTTTTAGAAATGTTCACACACAATACATCGTTGTAGAGCCTTTTCATGTTTTAAAGCCGATTATAAAGTAGTGTTGGCAGTGTTCGAAAACATACACATAAATAATTTAATTAAGGAATATAGGTAATAAAATGTACACCATAACGTCCAAACGAACAACATATATATACAAGTTTTATTATAGTATGAAACATTCGTCTGGCAACCTCACGCAGCGAGAATGTCTATTTGAAATTAATTTAATTTATAGAAAGTTGAAATTTCAACGACTCTAAAATATAACATCTGACAAAGGGTTGAATACTTACTTTAAAAGAAAAGAATAAAGTTTTCCCCTTTCTCTTAGCATTATTTCTCCCCGCAACATCATTCTAGACTAGTCATTGTCTCACGTGAGGTTCGTGCTCAACACAGCGTGCATCGAGGATGCGCGGGCATTGTGACTTGTCAAGCGGAGACACCATTGTGCTGCATCGACGTTGCTTCGTAAAAGCCACCTGCGATCTGCGATAACTATGAAGATGTCTGGCTTTAGTGGCGATAAAACTTTCGATAAACTAGTTTTACGATTCAATATATAACCAAATTTTCTGGGTTAGTATTGAATACAAAGAAAGGTTCCTTTTCATGACGCAACTTTTATATTGGTTTCATCAATTTTAATAATTACTGCACAATTGAACTTATTTATCCTCACGTGAGTATTACTCGGACATCGGTATGAGCAAATACTTTATCAGGCTGAAATCAATGCAAGAATTTAGATGCATTCCCTAACCTATTGCCAACGAAAATTTAAGATTATAAATATCATTATATGTATTCAACTAAATTAATGCTGTCAGGTATTTATTTGTTTATATGTAGTAATAAAAATAATATTAAAATTCAGTTCATAAATGAGTGCATTAAGTGACGTGAAATATTAAATGAGCACTATGTTCACTCATCACTCGTCAACAACTAAGCTAAAAACATTATAAAAAGTAGCCGTCGGCAGTTTTCAATGAATAGCGCATAAATATTTTATTCATTTTATCCTCACGAATGGCAACGTGAATAGGTATTTTTAATTGCATCATTAAAACCACGTTTCAAACGCTAATTGGTTTATTTTATAACTAACTAATACAATTTTCTGACAATTTCTCGAAGGCGATGCTCTAGTTAAAATATCGACAAAGATTTACTACTAATTGAAGTGTTCAAGAACGTCCTAAGTGGTGCTAACAAGGCCCACTGTTCTTAACAAGGCCAGTGGGCTCAGCAGATATTAACAAGGAGGTAGCTACCTGAATATATTTCCCTATAGACAGTAACTGGCTTCTGTCAGATTTACAGTTTAGGGCTGTTCGACAGTCCAGTGGCGTCCTCATTGGGAGAATTGTGTTTTCTAATAAACGTGCATCGGTATTATTAGGCACTGCATGTTTGGAACGCCATGTCGTGGGTTGAAACTTTGGGGACAATACTGTCAAAATCCGAATATAGTAGATATACTTTCTGAATTGTTACAAGAACGATTATGAATGCGTCGTTTTACTTAAGTTTGTTATATTATAATACCATTGGTATATAATTTCAACTATTTAAAGAAGATTATTATTAAATGTACAGTCACGTCTAAAAATATCGATACGAAAAATGTGCCAAAAATGTGTATACACTACCATAATATATAGGCAATAAAGTCATGTATGTCAATTGTTGGCACATTTTTCGTATCGATATTTTCAGATGTGACTGTACATCTACCTACCTAAGAAGTAGTCCTTATATTCTTATTCAACTCAAAAATATATCACAAAATCATATGAAGTCGTCGTTTAAGTAAAGAGTGTATTCTATCATTATCTCAATAAATACATCCCACTACACTACCGTCTACTACACAGTACACATGTGTAGAAAGTATTTATCTGGCTCGCACTGTAACACTGGCTGGTAAATAAAAGAGAATGGTTCGCAGTGACGTAAAGCCAATTAAGCTTATCCAATATTATCCTGTCAGATAGTTAAGGCGGTTCGCTTTCCATACAAAAAACAATTGCCTTTTATTAAGTCATTACCATTACACACTATTACTACATAAATATGTGCGCATTTATCTACTTTCGAATATTCGTTTGCGCTAAATTGATTGAACTTCGTTTCATACAGAAATCACGCAAAAAACGTTATTTATAGAAAACGAACCACCTTAAAGGATCAGCACTATTGTCTGTTATTTTATTGATCACGACGATATGAAGCCGACGGTTCTGGGTTCAAATCCCGTTAAGGACATTTATTTGTGTGCTGTGATTGTTTCTGAGTCTTGGGTGTGTTCTATGTATTTTTAAACATTTATATATGTCGGCGGCCGATCGTAAGATCAGGCAGATTGTAATGTTATGACGGTAGTCACATTAAACCAATAGATAGGTAGGTACAGTCACCATCAAATATATCGGAGCGGTGGAGGTGCTCAAAAATATCTGAACACGCATTCTAACGCCTTGACATTACAGGCGGGTTCAGATATTTGTGAGCACCTTGGCCGCGCCGATATATCTGTTGGCGACTGTACTATAGGTAGGATGGGTTCGTTAGGTTACTTCAGATGCCCGCAAGGTAAACTGTTCAGAAATAAGAGACCCGCGTAGCGGGCTCCGTCGACTCAGGGAACTAGACAAAGATTTCCACGTTTCGCGATATGCCTAATAGGAGTTTTACGATCTGCCTGTTTTTTTGCGATCGGCCGCCGACATTCCTTGTTTGAGTATCCACAACACAAGTGATCTTGAGCTTACTGTGGGGTTTATTAATTTTTTATTATTTATTTATTTTCAAACACATGTCCGGCTCATAGCAGAGGCCAAACGCCAGGACATGGAAAAAACATGTCAAAACATATAAACAAAATCATATTAATTACAAATAAACGAGTAAATAGAAATAAATAAAAAAGGAATTTGTGTTATAATTTCCTATAATATTAATTTATTGTGTAATATTTTTATTTATTCAATTGTTTATAGTTTTAGGACTAAGCTTGAACAATATATGCTTATAATTGGGGAGATAATAATCAGAATTGAAAGTGTATAGTCGCCATCAGATATATCCGAGCGGCAAGGCACTCACCAATATACCAATATGTGAACACGCCTCTATTGTTAAGGCGTTAAAGTGCTTGTTCAGATATTTTTGAGCACTTCGGCCGCTCCAATATATCTGATTGCGATCACAGCACACAAATAAATGTCCTTAACGGGATTTGAACCCAGAACCGTCGGCTTCATATCGTCGTGATCAATAAAATAACAGACAATAGTGCTGATCCTTTAAGGTGGTTCGTTTTCTATAAATAACGTTTTTTGCGTGATTTCTGTATGAAACGAAGTTCAATCAATTTAGCGCAAACGAATATTCGAAAGTAGATAAATGCGCACATATTTATGTAGTAATAGTGTGTAATGGTAATGACTTAATAAAAGGCAATTGTTTTTTGTATGGAAAGCGAACCGCCTTAACTATCTGACAGGATAATATTGGGATCAAGGACGTGATCCTTTCAAAACCAAATTAAAATTGTTTATCATAATAAAACGCTATAGAGCAGAAAATTATTAATTTCTGCACACTTTTTAGATCAGCAATGACACACTCTTAGAGCACGAGTGGCATGAGAAATGAAAAATAAAAAAATGGTAGTGCTCTAACCCTTACTATAACGCTGTTTTTCGTTTTCATGGCGTCGGTAGATTTTTTGCATTTTTGTAGACTCAAGTGAAGCCGGATTAAGTAAAGCTGTCTGCTAAGAATTTAATTAACTGAAAATAATTGCTTTGATAGCGATTTGGACGAATTCTTGGTTATCTGTCCGTTCTCGAAATGAGCTTCTCGTACAGTTTAACTAATATGGACTTATTTTAAAATACCTTTTCTTGCCTCATGAAGGAGGAGGACGTTCATTTCGAGATGTATATATTTTAATTTTATTTGCCTTTTTAGGGTTCCGTACCAAAAAGGTACAAAAAGAAATCCTTATGGCGCGACTACGTCCGGCCGTCTGTCTGTCTGTCACATCGCTAAATATCTCGACAACCACTTAAGCTATCGATTTGAAATTTGGAATAGTTATTAACAACGCTAACCCGGACACATTGAAAGTATAATTTTTATTATTAACTATAGAAAATGCCCAATATGAAGAGCGTGCGAATTTTTTAAGTCTAGTGACTAGGTCAATTACAAAAATATTAAGGAAAATATGTTCATATTTTATTTTGTATTCAAAAATACCATTGCTTCCCCCCAACCCTTATTCCCAAAAAGTTTCGTTATTTTATAGGGCTCATGAAAAAACTCCCACTCGCACCTACCGTGCGTTGTACTTGTACTTTCAAGTACCAAAAGCTATTTAATTTTGATGCTGTTTTTGGGGCAAGAAAATTCAACGTACCGATTGCTTTTTTAATCCAAAGACAAAAAAAAAGTAGTAGCTTAAATAATTATTTTACGAGATAGGTAATACGCACGAGGACAAAAATGGTTTTCATAATATACACGCATGTCTACATAACTACACATTTTTTTTTTCTAAGTAAAAAATGTATTTTATATTATTCGTCCTATCGCGTATTCCATAAAAATTATGTAAGCAGTTTTTGAGGACCCATTTACAAATTAGGTAGAGTCACGTCTGAAAACATCGACACGATCGAAGTCCCAAAAATATATATACACGACCTTATGGCCCATATATTAGGGTATTGTATACATATTTTTGGCACTTTGTCCGTATCGATATTTTCAGACGTGACCGTACCTATACAACAATATGGTGGCACAAGGCCACGAGCGCATCACCAAAGCTTAAGTATCTCATTGTTATCTAACGATCGGGGTGCGGTCAGTCCGAGTGTGTGATTAATTAGGGATAATGACCGGCCGGATAAACATTATACTTTAAGTGGATCTTTTATGGTAAACCTAACCTAACCTCGATTTATATAATCTCTCTTCGTAAAATAAAATGAGATTACTACACGAACTACGACATTTTTGGATACTAACCCGGGATACTGGATATTACATAAAGTGTTTAGAGTTTAGCGTTTAGAGAGAGACTAACCATTAAACATTTTGTTTGGAATAGGTGTATAAGAAACGGTTACAGTTTTCATTTAGAAGCAAAACTACTTTTACCAGACTTTTTCATTTACTAGAATACAATATCGAGATCAACTTCAAGATGTGTATGAAATTAATTTTCCTGTCATGTTGTGTGTACTAGCGATCCGACCCGGCTTCGCACGGGTAAATCTTAACAAATAATATACACATAAACCTTCCCCAGGAATCTATTGACATGTGAAAACCGCAAGAATATCCGTTCAGTAGTTTTTAAGTTTATTGTTATCGTTAACATACAGACAGACGCGGCGGGTGACTTTGTTTTATAAGGTATAATATTAAGTAAAAAAAAAAGGTTTATATTACTAATAATTGTGATAAACGGTATCGTAAACGTTAAACGGTATAAACGGTTTTTCAAGTAAACACGATTAAGTACCGTTTTAGTTAATAAAGTCTGTCCTTTCATTTAGAAGAGAATACCTTGTCAGAGACTCTCAAATTAGAAATTACATTTAATTAACTGTCCACTTTTACCCCAGTAAAATTAGTTACTACGCGACTTACAAAATATTCTATAAAAAAATTGAGACGGAACTTTTCCTGTTTGTAAATGCTTGTGAAAGATTAATGATAATGATTGCTGCGGTACTGTTTGCGCATATTGGAACTTTGGAGAATTATGTGCTGAACGAAAATTGATAATTTAAAATGAGAAAGTGCTCTTTTGGCATTAAGAAATAATCTTGAGGATGTAACAGTGTATTAAAGGCTGTTAAATTATGTTAGCGTTTAATTTAATAGTGCACGAAATGTACAGTGAACTGCGATATTGCATGGAGAAATTATGAATTGTTGCGGTTTTTCGGTTGATGGTACATATACTCATGCTATCTGTAGACTTAATTGTTTAGTTTTGGAAAGCTTATTTTACCTACCATTATTAAGATAAAATAAAGATAAAGATTGTTTATTATTCAAGTAGGCATATTAAAATGCGCTCATAAACATCAAATAAAGCTACACTGTCTCTAACTACACTTCTGACCCGAGAAGATTTAAATCTCTCCTCAATTGAGGGTATCCCAATATGGACCGGCAAGAAACTCGGCGGGACACACATTTTTTCAAAATCATCTTCATCTTTTTAGTACCTATCAATAAATATTATTGACTAACTTTGGTCTTTTTTCAACATTCTATGGGACTATTAAGGTTAACAGTGTTAAAAAGTATTATTTGTAGTACAAATGATCCTAGAAAGAAAAATGGCACGCACTGCGCACAGATTTGATCGAATTAATTGGATATTAGAAAAATTCTAAATTGAGTTTTCATAAAAGGTTTTCCTTTTAATACATAAAAGAGATGTCATGTACAGACATTTTTATAACTTAAAGAAACTAAGTGGAAAATAATGTTACACAACGTAAGATTAATTACGAGAAAATGTGTTTCAGAGAGTTGTGGTAGAACTTTCCCAACGCTCGAACATTTTGAGTAATTTACTTGGTTATAAACATACCTGGTCTTCGAAACTTACATTAAATATTGCCATAAGAAGCCTTACCGCGACTAGTCTCAAACTAGTGGTAACCGAACAGGAATCATATTACTTACACATCACAAGGTAATTTGATTTCTTGAATATGTTAACTTGAATTGCATCTCGGTTAAATGTCATGGTGAATGCTCTGGGCTAAAGGAGTAAGTTTCGACAGTAAATGTTACATTCGGAATATGACTGCAGGATATGGGCGATGTCACTGTCAATTTTTAAGACCGTTACCTTGATGCAGATTTTAATTTATTATTATGAAACGGTTATGAAGATGATCTGTCTGCTGTCAATGGAGACATTTCTGTACTACATGTGTTTCATCTGGGGCACGGCAGTGCCCTAGCCAAGTGAAGCGTAAGGGCACTACCTACCTTTTCTCGAAGCGCTTCGTCGTTTTTCTGAAACCTCGTAACTTGGGTTTGGATTATATCTGATAAACAAAGTTCTCGGGTCAATAGTAGAATTATTAAGCATAGAACGTTTCAATTACATAGATCTTATACTTTAGATTTCATTGACATCTAATAAAACCGATTTCGTCACTGACTCACTCACTGATTATCATCAAAACTCTTAGGGTACTTTCTGAATTCCTAGAAAGCTGAAATTTGCTATGTAAGCTAGTCTTCTTCTTCTTCTCGTGTCGATGGTTTCGGACTTTCAAACTGTGCGGGACCAAAAGGTAGCGACATTTATCGCCCTGTCCGTTGCATCACGGAGGTCCTGCTCAGAGCAGGCATGCGGGCACGCTGGGCAGGACAGCATGTGTTTCATTGTTTGGGGAGTCATCCCACATGGGCATTGGGTGTCTGAGCCGCCTAGGGCGCCCCACTTCAGCATGTTCTCCTTGCTGCGACCGACCTGGGAACGCAATCTGTTTAAGGCTTTCCAGGTCGGCCACGGCTGCTTATGCCCAGCCGGAAGCGTTTCAGCGGGGCGGACGTAGTCGTCAGGAGGGGCGCGGGTACTCTCCCATTGGGCAAGTCGGTTCTGGGACGGCGGGATCTGGATAGCTGCAGTACACCGCATAAAGCTCCTACGGCTCTTTAGACGAGATGGTGGTAGCTTGTGACCGTGGAGAGGATGCCTTGGGTCTTGTTCCTGCTTAAATTTTTCAACGCTACAATACACGCCACTTCTCTGCGGGTTTCCGGGGGTGCAATTCCTGCCAGGGGGTATAGCTTATTAAGCGGCGTTGGTTTAAGACATCCGGTGATTATGCGGCAGGTGTCGTTTAGTGCCGAGGTAACTTGTCCTGCGTGGGTGGACCGGTGCCACACCGGGCACGCGTATTCGCCAGCTGAATAGCAAAGTGCCAGGCCAGTAGTGCGAAGGGTGTGTGCAGTAGCGCCCCAGTGCGTTGAAGTGAGTTTCCGCAGCAGATAGCTACACAGTAAGCTAGTATTAGTACCTAACAATAAAATAAATCTTAAATTTGGAACTTTTTTCCCTGTACCCCTTAAATGAGACTTCCGCAAATTTTGGTGCTATGTCTGAAAATGTATATAGGAGTCCCTATATATTATGTCCCTTGTTATAAATAATATAATATGTATTTCAAGATATGTAGTAAATCAAATAGTAGTAGAGTAGTCTGCACTGGCTTTCAACTTAACGTCAGGAACAATGGCGATAATAGTTATTATGAAGAAGCCAAAGGAATCTGCCTAAAATTTGTCGGACAAGGGTTATTCCTGTTTAATTACACTCAATCATTCCCAGTCCCTACGATATAAACTAAAACAATTCCCCACAACTCACTTCGTAACGGCAAATATAATGGAAGACATTTTAGCAGCTTGTCATTCGCCGTAGGCCGTCGCGCTTTTAGCTAGCTCTCCTGGGACGGCCCGGCTGAACGATGAACTACTGAAATTCTCACTAAAGCCAACAATTTACTTTATATCAGTTCGCATTTTTGCTACCCTAGAGACTGGGAAATTGAGTGCTTAGTTAAATATAATTGTCCCTTTTACGTTATTTTTCTTTTTATATTACGTCTGGCAAAATAGAATGGAATAATAATAACTAAGTTAAGAAACAGATCAGAAGCATACATTCAAAAAACAAAAGGATAAAGTGAAAGCTAATCTCAGTATATTACTGGTTCAAAAAGCAACACTGCATCCGTAGGTACCAAGAGGCTGCGGATAAAGGCAAGCTTCGTTATTTTAAATAATTAATGTCTAACTTGCAATTCAATTCACTGGCGTTGTACATCATAAACAAACTACGAACAAGTTTTCCTATTTTACTGATATATTATTCAGACCAAGATAAGTTGGCAGCGATTTTGACATCCTAGACAGTGCAGATGTATTTTGTGCAGTTAAATGATGACGTTTACTAAACACTTGTCCAGGCTGGGATATCGAAATCGCTACCAACTTAGCTTGAACTGACTCTATAATATTTGAGCGCACAAGCCATATTATATTATAGAATTCACCCTAAAATGAGTAAATAACAAAAAATAAGCATCATTTTGTCCTCGCAATTCCAATTTATACTTTTCAACGACAATCACACTCAATAAACTACAACGACAACTCATCAAATTAAATTGCCTTAGAAACTTCCTTTATATAATGTAAAATAGGACAGAAGCGCCATTAACGTGATCTGATATGCATGCAAATAAACCGACAGTGCTTTACCGTTTCCGGCAGATCGTTAAAATAACCGGGTGCTGGAACCCTGATAGCCAATAAAACAAGAGTGCGTCTGGGATTCATCCGTGACCCACCTACATAGTACAGTCAGCAACAAATAGATAGTGGTCAAACAATACATTGAAATAAATTATTAAAGTCACATAATTATTATAATACAAAAAAATGTATAAAACAAATAATTAAAACACTAATCCAAAATAAAGCCGTCAGTCAAAAATCCCACCCAGGCGCAAAGGTGCCCAAAACGCTCGCCGCATTACCACGTTGGATGGCGATGGATAACCTCTGCACCAAGAATGTCCCGGAGTGGGGATCAAGGCCTCTATTTCGTAAACGGTTCCCAACGTCCTTGATGAACTCTCTAGCCCCTAAGCACCAAGAGCCAGCCGTTTCAACCGCTAGAGGCACACACACATAGCCGTCCAACCCCGCTCGTTTTCAGCGCTGCCACTTCAGCAGCTGCCCCTGCTGCCCTTACAGTGCACAGTGCGGCCAATGTGCAATGCAGCAAAAGTGCTGACTCATGTAGCGTCCCAAAGCATGCACTTTCCTTTCTGCCAAGGCACCAGCGTCAAACCGTCGGGCCTACCATCCGACCGGCTAAGGCCTGGGGGCTCGAGTATGCAGTGGTCAAATATAGATCGTGTCTTTCACGAGGACGCGTGCCTTGACTCGTAATATCATGTTATTAAAGGTTTGATTTGACAAATCTGCGCGTCGTCGTGGATGACACGAAGTATATATCGTAACACACCATTGTTAACATATAAATAAGGATGTGTTTGATGCTTGTTAAAATTGGCGTCACTTTTTCAAGAAAACTTTTTTATATATTTCCATCTTAAGAATGTTGATTATACCTACATATATGTAAAACGTTTGTATCGTTCCTACTATTTAAAATACTTAGCGGCCAATCATGTGTCAGAATAAAAAGAAATTTAAATTACTTATAGATGTTGTTAAAACAAAAAACTGTAGCTACGTATATTTTTGAAATGGCCTTTTCACTAAGTAGGTTTCATTTGATACCCATATTGCTATGGCAAGATTGGTAAGATAGCATAGCCCCCCCGCCCCCCCCCCCCCCCCCCCGCTTTAATTCATTTGCAGGCGCCATTTTCAAAATTTATATAGCCTATGTCACTACCACAATTCTGATGAATTCAACGACGCTTCAGTCAATAAAATCGCTTCATAGCGATAAGTCCGCCTGTTGTTACCTATTAATTTAAGTTCTGTCTTTGTTTGTAATATGACCTTTTCTTTAGTAGTGCACAATAAAGAATTTTATTATTATTATTAAAACCGGACAAGTGCGAGTTGGACTCGCCCACCGAGGGTTCCGTACTTCTTAGTATTTGTTGTTATAGCGACAACAGAAATACATCATCTGTGAAAATGTCAACTGTCTAACTATCACGGTTCATAAGATACAGCCTGGTGACAGATGGACAGATGGTCGGACGGACGGACAGCGGAGCCTTAGTAATAGAGTTCCGTTTTACCCTTTGGGTACGGAACCCTAAAAACCACCTACCGTTTGGGCTGGGGCGCCAAAGAAATGGACATACTTACATACATGCGCTCGAAAAATATCAGTCTCCTTCTAACACAGTCGGGTAAATACATACATACGCTCGAAAAACATTACCCTTCTAATGCAGTCTGGTAAAAAAAGGAATGTCGTACTGGTAATATATGTATACTTTACGTTTCTTTATCCACGTCTAACTTCAGACGATGAAACAGAGTGCTTTTGTAGTACATTGTAGGTGTCGACTAAAACCGTTTACCGTAACTCACCGGTATAAAGGCGTCGCTGTATTTTATAAAATAAAGACCCTCCAGAAAATATAACCTCTATAAGTTCAGTATAATATACGTATAAGTTCATGATGTGGTTGTTAAGATTTTAGTTCATTGTTGTTCATTTATAAAATAAACACTTTTATAAACATATATATGCACCAAAGTCCGTTTTTGACGTTGAAGAGATAATAAAATTAGACACTTTGAGACTTATGACAATTGGATTGCGGATAGGATTGACTGTCTGTACATTATGCACTGTTGTGAGCTTCACAAGCCCAGTAACGGTGAATTATTGTGATTTTAGTTAAGATGTTTATTGTTACTAACATAGCTTATAGCTTTTAAGTTTTATTGTGCATAAGTAACATTTTATGAGCCACACGAGCTTGAAATAAACGTAATGTAAAGCATTCACCATCTGACGATCCAGTAATTGAGTATATATATATGTTATGGGTAATGTTAGAAGTTTAATGAGACTCTAGTTTACCCTGGTATAACTAGTAATTACCCAAGCCTTTTGAGTAAAGATCGAAAATTTAAAGAACATTAGTTTGTATTCGGCGTTTACCTACATTTAGGTCTACGCAACACTGGCTGGCGGCCCGATTCGAAGAATGATAAAGACACGTTTAAGATCTTGGAAAGATCTTTATAAGATCGATAACTAAACGACAAGTCAAAATTGACGTTTATTTCGATTCCGCTGTGATCACAATAAGATCTATCTACTATATTTCTAACGTCAAAGTGACATTGGTTACCCAAATCGAGCTGCTTCTGTCAATTCAATACGACATAAAAACGATATCTAAATGAGAACTTATCTAAACCAGAACTTATCGTTATCGTATCTCATTCTTCGAATCGGGCCGTGGGTAATGTTAGGTGTTGCACCATCACTTCTGATATGTCAGAAGAACACCGTTCTAACATATCACAATCTACTGACTGTTATACGTATAGTCTATCTACCTTTAACTTTGTCTTCTGCACAATACAAGATACGAGTAGTTAAGGGGAATCCAAAGCTACATAATATAGATGGATATGGTAGCACTTTATTGTTAAGGGTTAGTCGGGTACAGATACGTCATTAGCGCTGACAGCGACTATACTCAGCAGTATTTGTATTCCTAACTAGTACTCATAACGCATAATACGCGGAAGCATGAGAGGAAATCGCTGTTTATGTAATGAACCGGGTGAATTTGCTCAGCTCTTGTTATATAAGATAATTATGTACGAGAACATTACTGTAGACATGAAACAATTTTTTTTCTAAGAGCTTAAAATATAAACTACTTGAAATAAAAACAAATTAAAATATTTTCTGAAAATAATTTAATTTGTTCTAATACTTATAATAAAGCTTAATACCTAACTGATGGTGAAATTCTGTGTAGGTATATAATCTGTATAAGTACCTAGATATTGATTTTAGGTACTGTTTAAAACCTACCAAATGAATATTAAAGTGTAAGTTCAATCAGCATCAAGTTTTTAATGTTCTTACTTTAATAATTTAAAAAATATGTTTTATTAAAAAAAAAAACTTTCAACGACCCTGGCCTCGTCGTACAATTAAATTATTAAAAATACCAAACCAAATATAAACTGAATATAATTTGAGTTTTTTTTTTGTCAACAGCATGCATGGCTTCGATGTGTCCTGATTTGACATAGTTAAAATAAAATCTCTTTGTTTTCGTAGAACAAGGTCGTATTCAAAAGCCCGGCCAAGAAAAACAAAAGTTATCGTAAGAATAAATATCGTTTAATGCAAAATTTATCATATTTGCTTCCTTTTTTAGGGTTCCGTAGCCAAATGGCATAAAACGGAACCCTTATAGTTTCGCCATGTCCGTCTGTCTGTCTGTCTGTCTGTCTGTCTGTCTGTCTGTCTGTCTGTCTGTCTGTCTGTCTGTCCGAGGCTTTGCTCCGTGGTCGTTAGTGCTAGAAAGCTGAAATTTGGCATGGTTATATAAATCAATAAAGCCGACAAAGTCGTACAATAAAATCTAAGAATTTAATTTTTTTTAGGGTACCTCCCCTACACGTAAAGTGGGGGTGAATTTTTTTTTCGCTTCAACCCTAGAGTGTGGGGTATCGTTGGAAAGGTCTTTCAAAACTAATAGGGGTTTTCAAGAAACATTTTTTGCTAAAGTGAATATATTCGGAGATAATCGCTCCGAAAGAAAAAAAAAATGTGTCCCCCCCCTCTAACTTTTGAACCATAGGTCCAAAAAATATGAAAAAAATCGTGGAAGTAGAGCTTAAGAAAGACATTAAATGAAAACTATAGCGGACATGATCAGTTTAGCTGTTTTTGAGTTATCGCAATAAGTTTTCCCTTCATGGTAAAAAGACTTACTTTAATTAGGTACTGATTATGCAAATTTGCCTATTTGTTTAACTCGAGTGAAAGGTACCGTTTCATCCCTTGGTTAACAATTTACTATACTTTAAGCTCCAGTTTAGCTTATTGTGACGGAAGAGTAACTACGGAACCCTACACTGAGCGTGGCCCGACATGCTCTTGGCCGGTTTTTTTCTTTTTTATGCTTCGTCGTGCCCAAAACATGTGAGGCTTTATTAAAAACACTGAATTAAATCCAAGTAGCTAAACCCAACAAATTGCAGATACCTGAGTACGTTTAACGTTTTTGTTTCCAAGGAATTTAGACGAAGTTTTCTCTCCCGGTGCCTGTTGTCCATAAAAATGAGGTTTTGCAGTGTGGCGTCCTGCTAGCGGCAAAACTTGTTACGTTGTTAGCAAGTAAATTACAAATTTTTAAGTTCGGGTTAATTTCATAAAATGTTAACAAGGTAGGGACAAATACTTGTTAAGACCCCCAGTTTCTTTTTTATAGCCCGTTGGAGACAAGTGCAGTATTTATTTGCTTCTGTAAAATCGCTTTGACATACGATACGGTATAAACAAGAGTAAAAATGACAAATCCCATGTTATATGTAGGAACACGCTTGGCAAAATTGTAGTAGAGATAAAGTAGAATTAGCGATTTATGATTTTTGACAAAGAATCGCTAATCGTAAAATCCCTGCGGCGAAGGATAAAGCAGCTTGTGAATTACGAGAAGCTATTGAATTGAAAAGGAAATAGTAGTGGTTATGTTGCAACTGACGGGAAAGTTAGCTGTTAGCTGCGCTCAGCACGAACACGAAAGTTGCTGCTTTCAAGCGCTATTGGAATTATATTGATGCAAGTAAGGACTGACTTTCTACGGTTATTTAACTGCTTTCGATTAAAGTTGAATTCTATTAACATACAAGGAAATTAATAATTAATCGTATTTCAGAACACAATCGAAACTACAAATTAATAATTTACCAGTCACATTCATATAAATTTTTCATATTTCATGTTCTGAAAGAGGGTCATTGTTGTTCTAAAAAGTGAGCCGAAAGTGATACGTTATTTTTTCATGTTTTTAGAATTAGCAATTGAAATTAGGTTTAAGTGGATTTATTATATAATTTTGCATTCTGACATTTAACTTCCCTTTCATTAAATATCGAAACTTTTGCCTAAATGGTTATTTGAAAGTACCCCCAAGAAATAAAAAATAATACTTGGTCCATGTTTATAACAAAACACATGTATTTTACTATCCTCGTATTCGAAATGAAATATAGAGTGTTCAACTTGGGTGAAAGGCATCATTTCAGCCCTTGATTAACAATCCACTATAATATTTCATAGAATCCCATGGTTACCGATATTAGTTAGCCACGAAAATGTGATTCCTATCCTGCGAACGTCTATCTGTATTAAAAAAGCAATTTATTTGATAAAGGTTCCAGGATACCATCACGGATGTGAATGAACAATGCCAAGTAGGTAGGTAGAAAGTTAAAGATGAAACAAGAAAAAAATTAAAAAGGTATCATTCAGATAAAGGTGACGCTTGAAATGAATTAACTGTCAAAATCGAGGCGGATGGCTTGGATACACAAGTCATTTTCAATTAGCTCCGATGGGTGTCTGAGTTATGACAAGGGTATATTCCATCCGTCATACGAATTTGGTCAAAACCTACTTAAGTAGATATCCTTCGTTACAATGTACTTAGGTAGTCACTAGAAATTTCTACTGTAACTAATTTCCGTCTAGTCATTTGCCAAAATCCTATCAAGTCGCTGATATTTTTTGGCTTTCAGTTTTGGATTCCATTCAATTTTAAAAAGAATAACAAAAAACGTGATTCATTTGACCGGTCAATGATTATAATATGATTCCATAGATGTTGTATTTAATGTTGTTATTCTTTGGCCGAATGACAGAATGGTGTGTTTTTTATTAAGTAACATTATTTAAGGTTCAAATGGTTTGGACGCATAACCTAACCATATATAATTGCTATTTTTAATCTCGGATCGGCTTAGAAATTCAAATACATATAAGATTACAAAACAAGAGGTTACCAAAGGTTATTTTGTATGTAATATTTTTATTACGAAGCCATTTTCACAGTTGGTTGTAAACAAAGTACCTATTTGTATTCCTTGTTACAGATATCAACTGCTGAGAGCAACAGCCAAAATTCGCAGAAGTAATTGTGTCTGTGCGGAACATCAAATGCCGTCCATTCAAGTGAAACCAGAATAAAGTGGTTATAAGTAAAAAAATTAAAATCGGCCTCGAAATCGGCTGATAGTGTTAAATGTTGGAACAATTGAATACGGGACTAGTTGTGTGAGGGTGGATGGTGTTGGTGGGGCGGCGGGCATGGCGGCGCGCGGGCGGCGGTCCGGGCGCGCGCGGCGGTGAGACGGGCGGCGGGGGGCGCGATGCGCGCGGGCGCTTGGGCCGTGTGGGCGGCGTTGTGCGCATGCGCGCTGGCGTCGGGCGAGTTGCGCGTGCTGCAGGCGGACGCGCGCGCCGCTTTCTACGTGGGCATCGCCGCGCCGCCCTCGGCCGCCGCCGTCGTGCGCGCCTTTAACAAGAGCCTCGCGGAGATCTCGCAGACCTACCTCGCCGGCGACTATCCGCTGCATCTCCGCAATATCACCCTGCTGCCGCTATACATCGAGTTGCCCGAAGATGAAAGGTGAGTTATTTAAGTTGTGTTTTCGTAGATAGCGGCGCATTAAGGAGTACGCGTGATTTCCTTCATAAATAAGACATATCAAGACGTAAATATAAATAAATAAATCTGTATTGCCACACGACAAAATTTACAATTTATGTAAAAATAGCTAAAAAAATACAAAATAACTTAAACTAATTATGAAGATATGAAAAGCTACGAGTAATAGTCTTTTATGCAACCGTGGTGAGAACACAGTGAGAAAAGGATGGGTAGCATAGTCTGTCTCGCGCGGGCGAGATCCTGCCACACCCGTCCTGTGCTAGGCATACTGAGCATATAAAAAAAAAGTATTTTTATTTATTGTCGTTTGGCAATGCGTTGTGTGGGTACACAATTTTTTTTAATACCACGTCGGTGGCAAACAAGCATACGGCCCGCCTGATGGTAAGCAGTCACCACAGCCCATGGACGCCTGCAACACCAGAGGCATCACATAATTATGACTAAACTCCTACCCCCTTATTCATAAAAATTAGAAAACTCTACCAAGCCTCCGTAAAAATTTATCTCTTTCCAACAAACAGAAATGTCACAATGACAGGAAGAAATAATTTATTTATTTAATCTTTATTGCACAAAAAACCTTACCACACAAAAGGGGGCCTTAATGCTTAAAAGCATTCCTTATTAGTGAACCTTAAGGCAAAGCAGAGATATTATGAAGAGGGAATGATTATTGGTTTGAGAAATGACCCTCGTACAGGTTGTTTATTTAGTCACCTGCAATAATTTACGGGGCGGGGGGACTTACTGAACAACTTTTACTATTGGACCAACCCCGAAATTGCGAAAAAAATTTTGGCTGTTCCATACATTTTGGCTGTCTGACTTTGACATTTTCTATGACAGAGTAAATTCTTTTTTTTCGTGATTTCGGGGTTGGTCCCATAGTAAAAGTTACTCACTGTGACCTGCATATTAACCCCGTAAATTATTGCAGGTGACTAAATAAACATCCTGTATATATGAAGCTAAGATCTACCGTCTAACTGACAGCCATACAGGCGTATTCTAATTTTAATAACAGTTTATGAATTAGATCAGATCCATATCCAATCCAGATCTAAATAATGTCCTGCTATTGAAATTAGGATACGCTGTTAGTTTCATTTATATAGGCTGTCACAGAAGGATCCTGATCCCGTGAATATAGATTGGCATTAATTTGGCCTTTGTGAGAGACGCCAAAGGCTTTTGAGGAAATTCGTATACACCCCAAGCCTCAACACAATAAGCTAAAGGGTTTGCAAGATTATTGTGCTGGTACCTCTGTAGCGTATTGCGTAATTGTATTCCAATATCAAGTTTAAATTTCACTGATCTGTATGTACCAACGAAGTTTATAGAAATAATCTACGCATGGCATTACTTAAAGTCCATAAACAATTTCTGGTTAGCTACCTGCCTACCTACTACTAGCGGCTAGATATCTACTCTATTTACGAGGAAATTAAATTACGTAAGTTAATAATTGATAGCGCGTTCGTTATCTTTATTGCTAGGATTAAAGAATGAAGACTAAAATTTGAAAATTTTGGTATTTAGCACTGGAATGTTTAAAATTTGTTTGCTGTGAAAAAAAAAATTGTTTTATCCTGTGTCCTATTTCAATAATATATGGCCTTTAACTACCCAGGTTTATAGAAACTTTTTTGTCGCAAATCAACCCTAGTACCCGCTTCTTAAATATCTAAATAGATGTTACCCTGTATGTCAAGGGATGAGAATATACATATACACCGTGGGCTGGTTAAACCCGACAGATACGCATTCCTGAGGTCATAAGGGGCAAAACATGTTATAGGTATGATTTTGGTCAAATTCGGCAAAAATATTTTTTATGTTTTTTGCACACGACACGTTATTTTTTTACATCTTGGCGAAATATGTGTATGCCCTTTAACGTCTTGTGCATGAGGCTTTGCTCAGATATTTGTGAACACATTGGCCGCTCCGATGTATCTGATGGCGCATGTACCTATAAGCTATGGTGTTTAGCTATAGTATGGCAGATTGTCTGTTATAAAATCGAAAAATTTGCATTACAGCCCGATTTCATAATTGTTTTTAAGTATCGTATATGAAATTTACTACACTAAAATAATAATACATAATAATTGCAAGCCTTTCAAATTAAAGTTATGATACTTGCCAACATTAACTAAAACGTGACGACGACGTTTTACGAGTATGGTACGTAAAATCTTGTCTTAAACTAATTTAGCAGTTATAGAGAGCCAACTTATGGGTCGCATCGGGGGAGAGCACTCAGCCCTCGTTCGAGATAGGTGCCGTCCGTTAGAAAATTGATATTGACCTAAGATGGATATGGATAACCGACACTATGATAAATTTTTTGCTTGGAGAAAAAAATTCCCAACTGTATCGTGTCTAAAACATGTCATGGAAGGGTTTACTTCAGCGTACAAACAAAACGTAGCGTTACCTATTTTACAGTACATATGGGGCTACTTTATAGCACTAGTGCGAGAAGTAGCATATTACGTTACTGTGTCGAACATTTAAAGGGCCATATGTACTGTAAAACGTTGTACGATACATGTGCGAATAGGTAATTCGCAACTCGTGTCGATTTAAAACACTCCCTTCGGTCGTGTTTTAATTTATCGCCACTCGTTTCGAATTTCCTATTTTTCGCACTTGTATCGTAATGTACTAATTTGTCATACATATTAATGATTACTTCCTTATGCGTGAAAATATTGTTTTTGCGTGCATCATAATAGACTGCGAAACATCAAGTTGGAGAAAATACTTCGGCTTTATACTCCTATATATACTTCGGCGGTGCTATCCTGCTGTAACTACTTCTCCGACAATCTCTTATGTCCCGGCCTCTGTAGTAATGTACTGATAGTCTTACTATAATTAGCTTGGTGTCTGATGATAATAAAATACACCAAGTTACCAATCTGGTTCTTCCGACTTATATAGAGCGTTTCAAGCCTTTGGCTCTGTATTTGCAAACGGCACTTGCCGACACGTATTGAAAATGCAAATCCTTCGATTTCCTCAAAAAGTAAAAATCACATATCTATCTACCGCACTGATCCCACAATAAGAATATTGATACCGACAGCTATCGCCTGAGTACCTTTTCAAGTTTCGGCTGCAAACAAGCCAAACAAGCAATACACGTTTGTTTGGTACTTTATAGATATTGTTGAAGTTGTTTCTATTTCGATCGGAACGTGTTCTGCGCGATGAGGCGTAGTTTCGTAGTTTGATGCGGGGCGAGGTGTCTGCAAACTTGGGGATTTATATATTTTTGAATGCTCATATATCAATCTTCTTCTTTATTCTTCTATTATTATTTATCCTATACCTTTAAACGAGTATATATATATATATTTCGGAGATCTCGGAAACGGCTGTAACTATTTTGATGAAACTTGCTATATGGGGGTTTTCGGTGGCGATGAATCGATCTAGCTAGGTCTTATCTTTGGAAAATCGCGCATTCTGAGTATTTATATGTTTCCCGAGCAAAGCTCGGAAAGCTTATTCATCAATTTTTCTTTCTTAATCAATTCTATGTATTTGTCTCGCTTGCGGCGAGAGTAGGAGGGCGTTTTTAGTGTCTAAAGTATAGGTAAGTAGATGTAAAATGATTTCAGACATGACAAAAGGATCTCAAGAGACAATGAAAGATGAGATTACTTTTCTTCAGCTTCAAATGATAAAAATTTACAATTTATTTGTGGATTTGTCATATTTTACAACATTGCTTGCATTTGCAAACTTTAATTTTTGTAAAGTCTGGAGTGATGACAAATCTTTGATTTATTACTTGCATTGAAAACAATATTCTTTGTAACATGTGCACTATAGCCAAAAAAACCATAAGATATCAATTTCATATCTGGCCGAGATAGCGCCCAGAAAGAAACCTTGTTCGAATTGATGTCAATCCCTTTAAGTGCTTTTGTTAGCCGGTGGGGGTGATTCCGTAAAACACTTTTGTTTATGACACTTTTAAAAAGATTTTATGCGCCGGGGATCAGAATTTTCATTTGTAACGTTTACCGTAATGCGTATTGTGTTTAAATAAAAGATGATACTCATTATAGTACAGCAAAAAGTTTGGAAAAGTACATTTTTCAATCATTCTCATAAACGAGTACACGACACAGGTTTGCCTAAGTACGTAGTTATGAGGTTAGTTCTGTATTAGTTCTAATATTTATGTTAAACAAAAACATATTATTGGCCTAAAGATATTGATTTCTTAATTGTCTTTCAATTCATAGCTGCGGAATTTATTCATTGTATTTTTAGAGCATCCATGGCTCTCACAAATCGACCAGGCAATTAAAACTTTCAAAATATTTTGTCAAACTACAATTTACCGGAAATTTGCTACTTTAGTTAAGCTGGAAGAATGGCGCCAAAAAACAGATTCGATCTTCTTAGCCCCTGCATTAGAAGCCAATATGTTATCTTGATCAACAATGAATAATTCTATAGAATTATACTACTATAGCAGGTTCACAATTTCTCCTTATACTTAAGTACGTTGACATTATTTAACGACTCCATAATTTATCGTTTGAAGCATACATACGTTTTAATACGGATTTTGAACTCGTGTTACTATTTCATATATGTGGGCAGCGCACAGTGCTCAAAGAATAAGACACACCCATACAGTTAGGTGTATAATGAAAGGAAGGTTCTTCCACTACTTTAATGTGTTATTTAATTTATACAAAAATTGCAAAGAATGTACTCCAGATAAATTATTAATAAATTTCATAACTTACTTATTTTATTTTAGATTTTATTATATAGCCAGAGCCAATTACAGGTTCTCACTTATAAAAAATTAAATATATCAAAGATCAAATATAATAACAGTTCAGTTACACACACATGTGCCTACCTACAGCACAAGCCAAGGTTAATGTGTACAGCGTTATATAGAGAGAAAGCAAATATAGCCAGAAAATGTCGACGTTATAGGGAGCGAATCGTTATATGGAGTGACGTTATATGGAGTTCACACTGTACTTTCGTAATTTAACTTTTACCCCCTTGTCCTTGTCAAATTTCTTCGTGAACGAGTAACAAACATTGAAATAACTTCCTGTCCCGAATAAAAAGTAAATACGCTATGAGCTTTTTCCAATATTCTTGTGAGGAATTATATTTACTGAATATATATTCAGTATCAATTTTAATATTCAAGCATCTTAGGAATTACCTATCGCGAAATGGTAAACATGTATAAGCAGTTTTTTATTCTTGAATTTTTCAAGTCATGTCGAGATATCATAAAAACAAATATTTAATTCTGAAACTCTTCAACAACTTTGTTTAAAATTCCTTTCATCTCTAAGATAATCGCATGATATAAGTAGATGCTCTTAAGCTAATGCCTTTGGTTCCGCTTTAATAACGCTACGCCGTTGGTCTTCTAATGACGCTGGCGCCAACGCATTGTCGAGAAGCTACCGTACAGTTATCCATTGTAAACTTATGTATGTCTTGACCATTAATAAAGTGCCCCCTTCCACGCTGCGCTTTTGTTTTTACGTTAAAAGGGTGTCTTTTTGTTTGCCGTCGGAAGGTTGGACTTTATAATCTCAGGTTGAAGCTTTTCGTTTTACCATAAAATGAGAGGGTTTAAGTTGAAATTAATTTATAATATTATGTTTTAGATTTTTTTATAGATGTAAATTTGAATAGAAAATCATCTTAAGAATAATTATAATCATTTTTTAAATAAAATAATAGAAAAGTATCATAATAATAATACGAGTATGTATTATTAATTTCTACAAATTAAATGAGTTTGCGGATTGTGCAAAAAAAAACAGCTTCGTGTTAAATTAAAATTTATTTATACCATGTTATATTATGGTACCATTGAGCTGATCTGATAATTGAGACAGGAGGTGGCCTTTGACCATGGGAACACTGTGATAAACAACGCAACCTAATTGTGTTTGGGGTTTTTAGAATTGTCTCGATGAGTATTAGTTGCGTGTGGCATGAAAAGTTCAGTAAGCGATAAAAGTTTGTACCAAAAAATTTTTTTATTTTAATATTTATCATCATGATTGTCTTCAACGTTTCTGACTACCTGATTTTCTATAATCTACACGTAGTATTTTCAATAAAGGTGTCATGTATGTGTAATATCCGAAAGGCCGGTCATATACTTGTTTCCACTGGGGATCTATAAATCTCAATATGCAACAAAAACTTTCTCTTCCTGTAGTACTATTTTCTCATTTTGTAGAAACTTTTCTATACTACAGTTCTATACAAAAAGTGCCTACGACAGTACCCAGCACTTTTCCCGAGCAGCAATGTTCCAAACATGCTGACGAACCCCACAGGGAGTTAACATGCTGTATATGGTTTTGTATACTTATGTAGTTCGAACATGTTATCCTTGTTACTGTGCAGGTACTGTTTTATTTAATATAATATGTAAAACTTTTGCTGCTTTTATAGCCCATGCTTGTTTTGTTTCGATAAATGTTATAGTAGGATCAATGATCTACATTTTAGAATAGGGGATCTATTCACATAGTAATTTCTTGTAAGTAAAAGGTCAAACGGCATCATCACCGTAGACAGCAGCAGTAGAACTGTACTGGCCAAAGAAAGTACTATCTGAATTAATAGTAGTTTTTAATATTCAGTCAACCATCAGTCACTGTACCAACATTTAGTAAATTTACAGAACAATTAGCTTTATCATTTTCCTATAATCCATATTGATTCGATAATGAAAACATGACATATAAATTTTGCCACGCAATTCAAAGTGAAATGAGTTGCGTAAATACACCATTAACTGTATTAGCAGTGCTAATGACAGTCGTGGTTGCGGCCATTAAACTCATTCGCATTACATTGTTTCATATGTTATCGAACAACACCGAATGCTAATTTAGTTCATTGAAGGTTTCTACAGGACCGGTGGTAAAATAACATTAAACCTCTATTATGGTAAGGTAAAAGACGTTTGGAACTCTAGGGGTATCAGAACCCCTAGTGTAAATTTATTCGATAGCGAAACGTGACGTACGCGTTTGCGTTAAGTCTTATTTTGAATGGGATTTAGAAACAGCGCGCCAAGCGCGTCGTTTTGGAAACTCAGAATCCCATACAAAATGAGACTTAACGCAAACGCGTACGTCACGTTACGCCATAGAATAAATTTACACTAGGGGTACAGAACCTTTTGGTGTATTCGAGAAGTATTCGGGTAGTATCGAATTCCTTTCAAATGTTAATTAACTCCGAATCTGTTATGATGGAAATATGGATTATTTTCACAACCACCCGACATCCACTATGTATAAACACTATTGATTAAGAGGTGATTCGGAACTATAAAATTGAAGCAAACAGGGTCATATCACACTATAAATGCTATTGAAAATAGGTTATTGGGGTGAATTGAAAACAGTTTACGCAGTTAAGCGTAGTTAAGGACCTGTGATTAGTTTTAAGTTAAATGTTTCCATTGTGTTACGAAAATTAACCATGTAAATTGTATTGTTTTTGTCGTACTTAAGTAATTCATAGATAGACATACTTATAAGTTTATAGTACGACTTGAATATTAGAGCCACCCCACACTAACGTCTCCCGAGCGGCGGCGTCTAGTCAACTCAATGGCTGCTACTCGACGCAACGTTGACGCAGCGATGCCATTTTCCATAACGCTGACTAGATGCCGATGCTCAAAAGACGCTTGTGTGGGGTGGCCCTACTACACCCATGTAGAGCTTTTGCGGGAGGAAATACCTCAGAACCCAAAAATTGCTACAAAACTGATTATAATTTGAAATTTTAATTATTGTGAAAAAACTGATTTCTACATTTCAAAATTAATATCACGAGGATAATTTTATTTTAGTTATTTATGAAACGCTGTTTGTAAAAACTGACTTGGTTTAACAAGTAGGTTTATTAATGTGTAAGTAAGTAAGTAAATACTTTATTGTACGAGCAAAATAAATATTGATTACATCAGATAGAAAATAATTGGATAGTATAAAGGCGAACTTATCCCTAAGAGGGATCTCTTCCTCACCTAAAAGAGTAATTAAAAACTATGACTAAAGTAATTATATATATATTATTACGTACTTTAGACGATATTTAAATAAATATTTATATACATATATGAATAAATATATATAATGACCGCACACATCTTCCTACCTGTCAGTAGGTTCTTCGTCTGAGAGCCATAGTTATTTTAGTGAGTGTTATGTATTATGGCAAAATTCATCGTTATTTGTTTCTGTTGGGTTTTTATTTAATTGCAGGTTTTGCGGGCAATCGGAGCCAGCTATTATTACGTAGATTATTGAATAAAATGCACATGTGTGTTTCAATTTGTACGTATTATAATTTAGTATTGCACATAATATTTTATATCTAAAATAATACAGATATTAAATAGCATTCTTGTAAATTAGACTTATTACTTAATAATTTTACATTTAAACGTCAGAAAAAAAACATGTGTAATACGATTCAGATTAACAATTGTGAATCTTCTTCACTTACTTATTTATGTCAACTACTGGCACAATTTTTACTAAGTACAATATATTAAGATGGTCTAAAATGTATGAATACCTACTTCTAACTATTCTATGTCAATGACAAGGTTCATGTCTATATATATTTTTATACCACGTCGGTGGCAAGCATACGGCCTGCCTGATGGTAAGCAGTCTCTTTAGCCTATGTACGCCTGCAACTCCAGAGGAGTTACATGCGCGTTGCCGACCCTAACCCCCCCCTCGTTGAGCTCCATATATTTTTGTCTCGAAATTTACATAATCACCTACGTAGGCATTCATTTTATCTTGAATTATAGCGGCTTCTTTTTTTCATTACCAACTGTTAACTGGAGAAATATATTTTGGATACGACCGTGTACTAAGAAGCATAGTCCATAAAAAATCTAGGGACCCATTTTACTCGCTATACTTAATGTCAGATCTACATTAGCGTAAAGTTATAGCCATTATAGGAAGGAGTAATCACAGATTTGTCTGTTTTAATATAGAGTGATAATACCTACATGAAATTATTTGGAAATCCAGATTCATTATTCATTATTGAATGCACTTATTATAAGTGAAAATTTATTGAGATTGAAAACGCAATTAAACCTTAATTATCTTTGTCTGTTCTCACCTTCACGTTATAAATTAATTCCGGATTTCGAGTTCTGGAAATAATTTGGCAAAGTAATTTCCGGGCAAATTGTAAGTTGACAAAATTCCTTGAAACAAAGCTTTCTATATTTGTTTTTAATAATGGGTTCTCGTTGTGATAACGTAGTTACATAAGATTGAAATTAAAACGGGAATCCAATTAAGAGTGAAAATTACTTATTTTGATCAGAAATTTTCCGAGACATTATTTAACACCAGAACAGCAACACAGAAGTATTGGTCTTCTATATTTAGTGTGTCGTATCCAAATATCAACAAGTGCGAGTCGGACTCGCGCATGAAGGGTTCCGTACCATTTAAGACGTATTAAAAAAAAATCTAATTAGGTACTAGATCTTGTTCAACATTTTACCACTTTGGACACACATTTTACCACTTTGGAAGTGTCTCTCGCGCAAACTATTCAGTTTAGAAAAAAATGATATTAGAAACCTCAATATCATTTTGAAGACCTATCCGTAGATACCCCACACGTATGGGTTTAATGAAAAAAAAAAAATATTATTTTATGACTTACTAGATCTCGTTCAAACCAATTTTCGGTGGAAGTTTGCATGGTAATGTATATCACATATTTTTTTTAGATTTTTCTTTCTGTTATTTTAGAAGTTACAGGGGGGGGGGACACATTTTTTCACTTTGGAAGTGTCTCTCGCGCAAACAATTCAGTTTAGAAAAAAATGATATTAGGAACCTAAATATCATTTTTGAAGACCTATCCATAGATACCCCACACGTATGGGTTTGATGAAAAAAATATTTTTGAGTTTCAGTTCTAAGGGAACACCCAAATTTTTTTTTTTTTCTATTTTTGTGTGAACATCTTAATGCGGTTCATAGAATACATCCATTTACTAAGTTTAAACAGTATTGCTCTTATAGTTTCGGAAAAAAGTGGCTGTGACATAATCGGACAGACAGACGGACATGACGAATCTATAAGGGTTCCGTTTATTGCCATTTGGCTACGGAACCCTAAAAACGAATTCTTTTTAATTCTGTCATGTCCAAAAATCTGTATGAAACCTATTTAAAATTACTAATTTGAGTGTTATTTTATTTGTGGACCAATTTTTAGTTAAACCGAAAAGAGATGCAAAGCGAAGTAGTATTGGAAAAAACATGATCAAATCATTTATTAGCCTTAAATAAATCAGGCGTTGTTTTTGCAATATACTAGCTTACATAAAATATGGCTTTAACAAGCTTGTTGCTATAAAATGAAGGTGGCTTAAGGACCTAATAACTGTCCTTAGTCCCAGTAATGTTTCATTCAGTTTTAATAGCATATATCTTTAAGTCTTGCGTGCTACTGTTAAAGATGATGTTGCAGCGTTTCCCAAACTTTTTGTACGGAAATGTGTAAAGACACTCGTAATTGGCTTTTTCAGCAGCTTGTTGACCGTGTTCACTGGTGAAGATGCCGCCAGTTGCTCGAAATCCCAGGCTCTTGGATAGTGCGATTCTAAGAAAAAAAATCATTATTAGAAAATAATAGTTCTACGTACAAGGAGATTTTAGTCAATCCTTAGCCATGTTTTGTGAGATGAATATATACTAAGCAACGTTTACTTTGAGCCAACCTCGAAATCACTGTTAAAAATGTATGCGGCATGCATAGATATTGGCTGAAGCAGATGATTTCTTTTTACGCGATTTTGTCCTATAGTGTAAGTTGCCCAGTATAACCTACATAAATCTCGCAAAATTTGGCTGAAGGCTGAAAAAACACTGTAAAAAAAACACTACTTTATACGATTTCTTTGAAACTTGATTTCCACGAAGATTGAATAAACCGTCCATACTGTGAGACTTACGAGTTGTTACATTGGTTTTGGCTGCTTTAGATTTAATTTGATTTAATTTGGATATATTAGAGAAGCGCTGGTGGCCTAGTGGTAAGAGCGTGCGACTTGCAATCCGAAGGTCGCGGGTTCAAACCCTGGCTCGTACCAATGAGTTTTTCGGAACTTACGTACGAAATATCATTTGATATTTACCAGTCGCTTTTCGGTGAAGGAAAACATCGTGAGGAAACCGGACTAATCCCAACAAGGCCTAGTTTACCCCTCTGGGTTGGAAGGTCAGATGGCAGTCGCTTTCGTAAAAACTAGTGCCTACGCCAAATCTTGGGATTAGTTGTCAAGCGGACCCCAGGCATGAGCCGTGGCAAAATGCCGGGACAACGCGAGGAAGAAGAAGATATTAGAGAATGACTGAATTTGTCTTGTACTAATATAGCCGAACCTAAAAGAAGATAGGTACTTTACGTGCTTCTATATAAAGATATGTTTAACAAAAATGGAAACTATAGGTCTAGATGAAGAGAAGAAACTGTAATAATATTTTTTGTATGACCGTTTGTTTCATATTTAAAAAAAAAAAAAAAAAATATATATATATATATATATATTCAGTGTAAACATTTAGTTACAATTTACTACTGTACTTTAAGACTAATTAAAAAAAAACATTTTTTTTTCTAAAAAGCTCGCGAGCAAGGTCTAGTTCTGTTCTACCTTTTCGCAAACTAAGAGTAAACGTCAATATTGGGTATCTTACGCAATTCAGTAATTCACATGTTATGCATCCAAACGGGTTTGCCAAAACCAATAGTAATTGAGAATAGTTGAAAGCGAAGTTGGTACCGGTGCCAAGTTGAATCCAATTGCACTATGTAGGTATAAGCGGAAACTCAGCAAGTTAACAATAATGGAAGGCTGTCATCATTTGGTTAGCTCCTTGCAGTTAAATTGTAGTGCGTTCCTTTTGTTATGTCAACATTAGTTTGAGCAGCAATTTGAAAGGTTTTATTTTATTGTACAGACTTCAACGTCTTAAATTTTACGGTTCAAAAATATACTTAAATATTATAAACCATATATATATATATAATATATATATATATATATGTGGTAGAGGAGGCAAACGAGCAGACGGATCACCTTATTATAAACTAAACTTATTAACAACACTAAAAAATAAACTTAACATGTAACCCGCCTAAATAAGTAACTGCAGCAGTAACCCGACGCCAAGGCGCCCATCACACTCGCTGCGTTGCCGCGTTGGATTGATCTCGTTGGAATAACCCGGAACGAGGGTCAAAGCCCCTTTTCTTGCCAGGCCTTTCGTATGATGTCGTTTAAAGCGTGGTGCCGAGCAAAACTCGACCCAGGCGGAGAGCAACGGCTACTCGCATCAGTTCATTAGGTCGTGTAACTATAAACTCCGGATTCCGGTCTCGAAGCCTTGATCAAACCGGCTCTGTCAGAACCTGCAGCGGCTGGCATAAGACTATCGGATAGCCGCTACATCGTCCCATAAATGATGCCTATAAGGTTTTTCAGATACAGGTGCACCCGACCCGAGGTAATAGCCGTCCAGGCTGAGAAAGCATCGGAAGCAAAAGGTATTATGCTTCTTATCTTGGCATCACCTAAAGACACAATTTTAATGACAAGTTTCACAACTTCAGCCGCCGACGCAAGTACGGATGCCGAGGCCGGAAAGTTCACCGAGTCCTCCGTTGCGTATGGGCAGAGAGGTCAGGTCCCACCGATCTAATTACGGGACACATTTAGGAGACACTGGAGATACGTTCAACGCTAAGTCGAGGTGAAGTGAAGTAGGTACTGTATGTAAAAAGTAAGTTAGGTTCCTGGAACAGAATCGTTAATATAGGAGAACCCAAGTGCCTTAAGTTTTGGTTGCTAAATAAAGAGAATGAAGAACAATAATTGGCGTTGCCAGCTTACCCCCCTGAGTGGAAATGAGGTCTGGACTCTATGGATAGCATTGAAAAATATTTAATTATCAATATATCTTACGGTGTTTTTTAAATTGATATATTTACTTGTAGTAAATTTAATAAATAAATATATAACGTTAAAAAGTAAGTACGTAGAAAATGTACCTACGTTATAATATGATTTTGTTAAATTGAATTAAGCATTTGTATAAGTTAATAATGTAATGAATAACAAAACTATGCAACAATATCATTAAATCTGCAATTGATTAGTATCCCCCTTATTCATAAAACTTTACTTTACTCCTGAATAAGATGGACAAACTATAACATAAATAAGTACCTATAGAAATAAGGCATTGTAATGCCTTCCATGGGTAGCAAGTACTATTCCTAAGAAATTATATTTAACACTATGTATCCTGATGCATCACTGTACTGTCCATGTATACAATAAATACATTATACAAATACATAAGTCAAAATGATATAAAGACAAACTATTCATGGTAATTCAGGCTTGTAATGTAATGCGTTTATGAATATTGCAGAACACAAAATATTATATGCTGTTGAGGCATAAATTACAATTTTACTTTTATTATATCATTCCAAAAATATTGTGTTGTTTTGTTTGAAACTTTGTAGCGGTTGTAATTTTTGTATTAGCGAATATTTATTGTAGTCGTTATACAGATACCAAATTTTAATAAGATATACTCAGGTAGTACTTAAACACTATGTTGATGTGAATTGTAACTTAGTTCTACGTACCTAAATGTTACGATGTGAGATCGCACCAAGTTGTGCACCGTAAATTAAAACATGTGCTAACTTAGTTGCACAGTGATACGAGTAATAATGCAAGTGAGACTGGTTTACTACAATGGAGTTTTCAAGTTACAAGTATAACTACAAGAGGAATAAAATGACTTAAATGGTTATTTTACAGAAATAGGAACCTTACAAACAAAATGTTGTAAGCCCTATTTAGCAAAAATCGCGACGTCACCAACTGACCGACGTCAGATAATTGTAATATTTATAAACAGTCATTATTAATATTAACAATTTAAATGTAAAGAATGATTTAAATTAAATCACCAACTTCAATCATAATAAGTTCTTCAGTTAATGTTCAGACAGGTTAATTTTAAAAGTATAGCCGGTCAAACAATTTTGTCAGTAGAAAAAGGAGCGAAATTAAAATTTTCTATGGGAGGAGAATATTCGCACCTACAGTTTTAAAATTTTCCGCTTTTTTCTACTGACGGAAATGGCTTGACAGACTATAAATAGGATCAAGAGTCATCGAATAACTATTTAATTTGTTTGAATTTGTACTAATGTCAAACTTCACGAACCATAAGCTAGGTACATTTGATTCTTGATTACCTTTTGTATAGCAATTGAAATAACATTTTCAATGCAACCTAACATAATTATAATCTGTCAATAGTCACCGTATTGAATACCTGTGGCGTGAGCTTGTTTCATGAATAGATTTCCGCACCAACAGATTTCGGTATAACACGATGTGATTAAGACTTACCTCGCCGTGAGTAATTTGGTGGCGATGCCCAATCTCCTGTACTCCGGGGCTACGGAGAGGCCGGCGCCCATTAGGTATTCACCAACTCCGTATTTATCATAAATTACAGGCACTTTCATCGCCTCTGCGAACATGCGTAGGGATAATAGGCCGGCTTCGGTTTTTGGCTGTGGAAGGAAATAAAATAATATTATTATGTAGCTCGTGTTGTTAATCACTAGTAAGGGGCAAATTGTTACATCAATGTGTATGAATATTATTTAATTGACTCAAAATAGAGAATTTATCTTGCAGTATTCGAATGATAGTTCAACTAACTACCTTAAGTAATACCTATAAATATATTGAACTTTAAAAGTTATTGATTTTTCGATTTTGTTAATGCTTCAGTGACGTCTTAAGGCGGAATTCCACCAGTGTGTGTCACTGTGAGGCACAAGCATTTTTGTAGTGAATATGCTTGTGCCGCATACCGGTGGAATCCCGCCTTAACAAATCTTTTATAATGTTCCTAATCCTAAATCAAATATTAAAACTAGGTAGGAAAAAGATTACATGATTCTAAATTAATGATAAACTGATAGCATGTAATATAGATAATACTGTTCTTAAGTCCCTAAGGGCTTAAACTAGGTCGGCCTCGAATAGTAATGGAAGAATAAACGGGAGCGGTTCCAGGGTTAGGGCGGAACGGCGATCGGCGTAAAGCTCAGACGAAATGGGGCAGCGGAATGAAACGGACTCGGGCTTATTCTGTTATTCTCTTTAATAAAATATTTATTGAAAGTTTGACAAACGCTGAAATGATGTTCACAATATCGAAATTATGTTTGGCATTTGGGCCTTATTTATATTGTCCGGTACTATACTTTACAACCATTCCTACTTAATAATGTCAGAAGAATTTATAAGCTCAGCGCTAAGACCTTTTAAGCCGATCATCATACAAGCCCATTTTTGAAATCGGGAACAGTGGAAAAGGCAGACAAGGAGAGCCGACCCCATCGCCGCGGTAGGGCTAAGATGGTCGGTTTTTTACCACCTGTCATTATGCCTATCACGTTCTAACAAGTATGTAAGTGTGAAAGTGACGCATGACATGACAAATGATAAAAATGCGACCATGAATCCGCCGCAGTACTATATAAAACAAATGAAACATGGAAACCTTGGCACACTTGGCACGTTTATGTTTGTATTGGCATCCAGTGTCTTAAGTAATTGATAAAAGCAGAATTAAAATAAATGTATACTAACAAGTGCGTACGATTGACTCAGGGTTGTCAGAATAGGCACGAGAGGGAGAAGTCTTATACCCTGTATATACATTATGGGCTCGAATAACCTGCGTACCTGACAAATATTAAAGCTGTAATTCTTGACCGCACTTAGAGACTAAAATTTTATATTAAGTTCTCTGAAATCGGTCATGTTTTAGAGATAATGACAGTGCTTTGTATCTGTAATAACTCAATGAAAAGTGCCTGCGACGTTGCCACTATGTGACTTGGTTTATACATACCTACTGACAGACATTAAAGTTTAAAGGAATCTCGCAAAATTTATCTGTAAATAAACTTCACGTCTCTTTTTTTTCCATGATTAAAAAATAAATAACGTTTCGTGTAAAGAAGACATACGCATACTCAATTGTTTTTCATTTTTTTGCTGAAATTTACCAAAAGTCAGTCAGGAATGCGTGGTTGAAATCTGTTACTTGAGCCCACGGTATATAAAAATCTATTGCTGTTCGTTAAGTTCCCTAAAACTCGAGAACATCTGGTCCACTTTAGCTAATTTTGTTATTGAAATATTTGTGAAAGTCCAGGGAAGGTTTAAGCGGTTAGAAAATGCGAAAGAATTGCGAGAAAAATTGTAAAAACAACGAAATTGTTTTTCCATACCAATTGTTCCTATCTGTCAAATATTTGATGGTCATCCCGGTCGTCCGGTCGGATTATAATTGATGGTTCGAAATTTATGGGTGCGTTCAGAAATGAAAGACACATTAATAAAACATTCGGAAATTGAATGATTTGGTAACTCTATCTTGAATTTCCGCATTTTTGCTTTGATCAAGATGAAAATCTGAAAAAATACGCATATCGTCGCCTAGGCCCCAAGCTTAGCATAGGTAAATTTGTGTAAGATTGTCCTCAAATATTAAATAAATCTGAGGTCAACATTGAAAAAAGAATCGGCCGCCATTATGAATTTCTGCATTTTGCTCTGATCAAATTGAAAATCGGTACTTATCTGAAGATTGAAGGCCATTTATTAAGAGGCAACAGGAGTGGTCATTTCTCCATACAAACGTACTCGACTGTTGCCTCCGTGGTTTTTGAAGCTAGTACAATTCTTTTTTCAACACAGATTATTATTATTAATAATATCTGTGTCGGACTGTTTTGCTTTTTTTTTATATTTTTGGTTCTTAAGGCTAGATAGTCACTTCAAATATTCGCAAAAACGGCCTAATTTACTAGGCTGCAAAGAGAAGCTTGGTATTAAAAACTGACATTAATTAGCCTAAAAATCAAAACGGTCCGACACAGACAATTTTATTACCATTTAGATCTCAAAATTTCATTACATTCGGTTAAGTTTTGGAGGAGGAAGCAGTCGAATACGATACATCGTTTTTTACTCAGGATTTTTCGCCTAACCTGGTGTTGTCCTTACCGCACTAGTTTTAGGAGCCGCTTCCGTTAGCGAGCGAATATATTCACCTAAAATATTTAAATCTCAGCTCCCGTATCCTCTTAAGAATTGGATTTCAATATTGGAATGTGCTTAAGTCAGAAACAGTACGGTTTCTTTTGAGTCAGATTACTGATATGCATTAAAAGCCAAAGGCAGGCTTTGTATAAAAATACTATGTATAAGTGCTTAAAGTTTGGACTATAGTTGAAAGCTAGGACTATAAGTGACATGTTAATTTTTTCTGTAATAAAAAAATTAATAATGAATATTGCAATAAAGCCAAATAGTTAATATCTTTTGAAACTTGTCATCGGATATACTAGAGTGGTCAGGGCCCTCTGAACATGTTTATACCGTCAAATCATTATGATTATCACTTCGATTTCAGTAAAGAAAGTAAAAGTTTCTAAACAAGTAATCGTAAGAGAACAATATCCTTTCACGATTATGCAGCGTATTTAAATAAACCATATAAGTAATTACTTCCTATTGTTTTAATACTATTTTTTACGTCACGTTTTTATTTTTTAGCGGGGGTTTTTGTCACAGACTTCCCTGGCTTTGCAGATAAATAATATTAAAACGTAACTTGACATTAATAATAATACCAACTTAAGTGCAAATAAATATAAAAACAATACAAAATAATAATCACCGGATTATGACCCACAAACTCTCCCTTGACCTGAGGCAGGCAAAGATTCACACCAACCAAAGTATGCCCCGTTCCATCTCCGTCAGCCAGAAAGCAGGCAAGCGACATCTTCTGCCTAATGATCGATGTCAGCAGCACACGGTACTCCTGCACCGCATCGGGGTCCCTCGCCGTACCTATTCAAAGGTGGACAGTCAATTAATCATCCACGACCCACATTAAATTCCGACTCGATTAATACCCATACAAATCAATTGGAAAATTTCCAATCTTAATCAGTCCCGACGTGAAATGGGCTTGTTATTTGACGTCTGTTTTCTGGGAGTTATTATCCTAACTAATTTTCCTAAATGGAATTTGACCGTTATAATTTCTTCAAAGCCAGAAAACTAATTGAATAAAATACAGGAATGCTCGTAATATCTACTTTTTAAAAGCAGATTATTAATCCAATTAGAAATATTTGCTAGAAAAATCAGTCATTTTATTTGAATGCATTAAATATAGTACATAAACACCGTGGATGCATAATAAAATCCCATTTTTATATTGTAGGTTATAGGACTTTACGAGTAGGTTTACCTATTTTTAGGAAATTAAATAATTTATTTTATGTCGTTTAGTACAATTTTGATGTCAACCGTGGAGAACGTCTTCCTCAATTGCTCAAAAGTTAACTGGAAGAGATCCCTGAAAGGTATAAGTTCGCCTTTGTACAAATGATGTGTGTTCTTTCCTGTTTAATGTTTCTTTTTGTACAATAAAGTGTTTTACTACTACTACTACTTAAAATTGAGTTAGCTTTCTGTATTTAATAAGGTGAGTTTAAGCTAACGAGCTACGATATTTAGACTTTAACGCGAATATTTTAAAACATGAGGACCATCAGAAAGTAACACGGATTGCCGCGGCATTATGCTGAGTGGGGATCCTATTTTCGCGTCCAACGTTTTTTATCTCTGTATGTCTTCTTTTCCCAAATGTAATGTGTTGTGGCGTTAAATAAATGTATTTTCTTTCTTTCTTTTCTTTCTAACTGAAGATATTAAAATATTTGCTACTGTTACGGACCCCATTCGGTGTAACTTTGTAAATTGAAAATCAAGAGTGTTTAAAGTTAAATAATAATCAAGAGTGTTTAAAGGTGAATAAGTATTCATAGGCAAAAATCAAAAGTAATCAGTGCTGTAGTATAATTAAGGATATGTAATTTAGGCACAGTTTGTTTAACCTAAATTTCTGTTTAAAATTTACATTGGATTACGCGGGAAGTGCACAATAAAGTTATAATTTGGGAAGGTATCCGAGGACGCGCAGAAGGGTAATGGCACCACATTAGGGCGAACCCCAGCCTCGGGATAATTGGGCGGTGGGCGGCGGTCGCCACTAAACATAGACTACCCTAATACAGACTGAGCAATATTGTTACGCGTTTACCAATATTTGCAGTCACATTATGTACAGTCAGCAAATCTAATAGCTTGGCATCCCTGCATACACATTTTTATGCACGGGTGCTAAGCTAATAGTTTCGCTGACTGTACATATGCGTTTGTAAATAATTACCCGAACCGCTCATTTTAATAGTAGGTACTACTAAACTTTTTTGTACAATACTACAAAATAGAGGTAAATTCCAATTAGAAGGGATTTCTGTCAGGTAGCCTTTGAGTAGTTGAGAGGAGAAAGTGAGAAAAGAGTGAGATTTTACATTCTATAGGTACTAATTACTAGAAAAAATATTGGCTTTTATAGAAAAGTAATATTTTTTTCTGATTGCCATTTCATTCTGAAATTAGAAACTATGAACCTATGTTTATCACTAGAATTCAACTTTAGTTGAAATGAGCGGTTGCTTCCCTTACAATAGTAAGGTAGCACCAAAGAGTGTCGTGAGCGCGAGTTGTCTTACATAATCGATCTAAGTAAAGTAATCTGTGCCACCGAATAAGGCTAATGACTTATTTTCTTGCGTGAGAAAATGTTCGCCGCCATAAGAAGGGATTCTGTTAATTGCAAAAAGTGTTGCTCCCGCAGCCGCTGAAAGTATGCGGTTAATTAATGTTAAGTCTTTTATTAACTGTGATTCAATTACGGCGTTTATCGTATTTTTATTTTTTTTGTTCACGAGAACTATGCATGGTAGTGAAATGTATACAGTTTGAAAAGAAAGAGGAATGTAAATGTATATTATGGGACTTTGGGAGTTCGTATTTTCCTCGCGTTAGTGTGGTGAAAAATGTTGTGTTTCACTCGGTAGCAAAATTTGTTTAAACATCGTGCCTTGAAACTTACGCAACGCACAAGATTCGATTTTGGAGTATTTCACTTGCTAGAGTATCAATAATAATTAACACGAAGAGTTAAACAATAACTTTGCCCCTTGTAAAAATCAAATATACCCATATTTCATTTACAGTAGGATAACTACATACGATTATTGTTTTAATTGCTTGTTTGCCACCGTCGTGATATAAAAAATTCCAAATGTAGATGTATGTATAAGTATGTACTTAATCAGAAAAAAAAACCGGCCAAGAGCATGTCGGGCCACGCTCAGTGTAGGGTTCCGTAGTTACTCTTCCGTCACAATAAGCTAAACTGGAGCTTAAAGTATAGTAAATTGTTAACCAAGGGATGAAACGGTACCTTTCACCTGAGTTAAACAAATAGGCAAATTTGCATAATCAGTACCTAATTAAAATAAGTCTTATTACTATGAAGGGAAAACTTTTTGCGATAACTCAAAAACAGCTAAACTGATCATGTCCGCTATAGTTTTCATTTAATGTATTTTTTAAGCTCTACTTCCACGATTTTTTTCATATTTTTTGGACCTATGGTTCAAAAGTTAGAGGGGGGGACACATATTTTTTTCTTTCGGAGCGATTATCTCCGAATATATTCACTTTATCAAAAAATGTTTCTTGAAAACCCCTATTCGTTTTGAAAGACCTTTCCAACGATACCCCACACTCTAGGGTTGAAGCGAAAAAAAAATTTCACCCCCACTTTACGTGTAGGGGAGGTACCCTAAAAAAATATTTTTTTAGATTTTATTGTACGACTTTGTCGGCTTTATTGATTTATATATCCATGCCAAATTTCAGCTTTCTAGCACTAACGACCACGGAGCAAAGCCTCGGACAGACAGACAGACAGACAGACAGACAGACAGACAGACAGACAGACAGACAGACAGACGGACATGGCGAAACTATAAGGGTTCCGTTTTATGCCATTTGGCTACGGAACCCTAAAAAGATTGGCCCTAATTAGGTAAAGTCTGATTGGGGTCAGAGCAAACGTTCAAAAAGTTACCTACAACGATTAAGGTGTTATGAAAGTTACTTTGTCGGCCGGAGTTCGGAAAATTATGATGTAAACTACAATATAATGTATGAACTTTTAATAAACACATTGTGTACGTGAACATTGTAAATTATTACTCGTAATTAATACCGGTGATTTATGAAAAAGGTAACTACTAATTTCTGTAAATAGCACTTGCTTAAGTATTCTTATTCATTAACTACAAGCTTAGAGCATTTAACCAACCGGAGTCACCTTTAAGAGTTTACCCGTTTATCAAAAACCTCGGCCAATGGTCATACTCACGTCATACCTATTGTATGGATTGACGTTTATCTAACACGGCTATTTGCGTACAAATAGCCATACATTTGTCGTGCCCTTTCCCGCAAAATCGGCAGACTGTTTTGTACAGAAAATTATAGACAAGGCGTCTCCAGCTGGTTAAATGACTACAAGTGTTAACTGGTCTTTAAATTTGCGGAATAAAAGTAAAAAACAACAGTTGTTGTAACAAGGCGCGGAAGTGCTGTTACCCTGTGTGAGAAGCACATTTAAACTAAGGCTTAAACCGTTCATACTCCTAAAGCTGAAAATAAATACTTAGTAAGTATTTCAATATAACAATTTGTAAACTCTTTGTTGTTATTGATTTTTTTTGTAATATATTAATATAATAACAATTATATTTTGCATTTATTCTATGACCGAGCGTAAGAGTATGTTTAGCTCAAAATACAGTATTTAACTAATAAATATAATGATTCGAACATTCTAAAGCCGAGTAATTAGATAATGTAGTACTTCGAATGCAGTTAAGTTAGCTTTACAAAGCGAAATGCAGTTTACTAGTAGGTAAATTGCGATGTTACATCAAAATAAATAACATGTTTGGCAAAATGCACACATCGTGTCATGAAATTGTAACTATACCAGTGAATTTCTCTAATGCACTATTCATAACTTACCCGCCGTGCTCCACCAAACATCTTCCTTAATATAATTTCCCAACATGAACTCGACTGCGGTGCTCCACATAGCTTCAGATACATCCTCAACTACGAATTTCATCGTGCCACCGTCAACTGTTCGCTCGAAACGGTCCCATACCTTAGGATATTCGCGGGAAGACATTGGCTTAAATTGCTAGACAATGTAAAATGAAGAAATGCTTTTTAGGCTTTAAATTTAAAACGACTTCTGAGACATTGAGTGCGCGGAACGGGACTGGATTGTATTCTGTATGAGCTTGGTTTGTGCTACTTGCGGTTTATAAGTTGCGGTGTATAACTAGATTTGTTGTTATAAGATGGTTCCCACAAACAGGTTGATTTACACTTGCTCATAATATTTTTTTAAATCCCATTGGGAAAAACTATAAGTAGGCATAGACAATTGGATTCTTATCAAGAATGTAGTGATAAGCTAAGATTAACATTTTATAAAGAGCATTAAATTTTCTATAATAACAATATTCTTCTCGCGAATACGAAAGTAAAAATTCCTCCACTAGGATACATAAATAAAGACAGAAACATAGATAACAATAACAGTAATCTGCTCTTTATATTCTTTACTTGTCATTAAATTCAAAATGGACTCTTCGTGTTGGTTTCGGCTCTGCGCACGCCTCCCACTTGTCTGGAACACCATTGTTTTGTGATAGGTAAAGACATACAAATAATAATAATTCAGCGTATATAAGTCCCACTGCTGGACCACATGCCTTCTCTCATGAATAAGAGAGCTTGGATTATAAATCTTTAAAAATGTTTATTATTCAAATATTACGCATTCGGTCTTATTTTGATACTTACGTACATAATACCAAAAATAAAGAATAGCCTAAGGAGGTTCCTACGTAGAGTCAGCTGCAAAGAAAAATGATCCCTCCCCCTTTGCATGGAAGTTTGTATGCAAAGGTGCTATTGCTGACTGTATAATCTTAGTACATAATGCTTAACATGTAGGTAAATATTGCCTAGTTTGTAAACCTAGCTAAGCGAAGAATTTCCTGGTTTCCGTTTGATTTCGAATATCTCCTTGCCTTTGAACTTTTATTCAAACGATCTGTATGTACAAGTATAATGTGCCTCTTTTTGTAGGACACGTAATGGTTTTCCTTGAATCCGTATATTGGTGAAAATTCGCTCCATCAGGCTACGTGTGGAGTTGTCTCTGGTTGCTCTGATTCAACGGGGTGTGGCTAATGAGAGTTATTGGAATTTGGAATACATCTGATTCTCCAGTATACAAATGGAGAGATATATTGTTTTATTAGTCAACAACAAGTAGGTACTGTATTTATCTATCAGTGATATCATACGATTGTAAAAAAATGTTTTTCTTTAAACGAATGCCCTAGTAACAAAAATGCTTTCTCCACCCTCGAAATACTATCTATCTCGTACTAATAAAATAAAGATCTAGCTGTACCATCGATACTTAAGCAGCCAAGTGGTTGTGGCGCATTCTGATCCGAGCGATGTAAGCGATCCAATTGTGGTTATGTACCATTGGAACGCGTCACTGAGTTATTTCAATTGCGTTCCTTCTGGCTCCCACATTTCCAGTTCCATTTATCTTGGTGAGAGCACAAATTTATGCATATTTTATGAAGGTGCTAGGCGCACACTATGCTGTGGTACTTACCTAAATGAATCGCACTGTACAGCACTGTAACTCACGAACCGTATGTTGGTGGGAATTTTATAGGTACACTATCATATCGTTCTCGTAGTTAGAGACTACTATAAATAATAATAAATATTATAGGACATTCTCCATCCATTATTCAGGCTTGTGTTGTGGGTACTTAGACAACGATATATATAATATATAAATATTAATAAATACTTAAATAGATAAAAAACACACATGACTCAGGAATAAATATCTATGCTCATTACACAAATAAATGCTCTTATCAGGATTTAAACCCGGGACCATCGGCTTCATAAGCAGGGTCACTACCCACTTGAACAAGTCGTCAAATAATACGATATTTGTTACATTGCTGTGCAATAATTCATAATTTTTCATTGCACGACAGTGCAAAAATATTGAAATTAAGTAGTATTTCTTGGAATTATCATTCTATTTCGAGATGTTAGCAGTATAAGTACACAGCAATAAGGATATACAATTATTATGATGGCAATGCCTACAGAAACAATCATTCTTTTGAGGCAACTAACATCTTAGCAGCTGAGGGAAATCGAGTAGGCATTCTGTGTTATTGGTATAAACATGAATATGCATGTACACATAAACATTGCAATATATAAGTACCTATGCACACATCTACCCAACTTTCATTTGAATCGGGTCGGAGAGCCATAACTTTTTCAATTTCGCCTTTAGCGACGACACTGATTGGCACTGTCACAGAGGAAGTGGCAACGCATTTCACAACTTTGCTGTGAGCAATTCGTCACCTCATTTTACTTACAGATTTATAAGATAAGGATACAATACGAAATTATAATACTTATTTGTAAACATACACAGAAAAGAGAAAGTTATGAAAATATAGGAAGAAGAAAGAGCCACTAAATGGCATCATTTCAGAATGATGCTAACGACTTCCATATTTTATTTAGGAACATAATAATTATAATATCAGATTCCAATTTGACCAACCCGAAATACGAGAAATCTGACATTTAACGTTTACTTGTAAAAATAGACACAAATAAGCAAGAAGAAAGAACTTGTTCGGCAGGTACCCGTCTTGTTAACCAAACTCAAACCCTCAAACTCACAAGAGTGCGTAACAAGAATAACAAAAGCAAGTTGGTTCCTAATTCAAGCTGGCTAATCGCACAGACGCTTACGAGCTTACGGCACAACGGGTGCTGCGGCGCGTAAAACACACACCTCGGAGGACAAATAGCTCTATTAATCACAGTTCGAGGCTCAGGGACTAGTGATGTGCCGTACCCAGCAATATTTTCTAGGCAGAAATTTTGGTAAATATTAACCATCGTTAGTGTAATGAAGTGATGTTCAAAGTTAAGTAATTTATTTTAAATGTAAGTAATTAATATTTAAACATGTGCTCATTGAAAATTCCCTCTTACTATAAAGAGTTTCGATAGAGGTAGGTGGGCGGAGGTCTCATATCAAGCTTCGGGTAATACCTAAACTTAAAAAATAAATATCAATTTTATGTTCATTCCCCGACTTAGCACACATAGGTATGTTAATTATTCATGAATTTGTTAAAGTTTTGTTGGGAAATATGTTATCTATGTTACCATTAACTATCTCAATAACCAATATATAACTGGTATTTATCTGGGAAAATTTTCCCGTGAATGTTCATGTAATATGTAGAATCAAAACGTTTCACAGTTTTTATTTTTAAGCCTCATTAGTTTGTTTATAACATTATGAGAGTTAATATAATAATTAGTTTTTAAGATTTTTTCAAATTCTTAAAAACGAACTATTAATAAGTGAACGGATACAGGGCAGAGATTAAACCAAAGACCTGGGTTTGATTTTTTGACAGCAATGATTGCAGTTAATTGTTCTTTGCAATTGGTTTTTGTATAAAATAATAATTAAAGCGTGGACTGTCAGTTTAAATACAAGAAAAAAAAAATTAAAATATACTGTGATTTTTTTATTTTAAGGATGTAATCGCAAATTCAATGTAACCTATTTGGAGAAAGCACATCACTACATTTGACTCGATCCCCGTTCAGCACAGGTGGGGGAATCACATGTCGTTTCCAAGTACTACCCTTTTTATGTGCGTATCAGTACAGACGTGAAAAGACTGTTGATTCATTTGTAAGAGAAGCGAAAGCGATTGACATGATGCTTAACATATATAAGTTTAAATATATATACGTAACCTAAGTTTTTCCGTTACGACTGGAATACGGGTGATTGTGTACGTGGTGGCCGAAAGTTGGTTGTTGGAAACCCGGAGGCTGTCACGCATACAAAATTTCTCCTGTTTCGTATGGGATAGGATAATTCTCACTAAAGATGTTACGAGTATGCTGTTATCTGTCTCTGTTTGACCCAATGGTTGACTGGTAGAGAATGCCTTTTGGCATTAAGTCCGCTATTTGTACATTTTTCTTTGTTTGTGCAATAAAGTTTAAATAAATAAATATTTTCAAAAGCTCGATTAATGAGTTAATGAGAATTGGGAGTGAAGCATAAACTCAAACGCCTTGTCCCGTATACGTCCCAGACAATTTGGACTGTAATGAACAGTTGAAAGGTTATTAATTTAGTAGCAAATTTTTGACAAGGGCGTTCGAGGGGTTAAGTGTATGTAATAGAAAATAAAGGTTAGAAGTCATTTAAACAAGGTGTAGTTAGTCACAACGGGAGTAAAGTATGATTTCTTAAGTTTCAGTTCTAATGATCACATGTAATTTTTCTGTATATTATAAAATTATAAATGGAGGTACCGAATTCCATGCGCTTCTAAGAGGAAAATGGACGATCGGTTCTCCATGCAAATGTAGTCCCCATTTTCCTCCCTGCGTATTGACATTATGCATACTATCGGTTCTATCGTTTTAAAGATATTGTTCACCACACCAATTGGTAAAGGCCCTCTTGATTGTTCAAAAAGAAATGAGAAAGTTGCATTTTATCCACATGGCGGGCAAAGTAATGAGATGCAAATTTTAATCATTTATCAACCTCTTTAGGTAAGTTATACATATACTTGACAATCAGTACAAAAGCGTCTAACTTTCATCTTATTGTCACTCAAATAAATAAAAGATTATTAATTTATAAAATAATAAATATTTTTGATTTTTAACAGTGTAACAAGCTTTTATTCTCGTAACAAGTATTTATTTTGATACCCGTCAATAAGTAAGTTATCTAAATTTGTAGTATTGTAAAACAACTCCCTGTATGTTAAATTACGTCATTTTTGCGTCAACGGCACGAAAAGTACGGGCTCTCATTAACTTTAATAATAATAGTAGGTTTACTAGACCTCAAATTAATGCTGAGTGTTGTGTAAAAAAAATATAAAAAAGCAACAGTAGCTAATGGATTTTATTTCAAATTTTTTCGACATTGTGAGCAAAACCAGGATTTTCTAACGTAATTAATGAAATAAAACAATTCCAACGAAAAAGTAGCGAAGCGGACGCCCCTCAGGCAAGATGGCGACAATTAGTCTTTCCTGTGCTTTACTTTCTAAGGTACCTAATGTATATTTTTTACCCCTGACGCAAAAAGAGGAGTGTAATATGTTTGACGCCAGTATCCGCCTGTGGCATCGTAGCTCTCTAACCGATGGACCGATATCGATACGGTTTTTTTTACGTGAAAGCGAATTTCCTCGCTGCGGTTCTTAGCTGTCTTTAATAGAAATCGATTTAGCAGTTTGAAGAGTATCACTTACATACATATCAGTTTTTTTATATTAGCTTTACTTGATACTGGTTTATCTAATTTCTCCTCTCCCGGTGTCTATCTTTTGTATACTTCGATAAGGTGGATAAATAAATGTTAATAACACAATAAGTCATTTAATTAGTATTAAAAAAGTAAGAAATATCTCATTCTCTCAATTGCAATGTACTCACGATTAACATGCCATTTTTTTTTACCAGGTTCAGTGCGCGAATGCTCGAGCGTACGTGCCACGCGTTGGGAGGTCGGCGCGTGGCGACGCTGCTCGTGGTCGGCGGCGGCGCGGCGGCGGCGGCCGTCGTGACGGCGGCAGCGCGCGCCGGCGTACCGGTGCTGAGAGCCTCGCCTTCACACCTGCATCTCTCTTATACTATCGCCAACGTAAGGAAGGTTTAGAGCGCGTTGTAGGTACTTAAGAGGTCATTTCTCCATACAAACGTTCTCGACATTTTCCTCTCTGGTTTTGGCCCTAGATTAATACATTTTTTATGTGAGTTCAATATTATTCGTATCTCTGTGTTTTTTTTTTTTATACTCTGGTTTTTATAAGAACTAGGTTATTTCAAACGGCGCTAAAACGGCCAAATAAATAAGCAGTAAACAGACCAATTTTGCAACAATAAACGCAAAAATTATAACGGTCAGACACAGAATTATTTCTATTATTCCGTTCCGAAAATTTCGTTATGATTGGTTAGGTTTTGGAGGAAGAAAATGTCGAGAACGAAACCTCGATTTCTGAGATTTTTCGTCTGAGCTGCAGTTGTCCTTATCGCACTAATATTAGGAGCCGTCTCCGACAGTGCGATGGAGATATTTGCCAGTTGATATATCCTCTTAAAATTATGACGCCACGGGGCGGTCGGCGCTCGGCAACGCTGCGGTGATAGTCAACAGCGGCATCGGTGGTGATGAGAGGGAACCTCGTCTGCGTGCTTGTTACTGTCGTCTTTACACGACAGGTACAGGCCAATTTAACGTGCACCTGACATATTGTGCTATTGAGTTAGCTGTCATTCGCGCAGGTGTCTCGCTCGCACTAATCCACTCGTCAGAGCGATATGAAAGCACGACTGACAGCAAACTGGTATGATTTCAATATCATTCAAATATCGTGACTATTGATAGTGACGTTCGGTATCAACAGCAGATATGCATCAGTGACTGTTGCAGTGACGTTCTTGACGCCGCGGTATCTGTCAATTTCCTTGATAAAATAAGTGACGTACGTTGCCGCATTACTGCCGCGATTATGACGTTCATTCCGTCACTTAATTTACAAGGAAATCGACAGATGCAGCGGCGGCAACATCGACATCATAACAGCAATGCAGCCCCAGTTGACATCCGAATATCACCTTAAACGTACTACGTGTTGGACGCTCAGCTGCGACACCAAATTATATAGGTACCTCAGGTGTTATAATACATATAAAATGATAAATGTGCACGCGATGTATTTTTGCGCAAATAAAATTCGTATAATATTTAACCAATTCCAAGAAAAATATTCAAAATGATCATGCTCTGAAAGTGGGTCATTATTGTTCTAAAAAGTGTGCAAAAAATGAGCAATTTCCATTCTAATCAATAGTTTTCATAGAATTTCGCAATTTGTTGCTAGAAAAATTTAAATACATTTTTACCCTTAATAATAGTTGTGGCCCGCTGCGAGTAGGTACTTCTATTTTTTGCGATGCAACCATTCCAAGCTCCTAACTTTTGTACGTTGTAGTTGCGTTGAAAGCATTTGCGGTTTTTCCTAAAGCTTTTTACAAGAAAAGGGCGGTCAAGTAACCGTGTTCACTTGTTCTGTGACTGTCGCATCGTTTGCCTTTTCAAGATGTTCGTTCGCTCTATAACAGGATACACTGAGTTTAAATAGCGTCAAGTTTGGAGTGTAACAAGATAGTGTAAGCACCAGTATAGTTTGTGTTATCCACGATGACGCGCAGATTTGTCAAATCTAACCTTTAATAACATGACAATACGAGTCAATGCACGCGTCGTCGTGAAGGACACGATTTATGAGTGATGTTCTATTTTATTAATAAATATCTAAATGCAGGCTAAGATCCACATCTTGGAAGTTTTTATTGGCTGCTATAATATGTGTTTTGTGAAATTAAATCGCGCTAAGTTTAGATCGTGTCATACCTTTTAAAGAAATCCATTTATCTTGATATAACGGTAAAAAAAATAATAAAACATAAACTCAAATTTATTAAACTAGCTACTATAAATTTAAATTATTCATAAGGCTGCTGAATATAAAAAAGCATTAACTAAATGTACCCGTTCATTGAAATGAAACGGCACAAAGGACAGGATTCATAATATGCATCTAGATTTATGTAAGCAAAGAGTCGGCAGCACTGCACTTAAATGAACTAGACACTCGCTAACTAAATTAAGTGAAACATCTTGCGAGTGCCCCTTATGTTCACTGGAAAGTTAAGGTAGAAAATAATCTTATCTACATATAACATTTATAAAAAGAATTAAAATAAAATAAAATTGAAAATTTTACTAAAATGTGATAAAATTAAAAACAATTCAAAAGTAGACGTTAAAATTTACTTAATTAAGCATTTAGTTAATATATATTATATTACAGTACATATGGGGCTACTTTATAGCACTAGTGCGAGAAGTAGCATATTACGTTACTGTGTCGAACATTTAAAGGGCCATATGTACTGTAAAACGTTGTACGATACATGTGCGAATAGGTAATTCGCAACTCGTGTCGATTTAAAACACTCCCTTCGGTCGTGTTTTAATTTATCGCCACTCGTTTCGAATTTCCTATTTTTCGCACTTGTATCGTAATGTACTATTTTAATTCTTTTTATAAACGTTATATGTATATGAATCAATGTTGTCTGCAATAAATGATTTTATTTATTTATTTATCTTACATTTGTAAAGTATCATTAGGTATATTTTCCAGCAATCAGCATTATAATGTAAATGAATACCTGATTATAATATGTATAGTTAAACTAACAACTATTAGATAGTACTTGTAATCACAACAGCGTGAAATTATATTAGGGAATTTTTATTTTAAGTTTTACCCCCAACTTGCTTTTTAATTTTAGAATTTTTATATTATTACCACTCAGAATCACGAGCTCTTTTGATCCTATACGAGAAAAAAAATTGTCCCCAAAATTTCATTCCATTATTTACGGTTTTGTTACGGTCATAGGTTGGGGTTGTCTTGAAAATCGTAATAAAACGGTCCAACAAGTTTGAAGACATTTTTTTATTAGTAAAAATAGAATAGGCTCGTGATTCTGAGTAGAAATAATATCAACATTCCCAATTCTAACACAAAACAAAATTGGTACAATTTTAAAAAGAAATGACCATTGGCACGGGCGAAGTCAGTGGAGGGAGAAGTGGAGCCAGTTGTCACAAACACACGTAATCTTATGGAATGTCGCACATTAATACCAGCGGCAGCCGCTTGAACTAATCTTACGCCATAAGATTGAACGTAGAAAGACCCCCAAAATTAAAATTATTAATATTTATGACAATCGCTACCTACATTGATTGACTACAAATGACATCGTATAAGCTGTATAAATACAAAGTATTCAATAAAGAATCCCTGCCGTAAGTACAATTTAAATGCATAAAATTAAAACACTATGCCCACGAATAAAATTTTAAAGAGCTTGCTAGAGCTTAAATCGGTAATTGTGAAAAAAGTTATAGTTAAACTAGATGCCAGAAAAAATAAAAGCAATAAAAGTAATGCGAGAGCCCCGAGGCTGCCTCAGTTACAATAAATCTGTCACTGTTGCTACAAGTCGGAGAAAGAAACCACACTATTATCGCGGAATGAAAACAATACTGCCAGTTACAGGACAATAGTGTGATAAATGCGTTTACTAGTATTACCTAACGTAATAAAATCTAAGAAGGAAATGGAACAAACTGTTAACACTTGGTCTTTAATTTTGTGGTTTACATGTATATGAAAACTTAAAATGCCACTCAATCATCCCTCATTTTTAGTGTTCCGTACAAAACTTTATTCACGGAACACTTATGGAATCACTTCGGTCTTGAAAACTGGTTAAATTCGTTTTTTTTAATTGAGGTTAGAACCATTGATGTAAGTAAAAGGGGTAGATATGTGACGTTAATAGTTGACAAAACTAAAATCTGGTCCAGCACCCACTCATTTGCAAATACTACACACCATTATAATGTACATGTGCACAACGAGCAACAGGGATAACCAAATATAGTTAACAGTGCTGCGCAAGCGAGACCCCTATATTTTGCGTATTCCTCGAGGTGCAACAGAGAAAAACTAATAACATTATACAAATGTGTAGGCGAGACGTACATACTTCTTACATTGTCGTCTTAAAGTGATATTAAGTCATTTCGATTTTTAAAAAATACAATGATTTGATATTACCTAATCTTAGACCGTCTCTCACTTCAAGCAAATATCTGAGCGAGCGAGTTACACTGAGATTAATATCAAATGATTGACTATCATATTTTTAAAGCATGAAATTGACCCTCGTTTTTTACTTCTGAAACCCTGGTCGACTCACTATGTTCAACTAACGTGTCGCCTCGAGAAAACCAGTATAACGATATGATCTTAGTTGATAGGGATCTCGAGGTTTCACTTCTGATGGTTTTTCGGAAAAGACAAGTACGCTTGACAAGAGATAATGTAATCACTGGTAATTCGTAGTTACTCCTGGTATTTATATATTCCAATCGTTCACCGAGCGCACGACTCAAGATAACCAATATAAAAGTGTGAACCTTGTTTATTCAGTTACGATACGTATACAGATTCACTTATATTGGACAAGTTGTAAGTCATGGGAATAAGCGCCTTCAACTGCGGTCTTTATTAGGTAGCGTCAGGAAACAAATATTTATAAAATATATACGAAATTAAAATAAATAGGCACTTTATTTATTTTATGGAAAACAATTTTTTTTTCGCTAACACAAATAAAATATGTAAAACTGTATTTATTTTATATGTAAAACCGATAGTTTATCTATACAATTAAAAAAAAATATGCGGAGAGGGCGGTATAAAAAGGAAAATTATAATGTATGGAGAAAAAAAAAAATTGTATCAAAAACGAAACCGAGCATCATTTTTAATTTTCACAATTCAATCGCTAGGCATTTCTACAGCTGCAGCTCGTTTTAAAATAGAAATAAGTGAAAGTTTTTTCTCTAAACATTATAGTTTTCATTTTTTTAACGTTAATACTGATTTTGAAGTTATATTTTTTTTTAATCATTCCCTATCGAAGGCGAAATTAGCAATGTCCCACTTTTCTCGATTTGAGACGGCAGCGTGCCCTTACATTAGAATGTTCAATTTAAAGTACCTATTCGTTCTGATTTTCATCGTTTTCATTTTCATCACCTTAGTTGCTCTACAAAGAGGACAAATTAAAACAAATACTCAAACGGTAAATACGTAGTTAGGGAGTTTCGTTCTGTTTATAATCAGCAGTTCCACTACACTAATTGCCAGTTTTTGGATGAAAATGCTTAATTTGTAAACAAAAACCACAAAAATCACTATATGTGTACCTATAAGACTTTAAGTGTTCCCTCAATTCTTCATGGATTCCATCATTAGAACTTTGAACCCGGGACGGGACCATCGGCTTTATAGGCAGGGTCACTGCCCACTAGGCCAGACCAGTCATCATACATTTTACTTGACAAATAGAGATGATTATTATTTATTTCTTTTGTTTATGATAAAAGGTTAAATTTGATTGATCTAATATCTGTTCTAAATATTTTTACACAGTTTTCAACATACATAAATACATCTTAAAACTACACTATAACTCGCATATTCAAATTGTAAATCGAGTTCTCGTTAAAAATGTTGTCCATAGTTTTCCTATTGTTGTACAAGTACTATTTAGTAATTTATGATGGACCATTCCCGATATTTGGATTTCAAGTTAATGCAAGATATTGTTTTAACAATAGTATCAGAAAAACTGAATTTTTGGTTAACAACCGGTTATTCGTATATTAAAATAAAAACCGGTTACATTCTATAGTTTCAAGGAATAGGAGCACATGATTTAAAAAGTTGCATTATTTATAAAAAAAATTGCTGACTCTACAATGCATGAAGTGGGCAGGCCTACTTGACACTCGGATAAACGTGTTACTCACATGGGTAATGCATTATTTAGCTGTCGCGCTCACTCAATAACAAGGAAATTTTTAATTTTATTTAGAAAAATTATGTTTTCAAATTTTATAACAGTACTTACGAATGAAAAGTGATACCGTGAGCTTTGTTTTTGTGCTTGGAGCTATTGAAGCACTGGAAAAAGGCGCAACACGGCATTCTTTGGCAATATTTTATCGAATTTGATGACAATGTTGACACTTCAGCGTCACCCGTACGACTAATTCAATATAGGTCCCGGAACCTATATTTTGTGGCTCACGATCGAGCGCCTGGTACCTCATCTACCCCTATTACGTACATCAATGGTTAGAACGGATTAATTTTAGAACAATATATTTTATTCACGTAATAGAGATACATGTGTAAGATTATAAACATATCTGTGTATATAATATTTGATAAAGAAAGCAGTTGGATAAATTAGATATTGAATATGAATAAAATAATTGTTATAATAAAATGGCATATTAAATTGCGAGTAAAATCGGTCACGAAATCTTTGTAATTAAAATCTTACCTATACTTAATGATATTGCAGCTGCAGAATGCACGCGAGGCTCCCATGAGCGAGACCACTCTAGGAAGATGATGATAATGACATTGCAAACAGAAATAATTTGTACGCGCCGCCAAGGATAAAATGTTCAATCTACAAACAAACCATTATCAATATTTGTATTCACGATGCAAATATAAGATGGTATATATAATTTAAACTGCTTCGATTTAACTTCAATATATAGTACACATGAAATCATGTTGTTAGTGGTTCACCGACGATTTCGTCCGTGCATTAACCGCGATAAAAGCTGAAACGCCATAAAATAATGCTGGGACGTGACGGGCCTTGTCACGTTGTCTTATATTTTTTCATCAAGCTATAAAACTGTAAATAAATGTTGAAAATGCACGTAAACTTAAAAAAAAACGTTATTGCACTCAAACTAAAATAACTTATTATCAAATAAATCATACTAAACGATTAATTAAAATACTATATAGAGATTTAAAAAAAATAGTAGACATCATGAGTGATTAAAAAAGAAAAAAAATATTTGATAATAAGTACACATTATACACGTTTTATCTTACCCCATACTATTACGTCCTGCTGGTGAAATAAATATTCGTGTGGTAATTTAAATAAAACTCAATTGATAAAAAAATAGCTGTCCTGAAGAATATTGATTATGAGCAGGGCCCGTAAATTTCATGCCGTTGACGCAAAAATGACGTAATTTAACATACAGGGAATTTTTATTAAAACACAACAAATTTAGATAACTAATTTATTGACGCGTAGAAAAATAAATACTTGTTACGTAAAATACACTGTTAAAAATCAAAAATATGTATTATTTAATAAACTAATAATCTATTATTTAGTTCAGTGACAATAAGATGAAAGTCAGTTAGACGTTTCTGTACTGATGCTCAAGAATCTGTATCAGTTAACTAAAGAGGTTGACAAATTATTAATTATTACGAAAATTCTAATTGGAATCATGCTATATGTAACGTGACGTCATTTTTCCGTCAACGGCATGAAATGTACGGGCCCTGATTATAAGAATCGGACCTTTAGGGCAGTAGAAAGAACTTTAAAATTTTGATTCTCTAGAAGGCTTATTTATTTTTTATTTATTTACATTTCTGTCTTATGTTATAATGATGTAATAGGTTAGTATGAAGCGACTAGTATTTATAGTATCTCAGTTTACTTAACTGAGATACTATAAATACTATAATATAAAAGGCATTTCAAACTATGCTGTATCAATAAATATCGCTTTTTTCTGTACCTATATCAGCTGGTCAGTTATACAAATAACCTACAAAGAGTTCATAATCAAGTTTTCACGGCATTTATTGGAGAGAACATTGGATCAAATCAAATAGTTGGGATTAATTCTCTCCATTTCGAAGTTTTATTCGGGGACAATTTATTTCACGTTTTTGTCCTGTAAAACGTTTCTAGACGATTTGTCGTGAAATATTCGCATTTCTTTTTGCCCGCAAGGTGATCATGAGTTGGGTGTCATGGAAAATTATAGTCATTTGTTATCCACTTTAGCGGCGATTAGGTAGTGACGTAAAATAATACCGCCTCGTACGAAATAAATATGTAACTGTTGCTTTACAAAATTTTCGGCTAAAATTGCACTAATATCTGTTGTTATAATTATAATACGCGTACAAATAGTTTATTTTTGTTTGCAGGAAATACTCCCAATGGAAATCCGTTTAGAAATTACAGCAAGGGAAACTTTAAACGCACTCAGGTACAGATCAAGTAATAAAATGTCTAAAATTGAACATAGTTTGTCATGGCTATAAAATACATTATTTATAATTATTGCTTTTAATTTCAGGGCTACTCTTCTGCATACTCACTGGCATACTTTTACTGTACTTGCTGAGGAAGACATATATTCTACTTTAAAACTGCGAAAAGATCTCTCCTCGATACTAGACTCCCAACCATTGGATCCAAATTGGCTTTTTCTACCTTCAAAGTTTTCACAACATGCTATTTTTCGGTATGTGTTTTTTCATTACTAGAATCGTTTAATGTCTGTATTTGTATCTAGTTAACGAATACGTATTAAATCTTACTTTTTATTTGTGCAGGAGGCTCGCTAAGATATCCAGGCTGACTCGGGGCGTTGTCGTACTGATATGTGATATCCATTACGCTAAGCTTGTTATGGATGAGGCTAAACGTTTTAACATGCTTGATGGTCATTTTTTTTGGTTATGGATTGACGCATCCCGAGAGATCGATGTCTTCCGCAACATCGGAAATAGAACACAGTACAGCGATGCCGACAATTTAGACTTTGATAGCGTAATAGATAAGGAAGAAGCACTAAGAAGCGAGGAATTCGAACGCAGTAAACGCGGTGAAGTAGACAATAATTTGTTAAAAAATATTAACGATCACGTTCCTGCGAAATACATTGACGAGGTTTTGAATGGAAGTTCAAATGACGAAAATCGACTTTTAGTAAATAATAGTTCAAGAAATTCGTTTTTTCATTATTTAAGTAGGAATAAAAATAAATCAAAAGCGCACAGTAATAACAAGAAAATATTAAATATAAGTTTTAGTCAATCGTATGAAAGTAGGCGCAATATTAGTATGGAGAGTGTAAAAAATAATAATGTAAATAGCAAAGGCGTTGAAACTTCTAAAATTGAAAACAATTCTATCGAGAAGGATAAACTGTCCTTCCATGTAAGAAATAACGGTAGACGTAATAGTTATAGCAAAATGAAAAATGAATCTTTTAACAAATATGTAAATAGTATAAATAAAAATAACGTATATAATGAAATGAAAACATTATTGCAAAGAGATATAAATACAGAAGAAGATGTACATTTAAGGCATAGGTTAGCACTCACAAGTGATACTAGTGATTTCTTAATGAATCCCACGGTGCAGACCTCCACGTATAAATTAAGGGAATCGATTGAAAAGCGAGGAGAAAAACTCAACAAAGAATACGACATTGATGATAGATCTGAAGCAATGAAAGACAACATTACTACTATAATTGACAGTCTTCCTATTGGACTATTAGCTTTACATCCCCAGCCAATGAAAATTGGTAAGCAGAACACATAAAACTATAATAATGTACCTATACATTGCACGTTCATTTGCAATCTGTATAAAGTGATATGATTGTTAAAGCGTAGGTAATAAATGTTGTAGATCGTTCATTCATTCGAGCGGCAGTGCGCATGGCGGTGGGTGCGTTGCGGCGCGTTTTGCGTGCGTGCGACGCGTGGTCGGCCCAAGCGCAGTTCCTTAGCGATGCCGCAGCCTCCTGTTGGGAGGAGCCCAGTGACGCTGCCGCCGACTTCTCTGCTGATTTTGTCAGGTAAGTGGTATAGTAAATTATACTACAAACAGCCATACCATACTATATACCATAAACAGTAAGTTATACTACAAATGTCGGGTAGGTATAACATAACTTTAGCTTCTTAAGATTTGACATACCTATACTTATTACTGAATCAGTTAAACAGGTTCGGCTTGATAAAAATGGTTTTTTTTAAATACTGTTTTTCTAACTTTGATCTTGGCTTGCAAAAGAAAAATAGATATAAATAAAACATTACTAAGAAATATTTTCCCTAGCACCAGAATAGTTTACCGTTAGTTTGAATTTACCAGACAATGCTCAACTTTGAACGACTATCGAAAGTTTCCGCCTTGAGTGTAAGCCACGGGTCTGCCGCGATGCTCTGAGAAATAGAGCCCTCAAACGTTACGTAAACTTTGGCCCCAAGTAGTTAGGCACCCGGGTGTTTGCTTTTGTCTACGATTAACTAATAGGTATGTAGGAACCAAGAGGTCATGTTGACATTAAACTTTGATTACCTATAAGTATGAATAATGTTCATTCAATATGTTTATTTAAGTCAGTTTGCTTGTAACGTTATATCCTGGTTCTCTTTTTGATAAAAGGAAAATTCATTTCCAATCTATCGTGAAAGCTATAAATCACTCGAATAAAGCTTATCGGCATCGGCTGTAACTTTTTAAGTGACAATTATTGGAAAAGTTGACACAAAGCCAAAGTTTAGTGAAAATGTTCTTTGTTATCCTCAAAAGTTGTGTTCAGTTAATGACCTTCTGGGAGGAAACCAGGGCCTATAGTGTTGAGGCACCAGTGAGTGATACCGTCCTTGGCCGTGATGGATCTCCCTCATTGCGGCATCTTATTAAAATACTTGCCGTAACAGGGAACGTTGCCCTCCGTAACTGTAGATCCCAACGAATGGATTGTGCGGATCATCCTGCAAACGAAATGTTTAATTTATTTTCTTTTTTGTTCCTTTTCCGTCGATGTCCGCGTTGTTTGTGAAATTATTTTCATATAAATTTGACTTATGAGTCGTAAGCGGTACTTAGGTACCTAAAATTATGAATAACCAGCGAGCTGCATTAAATTTATGCTTTATTTTATGTTTTATTTTCACAGATTTCTTTACTTTAATTGTCAAGATTAGGAGATCAAAAGCAATAAGATTAAAAAACAGCATGGCTACCATGAGTTGTCATTTGACATAAACGTTAGTGACTGCGTGAACTCGATCGCATTCCCTCTCGATAGCAGCGCAGCAATACATCAGTGTGAGCAAGATGAGCTGCAATCGAGTTCACGCTGTTGCTAGCGTAAATGTCAAGTGTCAACTCATGGTAGCTGTAAAGCCGCACCTAAGGGGCATGGTACACTGCGTCCGATTCGTACGTCGCTCAGAAGTTTGAGCGAGACAACGCCATGCGCGTATTATAGCGACATCGGACGTAGTGTGCCTGTTAGTTATTTTGGGCATTTTCCACAAATCGACAACCATTGTGCCTATTTTGCGTGAAAACGACGTACTGTGCCTGTGTGCCAGCCCCTAAACTTTACGCAAGCGTTATGCAGTGACATGTGTTATGTGTTACGTTTTTGTCATAAATTGGGCTGCGTTAACGGTGCATGAACGCTTTGAGCAGTGGCGGTGAGGCCGATATTTTAAACGAACTAATTTAACAAATATCCAAAATTCACAACACTTACCAATACGTCGGAAAGGGACAAACGATGATCAGCGGCAGCGTAACTTTAGTACACGTTTATAAATAAGGGGGTTAGTGTTTTTCTTAGACTGCATTAAGTAAATTGTGATAATTTCATTTACGAACATTTTACTAGGAAACGTATAGTTCTATGACGGTGATAATAATTTGTAACTTAAAAATGAATATAATAAATATCTCTAATGCTTCTAGTGCTTTATTTCATGTCATAAGTTAAACTATATTATAATTAGTGGCTCTGTGAGCTGTAGATCTCGCGATAAGCTTAGAAAATGTAAAAGTGAAAAACACTTACTTCGTTGAGTCTTGATCACAGTGCACTCACAATGGTCTTAAGTGACATAGACGTTATTAGCGCTTAAGTCCTTTACGCCAATTTCCGCATTTTGAAAAATTTCAGGATCAACAAAAATGTCAAAATCAATTTAATCATGGAATCTGGTCGCTAAATTTCACGCGAATCGGATGAGAATTGCGACCTGTAGAGGAGAACATCCGGACATACGAAAGCATTTGGCCCAAGTTAAAACGGAGACCTTAACGCTTCGGACAAAAATATATTATGATATTTACAACATAAGCGCAATTTATGTCGTACGAAATCTTCCACTGAGTTAGGAAAACATTTCTTACATTTATTATCGCAAATTTCGTATTTATTCCATCCAGAATGAGGAGCTCTTCAATCCAGCCAAATTTTATCCAAAACAATGAACAAAAAAATAAAAATCGGCTCATATTATAAATCATTTTTCATTTTCATTTTCATTTTCATTATGCTGACATGCTGCTTCTTGCTTCTAATATTAATATCAAAGTTGTTCTCTTTAATTAACAGCTTCTAACATAATTAAAAAAAACAATATGCACCTAGTACACCTAAGTCAGTATCTAGTTTATGTACTCAGCATTTTGCAATATTGTATTAAGCATGAAAAAGTCAAAGTTTGAACGCGCTGGATTGCAACTAAGGACGATAATAGAATGGTAACAAGCGTAGAGCATCATCGTAAAAGTAAATTGACTAGCGCGTCCGACAACGGGGCAAGATTACTTTTACGCCCTTCTATCTAAAAGGCGAGCTTGCGGTGTATATCGGGCCCGCATTACGCTACATAAAACCTTATCTCGGAGCTGGTCACACTGGCGCGATTCTACACTTTGCCAAGAGTTTTGCGGCGAATTATTTTTCTTGAACCATACATTTTGACTTAATTTTTTTGAATATATTTAAATTATAACATTGTTATAATAAATAGGCTTGTGTAGCAGATATTGTGTGCCCTATTTCTTTTAGATTGTTTTTTAATTTGTTTGTAAACCTGACCGTAATTTACTTTATTGCAGATACCTTATTCTCCGATGGCATTTTAACATAACGATTTATGTATATTTATTTATATAGACACACCAATCAAAGCGAAGTTACCAAACTAGGTACATTTCAACTGAAATAAACGAAATTTGTATAAAACATTATTTGAAAATGGGATAATACCTACGCAAAATTTTAATTTCTATTACATTTTAGGTAAAATATTTAAATATTTGTGTTTCAATTAATAAAACCAGTTTATGATAAAATATTATGCTAGTTATAATAAAGTAACCCTAGTTCAAAATTTTAAGTTACCGTACGTGACAGCCACATCTCAGGAATACATCAGGTGATTATTATTATTTTCTATTTAATTTTGTTACTTTAAAATTAATTTTTGATATCAAAGCAAAATTAAATAGTAATTCATTACATAATAGGTATAAAGTATAGTTATATCCGAATATTATTGAAACGTTAAATACCTATAAAAACTAAAGTTCAAAGTTCCGGTCAACTAAAATCAAATTCAAATAAACGAACAAACATTTATTCAGCAAATAGGCCACAGGGGCACTTTTACATGTAATTTTTTTACAATCAATAAACGTAACAAAATACGATTACAAATATAAAATCCATGAAATATTAGATATTTTATTAGAGATGTATACAGTCTCTTAATTTTGAATCACACAAGAAAAATTAACTATGTGTTGCTAAGGCTATGCTGCAGCCCTCGGCCGGCTGCTTCCTAACGTGGGTGAGCCAACTTCTAAATGTAGACTTCTTTACTCTCGTGTCCTGCGGAGTATGGCCCTATATGGCGCTCCCATATGGGTAGATGCCCTTTCTGCCGAAAATAGGGCTCTTCTTCGCAGACCACAGAGGGCAATATCTTTGAGAGCTGTGCGCGGATATCGTACGGTATCGTTTACGGCGGCAACGATCTTGGCTGCAGACCCACCCTGGGATCTTCAGGCTCATATTCTTGCGGAGGTTCACTGCTACAAAGCTGGAAGAAGAGCGGCGGCAGAGTTCCCAGACGGAGAAGAAGTTCAGAACATCCGGGAAACAGCCCAAGTGGAAACACTTCGCCGATGGAGGGCAGAGCTCGACGCTGCAAAATATGGGCTAACGACGGTGGACGCCGTACTGCCGCATCTGGAACGCTGGGTGGGAAGGAGGCAAGGTACGCTAACTTTCCACATGGTGCAGATACTTACTGACCATGGATGCTTTGGTAAGTACCTGCACTGCAGACAGAGGGAGGAATCCTCCATGTGCCATGAGTGTGGCGCACCGGTGGACACGGCGCGTCATACTCTCGAGGAGTGCCCTACATGGGAGCTCCAACGGGCCACCTTTCAGGCAAAATTAGGAGTAGACCTTTCGTTGCCGAGCATAGTGAATATCATGCTGGACAGCGAGGAAGCATGGAAGGCGATGGCCAACTTTTGTGACGAAATTATGTCGCAGAAGGAGGCAGCGGAGCGTGCGCGCGAGAATGACCCTGACGCGCATACACTCCGCCGACGACGGGCTGGGGGCAGAGCCAGGCGCTATGCGCGCTTGCTGCCTCCGCCGTAGTGGGCTGCGCAGGGCTCCGGGGGAGTCTTTGCGGTTAAAAGCCCACAGGACTGGGGTGCCTGACCAATTGGCTCCCAAAATGTCTGCGGCCTACAGGCCGCCCGCCGGGGCGCACGCGGTCGAATGCTGATAGCGACCCTGCGGCACCCAATCTAAGGCGGAGCCGGCATTCGTTGGTGGTTTTAGACGGTAGTCCTTTACTGGTTAGTCCGTCATCGCCCCTAGTTTCCCCCAGGACTAGGTGGCATGCGTAAAAGCATTTCCCCAACGTTAAAAAAAAAAAGGCTATGTGTTGTCCATAAATCGTACTGCAGTTAGTATTTAAAAAAATAAGTCTCAGTAGTATTTTTTTTCTACGTATTAAAAATTCGTATCACACTCGGAATTAAACTCTGAGCGATTTCCCGCTATTGATTTACCTATACAATTTAGTCTCGAGTAAATATTATGTTTGGTTCTTAAATAGAACAAAATCTTCAGTCTTAACAATAGTTAAATGCATGTAGTCACTAAATCAAGGCAGTTTTACTGAAAAAGGAAAAAACATGTTTTAAAAAGGATCTGAAGGCACAGTTCATTATACATTCAACGCGTCCCCCGTACATCACTGCGCGTCACGTCAAGCCTCGAATTCCCGGAATTCTTTAACTCTTTGAACTGGAAAGAAATGAATTGTAGCAGTAACGCTTAGGTACTCGTATATTTACGGTTGCGGCCTGCGGTGTTCGCGTAGTGTCACACCGACAGTGACGAGGGTGGCTCGAGACTACCCTGTGGTAACCGATATTTAACTAAGCTGGAAGTGCTCTAAATACGATACTTAAGCAAAGTCATTAACATAATCTATTTAGACGACTACTGAACTTGTGCTATGATCAGAACCAGCTTATCTGGCGTAAGGTTACAAAATTAATAAATGTATTATAGGTAAAAAACTTAAGTAAGTCACCTGTTGTATGTAGTTGTGACGTGTTCGAATAGACAATACATGTTTAAAAGACACACACAAACAAAACAAATGTCTATTCGAACACGTCACAACTACATACGAGTACAACAGGTGAGTTACTTAAGTTTTTTACCTATACCTGTACGCCTAGTGTAAATAAATTCGATTTTGATACGTGACGTACGCGTTTTGGTTTTAGTCTCATTTTGTATTGGATTTAGAAAGAGCGTGCCAAGCGGGACGTTTTGGAAACTCAAAATCCTATACAAAATGAGACTTAACGCAAACGCGTTCGTCACGTTATGATGTCGATAAAATTTACACTAGGGGTACTGAATATTTATTAAAACAAAAACAACTCATCAGTTAGGAGAGCTATTCCTTTATTCTTTAAAATCGGAAAAAGTAATTTTATGCAAATTGTAAGTTTATGTTAATTAGAACGGACTTTTCAACTCTGATTTAGAATACAAATTATTCAACCGTACTTACATAAAAGCCTTTAAATGTAGTTTGTTGCCCTCTCGTGACTTGAAACCCTCGTAACGCTTAGGATTTTATTCCTATTTAAATTTTTTGCTCGTTAATGGTATACCTAAATATTTTCTTATGTGCTTTTATTCGTCGTACAACTCTTACTGGTTGTTACAAAACAATATATAAATTGATCAAAAATGTAGGCCCCTATTAAAAAATACATACCGTGTGTTAATCTAATACGGGCAAATCTCTTAACGGTGGTTAGCAATGGATATACTTCAGAAGTATATTTAGATAAATTATGCTTAAAATTACTATTAAAATGTTATCTATACAAAGTAATTCAGCCTGTAATGTAATAACACACTCGATTTAAAACATTAAACGCAGTGTAATACTAATGCGATTGTTTGTGCACATACTGGCCTTAGCGTCTATTTCAGACGATCTATAGTGCAATGTCCACAAAACATCTTTTTTGGTGACTGAAAAGACCGATGCGAGAGCGGCATACTTTGCCACAGAGCTGGCAAGGGAAGTTCGCGACGGATTGTGACGTTTCGCTACGGTGCCTTTTTTCCCTTTTGTCTGCCAGTGCCGCAAACCAGGCCTCGTCGCAGAACTTGCGACTATCTCCAACGCACTTGCGCCACTCCGTTCGCTTCTCCCAGTTTCGGTGGTCGATCTTAAAAGCTGCCATATCCCTCTTGGCGCAGTCTTTAAAGCGAAGCAATGGCCTCCCAGCATCTCTTGTCGCATTCGCTACCGCACCTAGAAGAACACGGCGTGGCAGTCGAGAAGGTTCCATCCTGTACACATGCCCCAGCCAACGCAGTCGCCTCTGTTTAAGAAGCGCGGTCAGGCTGGGCAGCTGTGCGATTTCTAGAACCTTTTGGTTTGTCACCCTGTCCTGCCATGATATGCCCAAGATCTTTCATAAGCAGCGCGTATAGAAGGAGTTGACGCGGCGTTGTTTGTGCACATCTTAAATAATCGTTTGTTACTAAGCAGGGATCGCTTTAGATGGCTATTCTGAGATGGCATCCATGTTTGCAGAACATTGCTGCTAGTTACATTTTCAAAAAAATATTATTGAGTCATAATTAAAAGCGGTGATGGCCGAGTGGATATGACATCCGACTTTCAATCCGGAGGTCGCGGGCTCAAATCCTGGCTCGTATCTATGAGTTTTTCGGAACTTATGTACGAAATATCATTTGACATTTACCACTAGCTTTTCGTTAAAGGAAAACATCTTGTGGAAACCTGCATACACCTGCGGATAAATTCAAAGGTGTATGCGAAGTCTTCAATCCGCATTGGGGACTATAGCCCAAGCCCTCTCGCACATGAGAGGAGGCCTGTGCACAGTAGTGGGACGTATATAGGCTGAATTAGTATTATTATAAATAAGAGTAACGTAAAAAAACTCTTAATTAATTATTGCGTCTCTTAACTAATTACTGCTATGTCTGATTTAATTTATTGCCCATATATTGGACTTACACCCTCTATACGAGTATACGAAGTCGTGTTGAAAAAATCATAAATATTGAATTCAAGCTAATCTTCATGCATGGATAGATTCTTATGGAATAAATTTATCTGTTAATAGACATTTTCAGCTGTTCTATTTTTTATGCTAAGGAACATCCTTCAACTTTCCGTACTGATATGTCCCATATCATATTGCTTAGCTATATTATTTTACTTTTACTATTTATTTAATATTTTATTTTCTCTGCAATGAAACTGATATAATGGACGCTTACAAAAATATTTATTGGGCAATTTTCATGAAACTACCTAACTTAAAATATGTAACAACTTATCAATGTATCTTGTTTTGCTTATCAAATAACAACTCAACCGTATACTGCGCTTAAAAACAGCACGCGCGTTTGATCTACTTCGTCTGAAAGTTCATTGTCAATTCCTGTATCTTTCACAATAAAACAAGGTCATTTTTCTCGACAAAGGTGTAGCCTTCACCGAGAAAATTCAATACGCATTTTGAGCGCTGTTTGCCAACGAGTCAAAGTGGAAGACAGAACATTACCCCGGTTTTGTGGGCTTACGCTTCAAATTCAAATTTGTGACGCTCAACTCCACAATCGTAGTCTTACCAAATTTGGTTTCGTGATTATAACGGTTTCCCTTAAAATTAATTACATTAGTAGATAATTTATTTTGTCAAATAGGAATAAAGCTTTACTTTGATATGACGGCGCAAAATTAACATCCAGTTTAAATATCACTAATGCTTTTGTAAAGTTTTTAAGAGTGGTATTTTATTGGAAAAAAGGTTCCATAAACCCCTCATGGTCTCGGAATGAAAGATTTAGGGAGTTGCTCTTGACCCCTTTAATAGTGGCACCGAGAGGAACGGTCTTCAAAGCGTTATTCAATAAAATACGTGATCGGCGTGCGTATGTGTTCCGGCTCCCGTGTATAAACGCTGAATATTCCATGATGATGGATACCGTACTGTTATATTGGTTCATCGCTTTTGAATTGGTTTGGTCATGAAAACGCGATTGCCATTATTTTTGTATACCTACGCTCACTCTATTATAATTGAGATTTTATTATTAATTGACACTAGGGAAATTGTTTTTGTGCCAATGTCTTGTATTATAATATTAATGCGGTCTCGGTAATTACCTTTGTCTCTCTATGTGTCTATGTCATGATGACACGCAGATTTGTCAAATCTAACCTTTAATAACATGACAATACGATTCAAGGCCCGCGCCTTTGGGAATAACACGATCTACACCTCTTGAAACTTGGTACCTATGTCTTAGTCTTACTCCCGGTGAAGGACATATATATAGTTTTTTTTTCTTTTATGAAAGCAAACAGCCTTTTACAAATATATCTAAAATTACCACCACAAAATCATCAAGAAAGTCGTCATTCTACGCAAACGAAGTCACGGGCAGAAGCTAGCTGAATATAGACATTTAATTGAAGAACAAGAAAAACATTCTTAGAATTCCCATGATCTGTACAAAAAAATACTTCATGGTTATTCGTAATAGGTATTACTAGTCGACTAGGTCAGGTGTCAGAAAGAAGCTTGTGTAAAATTCATCCTGGTAAAAGTATATCGGTATTGACTTGTGTGGTGTATTAACGTACTTACACTATTACACTGTATTAACGTACTCAGTACTAGTAACGTGTGTAATTTGTATTATTTTAACATTTTCCTTGGATTTCCGGAAGTTTGATTACCAATTAATTAATTAATTGAAAGCAAGACAATTTGAAATTGACGTGCAGTCGCCATTAGATAATATATCGGAGCTGACAAGGCGCTCAAAAATATCTGAACATGGACTTAACATCGTGTACTGGACTGGACTGGATAATGGACTTAACATAAAAGACGTGTGTTGTTTTCAGTATTTGTGATCACCTTGGCCTCTCCAATATATTTGCTAGCGACAGTACATTACAATTATTAAAAATTATTACTTAACAGATTACACATACTCGTACTCACTCAGCTGTACTTGCTTATTATTACGATCCCTTTGTTTTCTTGCTTGTTGCTTACTTACTATAGATAAATATAAGCACTTTCGCATTCATGCCAGAATGTAACAAATACGTTTTCACAGTGATAAACGAGAAAGGTACGCACCGTCGTGCCGATATGTTTAAGGCAGTAACTTAAGTTGTAAAAAATTACTTGCCAGATTTGTGATTGCGAGTTCCGGACGTGTGACTAATGGCGCCCGCCGTCCTAACTGGCACTTAAATTAGTTACCAACTTCGCGGCTATCTAAACAATTTTTAAACGAGAAACTTTTCAGTTTAACTGCATTTCAGATTCAGGACAAACTTGACGGAGACTTGTTTTTTGAGAATTATGTTTCAAGGATTTTCCAGGAAGAAATTGGTGAGGAACGTGATTGTGTGTGTTTACTATTGGAAAATAGGAACTCCTTAATTTTATTGTCTTTGATTAGTGCGATAGTTAATCCTGAAATAAATATGTGTGAATGGATTATATCTGTTGGAACTAGTTTTAAGGCTAAGCCTTTCTAACCTTTTCGGTAGTGCCCTGTCTACGAAGCAGGAAGTCCCGGGTTTGAATCCTGGTAAGGGCATTAATTTGTGTGTTCATCAGTTTCGTCACGAATGTTTGTTCCTGAGTTATGGATGTTATATATATATATATATATATATATATATATATATATATATATATATATATATATATATATATATATATATAGGTAGTAAAAGCTTTGCTTAGAGTGGGGCTAGGTCGATCTGAGTAAGATTGTCCCCAAAATATTTATTTATTTATTTACATCCAGCCTTAAAACCTAAAGTTTTTTTATGTTAAAGTTTGGTATGTACAAATATTGTAAATTGTGTGTAATAGTTTTGCCCATAGTAAATTTGACAGAGATGAATATATTTTTCCTCAGTCTCCTGCTGACCACGAACACTGTGACGAGTTTTAAACTTCAGGATGTATTTTATATTCTTATACGCGATATAATCCGTTTATATAGTTTTTGTAAATTGTATTCACAGTATGTTTTTTTTAAATATTTTATATTTATTATAAAAACTATTTTTCAATGTGGGTATATAAGTTTTTATTTACAATAAAAATATACAAAATGGATATAGTCGTGCGTACTCTAACTAGCATAAATCTAAAATAGGCCCTTGAGGCATTTTACCAAGAATGCTGGCGGCATTTCCTCGTTGTATCGCAATACTGATACGTTGTGCGTGGAAGCTGCCAGCTCTTCGGTCACCCATAACCATTTAAGAACCAAATTCTCAAATTTAGTATATATTTTAGGAAGTATCATTTGCAAGATTTCATAACTAAAACTTGGAAAATCGAAACAATTTTATGATTCACAATTTACAAATTCAGGGTCAGTTACACTTAACCATCTGTCACCGTTAAAAGATTCGCTTAATTTTATAACTAATCTTTTTGTTTTCCTCTATTGAAATCTAATATAAGATCAACAGCAAAAAAGTTCCGAGCACTTGCCACTCTTGTTTACTTTTTTGCTTGCAGACATTTGCCCTGAAGCGAGATCTAACCCTATATGTGAATGAAAGTAAAATGCTAGAAAATCCAGACGCAATAAGGAAATATTAAAAAAAAACAAAGCTCATAGATTTTAAAGTAAAAAAACCGGCCAAGAGCATGTCGGGCCATGCTCAGAGTAGGGTTCCGTAGATACTCTTCCGTCATAATAAGCTAAATTGGAGCTTAAAGTATAGTAGATTGAACAACCAAGGGATGAACTGTGGATGTACGTCTTTTTACTATGAAGGGGAAACTTTTTGCGATAACTCAAAAACAGCTAAACTGATCATGTCCGCTATAGTTTTCATTTAATGTCTTTCTTAAGCTCTACTTCCACGATTTTTTTCATATTTTTTGGACCTATGGTTCAAAAGTTAGAGGGGGGGGGACACATTTTTTTTCTTTCGGAGCGATTATCTCCGAATATATTCACTTTATCAAAAAATGTTTCTTAAAAACCCCTATTAGTTTTGAAAGACCTTTCCAACGATACCCCACACTCTAGGGTTGAAGCGAAAAAAAAATTTCACCCCCACTTTACGTGTAGGGGAGGTACCCTAAAAAAATTAAATTTTTAGATTTTATTGTACGACTTTGTCGGCTTTATTGATTTATATATCCATGCCAAATTTCAGCTTTCTAGCACTAACGACCACGGAGCAAAGCCTCGGACAGACAGACAGACAGACAGACAGACGGACATGGCGAAACTATAAGGGTTCCTAATTGACTACGGAACCCTAAAAAACACATAGAATTCCACAGGGCCTAGATGGCTTAGCCAAGGGCATAGCCAAGATCGATCGATTGCGCTGTAACGAACGAAACGGTAATGTCTCTCTCACTCTTCCATATCAGTGCAACCGAGACATTAGCGTTTCGTACTCTACGGTGCAAACGATTAGCATCTTGGCTAGGCCTCCAGTTCGGATAGTGTTTCGTAAATTTAATTAACTTAATTTTATAAATGGCTATAACCGGGGACGGTTAATAAGGGTCCTGTGTTTTACGCGAAAACAGCCGTAAGGGAAAAGAACACTCACTGGAAAAACTATTGAGGTCGCGCGCACGTTGCATCTCAAACGCATGCCGGAAACGAACTATTGATATGGCGCACGCGAGGTGATTGAGTGATTGATTTAGAGTGAATGTGATGAATGGTGAGTGTATGAAGATTAAGGGGTTCACAGACGTGTGTATGATGAAGGTGTGTCTACACGTCTGTGTGGAATTGTAGGTTAAGGAGGTGCTACAGGCTCCCCCTTCGGGCCATGGGGACGTCCTCGCCCATGGGCCGACTCACAGGTTGCTTCTTGCGTGGTCTTCCTCTCTTCTTCTCACCAGCTGCAGGTGTAGTAGGAGTGACAGGTGTGCGCTTGGGCGGTCTACCTCTCTTGCGTTGTGGCATGACGGGTTCTGCAGGTTCATCACCACTCTTCTGATGGTATGTTGTCAAGTCTGATACATGATACTTACCAACAGTTTCACCATTGTTTGTTATTAAGTAGGTAGTCGGACTGACCACCTTTGATATAATGTATGGTCCGTCACGTCGGGGTGCAAATTTGCTAGTTATGCCTTTTGTTTGGTTACTTAAAACGTGTGTTTTCAAGAGGACCTTGTCTCCAATGTTAAAATTTTCATGAGGTCTACGCCTTTGGTCTGCATAGATCTTTCTGCGATTCTGTTGTTGGAGATTGTGTTCTTGGGCTTCGGCGAGGTTGTCACTGAGTCTCAACAGGTAGGGCGTTATCTGGGGTATAAAATTCTCAGCTTGGATAACTGCCCGTAGATCATGCTTATTCTCTATGGGTGATCGCATCTCTCTCCCGAAGGCGAGGTAAGCAGGCGACTTTGCGGTGCTTTGGGTGACAGCGCTATTCATGGCAAAGCGTACAGCAGGTAGGGCACTCGGCCAGTTGGTGTGGTTCCCCTCAACTATGATGGCAAGTTGACTCTTGAGGTCTCTGTTCTTTCTCTCTACTGGGTTTGCTTCTGGATGGTAAAGAGGTATCAGATTCTGCTGAACTCCTAAGGTGTGCATAACTTTCTGCATGACCTGGGACACAAACTGCACACCATTGTCAGATATCACTCTCCTGGGAAATCCATATCTGAGGAAGACTTCTTCAACCAGGGTTCTGGCGCAAGCTTCTGCTGTTGCTGTAGTCAATGGGAAGAGCTCAACCCACTTAGTCGCAGTATCCTCTATAATGAAAATCCATCGTTCTTCTTTTTCCCCAGTAGGTAAAGGCCCAAATAGGTCCATTGCGAGAACCTCAAATCTCTGAGCTGGTACAGGGGTCTGCAGTAACCCTGCAGGCTTCAAGTTGGATGGTTTGTAGCGCTGGCACTCATTACAATCTCGTACATATTCTGTGATATATCTCTTCATACCGGGGAAGTAATACCTTTTACTTACTCGCTGGTATGTTCTTTCAACTCCCATGTGTCCGGCTGTAGGAGCATCATGTAGTTCCTTTAGGATCTCCTTTCTCATGGACTGTGGTATGACTAGCTGAGGGTCGTCACTCTCGACGTCAGGGTTAAAGTGGTATAGCACTCCCTGTGACATATAGTAGCCTCTCTCAGTCCAGCGTGTAGCAGCCTCTATGTTGTCGTTTTCAAAGTCCCTGGCAATCTTCCAGATTTCTGGGTCCTCTGCTTGTGCGCTCCGTAGGTCTGTAGGTGACATGTGTGGTATATCTACTATGACGGTGCATAGGTTACAGGCATCTTTAGTAATATCATCACACACAGGTCTGCTCAGGGTGTCAGCAACAACATTCTTGCTTCCGGGTTGGTACTCGATTTTCAAGTTGTAAGCCTGTATCTTCAGAGCCCATCGCGCGAGGCGCCCTGTAGGCGTCTTGAGGGTTAAAATCCATCGTAAAGGTTGGTGATCAGTGACGAGGACAACTTCTGAGCCTTCAATATACCCACGGAACTTGTCAAGGGCCCACACGGCTGCTAGAGCTTCACGTTCTGTGGTCGTGTAATTCCGTTCGGCGCTCGTAAGTAGTCTGCTCGCATATTCTACAGGTCGCTCGTCGTAGCCTTCTCCTTGAAGCAGGACCGCTCCTAAGGCGTATGCACTCGCATCAACTCTGAGAATAAAACGCAAAGTATAATCAACCTGCCGTAAGATTGGGGCAGATGCCAGACGTTTTTTCAACTCCTTGAACGCGTTGACTTGATCTTCTCCCCAGATCCAGTTCTGGTTCTTTTTTAGTAACATTGTTAGTGGTCTTGCTATCTTGGCGAAATCTGGTATGAATTTCCGAAACCAGGAGCAAGTCTGGATGAAGGTCTTCAAATGTTTGTCATTGTGTGGTTCCTTCATCTCGTTGACGGCCTTAGTTTTCTCACTATCAGGTTGTATTCCATCAGCTGACAGAATGTGTCCGAGGTATTTCACCGATTCACATGCAAATGTGCTCTTTTCTCTGTTCACACGCAGCTTGAACAGTTTGAGTCTCTGAAATACAGCCTCAATATCTTCGAGGTGTTTCTCAAAACTGTCTGAGAGGATCAGGACATCATCAAGGTAGGCCAGTATTGTCACTTTGGGGAGGTTGGAACGAAATCTGTCCACTAGTCTTTGGAATGTCGATCCAGAGTTTCGGAGACCCATTGGCATCCGCTTGAAGCGGTACATCCCGAGTGGAGTCACAAATGAAGTTTTATCACGATCTTCTACTGCCACTGGTACTTGCCAATATCCAGCACAAAGGTCCAAAGCGGATATGTATTTAAACTTGCCGGTTCCATGTAAAATGTCATCTACTCTTGGTAGTGGGTATCGATCGGGCTTGGTTACCGCATTCAGCTTTCTGTAGTCAATGCAAACTCTTATGCTGTTGTCTCTCTTTGGTACCAGTACTACAGGAGCAGACCATGGAGATTCGCACTCCTCAATGATATCATCTTCCAGCATCTTCTCCAGTTCCACTCGCAGAGCTTCTTTCTTAGGTTCTGGTAATCTGTAAGGTGGCACAGAGATTGGCTGTATATTTTTATTGATCAACTCAATATGATGGACGGCATAAGTAGTTGGTTCTCCCCCTAGATTGAAAGTATCCCGATAACGGTCAAGGAGTGAAGACAACTTGTCCCGTTGTTCACTATTGAGTGTAGTGCCTTCATTATCACGAAGTGCCTGAGATGTCTCAATAGGTTTGCATGCAGCTATGGCTACTGTTTCATCTTCATACTGCAGTTCATACTGAATGTCCGGTTCACCTCTAAAGCTCCAGGTATGGTTATCAAAATCAGTCTTCAGTCCTGATCTGAATATGAAATCCATACCTAACAAAGTTTCATTATCAGTAGCGTCGGGGAAGATTATAAAACTCATAGGTATAGGTTTACTTTTTAAGACAACAATAGTGTCTATGGAGAGTATCTCTTCTACTACGGATCGACCTTTAGCATACTTAATATTTAAAGTGGAAGGGGTAAATGACTTACCACAGTTCTTCATTAATTTGTATAGACTTTCACCTGCAACACTCCTCTTCGCGCCCGTGTCGACGACTGCACGACCTTCGCGTCCACAGACGGTAATGGGAAGAATAGGTCGTGGCCTGTCAGCTTGTTGTCTCAGTAGAAGGTAGTCGCTTGGTGTAAGTGTAAGTGTATCTGTGTGTGTGTATATCTCGCGCGCGCACATATCGACAGGCGTCGTAGCCTCCGTCGTAGCAGATGGATCTTCCGTAGAGAATGCGCAGAATGCAACACTCGTGCCACTCCCCGCAGCGCCGGAGTCTTGCTTGCATCGCGGGCAGTTGGCGCGTATCACGCCGGGGGTTCCACATCCGTAACACGAGAACTTTTCACTTTTTGCAATGTCACTATTGTCGGTAGGAGTAACCGCCGTATCAGAACGTTTCGCGAGTAGCCATTTGCAATTATCTTTATTATGTCCGAATAACTTGCAATAATTACAAAAACGACTTGGTTTTGGTTTCGTACTAGAGTTCGTATCGTTCGGCACTTTATTTTCGCTTGTAGCACTTTGTCGCGTAAAGGTTTTTTGTTTTAATTGTTTACTATCGGAAAACGTGGTATTTGTTGACTTATTTTCGGGATTTCGGTCGTTAACGTTATTTCCTACATGTCGAGTGACAGATCGGCCATTGACAGCGTTGACGTTGACGTTTGGCACATTCGCGGACGTCGTTCCATTCGTCTCGTTCATTTCGGCCAATGAATCTTCGACCGATCGAGTTTTCCGTAGTAGATCGTTGAACGATGTGACGCTTTCGCGAGGGACTCGTTTCCGGATCCGCCGGTTTAACAAGCCATAGACAATGTCGATTTGAATGGTTTCCTCTAACGAATATGGCAGCTGAGCTATCAATGCACGAGTTTTACATATAAAAATTTCTGTCTTTTCGTCACTTTGTTCTTCTCGAAATATCTCTCGAAATATGAGGAAAGGTGCTTTCCGTTTGCCAAATGCATGTTGTAGGTCGGCAATGGCCTCGTTCCACGTTTTGACGTTTTTACGAACACCATTCCACCACGTTGCTATTGATATGGCGCACGCGAGGTGATTGAGTGATTGATTTAGAGTGAATGTGATGAATGGTGAGTGTATGAAGATTAAGGGGTTCACAGACGTGTGTATGATGAAGGTGTGTCTACACGTCTGTGTGGAATTGTAGGTTAAGGAGGTGCTACATGGCTTATTTTTTTACAATGAACAAAAGCAAGTGTGCAACTTATGTGTTATAAATTTGTAACACAATTAACAACAATGCGTAGGCATCATTACAAGGATAATTATTTTCTGTTACGGAATAAAAGTATGTTGTTTTAACGCGAGCTGAGATTAAGTAATTTCAAGACATTGCATAAAATTTACTTCAGTTTTATTTATTTATAGTTGTAACAACGGATTGTTTTATTATTGTGTTGGGCTAAATCCAAGTCAATCGCATTATCATAAATCGGGCGGGAGTGCACGGCGGCTCGTTGGCGGGCGGCCAGGCTGCAAGCTGATTCTACAAAATGATGGCTCCCGTTGACATGACTTGACGCAAGCATTCGGAGACCCTTCAGAATTGTGCAACTTAGCGATTCACTAGGTCAGCGAAGTGGAAAAATCGGCACCCTGGCAGGTTTTAACAAACCTGACGGGGCGGAAATAATAAACGATTGAACTGATTGATCGTTTTATCATAGAAAAGATGCCTTTGACGTTTATTTCACCCTTTTAATTTTCATCGCACTGATTGGCAGTAGGTAGTATTAAGAAAAATGTTTTTTTTTACTCATAATGATAAAGAGAAAGTTGAAAACTATACCAACAAGTTATGTGATTGAATATAATTGACACGTTTTACGTTCCTAATTAGTAAGGTTTTATATTCATTTTCATAATTTACTTGCGTATTAATCATTGCTCTCATTCTTAAGTGTACCTACATATAACTAACTCATTGCCATTTTTTTAATAAACAGGTCTGTCCTATTTGTGTTTCTATTTTATTTAAGCTTTTCTTTCTTTTTTAAGCAATTTAAACGGAAAAACTAGAAATTCGCGGATATTCTCCTCTCAACTTTGTCTATAACAAGTAGCCTATCACGGTTGTCGGATTTCGGCACGAAATGTCACTAAAATAGCTGAGGATACTTTGGGAACTTGGGAAAGGATACTTTTAATTAACACGCTTATCTACCAAGCGTCACATTTTTAAATGTGTGTTTAGTTGACCGACAGTTTAGGTTAAATCAAACCTTAGCAAATGTTTTGCTGGCATACTAAAAGTAATTCTAAAATAAACTATAACGCAAAATCACAAACAATTAAAACAATAGGTATTATGTATAATTTTTGTATGCATTAATATTAAAAATACATATATATGCATTTTAATGACTATTTTATATTTATGTGTATATAGATTTATGTGTATGTTATAGTTTGCGTATTCATACTACTGGTTTTGTACTTTTTATTTTACTTTATTATTATTTATTGTTCTCTTCCTACTTTTATGTGTATCCAAAATTCTCATATTGCTACCTATACTGTCCATATTGATTTGTCTTTCACCTGTTAGTGTTTAATCCTTTCGCATTTTTTCAAAGGTTACCTGGAAGAGATCCCTTTTAGGGATAAGTTTGCCTTTGTACATAAAAATATTTTTTTTGTTTTGTTTTGTATTTATGTGCAAAAAGTGACATATATACATACATACTCACGTAAGAAATATTTAAAAAGAAATAAGATTTATCTTTTATTTAAATTTGTTATTCATTACTTAATAAGTATATCATCGAATGGGGCGCCGCCATAATGTTTTACTTATTGATACATCCACATGGAAATTAAATGCAAGCGGGATCGACCGTAGGCTCGGATATTGCACGTTCACACACCCGCGGAGCCCAGAATTATGTTTAGTATGCCGACGATGCTGTGGCTATATTTCGTGACACACCTGGCCAATTTACTCTACGAATTTTATTGTGACAATGGTTTGCTTTGAATATTAAAAGCCAAGCGTAAGAGAGTATAAATATTCTGAAAAAGGTTTCCGTAAAAATATTCCAAAATTCAGATTACTTATGTTAATCCTTGTAATACACATAGAAGAGCAAAGGGTTAAATCGGTTTTAAGGTAACTTGATAACCCCTTTGTCTTAAGTTTCTTTTAAAAATGTTATTATCTAAAGCGAAAATGAGACAAGCGGCTTTATTTACCCAGAGCGCGCTCAATCCCTCGGTCGCCTAACTATTACACAACTAAGTAACTTTGCAGGAAAATTTCAAGATTAAATCTCGTGTAAGTTTGTGGTGTCGAGAAAATACCACAAATATTAGCAAGGTATCTGCGAAGAATTATTTAGTTAACACGATAGTGGACGTCGGCTTTTCCATACAAACGTAGTCACCATTTTCCTTGCTAGATATTGACTTTATGGAAAATATTTTACCCAACATTATCTATGCCCCATCGTTTGACTTTTTTCGAGTTTTTGATTAATGATTAATATCAAAAGTAATGAACGAAAAAGAATTTCTATCAAATTTTTTCAAAGTTCCTAACTCTTAAAATAATTTAATAGCTGTAGTTAATATAATATATGTACATCAAATTGCTTAAAAATATTTCCTTAAATTTTAATATTCAGAGAGGAGAACGAGGAATACGTTTGTATGGAGAAAAGGGCACGTGACTTTGTCTCCTTTCCTCTTAATAGGTACTAAATAATTGTATGAGATATACATATTTTTAAAATTTGCATGTCGCCTCCGCCTACGACTTCGTCTGCGTAGAAGACATTAAGTCATTATCATCCTAATTTTCACTTCTTAAAAAATTCTTGTTAGTTTAACTCTTCAACATTAAATGAATCTTTGTTTTAAATTTCAACGGTTTACCCTAAATATATGTACGAGCCTGTTTTATACTTACACTTGGATGTGAGCAAATTCAACTACCTCTCGCTGTGGAAATACTTGACGGGGTCCCTTATCTAGCAATGAACGGCACTTACCTGGTATAATAATTTACAGAAAATAAGATTAATAAATTTAAATTCTCCCTACTGAAATGAATACCTACCAATATTATTGCTTTGATAATGATCACAAACGTTCTTATAATTAATCTGAAATATTTAAAAGTACTTACTTGGTATGGAATACAGTACCGCCTACTTATTTAATTTATTTCATATTGAGGTATAAGCTCGCTTCTGGAATGCAATTAGTGCAAGTATTGCCTGAGATTTAATAACATATGCAAAAATATGAGAGGCTTTAATTACAATATATCAATACGCAAATACATTTAATAATAATTTATTTTGTACTTGTGTTTATAATTAAAAGATAATCAAATAATTGTTTGACATGATGCCCACGGCTACTTTCTATCACCTCACTGCCCGCCGTCGGCAGGGTGTTCATCCTCACACCCTAGAACCTAAATGGTCACGCACTGTCCGGTTTAAGAGGAACTTCCTACCGCGCACGCTCCGGTTGTGGAATGAACTACCTACCTGCCGAGATTTTCCCGAGGGTCTACAGTATGAGGTTCTTCAAAAAAGGAGTGTACAGATTTTTAAAGGGTCGGCAACGCGCATGTAACACCTATGGACTTGCAGGCGTCCATAGGCTACGGTGACTGCTTGCCATCAGACGGGCCGTATGCTTGCTTGTCACCGTCGTGGTATTAAAAAATGAGACGCATCGTCTTCAAAGCTTCTTTAAGTAGGATTTAATAATATTTAAAACCTATAAACATCGAGTGTTGAAAACTTTTACCCAACTTTAGGCGGCCAAAGTCACAGCGTAAGCTAGCTATAAAATATCTTGTAATATAATGCTAATGCAGGAATAACAAGGTAACAGATAAACATTCGGAATGCTCTAAAACTTGTTTGCCTAAGCGTTACTAAAAGCTAAGTTACATAGAATTTGCAAAGTTGTAAACTTAGGACTTGTTTGCCGGAGTTACGGCTAACTAGCAAGCGGCTAAATCTACGAGGTTTTTCTGAAACTTTATACAATTCTAGTAGTACCTAATACTTTACACACTTTACTTTATAAATTGTAAATAAAGACGTCTATTACAAAGAAGTGCTGATTCCGCGCCGAATTCGTAATGCGTTGGACTGGCAATTCTAAAATAAGTATTCGAATCTCACGTTGATGAATTTATGAAATATGATAAAATGGATAAACTTTTGACACTGACATATCCGATTCATATCTTACCTAGACCTATTTGACGTATTAAGTTCTAGACTGTAGAAATATTATATCTGTCTTTGGAAGAGTATTCCCTGATGGCAGGTAGGTACTTTTGGCGTGTTGTTTCATCCTAATTTAGTTTAATATAATTACCATAAGTTACATTCTCGTAGAGCCTTAAAAATCTGGTTAGATAATTAGAAGAGGTAAATGTTTTTGGAAAAGAAAATCGTTATTCGTAGGTACAAGAAATTTATTTGCATATCAATCAGCTTTCCTCTCGGGAAATGTGAAATAAAATTAGATATGACTTCCTGTAAACTGATGCGTAATTAATACATTTTATAAACTCGTACATTTTTTTACCATCGGTAATAATATTTTTTATCTATATATGTATATCCCACTGCTGAACACCAGCGGCGGTATCATGGTCGCATTTTTATCACTTGTTATGTCTGCATCACTTTCGCACTTACACGCTTATTAGAACGTGACAAGCATCATGACAGATGACAGACCTCTCATGCACGAAAAGTACCCTCTTCTTTCTTCCTATCCCTCTCTTCTCTTTTTTAACTTTTAAGCTATATAAATAAATAATTGTGTCTTGTCCACAGAGAAACCCGGATTACATCAGCAGCGGCACTTGCCGGAGGCACGGAGCGACCAGAGCCGGCGTTGACGTCTTCGTTTAGTTTTTTCAACTTGGTGCCGGGACCCACAGGGGGTAATGTTTGGAGACAAGTAGGCCATATTCATGGGCGCATGGTGAGGCTCCACACCATAGTGTGGCCCGGTGGTCGACTTGTAGCGCATGGCCAGTCTTCGGGCGCCCGCACCATATACCGCATCGTCACCGCCTTAGCACCACCATTTGTAATGGAAGGAGAACTAGACGAAGACGGTCAATGCTTAAGAGGACTCCCCTGCCATCGACCACAAACTTCCGATAAAGACAACCTCACCCTGGCTTTTAATGATTTGGAAAGAGATGATGATGACCATCAACCTACAGATTTTTTCTTTCCTACACCGAAACCTACGATTCTTCCGAAAATGGCTACTCACTGTTGCTATGGACTAGCGATGGATTTATTAGAAAATATTGCCCAGGAATTGGAATTTGATTTTCATCTATATCTAGTCGAAGATGGACTTTATGGATCTCGTAAGCTAGTGAGATCCTTTAGTAAACTGCATGAGTTCACAAACTTTTTGAATGATGAGCCCATGTTTACTATGTCAGAACACCTTAATTATCGAGCTCAGTTTCGGAATGGTTTCAAAGCCAATAGTAAAGAACAATATAGTGATCCAAATTATGATGATAATATAGACGAAGAGAGCCAGAAATGGAATGGAATTGTCGGAGATTTAGTATCTGGATCCGCCCACATGTCTTTCGCGGCACTCAGCGTGTCTGCGGCACGCGCAGAAGTGATTGACTTCAGTCAACCTTATTTTTATAGTGGCATATCACTTTTAGCAGCTCCGAACCAAAAGGCCGATATACCATTATTAGCGTTTCTACTGCCATTTTCAACTGAATTATGGATTGCCATATTTTTGTCTCTAAATGTGACCGCCATCGCGGTTGCTATATATGAATGGCTGTCACCTTTTGGTTTAAATCCTTGGGGCCGACAAAGGTCAAAGAACTTTAGCCTTTCTAGCGCGCTATGGGTGATGTGGGGTCTTTTATGTGGACATTTAGTAGCATTTAAAGCTCCTAAGAGTTGGCCTAATAAGTTCCTTATAAATGTCTGGGGTGGCTTTTCTGTGATATTCGTTGCCAGTTACACTGCCAATATTGCCGCTCTAATAGCAGGATTATTTTTTCACAATGCTGTTGATGACTATCAAGGACGAAATAACGTATGTAACACACACTTATATTGTGTACTAATGTTTTAAATTTGATAACATAAATATGTGAACATTTTGTTTTAGTGGCTTTCTTTGCGAGTGGGTACAGCAAAATCATCCATATCGGAGTACTACGTTCAAAGAGGCAATCCACAATTGGCACAAAGGATGAGAGGCTACGCACTTCAGAACATTGAAGAAGGCATTCAACGATTGAGGTATGATATAAATATTTGGTATACGATTACGGAATATCTGACTAATGGGTAATCTTTCGTTTTTATAAAGGCTTTTATTTGAGCTCATATACTCATACATATTTAAATCGCTTATAGATATTTTAAAAATAAGTACCTAGCAGTGGTTATATGGAATCATAAAACTTTCTGATTCAGTGTACTGTGGATTTATCAGTCAGGCACTTTATATGATTCAGTAGGTTTTATTTTATTTTCTGATTCAGCGCCTGCATCTGCATTTGAACAATTAGCACCATAAACATCCATTCAGACCACAGCTCTATTAACTTTTATTCTACGGGAAGGGTACTGAAACAAACATTCCACTCGTTATTATAAAGTCGTGTAGGTTGCGCGCGGCTCCGGAAAACAACACCTTATTCTTAATAGGATTGGTCTATTTTTTCCGTAATCGTCGTATCCTGGCGTTGGAGTTTATTTTACTTTCCATTTCGAGTTTTAAGGTTTCACTCGGGTTTTATTTTCGCACTTCGTGTTTATGAGGCAGGCCACGGTATTTATATTCACGGCCCGTAATAATGTTTAGCGTGCTTATATGATGATTATCATGTAATTTGATGGTACTTTCATATATGGTATTTGTGTATTTCAGGAATCGAACGTTGGACCTTTTGATAGCAGATACTCCTGTTTTAGACTACTACCGCGCCACTGATCACGGCTGCAAGCTGCAGCGGGTAGGAGACCACGCTTTCATAGAAGACACTTATGCAATAGGAATGGCCAAGGGATTTCCTTTACAGGTATATTTTGAATGTGGTTCTCCGTCTTGTTATATAGTCTTAGTTTTCGAACACTCTTATGTTGTCTGAATAAGCATTATAAACTCAAATTAAATTACTTTATCAACCTAATTGTGCCACTACTAAAATGCTGGGCAACGAAAGTGACGGATGAAAGAAGAGTGCACGCAGCGGAAATAAATTGAGAGAAGGATTGGATAAAGAATGTGTATATAAGGGGAAGTTTGAAAGTAGCACCGGTAGCAGAGAAGACAAGGAGTTGTAGGTTAGCGCGGTATGGGCATGTAATAAGGAGGGTTGAATGTCATATAGGAAAATAATGTTAGAGACTGTGGTTAGAGATGAATGTTGATGGTCGGAGAGCGGATGGTAGATCCAAGAAACGATGGATGGATTGTGTGAAAGAGGATATGAAAAGAAAGGAGTGAGTGCTGAGGTGATTAAAAATAGAGAAAGGAAGAGAATAACATGTTGTGCCGACTCCATATAACATGGGAAGGGCAGGCACATAGGGCAGGAATAAGAAGATAGGTAACTATTTTGTTAAGATACCAGCGGAAAAGTTAGTTTACGTTTGCTGTCGATCTAAAATGAAAGTTACTGTGTCAGATGTATAAAGTAGTGGAGGAAAGTTATTATACGAGTACCTATTTGTAGAGTTACAAGAAAGGGCTTTATCATTTTGCGAGCTTAGATGTACACCATATTAGTATTGCGGGCATTACACGTGACTAAAAAGTGAACAGAGGTATTGCGGGCATTACGGGTGACTGAAAAGTGAACGGTGATATAAAATATCTGCTCGTCTTGCCGAAGTCTAAAAATAGCACGAGACGTTAACGAATTCAACTTTTACGTCCTAATTTACGTATTTATTGCTCGAAGCACAGGAAATTATATGTGAGCTTAACTCGTAAGCATCTCATTTGTATCAGTTCCGAACGCTAGGAAAGCTAAAGTGGGCGGGATCAATCCACCCGGCGTGATTGCCATATACACGGTGTTTTTTTAACTCCGTTAACTTCGGTGTATGGCTAAGTACATTTGAGTACTGAATGGCTAAAATGTAAATCTAAACACTAACCAATATGTCAATAGGCCCTAAGGCAAGTGTACATACTCGTAACGGCCTTATCAGATAAAAATAAATCATTGATTATTTTTAAAATGGAATTAGTTAGAATACCGGTGTCTTTGAGAAAGTTACTTAATTTAAGCTTAGGAATGCACCCTTGAAATTAACGGACTTAAAAAAACACCGTGTAAATATAAACAAATACAAAGAACTCTTTCATATTTCTAATAATAATTTAATGATGCAAAGTTATTCTAAATTTCTTGTCTGACTCACTCATAAGATTACATTCATGCCGCTCCTTACAGTAGCTGAATACGCGAGAATAAATATTTATCTATAGTTATTGTTTGTCGAAATAATAGTTCTTACTAAATATCTCATACAATATACCGGGTGTTTCCTGTAACAGGAGTAATAAATAGACAAACCAATGATATGAGTGTATACTATATATCACACACATGTAAAGTATCCACATAATCGCAAGAAGGACTCGTGAAAAAGACTTTCGGATCGTGAAAGATTGATAGATGACGCACGCGAACTGCTAATGGTATGATCGATAGCGGGGTGTCGTGTCGCGCTGGCTTAGACGATTATACGTCATTTTATCATGACATCGTTCAATAAACCTCTGAGGTTTACGCGTTCAACGACATAAATCGACGCATCGTACAGCGTTTGTTTCAATTCGTGAGAGAACTTTTTCAATATTATTTTCAATTCGCTCCCAGTCGATAGAAAAGCAAAGGTTATGACTTTACTATTACTGAAATAAATATCATAAGACATTAATATAATGTTATTCAATACTTAGTCCCACAGTAAGCTCAATAGGCTTGTGTAGTGGGTACTTAGACAACGATATAGGTGTATAATGTATACATAATATATATTTATAAATACTTAAATACATAAAAAATACCCATGACAACGTGCTCATCACCCGAATAAAAACCCTTACCAGGATTTGAACCCGGAACCATCGACCATTATTTTCATGTAAATATGGCTGAGCTTATTATAAAGATATAATTTCAATTGTTACAGAAAAGTATATCAGCGGCGATAGCCAAGTATTCAACGAATGGGTATATGGATATATTAACTGATAAGTGGTATGGAGGATTACCATGTTTCAAATTGAGCCAAGACTATGGAATTCAGCCAAAACCGCTTGGTAAGTTTCCAATTAATAAGTTTTTCTGTTAGTATTTAACGTAAATTAGTTGTAAGCAATTTGTTCGAGAGAGCTCGTGAATTATCACAGGCTAGTTGGGAATGGTGTCGTATATCACTATTTTATGCGTGTTCGCTACATCCACGCAGTCAGCTGGCTCGTCTCTGGCGGAAATTTCATTAGAATTTATCGCCACCCGCGTTAATCCGACCCCTCAGCGGGAGGGGGGAGGGGAACCGCCAGGCGACCTAAAAGATTAAACATAGGATTTATCGTTAAAAAAGAATCGCTCACTCACAATGTGCTTATTTCCTGTTTGTTTTGTAAAGAGGTGCTCAAAATGACATTATGCATGGGAGACATATCACCATGTAATAGGCCAATTCGAACACACAACACTGATATCAGAATGACATCTAACTAATGTCATTCAGTTATCGTGCATTTCGCTCGTACTTGTCTGTACAAGTATTGGCGCGGGCGAGATGCACGATAAGTAAATAACATGATTCAAATAATAATATTGATGTTCTGATGTACTGACATGACACACTGGTACTGTACGTTCGAATTGGCCTGTATGACTAGCCAATAAATTATATGACTACCCAACACTGAAATTCCTGTGATTCATATATAGAAATAGATATCCTTAAAAATAATTAAATAGAATAAAAATAACTTCTCACATTCATCAAAGTGAGTACTTAAGTAAGCACTCTATGTGGTCACTATTACGTTACGTACCACAGTGGTGCTGCATTTGTATCTTCTAGATTTTAAATTATACATTTTTGTTTCTCAATTTTGTCCAGCCTAGTTTGACTTTTATGATTTTGTCCATTAAGCTTTGTACAGTAACTTAATTCAGTAGGTAACTGAATACCTTTATACATATTTATTATTTGCCAAATAATTTTATAAGTTGCCAAGCTGCGCAGAGAATCGACTCGATACTTTGAGTCGGACATGTAAATTTCCTGATTTTTGACGGTAACTTTTTTATTGTCTTTACAATTTTGATTCAACATTCTTCCCAGATTTCAAACCTTCTTGTTACAAAAAACATTGTTGAGAAACAGAAAATTGTTAATGTCCGAATTCGAGTATGGCGTCGATCCACTGTGCCCTCTATAAAAATGTATGAAATGGGTCGAACGTGATGTTAGTATTTCGGCTACCTTTTGTATTCTGCGCAAGTAATACATAATTGCACGAAGAGGAAAAATGGGCCGTTAAATTATACTTAGTAACGCTTTGTATTTACGTCAGTATTCGCATTCCAATAATAAGCTTACGATGTTGTGAAACTTGAGAATTATATGTGAAAGTTTTACCTAAAGAGCAACTGCTTATTATTTTGTTATATTTTGCTTTGCTTTTGAATGAATGAATGAATGAATGAATAATGCTTTTATTTGAAACACATACACAACAACATTAAAATAGGCTTAAATGTAGGTAGTTTAGAAGTTACAGTACTGCTGGTGGTTCCAGAAAAGGATAACACTCAGCATGAGTCGTAGCACATGAGTAGTGTTACGACGCTGATATTCATTGTACCCATTGACACGTAAAACACAGAACATAAAAACAGAACCGAAGCACTGCAGAATACAACAGAATGTGTAGTTGACATTCACAACGTATTTTATAGGTCTATAAATATATGTATTTAATTAGGAATTAGTAGGTATCTATATTCCAATAATTTACGTTATGATATTTCCAAAAATGGATTATTTTTGTAAACTAAAACATAAAATAATATAATCAAATACTAATTGACCTACTTAAATTGCAGGTTACCGAGTAGTCAGTTTTAAAACTTATAATTGGGTAATTAAAACATCTCGCTTGATTCTCCCTGATTATCCTGTGCATTAGGTAACTTTTTAACCGTACAAGGTATCATAAAATACATATTAATAATGTTTATTCATGAAATGAGATGAGTTTATTAGTTATATTATAAATTATAGAAAAAGTTATATAACAAATCTGTTTTCTTAGTATGTTGTATCTACAGACAATAAACAAGTCCAAATCGACAAAGATAGCGCTTGTCAATAACCACGAACATGTTGGAACTAGTTTGATCGGTACCGAGAACTTTTCCCCCAGTTTTCCCTTAATGTTCGCAGTTCAGGCATAGCGAGAGCGCGGGGATGTCAGTTCTATAGCTATAGTGCATAAGCGAATGAAGTGCTCTTGCTGCGGTCACGAAAATCCGTCTGGAGGCCGGTGTATTTCTACTTATTTATTACCATGAGCGAGGTACCCTACGAGCTTTAATATATCGGTAATAAATACGTAGCAGAATTTTCTTTTGAATGCCACTCTTGGATAAATCCACTTTACTAGCGATTTTTCATATTTTTAAACATGTCCATATTCTAAAATGTGAGCTCCAGTTTTTACCTGAGACTCTAGGGCTAATAATAGCTACTTACCAATTGAACCGGGTTAGCTTAGATGAATATTCAAATATAAAGAGACTGTTCTTACAGCTTTCAGCATCGAATTCATCACAGTTTTAGAAATCGACGTCATTTCCGACGCAATTCATGCCATTTCTACCAATAATTACGTGTAGAACAATTGATGTATAGGGAAAGGTAAAATAAATATACAATAACTAAGGTAACATAATATAACCATTTAGTGCAACGAGATTATAGGTCATTCAATGATGTTTGAGTAACTTGACATCGAGGTTGTTGTAAATAAGTAACCGGTTTAATAATGACCATAACAAAATATTCGCTACGCAAAATATCACTTTCTGACAATATTCTTCCAGATTACGAGTAATCAAAAGAAAAGTATAGTGTAGTATTCCGCGACATAATAACGTGTTAGTCAAATAGTGTGAACATTAACTTCTTCCTCGCGTTGTCCCGGCAATTTTCCACGGCTCATTGAACCTGGGGTCCGCTTGACAACTAATCCCAAGATTTGGCGTGGGTTTGGTTTTTACGAAAGCGACTGCCATCTGACCTTCCAACCCAGAGGGTAAACTAGGCCTTGTTGGGATTAGTCCGGTTTCCTCACGATGTTTTCCTTCACCGAAAAGCAACTGATAAATATCAAATGATATTTCGTAGATAACAGTTTTATAACAGTTAGTAGTTTATCGGGAGCTCAATCAAAACAATATAAAAGGTAATCACGGTTTATATACCGGTCGATTTAAGTGTACTGTAATATATAATTTAAGTGTCATTGGTACGAGCCGCGGTTTGAACCCGCTACCTCCGGTTTGCAAGTCGCACGCTTTTACCGCTAGGCCACCAGCGCGAACATTAACTGCGTGCAAAAAATACGTAAGTAACGGATTAGCACTAATTATTATACTATTTCGCGGATTAGCACAGCAATACGTTTGTTTTGATTAATATGGATTACCGCAAAGTGATTCTATTATTTTTTTCCAGATTTCTAGAAATATCTGCTTGCTTTGAATCATGTTTTCAAATGAAGACTTACAAAAAGTCAATTTCGATCAGCCTCTCTTTTTAATAATTTTAATTTAAGAAAATTGTAATTATGTAGGCATCCATCTCGGAGCTAAATTGCCTGAGACATAAATGTTAAACGTGTAATTTATTTGAGTTGGAGGTAGAAACGTCAGTTAATTGATGTTAATACAAAAATGGCGTTACGCGATCACCTTTCTGATTGGTATTCCAGCCAGAAAACACTCAATTACTTCCCATTTTTCCATCCATTCGATATGAAAGGTGAATGTATTCGCCAATCAATGAAAGGGTCTCGGGTTCGATTTCCGCCCAGCGACAAATATTTACGAGGGGAATAAAAAGCATCCTTACGTCTGGAAGGGGTCTGGGGATTAGTTTCCTTCAGAGCCACATTTATAAAACCGCTGCGGCGTGCAAACGAGTCTAGGCTTCTAGAATCAAGGAATGAAATGAGGTAAATGTTATTTTAATTTATACCCATTCAATATTGAATGATAAATATTCTTATACTAGACTAAAAAAACCTTGACGCCTTAAATTGATGACGTATAGTCGCAAAATAGCATCTGGCAAGATACTATAATCAAAAATGACGTAACGGTAGAACATACTTAGGTATTATTTGAATTTACATAAGTATGCTCTTCAGTTTATTTATAAGAAGTAAAGACTGAACTGAACTGAGCCACTGTTCCCTCCTTGACCCTACCTATACTCTGTATCTTTAGGTATTTAAAAAAAGGTAAACAAAATCTACCCTCAAATGGCTTCTTAAGCCAGCTGAGGGTAGATGAAAACATTACATGATCAAATAATGTAGGTTAAAGTCAGGTCGTTCAATGACAGAACCAGGCGGTTTTGTATTTGGTTGGTTAACCAATAAATTTTATATCTACCCGAACATTTACAAATTGTTTGTTTACTTTTATTTAAATACCTAAAGATACAGAGTATAAGTTATGGATTATAATGTTGCTAGTATGTTTTTTTATTTCAATTAAGAGTGGTTGATGTTCATAAATATTATTGCTTCATAACTATTATCATTTGAACAGCCATACTACAGGTACTACAGGTATTTAACTAACTCTCATGGACCGATATCAAGCCCATTAATAAAGGCGATTACGGTTTCTTGGTCAAATAGTTTAGACATTGTTAACAAGTTTGGTGGTTGTATCTTGCCCAACTTGCGGCATGTTATCAGATAGAAAAGTTATATTGTGTTAAATTGGAAATTATGATAGGTATGTTTATTAAATTAAAGGATGAGAAATATCAAATACAAAATTGTTGTGAATATGTATGTGCCTTTGGTTTATAGTTGTAGAACTTTATACTTTGTTGTTGTTCAGTTGCGATCGAAAATACGGGATTCATTTCAAGCAACTTTCTTTTTAAAAACCATCTTTTAAATGCATTCAACGATTTTCAATTAATATTTTTTTTATGAAAATGAATCGACGGACCTTGATGTAAGGCAGGTAAATTTAGCAGTTTATATTGACCACAAATACCTGCTTGATTAAGATTATATATTTTATTCACACATTATTAATTACATAATGCATAATGTTGAAAACGGGACTTAATCGCAAGTTAATTGTACAAAACTGTCAAGTAGATAAACAAGATCCAGTGCGGGTAGTTCGAAAAACTCGCGCAGCTAAAAGCTGTTGATGTTAATTTTAGCCGGTCTTTCTCCAAAACCATCGTAAAATGCCGTTCTCGAAACGTGGGAGGTAATTTTAAAACTGAATTATACGCGATTAAGTACCGCGTAATTCGAAATTAATTTTACGGTTTTTTTTTCAAGGTTTTATCTGTTGGTAGCTAAGATTAAAAGCTATCTCATTATCTGTGATTTTTCCTTACCGCCCAATTTGAATTAGCTATCTTGTACTTATATGTACGATTTTCCGCATCTTACTTTTACAAAGCAACTATAAAATTTTACAGCCTGATTGCATCAGTAGGGACTTACGTAGTAGGAAGGGCAGAACATCTTTTTGACGTCTTTGGGAACCTAGGTGATAATACAGTAGTAGTAGTAGTAGAGTAGAAGTTTTTTTGACGCGATTTTTTTTTTCTATATACGTGCTGGTCGTTCAAGTCGGCTAATCCTCCATACAAACGGCAAAAAATTTTCGCGTCAAAAATTTTTTCTTCTCCTTTGTTCTAATCAGGATACGATACCGAATATGCCCTTAAACGTATCTCCACTATTTTTGTTACATTCTGTATAAAATAAAAAGCCTTTAAACTCAAATACGTACTAAAGTTGCAATAGTCGTTGTTTTCTCAAATGAGCAAAGATCAACTAAGCCAATGAAAAATCCACAAGCAAATTAAGCAATCAATCAATTTTAACAATCGCTCAATTGGACATCTTACAAATTGGCAATCTGATGGATTGTGTAATGGGAGCCATACATCGCGGGGCATCGGAAATGAGTCTATTACGCAGAAGGATAGTCCCGTTGTATCCCTGACTATAAATATACACACTATACACATTTATACACATCAGGTACACTTGATATTCTGTGTGTATGTGAATACAAGTATTTCGTATGTATAAAATGACACCGTTGTTATATTTTATGCACTTCCAAAGAGAGCGAATTAATTATTTATCTGACCTTTTTTATTTTATATTAATAAAGCACGTGTTAACGGTATAGTGTCTACTGGTTAAATCAACGGTTAAGGTAACTTAATACTATTGAAAGTTTAAACGCTAGGTATCTATTATTGGCATGAGTAAGAACGTACGAAGCAAGGCAATAATTATTTTACAGTACATATGGTGCTATTTTATCGCCCTAGTATGGTAACTAGCACTATAGGTGCGTATGTCATAAATATAACTGTAAAACGTTGTACAATACACGTGCGAAAAGGTAATTCGTAACGAGTGGAGATAAATTAAAACACGACACGAGTTCCAATTTTTCGCACTTGTATCGTAATGTACTATATAATTATTTTCTGCTAATTAACGGTTGGTATAATAAACAAAACCTTATTAAAATAACTAAGCGCTGTTAGGCCCAATCGAACTGTAATTGTTGTATAAATCTAAACAATTAGGGTAATGAATTAGACAATATTTATTTTTATTTATTTATTTAAACTTTATTGCACAAATACAAGTAAAAAGTACAATAGGCGGACGTAATTCCTTGAGGCAATCTCTACCAGTCAACCACTGGGTCAAACAGAAAGTATCTAGGTAGTGGTTTTATTTTAATAGGGTATCTATTGTTTCCCATAAAGTTTTAAGTCATAATGTATTGTTTGTCCGCATTTTCGTTAGTCATATTTTGGTTTTACTCAGTAACGCGTAACTTTTCAGGATTTCCATAAAACAAACCTAACTTAACCTAACCTATCTATAAGATTCAGACGGTTTCAGAATTATGCCTATTGATAATCTGACAATCACTACATTTTGACTTTTAATAATTATGTCAAACAAAGGGATCTGATTTTAGTATCTGGGATGTGAAAGACTTCAAATACGAACCCTTTTATTTACATTTCTAATATAATTAGTATAAACAAACAACAGCTTACTAAATATTTGTCCGCCCTAAATAACCAGTAATATCCATTTGTAGGTGTAGCGGCTGTGGCGGGCGTGTTCCTCCTGCTCCTCGTGGGGATGATTGTTGGCTTCCTCATATTGATTCTGGAACACTTATTCTATAAATACACGTTGCCTGTTTTGCGACATCAACCAAAAGATGCTGTTTGGAGGAGCCGAAATGTTATGTTTTTCAGTCAGGTAAGAGTTACATTGTAAAAGATCGAATTAAAAGGTTTCATTGAAGACTATTCTTACAAATAAACGATTGACATAAAATGAAGTATTAGATAAATTCTGTGACATAATTGTCCGAAAGTTACTTTGTCATAATAAGTTACTACCCTTTAACGGACAAACTTCAAGCAAAAGCAACCTATAACAATGATTTTAAACCTCATTTCAAAATAACTGGGTTCAATTTTCCGTATATATTTCTGATACTTGTCTGACCGTTAAAGGGACAACGCTTAATTGTACATTATTCCCTGTCGAGGTATCAGTCCAATCGAATAGCGCTATTTGTAGAATTGGGAACATGGTTTTTCAGCCAGGAAGAATTCTCTGAGGAAAGGATTTATTTCGACTCGCTCAGTTTAATCCGATTGAGGGAAGTTCAGTTACGTTCCGTTGAATTAATTTATGTTGCGGCATAAGGAATTACTCTTGAAGAGCACTAGATAATATTTAAAAAGTCTAAACGTGTAGTTCTGTAGGTATCTTAGATATTTAAAGTCTTATTATCTCTATAAGCGAAATTGTGTAACGAAGCTACAAAAAAAGAAGTTTAGTTTGATTCTGGCCCGCAGAGCTTTTAGAGTGGCCACGAGGGACGCGTTATAAAGACATAATAAAGAATGAGAGAATGAGAATGAGAAAATATTTATTGCCACAAAAAACCTTATGAACAAAGTACAATAATAACCTTAAATACTAAATACAAATTAATTAGAAAGATAGGTAATTCATTACAATCGTACCTACGTGCTTACTTTATTTATAGGTACTTGTAATGTTTGATTCGATTCGTTATATTTTATACCTATTGATTCACGCTATATCCCGCTCATTGTTAACCGATTCACAAATATTAAACTTGTACGTAATTTGCATAACCAAGTAAGGGTGGTTTGATAAGTCAGTGACTTTTTGCAAAAAAAAAAACTTTTTCACCTTTTTTAGTTTTATTTCTCTACATAATCTCCTTTCAACTCCATACACTTCATCCAACGATGTTCCAGTTTTTTCAACCCCTCCAAAAAATATTTTTTGTCAAACCCTGAAAAATATGCTTCATTTTTAGCTATGACTTCCTCATTTGATGAAAATCTTTTCCCACCGAGCCCTTTCTTCATGTTTGGGAATAAAGAAATCACATGGGGCCAAATCTGGAGAATAAGGTGGGTGGGGCAGTATTTCGTAACGCAATTCTACTAATTTGGCTGTTGCGACTGCTGACGAGTGTGCAGGAGCATTGTCGTGGTGGAAAAGGATTTTCTTCTTTGCCAGATGTGGCCGTTTTTTCACAACTTCTGCCTTAAATCTTTCCAACAAAGTAGCATAATAAGGGCCATTTATTGTTTTACCTTTCTCTAAATAATCTATATAAATAACCCCTTGGCTGTCCCAAAAAATAGTGGCCATTACCTTTCCTGCCGAATTAACGGTCTTCGCTTTCTTTGGGGCCCGTTCGTTAGCAGAACTCCACTGTTTTGACTGATTTTTCGTCTCTGGCGTATAATGGTGGATCCATGTTTCATCTACCGGCGACCGGTTTGGCCTAGTGGGTAGTGACCCTGCCTATGAAGCTGATGGTCCCGGGTTCAAATCCTGGTAAAGGCATTTATTTGTGTGATGACCATGAATATTTGGTTCTGAGTCATGGGTGTTTTCTATGTATTTAAGTATTTATATATTATATATATATATATCGTTGTCTAAGTACCCACAACACAAGCCTTATTGAGCCTTACTGTGGGACTTAGTCAATTTGTGTAATAATGTCCTATAATGTTTATTTATTTATTTATCTACCGTCACAAGTGATCGGAACTATGGGAGTAAAACTTCAACAAAACTTCTTAAGCGGACATAAAATAGTGCATACAGCCCACAAAATATTTACATTCATAGATATTCGAATATTTTTAAGGCTATAAGCACTCTTTTTACGTCCGCTTGATAAGTTTTGTTAAAGTTTTATTCCCATAGTTCCGATCACTGACCGTCACAAATCGACGTAAAAATTCATTAGGATTACGCTTAAATTGGGCTAAGCATTGAACTTGTTTCACGAAGTCGTTTTTGATCGGCTATCAGCAAACGCGGCACCCATCTTGCGGAAAGCTTTTTCATATTTAAAATATTATACAAGATATGAAAAACTCGTTCAGATGAAATGTGTACAGTCTCAGCTATCTCACGAATTTTCACTCGACGGTCATCCAAAACAATATCGTGAACTTTATTCACGACATCATCAGTGGTCACTTCAATCGGCCTTCCAGAGCCTTATGCGTCATTGGTAGTGGTACGTCCAGAACGAAATTCTGGAAACCACTTATGTACCATTCCATGAGATGGAGCAGATTCCCCACAATATTTTTTTAAACAGTTTCTTTAATAGTTTTTCCACGTAAAAAGTAATGTTTAATTAACACACGAAATTCGCTTTTCTCCATTTTCCAACAATTTTCCGATCGTATTTGACATATGCCTCAATAACTTTTTTATTGCCCCGCCTTTTAAAAAAAACTGCCAGCTACCAAAGAGTTCAGAATTGTAATTAAAAAGTTTATATGTTAAAATGATTTTTGTTTTACATAAAGTCACTGATTTCTCAAACCGCCCTCGTAGATTCAAACCACACCTCAGAAGTCAGTCGTGTCTGTAAATACGGCATGTGATAGGCGAGCAATGCAAATTGTATGAAGGTTCAGTCTAGGATTGGAAACAAAGGGAACGCGGGCACAATCGTGGGCCAGTACTATGTGAAACCAAAATTTGTTGCTTGTGAGATCTGTACGGTTACTGCGAAAATGTAGCTTCGAAAAAAGTATATATCCATCTCTATCGCTCCTGCATTATTCGAGTAACATGGACGCGTATAGACTATTTTTGAATTTTGATGTTTGCAGTAGCCTGCCTGGTTGGATTACGCGCGGACGAGTTCATCGCGGCTTTTAACACTGAACGAGCACTTCAGACGGGGCATAATCTCCTTGAATTACTTTGTGTCTGCATTGCCTTTAATATTCCGATATCATGAATTCATGATTATAGAGAACTGTTGCGAACGGGGAACGTGGATTGCTTTAGTTTATTCTAATAGACAAAACAGTGAATTAAAATTACAGTAAAGAGCAAAGACGGGTCGTATAAGTCGTACTGTATTGAATTGCTTTACAAAATGAATTAGTTATTGTTGGACTCCAGTACTGTTGCAATTTATTGCAACAATGGTTCATTTTTTTAATAATTTGATTGTTTATACATCCCATTTTATCAACTTACTTAATATTTAAAGCTGATAAAATTGTCCTTTCAAAACGTACTACATATGTTGTAACTTAGTAAGAAATCCTAATTCTGAAATAAAGTCTTAATATTAAAACTTATGTCATTTTAGTCATTTCTAAATCTTAAATATTTTCTTTTCTTTACAGAAACTCTACAGATTTATTAACTGTGTAGAACTTGTGTCGCCACATCACGCCGCGCGAGAACTAGTAAACACTATACGGCAGGGGCACTTTACGTCGCTTTTCCAGAAAAGTGTTAAAAGGGTAATAATTTATTCAATTATGTTTTTAGATTAATCTGTTATTTCTAGATTACATCAGGAAGCACATTTGTTTCAGAAGGAACACGAACAGCGTAGAAGAAGACGGAGTAAAGCGCAGTTTTTTGAAATGATTCAAGAAATTCGAAGGTGTGTAGGATTCAACATCAAAAACCCAATTGGCTTCACTAAGTTTATTTCTCTGTTAATATTTTTCATAATATTCGCAGGGTTCAACAAGGACGTGATCAGTCATTGGATTCTATAAAGGAGCACGTGGCTGTAGAAACCTCTGAAGTTTCTGAAGAATTGACGGAGTCAAAGTTCCTCTCCCCTTCACCTGAAGTACCCTCTCGCTCGCCTCGACCGGGTCGATCTCCTCGACAGCTTCGCTCTCCACGAGGAAGACGAAAAAGGTGCAGTTTGGCCGGACTTAATGTGAGGAGATTCAGCACTGATTCGGTCCTAGGGTCTGATTCAGGATCAATTTATGAGCGGACAAGTCTTAATATAGGAAGAAGACTAAGTCGTGACGTCAGCTGCTTGACTAGTTCTCCTCCTGATATAAATACCCGGTTGCGAACACCATCACCAATGGTACGACGTGCCGAGGGATCATCTACAAGGTCGTATCAAGATGTATCAGAAAAATCAGAAAGGTATTTAAGCTCTGACGGACCGCGTTCGCGAGCTAGCGTAGAAATTTTAGTATCTGAAGAACAAGACGTGCCTCCAGCGCCACCATACCCTAGAGTGTCTCCGACCGGAGGAAGATCAGAGCTTTCACAATTGTCGGAAGAAGAACTCATTAGATTATGGCGAAGTTCGGAAAGAGAAGTGAGAGAGGCACTGCTAGCAGCATTGCAAGAAAGACGGGCGAACTTAGATCCAAAACAAGATCCAGGATGAAGGAGCTACACGTGAACTTTTGAAATACATCTGAAAGGCGTATGTTTGATGAATTCTCATTCTGGTTGGATCACTTTGCGTGAAAGCATTGGGTGCGGAAAGAGAACGATCTAAGTTGTTATGTTAGTGCCTTTTTAAATTGTTTGATGCGGACCTATCTGGCAGGCGTTAGACAATCGGTGTTCATTTCAGTGTCTTGATATGACTATCAAGTTAGAGGCTGCCTTATTTTATCGTTATTGCCTCTTACTTTTTGATCCGCCTCAAACAATCTAAATAGGGTACTCGGTAAAGAAGTTAACGTCCAGAAAATCAATTTAAGCATTTAGTAGAAATATATACGTTTAAATTTAATTCTAATGAAGAATAATTGTGTATGTAGTGTAAGTATATTACATTATAGCTGTGACCAGACGATTCAAAGTGCTTTATTCTATAGCCTAGTGAATGGTAGATATTTTCATTTATAAAATAAATATACACGTTATTATATTTTCATGGCATAAGCATGATCTAATCAATAACTCTTCAAGTTAGAAAGTTTAATTGATTAGATAAATAGTGTTATGTAGATATGTCTTAAACGTTCTTTCAGGTTAAACTCTTACTTGAAATGTAATAGAAAGGATTTATAATATTAAATAACTACGAGTTATTTATATAGGTATGTCTTATACGAAAAATTTATTGTTCCTAGTTTTAAGTTAAAGCCGTACAAACATTTAAATTGTCCTTTTTCCTAGTCTCAACTACTTTTGTTTTTTATTTGTGAAATATAATTATATATATCATGTTTTCGTTCAAAATGCCCACACAAATGTCAACTTCATTTATTCTCTATAATGTATTTAGATACTTCGTGGAAGTTCAGTATACTATTACTTGTACTGAAATATAATGTGCCATTTAGATATATCATCTTACAATTACGTTAATATAAGTTCGAAATAACGAAATCAAAACTGCCAACTATATTTTAGTAGATAGTTTATAAGAATTAATACACTTTCTTCCTAGACTTGCACCCTAGATTTTAGTTTAGATTTTCTCTTTACAAATTACTATATCAATTTGACCTATTTATCACTAGCCCAGCTTTTCACAAGTTTGTGGTGTTTGCTTGTTTAAACTGTCAGTGTGAATCACACTGTGTGATTCAAATCAAAGCGGTCAAAGTGTTCAGTAGAGTTGATATAATATAATAAGAATACCTATGAGCAATATTTAGAACACATTGAGTCCATTACTGTGCCCTTAGTCTTATTTGGTTAGTTTTGTGTGTTATTGTACTTAAAATAATGTGTTAATTATTACGTGGAGTTTTGCAAGAGATCCTCACTCACACATTATTGTTTAATATGTATTAGTATAGCCGCTACTCCTACAGAAATAACGACTAGTTTTCTGGTTAATATCTTTTGCCCATGAATAACACGATGAATAAAGTTAACGGTCATATATACTTGAAATTTAATTGTCCAATCCTAGAAATTATATGGCGTCTTAAAAGCATGTAATCATAATTATTGTTCTCAATTTATGCTGATACTGATTACCATGACTTTTCTACCCATATATTTATTTTTAATAAAAAAAATATTAAAAAATTTAAGCGAAAGTAAGATGGCGATAAACAAAATGATTTTGACAAATAGATTAGAAAACTTTCTTTTACTTAGCCTATTAAAATGTCTCACTGCTGGCTTTCCCCTTGACCTTCACGACTCCCGTTGATGTACTTTTTCTGGCAAGTTACTGAGGAAGGCATCAATGTTATCCCGCCATCTCCATTTGGGTCTGTCCCATCCGCGGTTATTTTGCGGTATCCTCTATACTAGCTCACCTATCCAGATGCATGCTGCAGACGTGGCTGGCCCATTCTCACTTCAGCCTGGCAGTCTTCTCTCCTACGTCAGCTATGCGTATTTTGGAGCGCAGAGTAGTGTTCCGGATGCGATGCATCCCCGTGGCATCTAGAATGCTGCACTCCATTGCTTCATGGCAATCATTGAATTTAGCTATCTGGCTCTCGGTGAGCGACCATGTTTGGGTACCGTAGTTTAGGACAAGCAGAATACCTACACATGTCAACGAGTTATATAAGAAGGTCGCGACCTTCCATTCGAAATTTAAATTCCACCCAAAAGCGCTCCTTCCTCCATATTTCTATTTGCAAGAAATAAAAGGGTCATACAGAAAAAATACGCAGATTTACATCTATCACAATGGTCCTATAAAGATTATTTTTTTAATTAAACCCACATAGGGGTACACCTTGTTTATTGTCTGATAAAACTACTAATTACCTATATGTACAATTGTTTTCAACTATTGCCCACAGGAGCGACAACTTTTTTATATTTATGTATGACCCACAAATCACATTCCTAACACATACTAAGACATTGTCTTTTAATTTCTGGGTTTTTGTGAAACTAATGGCTAGAACCACTATTACAAACCCTACAAAATTTAAGCTGGGTCTCACTTTTTCATAATTTTCAGAAAATAGTGCCTACATATGTTACTAACCGATAAACAACTGCAATCCAATGTTATTATTACAATGTTGGACCAAATTTTATTTGTAATAATTAAATTACTTACAAATTCTATTGGATGTGAGTCATCTAGTGATATTTGAAGTCTTATGCATTTCTCTCTCTAATGATTAATATTATGCTCTATACTTAGATATGGGAATAGACAAAACATGAAATATAAAGTAGATTGAAAATAAATGAAACATATTGTATATAGACACTTAAGTATTGCAAAAAATGATATCTTAAGATTTTATTGTTTAAAGATTTAGTTCAATGCACATTTGAGTGTGTAAACGTATTCTAATTTATTCTAAGTTCATAAGAATAACAAATACCCATCTAATTATGAATTGAATTATTATTTTACTATTTTAGTAAGAAATTGTCCTTTTATTAATCATTCCGTTTTTTCCATAACAAATGTTAGTTTTAATTAAAAAAAATAACGATAAGGAATTGAAATACATCTATTAGAATCTGCCATTAAATTAACATAATAAAATATTATTGAAATAATTATACAGAAGCATTTGCTTTTCCATTTCACGGGCAGGGCGTTGATTGCCCTGAATGTTGCTAGTTATAGAATTTTTAAAACGCCAATATTGTATTTAGAGTTTACGTGTCGCAGTGGACTTTGAAAATTTATTTGTATATTACTGTAAATAAGACTTTTGAAATAGCGTCAAATCGCATCGTCTTAGGAAAATTATATGTAACTAAATTTATTTCCAAGAAGTATTTTTGTTATTTCTTGTGAAGAAACTAATTTTAATATTTTGTACATTTAACACAAAACCATGATGTAGGTAAAGCCCGACCAGAAATATATGATCATTGTCAAGGGGGCGCTTTTATTCTCATGTATAGGGTGACAGTTCAGTTTAGTATGAAAAAATTCGCAATATGGCGCGTGATCATATATTACTGGTCAGGCTTTATGATTTTATTTTTTCTAGGCACCTTCAAACATTTACGCCGTTTTTTTAAATAAGAATATTTATATGTTTATTGATATAACATGCACAGAATTATAGAAAATTTATAATTTTGTGCATATATATCATATAGAATGTTGTCTTTGGTTACAGTGATATCTATTCTTTTTAGTTAAATAAAATTGTCAATTTCCAATTAGTGTTTAGTTTTCTTGAAATAATTCAAAAAAGGTTAATAACTCTTAGAGATATTGCAAAGACTTATCACAAAAAAAGAAATGTTTTAAAATTTTATGTTGAGTTATGAATTATGATTATAAAATCTATCCTATTATGTAAAAACATAATATGAAATAAATATTATATTTACTGCATAACTAATTGAAACAATGGTGATGATAGTTGCGAAAATAAACTATTTGTGCCAATAATCATTGTTTTATTTTTAATTTTAAGTAGATGTTTGTTGACTAACTAAATAATATACAATAAAAAGACATGGTACAGCTAGTATCAAATAAGAAGTGACGTCCAATAGTGGCCAGATATAAAAATAAATGGTGTGTTGCATTGTATGTGTAGTATGCCTTCAGTTATCAGTGTTATCACTGCCTATTTGGTGCTGAATGTACATTACATAATTTATTTTTATTTTATTATTAAATTAGTTACACAGCATTACAGTAGTATTACTACATAGGCACTGCGAACTACAAAACATATACAAAGCTTGGTACGAGAAAACACAAATAATAACAAAATACAATTTAAACATTGCATTTGGGCGACCACGTAACAGCGTGACTACGCGTAGCATCGTCTGACTCGGCGTATGATTTGGCAGGTGATAATAATGATGGTTACCTAGTGTTATACATCAAACGGCTTAGTAAGTAGTATGAACTTTAAAAGAAGTGTGTAATACCTACCTATACATGTTTGCTGTGACAAAAACGGATTCACAGGAATTCCAGGCAAGCAGGCATATGTACAGTTAGATGCAGAGAAAGGTAACCCCCCTGCATAAACTGACTGTATGCAGGGGGGGGCACCTCTCTCTGCAGATGATTATACAATATGTATATAACTATTATTCTACCCCACTACGCATGACAGCTCAATGTGATATTCTAAAATTCAATCAATTTTTTACCGTACAGGCCAATTTGAATGCGCACCTGACATCAAAATGGTATGTGAATCATGTCAATAAGTTATCATTCGTGCGTGCGTCTCGCTCGCACTAATACATGTACGGACTCCAAGCGAAATTAAAGCGTGAATGATACCTAATTGACATCATTCAGTTATCGTTGTGATGTCAGGTTCGTATTAGCCTATATATGTAATAAAATAATATGTTCAAACTGGTTTTCCAATATAACATACGGTTGATATGTGTGGCGGGGAAGTCCAGGTTCACACAAACAAATACAAAGATACCCTTTTTTCCATTACTCGGCTGGGAAAATTCGATTGTAGAATAAATAGTGATAAAACTAGTGGCTCTGTGAGCTGTAGACGTCGCGAACCCCCATGACTGCTATTTTGAGAAAAAAAAATTAAAAACAGAATCGAAAAAAAAGAAACATGATGTAATAAAAATTGTGGGGATCCGTTTAAGGGCATATTCAGTGATTAGGAAAAAGTAGAAGAAAAGTAGAAGTGGTAGAAGAGTTGTATTACCTGTGATATGTCTATTATGTTAAATTTTCATTATTATTTCAATTTGACATTTTATATTAACTAAAAATATTTTTTTTTGTGATTTCACTGATTATAAATTTGCACGCTTACATGCAAGTTAGTTACATGAACTGTAATACTGTATAACATTACCATACTGTATCGATGCAAATAAATAATTTCTGATTTCTGAAAAAAAAATGTTTTTATGACGCATGTCGTTCAAGTCGGCCAACTCTCCATACAAAGCCCAACAATTATTAACGTCAAATATGTTTTTTTTTATACTTTTTCCTAATCAGAACACGATACCAAAGATGCCCGTAAACGGATCCGCACTATTTTTGTTACACCTTGTATAACTATCCAACCTAAGTACTTGTGAGGAACGGAAAGTTTTCCCCGCTCTATGACACGAACGACACCAATTATCAATAATTATTTTTCTCTGCCAAAAATATGTATATTGAATAAAGCTGATTCATTAATTCGGGCTCTTATTTCAATATATAATACTAATAACCAAATTTCACAAGAATCTGTTGAAAAATGCGACCGGTAGACGAGAACATCCGGACATATGAAAGAATAGTTGACCAAGCTGAATCGGAGACCTTCGCCTTCGCTTGATAAAAAACATTTTACTAAATGTATGTACACACTTTGTTGTACACAGGACGGGTTAAAATTTGTAATGATTGTAATCATTACAAATAAAAGTAGTATGTTTTGTTTCATTCAATCATATTTTTGTTGTTACATTATGTTATGTTATATTATTAGGTAGGTATATAGTTGACCGTAACATTGTGTCAAATTCGTTATTTAGATACAAATACGGTGTTCATACCAACTGATAAAAAAATAAAATAAATATTTTACGGGCATTTTTACACAAATTGACTAAGTTCCACGGTAAGCTATAGAAGGTTTGTGTTGTGGGTACTGAGACAAAGATAATAACACAACGATAATATAACAGACACGACTCAGATAACGATATAAATACATAGAAAGCATCCATGACCCAGGGACAAATATCTGTGTTCATCACACAAATAAATGCCCTTGCCGGGATTCAAACCCAGGACCATCGGCTTCATAGGCAGGGCACCCCACCAGGCCAGAGAACTATCTATACTATAAAAAAGGTCGTCAAATAATAACAAATTTTGCCTGGTAAGAAAAAAAAGATGTCTGAATTTATATTAGGATTAATTAGGATACACAAGTCAAACCAGTCTTTTGGCCTACTAAAATGTCATATAACTTTGTTATTGTGCACTCGCTCGTCATTGAGCAGAGGCAGAGCCCAGAAATAACGTGTTTTTGTTAACCATTGAAAATATGATGCCAGTAAAATTTAATTTAATAGTGTTTATTTTGTATCTATACGCAGATATTGCGTTATCGTCATTTTGTTATTGGAACACGGCATGTTCTTATAGATATTTTTCGACACAAACTCCTTACAATGCAGTACGAGGTGATATACGGGACTCCGTCATAAATATACCAGGCAAGTATACTTATTTATTATACTGTTGTGTAATTATGTATTATACATGTGATTTTTATAAAAAAAATTGGTACAGTCAACTGTGAAAATATGGGTTCACACAACTTACTCAAAAATAAGTCCTATAAGTTGTACTTCATCGTCTTCAGAGTTATGGAACATATTTTTGAGCAACTACGTGCACCCAAATTTTTACCCTTGACCTTGATTTTTTTTTATTTTTCATAGTTAAGAACTTTAAACAGTTTTATTTAATTGGTCCCATTGGTCGAACCTACCAAAATTTCCTACAGTTATACCAGTAATTTTACTAAATTTAGTAACAAAATAAAATGAATTAAAATGTGCATGAATTAAGAAGGCTTATACTGGGTGCAAAAACAAAATTGAAATCCTTCTTTTAATTTACATATTGATGTAAATCACAGGTGTACTAGGGATTAAAATGCATGCCTCATGCAGCAATCTTAAGATATAATTAGATTATATCTTAAGATTTGTCATATCAGTAGAACACTATCGCGACTCCTATAAAACCTAAAACTGTGTTCTTACCATATTATAAATAGTCGCTTCCAAAGGTAAAAATACGAGTATGTATCCCGCTCGCTATAATAAGACAACAAGTAGAGTTTTCTTTGTTGATTGTAAATTTTATGGATTCTACGGTTTCTGTTAATAGCACATTTTTTAATGGCGTACCTACCTACATACATACCTACTACCTAACCTAGTCGATAGTATAGCGACTGCCTACGAAGCAGAAGCTCCCGGGTTGCAATCCAGGAAAGGGCATTTATTTGTGTGTTAATCACGAATATTTGTTCCCGTGTTGTGGATGTTATCAATGTAACTAGGTATGTATTTATTTACGTCGGTATTTACCTATATCGTCGCCTCCTACCCCTAGTAAAAGCTTTGCATAGTTGGGGGCTAGGTTTATCTGTGTAGGATAGGCCACAAATATTTATTTATAATTTATAAATTTAAATTAATTATATTAGTGGTGACTTTTTGTTTGTTGATTAACTTGTTCGAAACGCATTTGGCCGGTTGTTTTCTTTGGACGGGCAATGAATTTTTTTTTTTTATATTATAATAAATTTCTGAGAGACCGAACTTTGCTCAGAAAACATAAAAAAACCCAAAAATGCGATTTTATCCAGAGATAAGACTTAGCAAGATCGATTTTACACCCCCGAAATCCCCATATAGCAAATTTAATCGAAATATTTACAGCCGTTTCCGAGATCTCTGTAATATATAAATATATATACATATATACAAGAATTGCTCATTAATAAGATAAGAATTCGAAGTGACTTATAAATGTTAATCAACTAATTTTTATAATATTTTTAACAGAATGTGAACCGATCAGTATCTGGGGCATATTTCGCAACGGTAAAACATACCCTGATCCAAAATCAGCCATAAGGATGAAGGAAGCAATCGCTATTCGTGACCTCGTTGTCTCAAGTTACGAAAACGGCAGGTGTTCACTTTGCGCTCAAGATATCGACAATCTTCGAGACTGGGTCATTGATAACAATATGTTTGATAAAACAAGCGCTTTACATGATGAGGGGCGCCAGGAAATGTTTAGTATCGCTAGCAGATTGAAACAGGTTTATTCTAAGCTGAACGAACTAGAAGGAGCTAATTACAGATTCACACCAACTCATCATCATTGGGTTAAAGAAAGTGCTAAAGCCTTTTTGGAGGGGCTTGGAAGCAAAAATGTAGTAATGGATGATCTTATGGATGTAAGTGCTTAACAGATGTATCAGCCAAATACGTCTGCTAGAAAAATCTAACGGACGTATTATGTGCGTACATATATGTATGTGTAGGCATGTGCCTAGCTAATAACATAGTAAAAATTTAACAAATTAGATTGATATTGTTTTATAAAATTTACAGCCGATCAAATCTGATTCCGAAGAAGATCCCGCTTGGAACAAAGAAACGAACAAATATAAAATTTCCTCAGACTATCTAGCAGTAAGTACTTTTGTCTCATTGTATTTACTCCCTTATTTTATTGATTGAAAAAGTAATATATATATATTTTTTTTCCCATAAAAATTCTAACTAGTCTCATGACGATATTTATAGCAATGTAAAGCCTGACCAGTATATGATCCCGCGCCATGTTGCGGAATTTCACTGGAACAATTTTTTTCATACTAAACTGAACTGTCACCCTATACATGAGAATAACAGCGCCCTCTTGACAATGATCATATATTCCTGCGGTGGCAGCATGGTTCCATTTTTATCACTTGTCACTATGCTGGTCACTTTCGCACTTACATAATTGTTAGAACGTGACAGGCATGGTGACAAATGATAAAGAGCCTACCATCTTAGCCTTACAGGTCCGGCTTTAAAAGAGTTTAGCTGTTAAAAAGTGTAACATAATACAGTTAATTTGAATATGTCACATTTATTTATATTCAGATAAACTAACTAAATATATTGTAATGCGACTACTTTTATTTTTTAATAATAACAAATAATAAACAAGTAAGTAAATATTTTTAAACTATACTGCTACACAATAACTAAAAATAGATATAACACTTCTCCAAATAGTTATTTTTTACTTTATTTATAACTAATAAAATTACATTCATTTGAATAAAAAGTCTTGCTAACCAAGTTTTTAATATATCCTATTTTTATTATAGGCGAAAGATAGGATCCAAAGGCGACTGGGTATCGAATTTAGCCTAACCAGCGACAACATAACTGCTGTATATGATTTATGTCGGTATTCTTGGTCGGGACTGAACAACAAGGCCAGTCCTTGGTGTGCCCTATTTACGACCGAGGACCTCAAAGTTTTAGAATACATCGGAGACTTAGAACATTACTACAAATATGGTTATGGGCGTCAAAACGCAGAGATGAACGGTCAAATACCCTTAGCAGATCTACTAGAGAGTTTTCAATTGGCAAAAGCTGGTAAAGGTAGAATAATAACGGCATATTTTACGCACTCCAGAATAATGGATATGGTCTATACAGCTCTTGGTTGGTTCAAAGATAGCAAGCCTATTACAGCAGCTGATAAAAAACGAGATCGATATTGGAGAACCAGCCGAAACAATCCTCATGCAGCAAATATTGTCATGGTTTTAAACAAGTACGTATAAATCATTAAATACATATATCTATTTGTTTAAAATTTAAATGTACCTATTGACGTATTTTTGACCATATTGTTCATGTATATACCTTAATGTTCTGATTTTAGATGTGCGTTTAAGAAGTCCAGTGACTACCACGTCATGTTCTACATGAATGAAGAGCCGATACGATCAGTTTGCGAAGGAGGAATTTGCTCTTGGGCGGAATTCGAAAAATTACTCAGTCCATTTCGTGAGATTACGTCTAATAATAAGACAACTGCTTTAAAATAAGTGGTCCATCATTATTTAGCATGCAAACCATAATAAAAGAAACAATATGAGAACATTGATTTGATAAAATAAATACTAGATTAAACATTTATGAGTACTTATAAGTCTATCTTTCTGAGCTCCGATTTTCCCTTTTAAGACATGGAGTGTAACAATATTAGATTGATAACTAAGGGACTCGAGCGCCTAATTATATAATAATTTAGATAAAAAAAATCATTATTTATGGAATGGGGAGTTAAATATCAGAATGAAAATTGTATGTAACAAGTCTATTTAAATTTCAATTTCAAGTGACTATCGTAAAAAAAATCATACTTTGAAAGTAAAATTCTCTCGTGCAGAAACGTATCACTTTCTGCACACTTTTTAGAACAACAATGACCCTCTTTCAGAGCATGAAAAATAATTAAGTATCCATATTATATGAAATATAAAACGTTTTATCTCAGTATTGAACCGTTTTTATGTCCCTTTTGATGTTAAAATAAAAATAAACCACTTGTAAACGTTCTGAATGCACTTAATACTACTTTAAAATAAAATTCCGATAATAAAGAGTTCGCTTCTAACTTATAACTCCGTACTTACGAATATAAAGCTCAAGCTGTCTAGGGAATTCACTGGAAATGTCCAGACATCATTCTAAGAAATTCTAGGATGGGTTCATAGAACTGGAAATCGTTTACAGAGTTTATGACTATTGTGTCTTTACTTAAAACGCATTAAGTACTTAATTCTCTATATATTACAGTATTTTACATTTTCAAACGATACCACTAATAGGAATTTAATATGTTTTCATAGGTTTGTAAGTAGGTATCTAATTAAATAGGCGGTAATAGGATAGGGGTAGCAACGAAAAATGAAAACCTAATTTAATGAAAACCTAGTTTATTTTTTTATTTTATGATTTCCAAACTCTAATTTCAAAAATTTTGTACATAACTTTTGCAAAATAGAATGTCGAAAAATATTTATTTCTTTTATCAACATTTTATTTCTTGATGACCGGTCCGGGCTAGTGGGTAGTGACCCTGCATATGAAGCCGACAGTCCCAATCCCGGTGAGGGCATGTATTTGTGTGAGGAACACAGATAATTGTTCCTGAGTCATGTAGGTATGTTTTCTATGTATTTCGTTGTCTGAGTAGGTACCCATAACACGTCAAGCCTTCTTGAGCTTACTGTGGAGCTTAGTCAATTTGTGTATTAATGTCCTATACTATTTATTTATTATTATTTATTATTCCACAAATGTATCCTTTTCCCAAAAAATAAAAACTGTCGACCGGGACATATTTCATGCTAAATGGGGGGGGGGGGGGGGGTGGATTAGTTTCAATTTGGATATAATTTGTTTTTCAGCATAATTTGACTGAATCATAGCCCCCATCCGCACACCGTCCGATAAGGAACTTCGTTCCAAAAATATAACGTCATTTGAGGAAAATGATTTAACATTAAGCTAACAAAGGTCGTACCAAAACTTTCAAGGAATGAGATCAGCAACGTCTTGTCTTTAACGATCCAAACCGGCTCGGTTATTAGAGGACAAAGGTTATGATCTTGTTTGCTTAAAACCAATACATATACCAAATTTAATACCATATCGCTTGAGCTGCGTCCCCCTAAATTAATGTAATGCTATGCCATATATTATATGTTATTTAAAAAAATAAAATAAAAAAACAACATGTTTTTACCTTGTTGTTTATAAGATGACATTGAAAAGATAATCAAATTTTCAATTGACATTGGCATTAAGTCTGTACACAAATGTATAAAATAAGGTTTGTTGTGTGGTGCCAGATATTGTAGTATTGTATAATATTACAATATCTGTAGGGCTAAGATGGTCGGCTCTTTATCATTTGTCACCATACCTGTCCCGTTCTAACAAGTATGTAAGTGCGAAAGTGACGGGCATAGTGACAAGTGATAAAAATGGAACCATGATGCCGCCGCTGGCGTAGTTGCATAAGTTATATCCAGCGTGTAGACCTGCAACTTACAAGATACGAGATTTTTATAGTTACTATAAAAAGTTTGTTTATCGTGACTTGTGGGTTGCTTGGTCGTGGGCCGAATTATTTTGTATGATTATTATTTTCATTGTATTTCTGAACTAAATTTATCTCAAGATACTTCTAAGGTCCTCTGCTAACCACCATTTTAATATTCGGCCGTATTAAATTCACATACTATATACAAAAAAGCACGTAAACTTTTAACTTTTGCTCTTAACCGGCTGAAAATACAAACAGTAAGACTGAGACAATCAGAAAAAGAAAAGTCAGTATAATTTGTTACGTCTATAAGTGTCATGTCATATTAAATAAAAAAGTTTTATATATATTGACAAAATTTAGAACTTGAAAGTGAAAATTGCGGATAAAAAGATAGCAAGCTTGATTTTAATTTATAAAGTGATTTAACCAGTAAGTAAAAAGTGCTGCTAAAAACTACGAAGACAGGAAAATCATCTACGACATCCATAGCTGGCATTCTTGAAGGTAAGTGTCACCTTCGCTCATAATTAATTCACTTTCTCAGCTATATGGCGCCTTATACAACCGGCCTATCTAAAATACAAAAATCTTAACGCATTTATCAAGCTTATGTACGTACTGCCGTCTGTGTGCTTATTATTGACGCATTTATTGCGCGATAAAGGAACATATAATATATACACTAGTAAAACTTCGCTTTAAATCATGTGATATGCAATCCATAAAATGCCAAATGGGAGTGCTTATGCTTGCGTGCGGCATATAAATCAGTAATTGAGGGTTCTAAACTAGCATCGTAACAATTAGTTATTTGGAACATAATGTCATTTGATATTTGATTTTCGGAGAATATCAAGTAAACTGGTAACCCTACTTTCTACGGATCTGAGTTGGGAATATGGCAATTTTAGGGCTCCGTAGCACAAAAAAAAAAGCGAAACCCTTATACCTATAGGATTACTTTTTTGTATCGAGTTTAAGTTACTCTACAGGTCTACAGTCCCTGGAAGCTGTGACAAAATCAAACTTCTAAGTTAACATAAAAAAAGAAACGGCCGTTTATGCCGCAAAAAACGTATATTTCAACACTCTCAAGGGAATCAAAATTAATAGAGTAATTTTCGTTGACCTAGAACCCATGAAGTAAGTAATATAATTATATTATATCATCTTACACTACAAGTACAGGGAAAAATCTGGACCTATTAATTAGTAAAAAAAAAAATTGTACGGAACGTTTTTACGTACGGTTTTATACCTACTTCAACCGGATCAGTGAGAGATAAAAACTTGATATATCGTGAATTTATTGGGAACTTTTTTACGATATAGGGACCGCGCGCGTTGGAAGGTCTGCCATCTTGTCGCCTGAATTGGAAACATAAACATGTAGGTACATTGACATTTCACGTCAAAGCAAGTGCTGCCATCTACCGTTGTCGTACATTTTCTTGTGCATAGTAATTTCTGCCATCTTGTGGGATACATTGGAAGCAAAAACTTTACATTTACATCTCGCGCCAAAGATCTGACGTCTCCTGTGCTGCCCTACAGTTTATGCACGCTCCATATTACCAAATTGTAAGCATTTACTGAAAGGGGAGGATTAATACATTTTGGATACTATGTGCCTATGTGTTCTTGCTTCGAGAAACACCGGGAAGGTAGTCGGCATTCGCACTATTTCCCCTCTGCCAAAGCACATGCCCAACTGGGCATAGCGCGGTGAATAACTCGTCCGTCAACAAAAAGAGATCGAGGTGTACAAGATTTGTCTTTGCCGTGTGTGGATTTTATATATATATATAGCGTGAGAAGTGCGACACTGTGCACGTTTCCCCGCAAAAAATGGCAGAACGATTTGTACGGTAAGATATAGCTTGGGCTCCTCCCTTCCGGCGTGTCGGAAATCGGTGTTGCTCGAAGTATTTGTGCATTCTTATCATATTAAGTTTGCCACATAACTTGATCAATCCGAAGAAAATATGAAATATATAAATAAGTCTGTAGTTGAGTGACAGTTTTCTAAGTCATCGTTTGTAACCTGCGTAAACAAAAATTACTAAATAATTTAAATGATCACTTTATTTTTTCTATAAGTACATTATTGAAAATAGTTTGTACTGGCTGATTCACTAATCAAAGTCAAACTCAGCCAAAACTACACCAGTTCGAATTTACAAAGCAAGTTACGTAATATTATGTATATATGAGTAATATTATAAAATTAAACCCCGTTAGCGCCACTTGCACCATCCCACTAACCTGGGGTTAACCGGTTAAACCTGGAATTACCCTGGTCACTTGTACAATTTGACACTGGGTTCCGGTTCTTCATCTTCTTCTTAACACTTTATTTCTACTAAGCATTTACTGTTTTTTAGGCTAAAAATTTAAAACGTTATTTTTATATGTTGCAAAAACTAGCGGAAAATAAACGACTGGTATAAAGAAAACTAAAAGTTTCCTAGAAAATGACAAAAATTATAAATGTCTTGGCGTCCCCGCTTTAAAACTCCGTACAATTTTATCTGCTTGTAAAAAGTAAGCTTTTAATATTTTATTTCTTTAAACTCTACTAGCTCGATCGGACACTGAGTTAACAAACTTGTTCTTTAAACTATGTAGTTTTACACAACTTAATGTACAACGAGGAAATGCCGCCAGGATCCTTGGTACAATGCTTCAAGGGCCTATTTTAGATTTTAGCCAGTTATAATACCTCTGTATTTATCCACCACTATTCACTATTTACACGCGTCAAACGCGCCACTGACGTTTTTTGCGTTTAAATTTGGTTTGAATGACCAAGTAGAATTGTAACACCAAAATAGTCCTTAATGCAAAATATTTCACGCGACAAACTATGACAGCTTTTAAGCTAAATATTTTGGTCAAAGAGCAGTGGTGTTTGCGTATTCATTTTGCATACATAACTTAATAAGCAGCCGACAGACGTCGCGTCGTCGACACTTTTCCTATAAAAACTTGAAAATTTATTTTACGTTACATCGAAGTGGTTGCAACCTGAGAGTTTTTGTGTACCCACACGAACTTGTATTGTTGTTACTTTGTCACGTTCGTATTCTTTTATTAACTCGCATTATAAACTAAAGCTACCTACTTCATATTTATTACATCGTAGCGCTCAAGTAGGTCAGAAACATTTTTAGACTTAAGGTTATGCATCTTTCCTGTGCACATCATAAAAAATAAACAGACTTTATATCTTAGTTTTCTTACTTTCTCTGTATATTTATTTGTGTGTATGTCGCAGAAAATTATTTAAATAGAGATTTGAACGAATCTAAAGGATATGATCAAATCACGCAGGATGTTAAAATGGCGAACCCATATCATCATTTCCCTAGAATAATTCAGTCATTTGACCAAGTCACTGACTTTGTTTAGTGAAAAGACAAAATCGGCCAATAACCGCGACACGATTTTTCATCTCACTAGATTTGTTTAGGACATTGACAATATCCCTAAACACGACAGTAAGTTGATGAAACGAACTCAAAAAGTCAACTAGTTTTATCATTTCGCTAAACAAGTTTAGCGAAATTAAATAAAATAATTATGTTTCTGTTTACAACCACCTATTCTTGTATTTGATTAAAATAGCTGGTTCAATAAACAATTTTGATACCTACTTTTGACATTTCATTTTACTTAAATAATCTAGTCAAAGATTTGATCAAATCTTAATTGTAGAGTAAAATGTCGTATTGGGTAGGTACTTGTTTTCGTCATTTCAATAAACCAGTTCAGAGATTTCATCAAATCACCATATAACATCTTCCAGTTGAGACTTTATCATTTCACTAAACTTGTTTAGTGAAATGATAAAACTAGTTGACTTTTTGAGTTAATTTCGTCAACTTACTGTCGTGGTTGTGGTTAGGGATTTTGTCAAATTCCTTAACAAGTCTAGTGAAATGAAAAGCGTGTCGCGTTTTTTGACCAATTTTGTCTTTTCACTAAATAGAGTCAGTGATTTGGTCAAATGACTGAATTTTTATAGGGAAATGATGATATGTATTCGCCATTTTAACATCCTGCGTGATTTGATCATATTTCTTAGAGATTTGTTCTAATCTCTGTTTTAGTCATTTCCCTGCGACATGTACATCACGAATATTTCGTCCCAACTTATGGTTGTTATCTATGTATACATTTATCTATACACCGTAGGCTGGTAAAACCAGACAGATTTTAAAGGTGTATTTTAGAGACTAAAATGTTGTACAAAGTTTTCTGAAATCGGTCTTGTTTTAGAGATAACAACAATTCTTGTGAAATTTTGTTCCTGTTATAACTTGGTGAAAAACGCCTCTTAGACGGACATTAAAAAAAATTTACTTGCTCGTTGTACTGTTTTTTTCGACAAGACGTTCAAAGAAAGCACGTGTCGTGTCATTGTGGGCCGAAAACGCAAAAAAAAATATTTTAGCAATTCTTCAAAAAAATAAATTATTTATTGACAATAACAATATACATAATAGATATATACAGATGATTACTATAACTAGCTTATATCTAAAATAGGCCCTTGAGGCATTGTACCAAGGATGCTGGCGGCATTTCCTCGTTGTATCGCAATACTGATACGTTGTGCGAGGAAGCCGCCAGCTCTTCGGTCACCAGTTACGTCAAACAGACGTTTCGCGATTTCTCCAAAAAACTTGTGCGCGCTGGGACCCCATGGACCTAGAGTTTCAACGCCAAAAGGTACAAAATGGTACTCTCTACCGAGGCTCTTATATTTATTACGTTTCAAAATTTCGGCGCTTTCCGCCGCTGCGCTCGCTTTTACATTAGTCCGTTGGAGGTGGGACGGTGCCAGTGTGTCTACGCAGGTAGCATCCCACACTAACATCCGTCCCAAGCTCCAAGGAACCAAGGACACCCCATCAGGCCTCTTGCCATCATCCCTGATAATGCCAGTTGGCTCAAGAAGAGCAGGCACATTGATGGTGGCTGAGTTTGACCAAAACTCATATAGCATTTTTTATGACCTCAGGAATGCGTGGTTAAAATCTGTTGGGTCTTACTCGCCCACGGTGTAAAAGTATGTGAATCGTTACCTAGTACCAATAATTGCTTAGTTTGATTATTTATATTTATTTATTAACAACTTGTTTTTTGGTTTATCAGTGTGTTGAGACTTAAGCTCGAAAAACCACATGAGCTACACTTCACATGGGTAATTTTAAATAGATGTACCTATGTTTTTCACCTTTTTATTTTACTCGTGAGCAAATATCAATATTTTCATGACAAACATTTTTTGAGTTTGACATGAACATTTATATATGCTTTATAGGTACTAAAAGCAATTCGATAAACCGAAATGTTTATAATTATGCATTAAAATCGGTCTAGCCATTCGCATAACGAGCTCATAAGTAAGTGAGGGTACTTAATGCTCGCAGTTTTATAGAGGTTAAAGATGGATTCGTTCAAGTTTACGACTGTTAACTTTAAAGCTTGGTTACAGCTGAATCTGAGATTAACACCCATTACGTATATTTATCGTACTTTTATTGACAATATTTGCAATATGATGTAGCAGTTTTAGTACAGAGATATCTAAATAAAATAAAATAAATTATAGAAGCAAAGATATGACTCATAAATTATAATTTATAACTCATAATAATTCATGTTAAACCGAAATAAATCATATACTAAAGAAAAAGTGACCAAGTCCATCAGTGGCCAAGGGGAGATGGAACCCGCATCTTCAGCTTACGCGGCTAACGTCTTCCTTCATGTCCTTCAATAATTCATGAAGTAAGCATGATTTAGGTTGAGATTTTTAAAACTATAGCGCCATAGTTTGCTCTTCAGAAAATCGTTTTCTCACTCTCAGTTCTCAGAGTTCTCAAGCTTCTATAATTCCCAAGTTGCCAGACTGTAATGTAGTGCAATTTTCCCGCTAGCTCTATTAGGACCCTTTACAATTTTTATAAATTCTCAGCCATTTTCACACATTTATATGTTTTCATGATATTTCGTTGCTAGTTAGTACTCAGGAGCATCTACCAAGCAAGCACAAATAGTATCAAAATGTTGAAACCCTTCGATCAAAATGTTTCCAAAGAAATTAGGTAGGAGACAAAACGCTCCAATTTTGTAGGAGTAGATTAGTAGTAGTATTCAACACAATCAGGAATTTGCTGACCCATTTTCAATGCTAGTTATTCGACACTGAAGCCTGTATTGTAGTTAAACCATTCACAAGTCAGGCTTAGGCTCGATTCAGCTATCGAGTCTCAAATGAATTCGTCCGACTGACGCCTCGTTTACATTAGTCAGGCTTTGTCCTGGATAATCCCACATAAATCAATCCTTTCCAACCGGACTCACCTAATTGTGTAATTACGTAATACACAATAAACCATATGCCATACGTATCTCTTATTAACAAGTGTTAATACGGTAGTTCAATCTACGAAAACTACACGAGAGTACATGGGTACTCACTTCGGTCGTTTCTTCCCACCCACACTCGTGTATTTTAATGCCTTTTACGAGTATTATGTAGCAGTCACATAGACTACTATTACAGTACATATATCGAAACTTCAAAGAATCATATGTACTGTAAAACGTTGTACGATACACGTGCAAATAGGTAATTCATAACTCGTGTCGACTTAAAACACTCCCTTTGGTCGTATTTTAATTTATCACCACTCGTTGGGAGTTTCCTATTTTCTGCACTTGTAAAAAAAATTGTTACTTATTCATACGAATTAACTACGTATAACTGAGTTTATTATATTTAAAGTTGTAGGTACCAAAGAGAATATAGATTTTAATACTTAGGTACAACTTTAAATAAAATAGCCAAGTGAGATCTGAAACATGGATGGCTGTATCTTTATTACTGAACAAAAAAAAGTTTTTATAAGAAATATAATAACACTGAATTCTGCGTTTTTTTGTTAAAATTACTTTAATCGTTTCATTAACTTGATCACTTTCCGTTACAGGCCACATTGTGCGATTTGCGTACATAAGAGTAGATTATGAAGTGCTTTTTTTCGGGCATAGACTAAGTGTTTGTAGCAGCTCGAGCCTCTGAATAAAGATTAAGTATGTCAAATATTTTGTAGGTTTTACCAAAATACTAGTAGTAATAAAAAAGAAACGCGTTACTACTGTATGATGTACCTTACCCATGAATTCTTTCTGAAAACAATGCATTTTTAATGTGAGTTTCCTGAAAAGTATTACAGTCTCTACAAAAGACTCTGGTCTCTAACAAGTTTCGATTTAATTATATGACTCTGATAAACACAGTTGAGCCGAATTTCACCTTCCCATACAAACGGGGAGTTTAGTTCTCATTTTAAAACTACGTGTTGGATTGTAATGAAACTTTGCACATACGAGTACAATGACATGAGGTATATCTAGGGCTGAAATTAGTTTATATTGCTCCACCTTAAAAACAAACAAAATAGAGCAAAAATAAGCTTTGTATGAAAATATTAAATTCGCTGTTTCTTCTTCTAGGCTACAGCTACTATTTAATTACAGCTAAGTTTCAGAGCAACTACTAATCTGTCAGAGCAGTCAAATATCAAATATCAAACATTTATTCAGCAAATAGGCCACAGAGGCACTTTTACATGTCCATTTTTACAAACAATAAAAATTACAAAAAACAATTACAAATATGGAATCGATGAAATAATAAATACTTTATTAGAGATGTATACTGTCTCTAAATGTCAAACTACACAAAAAAAACTATGATAAAAAAATAAAACCAACAAATAACAGAATTGATCTCCAAGCTAGATTAAAACGCACTTGTGTAATTTGATAGGTAGTTAATTAAACACAATAATATTGCCGTTGCTACTGAATACGTTGTCATCGGCGTGGTGTATTTCAGCTAAGTAGGTCGATTTCAGTTTACCAATTTGATATGGTTTTGATACGCCCTTGAGGATTGTCTTGGTGATTGGCGCGCATCTCATGCATGACTTTCACTTCATTTCGCATGCGCCAAACAGCGTGAGCGATTTTCAACGCCGAAACAAAATAAAATCAAAACCGTAAGAATGGCTTATCATGTCATTAGGTTTTGTAGTAGCGTTTTCCCGGCCTAGTGCCAGGGTCCACTTTCCTTCTCAATCTTCTCCACTTTACCCGGTCTTCGGCATCGTCATTTACTCCCAAACTAAAGAGGTACATTTATTTTGTAGTAACTTGAAATTAATTACCTATTGTGTACTAAATCATCATACAATTTATTTATAATATATATATTAATGCCAAAAAGCAATGTGAGGTTACCAGAGAGCATGACGTCATTTTCATTTCTTATACTAATAATAGATATCTAACAAATTCATGTATTTATGTCAGAGGCCAACGGGATTAATATCAAAACAACGAATTATTTAAAAAATCTAAACACGCCTCCGGCATTTAATAGTAACCCGTATAATTCATGTATACGTTTTCGCATTAGTACAGACCCGACTGAGTGACACATACTGATTACCTCGGTTGCCTTCGTCACGCGTCAAATGGAACGCTCGACAAAAACACGGAATCCCAATTCGCGTTATCAGCTTTTTACATTGAATGAAAATTTTATGTATGTTTTATTAGACGCGATGTACGAGAGTAGAGTTGATAAGTTGAGTGATTTGTTCGAGATTGAAAGTGGAGCTAGAAACGTTTTTGTTTTTCTATCAATTTGTATTTCTTACTCACTTAATATGAGAACGAATAATTTGACTAAACTCTTGCTCGTCAAAAATACGGAATCCCAATTTGCGTTATCAGGTTTTTACATTGAAGAACAATTTTATGTACCTATACCTTTTTATTTAAGGTGATCGTAATCAAACAATTTCAAAATTTTAGTTTGTTCTCACTTCAAATAAAAAGGTTTTTAATTAGAAGCTACTTTTATGTTCTATATTTACGTATAACCTTAGCCATATCTGATAGGATTTAATAAGTATTTTATTTATTAATTTATATATATTTGGTATGGTATGGCAGAAACAAGAAGCGCGAGTCTGTTTATAAAAATATTGATAATGTAAATAGGTTACATAAGAAACAAAATAACATAAATTTACGCTTGGCGGTACAATTTTCTTCAGAGACTTGTTGTGTAAATATTTATATATTAAAAACTTTATTGCGCAGTAAAAATGTACAATTACAAAAGTTGGTAATGCCATGCTAGTCAACCTTTGAACCAAGCAGAGAAGCAAAGTTGACGTGGAGTGAATGAAATTTAATTGTAATTTGTTAAACATATACGAGGTTGCTAAAGTATACAGACGAGAGACCTTTTGAACACTTAACGTGACCTATAATCCCACAAGGGTGATAAGGTAAACTGTTGTGTAATGGGTTATACTAGCAGTGGTAGTCACAACATAAATTAACCTGATGTTCAATAAGCTATTAACCTTTATATTCTAGTAACATAAGGTCCTAAACTACATAAATAAAACTATTTAGATGGATTATGTTGCGTATAATTCATTTAAAATACATCCCGACGATTTGAACCCTTTACAGCGTTTTTAGTCAGGTGAAAAACTACACAGAAGAAACTACAAGAAATTGTCTCGAGCTGTGTTTTTTTACATTTTTGGCTTGCGAGCTCAACACTCATACTCAACAGAAACCGGAAAATGGTTTTGAATATTTATAAATTTTATAATTTAAAGTCAGCAACAACGCGCCAAAAGTATCTGATATTCCGTATAACTTTTCCAAAAGTAGTTTTCTAAAATTCGTGTTCTAAAATATATCTTTTACAGTCTTAATCGTTCTATATTAAAGACATCACTTTTTATTAAGCTGTTACAGAATGGTAGATATGACTGTACTACTTACTCTTTGAGATAATTTATTTTAACGCCATCTATTTAAAAAAGGTTGTACTAAATTGAACTTAGGTGTTCTGAATTTCTTGACAATATGATTCTGTTACAGTTCTTCTAAGCCAACAGTCGAGGTTGTTGTTCAAGCACTGTCCCGCGAGATGCCGTTCATACGCGCTAGTTACTTACTAATAAATAAAATATGTAAATTTACTAATGTGTCAAAATTTACACATTCAGCAGCAAAAGTTGGTAAGCGGGCAAGGTGTTCAAAATGAACTACAAACATATTAATTTTTTAGAAAATACCCACTTTGCTACGCCTGTTGGGTACTATATATATTGCATTAAATATTTTTTTAATACCCCTTTGGTGGCAAACAAGCATTCGGCCCGCCTGATGGTAAGCAGTCACCGCAGGCTATGGACGCCTGCAACTCCAGATGTGACATGCCCGTTGCTGACCCTTTCAAAACCTGAGCACTCCTTTTTTGAAGAACCCCATACTGTGGACCCTCGGGAAAACCTTGAAAAAATAGGGTTATTATGATAAAAAAATATTCAATTATTGTTGGTTAATGATCGGAAAAACAGTTCAAATCGTTTTGTTGAAAACCGGCTAAGAGTAGATCGTGCCATGCTCAGTGAAGGGTTCCGTAGTTACCCGTCGTCCCTCACTATAGGCTGCCTTGAACGGGGTATCATGGGGTATCATGTATGTAGGAAAAGGAAGTACGAGGGTTAGGATGGGGGGGTTAGGATCGGCAACGCGCATGTAACTCCTCTGGAGTTGCAGGCGTACATAGGCTACGGAGACTGCTTACCATCAGGCGGGCCGTATGCCTGTTTGCCACCGACATAGTATAAAAAAAACACAGCTTTATACGTCTTTACTATGAAGTGAATACTTTTTATGACAAAAATTGCTCTTAAGTGACCATATTCGCTATAATTTTCGTTGAATATCTTTATTAAGCTTGCTCTTTTTAGGATTGTTTCTTCGTTGGGGGGAGACACATTGTGTTTCTTTCGGAGCGATTACTATCGAAATCACTTTACTTACCTAAAATGGTTATTAAAGACCCCTATTCGTTTTAAAAGGCCTCTAACGTTTCATCCCCACTTTCAATCCCCAATAATTTTAACCCCTGTAACTTCTAAAGAATGAAAAAAAAAAATGATATACATTACCATGCAAACATTGCAAACTTCCACCGAAAAATGGTTTGAACGAGATCTAGTAAGTAGTTTTTTTTTAATACGTCATAAATGGTACGAAACCCTTCATGGGCGAGTCCGACTCGCACTTGGCCGCTTTTTCTATAGTTCTCACAAAGCAAATGGTAGTGACGTAGCAGTTGTTATCTGGGGATGTTAACGCGACATAAACCCTCTCTCCTTTTCATTGTAGACTGAACTTCAACCTTCATTTGAGAGCATCCTTGACCCAATCGATCGCACTTTGTGACCTAGTTATTGTAACATCAGTCTGAGATACATTTCTGGTTTATATCGTCTTTATCTGACTAAACACACTTTTTGGGTTTGAAATCTGTGATGTCATACCCCGAACAGACGGGGGCAATTTAAGTTTGACAATAGTGTAACTTTCATTTGCCTTTGAACTATTATCAAACCTAAATTGCCCCCGTCTGTTCGGGGTATGCCAAACCACCTTACCTTAACTTTAGTGTTTTTTCTTAGAACATGTCTCTCAGTGTTTTCATTGGCATAAAAATATGATAGGTGCTTAGTATAAAATGCTAGGTTAACTTTATAATCCATTATATAGGAAATGATAAAATTATCAGGATAAGGAAGCGTTAGAGGGACTGGTTTATTTACATCTGACATCCCAAAACAGTGCGGCGTCATGGCAGGCCTAGACAGACATAAAGGGGCTTTGCATGTACGCATGTCGTTAGCTGTAATATATGTTTTTCTTTCCCTTACTATTTCATCAGTACGAATACGTTATGAGTTTTGGCCTCAAGTTCATACAAAAATACCATATAAGAACTGTTCGCCGAAAATATGTTCTTAAGGATAATGAAATGCCTGTAGGTACACAATAATAAATAATCAGAGAAACATCTGAATATTTAATAATTTATATAATTATATTCGTGAACCTTTTACACGGGTGTATCTTTAAATAATTCCTTTAACACACAACAAATATTATATAACTTACAATTATGAATACTACTAGTTTAATTCTTTCCTGCAGCTTATCGAGCCAAAATTTGTGTGATACAACGTAGGAAAAACGTTCATTAAGTTTATATACTGCAAATAATACTTAAAATAGTTAAAATAAGATAATTTAATTATTATTTGCTAAACAACACAATCTACTAAAGCCCGTGACTACGATATGCCTCTCACGTCCTGCTACAGGACTCACACACACTGCTAGATACGATACGTCTACTGTTATATTAAGCCCGTTCCCACCGGCCACGCCACGCATGAATAACGTGTGGAAATAGCTGCAGTTTTTTCATAACAAAGTAAACTCACCAGCGATTATTGACCTTCAAAATGACGATTTCTTAGGTCTCACGTTATGCAACCGGTCAAAATGAGCACCTTTTTTGATAATGTTTCCCATCGTAATTTATTGGTAGGTAATTGATTAAGCAACATTTCTAAAACTCAGCAGCTGCAGCACGGTCGCATTTTTATTATCTGTCACCATGCCTGTCACGTTCTAACAAGTAAATGCGAAAGTGACCAGCATAGTGACAAGCAATAAAAAAGCAACCATGCTGCTACCGCTGGTTCAAACTGATGGCAAGATTTTATTAAAACATCACTATTTTTTTATCTATTGATAATTCATAAGAATCATAAGATGAGATTTCTTAATAGTTTTTAATAAAATTTAATCTGCTTTAGACAATCTCTATTGTACTTTTAATAAATTTGGCGACGTCATATATGTTTATTTTTACAAATCTTTTTTTTTTCAAGCAAATGCAATATAGTCATCTAATGAAGTAAGTACGTATTTTTAATAGTTCGGTTTTACCACATCAAAAAAATTGATGACTTATTCTTAATTAATATCTAAACAATACATAATTAGTATCTAAAAAAATAAATGTGCTCATGTTTCAACATAACTTGATATAAATCGTATTGTCTATGTCGTCTACAGAATACAGATACACCTAGTTGTAATTTTCACATGAAGGAAACACGCCGAATACATATACCTACACAATACTGTGGGGTCCGCCCATAACGACAATATGGTTAAGTACATTATAAGCAGTGATCGGCGACCGTTAGCATTTCATGTGACTTTTACGTCAAACGTAATGCCTAATATGGATAAGTCTGTTAAAAATAAAACCATATATACATGTATATTGTTAAAAACGCACTGAATTTAATCTGTTACCTATTATCATAATTTTTTCTATATATGTAATTGTTAATCGATCTCTTTTAATATTGAGGATTCATTTATATAAAGAGATTTACATTTCTACATCAACAGATTGTAAACCGACCTTGTATCTTTTGTATTCAAGCTTCTAACAAATTTTTGATAAAATTGTAATTCGATAATAAGAAACTGCATACATTTTTATATTATTGTGCATTAAATTTAAATAGAATCATATCTATGTAATACTTTTATCGAACAATTCCTACCGGGAGCCGTTTTATATTTTTGTGCATTAAATTTAAATAAAATCATATCCATGTAATACTTTCGTCGAAAAATTGCTATCGGGAGCCGATCATTGATTATAAGAAAACTTTGTTATAAAACAGACACGGAAAGCTAACTTAATGTTAGACGAACAACCATAAATGATGCCGCAACTGCAAAAAAAAGTGCGTTGTTCAATATGCTTTGTAATGTTCAATAAATCACTAATTGTAATGTTAATGATTACATATTTTGTAATTTGAAATCTGTACTCTACAATCCTTCAAAAATACATATTATATTTCTTATAAACAGTCGTTATAGACGGTTTTAATTAGTATGATTGTAACTTACGCAGTGGAAATAAAGGACACAAATAAAACATGCCTTATCCTAACGTCAGTGGTTAAATAAACACCTATACTTAGTATTAACATAGCGTAGTAACAAGAATACAAACAGATTTATATAGTACGTAGATATAATACTATACAGTAGATTATTTTATACACTGGTTAACGTATTTACAAAGTGAAACGCTAAGTACAAGCAGTATGTACCGTATTACGATTCGATAGCAGGCCAAAATAAAATTTAGCTACAACGAAGTCAACAACTAATTTAGCTACTTATATATACTTGATTGTTGAATAAAGTAGCTATGTTCATGGCTCTAACTGAATACAGGTTGAAAAAATAAGCATCAGCAAAATTTTAATATATGTTTACTAACAATTGCTAAGACCTTAAATGAAAGTTACAATTTTGGGTTTAATTTTTGTCCATAGTACAATGAATCCGCCACCTGTTTCGGAGTTACGCTTATTGCTCCAAGCGGATAGGCTATCAGTTGATTTATTTGATAGTGATTGATGATAATATAAATCATTTATCAAATCCCTATTTTTTTTATTCTCGTTGTAATTTTTATAACTTTAAAAACAATGTTACTTCGCCATACACAACATTTAATACGAGCTAAACATAAAGAGACATAGTCAACGAAAGCAGAACTAATTCAAGGGAAACATCAGGCGGTTAACAACTAGCTATAAGAAGTATCAGATCCCTACTCCAGCTCACAATAGATATAGCTACCTAACACCTATATAGATAATCAATAATATTATATAGATACATATAAGTTTAACATTTGTATTAATAATATTTTTCGTTCAAATAAGTGTTTTTCTATGGTACTCGTATGTGGTTAAAAACATCATATTTATGGAACTGTAAGGGGGTTATTTATTTCAATTTAGGAATTACAGAAATGTATAACATTGATTTTTAAATTTACTATATTTTATTTATTCTCTCCTCAATATTGATTTACTTTTTGAAGGCAGCTTTAAACAACTCAGCGGACAAAGCACTCGTAGCAGAATATGTGTAACATACGAAAAGCGTTTACAGAATCACCGATGCTAAAAAATGCTATAACGATATGAAACAAAACTAACGAGTGATTCATTGGTCCTATTGCCTGAACAAGGTCGTGAGAGTTACATTCTGATCGATAACTTCTAGATGCCGTCAGAATAAATATTCGCTTTAACAGGCAAACGACTAAGCGGTCGCCAGACACCTCGTTAATGTATCGGTTCAATACAAATTGGATTTTGTGCACGATGATATTATATTGACGTATTAGTTTTACGACCGCGTCACCGCGTCTACCACGAGTGCTAAACGCTACAGATTCAACAGCTCCTTCACAAGCCGTAGCCCAGTTAAAATTGACAGTACATTAACAGTTACAGTTGCTGTTCGTGTTCCCTTGAGGCTGCTCCGTGAGACGCTGGCCACGGGCTCCTCCGGCAAGCATGGCCGGCTCAGAGTCCAAGCTCTCTGACATTTTGTCGCAGATTATGTCCACCAGGCGCTCGAACACAGACTGGTGAAGTAATTTTGTGATTAAAACAATATTATACAAAAATATAAAAAAAAAACATGGCATTATAATAATTTACATCTGGAAAACGTTAAAAATTATGTGCACGAATAAACTAATAAGCGACACAATCAAGAGGGCTCTTCATGCAGCCTCTAACTGGACGTCCATTATTTAAAAAACGTAGCTGCAAAATGCAAATGTTCGTAATTATCATAAATGAAACATTACAGGTTCTAAGAATACAACCATTAAAACGAAGAAATAAAACTCAAGGGTACCTTAACATTGATGTTCTCCTTAGCACTGGTCTCGTAGAACTCGACGCCGAGTTGCTCAGCTAACTGCCGCCCGCGCTCCGCGCTCACCACACGCTCCTCCTCCATGTCGCACTTGTTACCCACCAGGATCACTTGCGCATTGTCCCATGAATACGTCTTTATTTGCGTCACCCTGAAAATATAATAAAGTTTGTAAACAACCAGATATAACTGAACATCGAATTAATTCATGAAAGAAATGTGTACCTAAGTCTAAGTCAAATCAGTTAATGGTCTCTCTTCCTGAGTAATATTCTCTCTACCTGTGCTCTTCTTGACCAGAAACGAAAGATATAATCATATCAAAATACACATACACTGATCAGAATTGGTCTACGACATCCTGGCAAGCTGTCTATAGTTTGCCAGTAATTAGGTAAGTACTTGGGTACTTCATGACTGAAGTAAAAGCCCTCGGCTTCCCAGGCCTCAATTATGACGTAAAAATCTGATTTAAAATATCAGTACAAAAATCGGAAAAGGCCTTTTTTATGATGATCCACAATACTCGTAGTCAAGCGGTGTTATAAAATGCTATATTATTTAAATATCTTTGAGATCGATACCATTATTATGTATTTATAAATAAAAAAAAACGGAAACTCGTAGGCAAGATTAATTAATGTGTAATCTGAATCCCGGGTTGATAAAAGTCATACTTTACGCCGATGATTTACAGCTCTACGACCAGTGTAAAGTAACGGATATGTTAGCCGCTACGAAAAAGCTAAACAGGGACCTCGCTCATATTCAGCAGTGGTCAGAAAAGTTTGGCCTATTTGTAAATCCCGCCAAATGTCAGGCCGTTATTATCGGTAGCTCTCGTCAGCTGGCCAAGTTGGATCTGGATACGATTGGGCCGGTGTGTTTCAATGGCACTCCTATACCTTTTAGCCCGTCTGTAAAGGATTTAGGTGTGCACTTGGATTGTACTTTGAGCTGGAGACCGCAGGTTGCCGAAATCAGTCGGAAGGTTACGGGCACCCTTCACGCTCTTAACAAACTTAGACACTTTTTGCCAGTCAAAACTAAAACTTTATTAGTTAACACCTTAATCCTACCCATTATCGACTATGGTGATGTATGCTATCCTGACTTAAATGAAGAGCTACTTGACAAGTTGGACCGTCTTCTTAATAATTGTATCCGCTTTATCTTCTGTCTCCGGAAATATGATCATGTGTCCTCGTTTCGTTCCCAGTTGGGCTGGCTCCCTATTCGTCAACGGCGTAATATTCGTATGCTCTGCACTCTCTATTCCATTCTCAATGATCCACACTCCCCTGAATACCTTAAGTACTTCTTTCACTTTTATGGTGCTTCTCGTGACCGTCAATTTCGCTCTACTGGCAATCTCTCTCTTTCTATCCCCACTCATAGAACAAGCTTCATGTCTAACTCTTACGCCATTCAGGCAGCACGTCTCTGGAACGGTCTTCCCCCTAACATTAGAAAAGCTCCCAACAAGTTTGCTTTCAAAAAATCTTTGCGTGATTTATTTGCTGGCAGTTTAAAGATCAATTAAGTATCAGTCTCACGAATCGGTTATGTATATTATGTATATATATGTATATATATATTTATTTATTTATGTAATGTATGTATGTGTCTTTATGTATTTAAGTAGTTTATAATTAATTTATGTGTATTAGGACTCTAATTCTTTCAATTACAATTTCTTTTAGTTTTAAACGCGCCGCCTACAATCTTTTCTGCTTTGCCCTAAGGTTGACTGGTAGAGAATGCCTCATGGCATTAAGTTCGCCTTTTGTACATTAAGTTTGTCTTTTGTGCAATAAAGTTTTAAAGAAAGAAAGAAGAAAATACTTGTAAAATGTGACTCACCAATCTTGCACACTGTTGAAACTCTCCTCATTGGTGATATCATACATGAGGATAAAACCCATGGCTCCTCGATAGTATGCCGTTGTAATAGTACGGTAACGCTCTTGTCCTGCAGTATCCTGGAAGAATATTGATGAAATTTATTACTTGTTCATTAAAAATTAAAATCCATTCTGAACTGGATTTTCCTAAAATTTTCATAGGTGAACACCACAATAGATATTTATATATCATTATTACATCTTCTTCCTCGTGTTGTCCCGGCATTTTACCACGGCTCATGGGAGCCTGGGGTCCGCTTGACAACTAATCCCAAGATTTGGCGTATGCACTAGTTTTTACGAAAGCGACTGCCATCTGACCTTTCAACCCAGAGGGTAAATTAGGCCTTGTTGGGATTAGTCCGGTTTCCTCACGATGTTTTCCTTCACCGAAAAGCGACTGGTAAATACCAAATGATATTTCGTAAATAAGTTCCGAAAAACTCATTGGTACGAGCTGGGGTTTGAACTCGCGACCTGCGGATTGCAAGTCGCACGCTCTGACCGCTAGGCCACCAGCGCTTCTTATACATATATCATTAGTACATGTATGTACACTCACATGAAATGTTGTGGATAATTTTGCCTGTAATCTACATAATATTGTAACCTGCTACTTGTTTTTAACATTCCCCACATAAGTTTAGCTAATTGGTCTCCCTTTACTAACTCTAAATAACTTAATAACGTACCATATTACAGATTATACAGGCTGGAATCGTTAAGTGTTTGCATGCGATTACTCGGTAAATATCAAAAATAACTGACATCGAAAGTAGAATAATCATGTTAATAATTAATCATAGTTCTGTCTCTTACTGAAAGTAATTAAACTACTTAACGAACGTCAACTAAATGTATGGGGCCGTTTAAACTGAATATTTTAGATATTTCTAGTTTTATTTAAAAAAATAAGTTACTGGTGTAATTTTACTCATTGTATAATGTACTTTTGATGTCTGTTCAAATTTTATTGATACCTGTTATATTTACGGAATGATCGCATGTAAACACTTAACGATTACACCCTGTATAGGTTGTTATATAAATCCCGCAGAGTTTCTGTAAAGGTTCAAGTAAATTTACGACCCGCGTAACTTTGCCAAAAACATTTGCATAATTTTGTATTCTCGTGAAGGTACTTTTCTTTTAAGGACGACTCACGCTAGACCGGGCCGGGGCCGGGCCGGAGCTTCCAGCGCTTCGTTTTCTATGGAAAGCACCACGTGATCACCGATCAGCCGTCAAAGAAAATGACGTGTCGGACGCTCCGGCCTCGGCCCGGTCTAGTGTGAGTCATCCTTTACTTCCTTTAAAATCATTCATCCATGCACTTTATTTACATAATAAATAGGGTATTAAAGTTTACAGGCGTGATTAAATTGTTAAGTGAGTATTAGTTCCGACACAAAAGAAATAGATGGCGCTTCACTGTCATGTCGTGGAATTTTAATGCAAGAGAATAAAAGTTTATTTTCCAACCCTCCTTGTTATTTAAATTGGAATCATTTTTAGGGTTCCGTAGCCAAATGGCAAAAAACGGAACCCTTATAGATTCGTCATGTCCGTCTGTCTGTCCGATTATGTCACCGCCACTTTTTTCCGAAACTATAAGAGCTGTACTGTTCAAACTTGGTAAGTAGATGTATTCTATGAACCGCATTAGGATGTTTACACAAAAATAGAAAAAAAAAACGATAAATTTTGGGGGTTCCCCATACTTAGAACTGATACTCAAAAAATTTTTTTTCATCAAACCCATACGTGTGGGGTATCTATGGATAGGTCTTCAAAAATGATATTTAGGTTTTTAATATCATTTTTAGGGTTCCGTAGCCAAATGGCAAAAAACGGAACCCTTATAGATTCGTCATGTCCGTCTGTCTGTCCGATTCTGTCACAGCCACTTTTTTCCGAAAGTATAAGAGCTATACTGTTCAAACTTAGTAAGTGGATGTATTCTATGAACCGCATTAAGATGTTCACACAAAAATAGAAAAAAAACAATAAATTTTGGGGGTTCCCCATACTAAGAACTGAAACTCAATAAATATTTTTCATCAAACCCATACGTGTGGGGTATCTATGGATAGGTCTTTAAAAATGATATTTAGGTTCCTAATATCATTTTTTTTCTAAACTGAATAGTTTGCGCGAGAGACACTTCTAAAGTGAAAGAATGTGTCCCCCCCCCCCCCCCCCCCCTGTAACTTCTAAAATAACAGAATAAAAAATCTAAAAAAAATATATAATATACATTACCATGCAAACTTCCACCGAAAATTGGTTTGAACGAGATCTAGTGAGTAGTTTTTTTTTTAAAGCGTCATAAAATTAAAAAAAAAATTTTTTTTTTTCATCAAACCCATACGTGTGGGGTATCTATGGATAGGTCTTCAAAAATGATATTTAGGTTCCTAATATCATTTTTTTCTAAACTGAATAGTTTGCGCGAGAGACACTTCCAAAGTGAAAAAATGTGTCCCCCCCCCCCCCTGTAACTTCTAAAATAACAGAACGAAAAATCTAAAAAAAATATATGATATACATTACCATGCAAACTTCCACCAAAAATTGGTTTGAACGAGATCTAGTGAGTAGTTTTTTTTAATACGTCATAAATGGTACGGAACCCTTCATGGGCGAGTCCGACTCGCACTTGGCCGCTTTTTTATAGGTACAGTTGCAATCTTTGGCTATAACGAATTAATAAGTTATTTCCTTTTGTTATGTAGTCTGCTGTAGATTCAGGTAAGCGGTCTTGATATTTAAAATGATCTAAACACATCAATAGGATCATCATTTATGCTGATTATTTTGAACACTTTGCTTACTTGCTTCAGATAACTTAAGCTTATAGTTTCATAATCATTGGAGTGATATGTTTACTAAACCATTAGTTACTTACGATACTCTTAATTGATCAATTTCTACTAATATTTTTTTTAATTCTTGTCAGAATAAATTGATAAAATTGATCGGTTGGTAGACCTAATAACCTCATGACAATGAGAATTACGAAAGGTCAGTCAACTGTATCGATGGTTTACAATACGACTCTGAAACTGAAATGTACGTAACTTGAAGAGACCTCTTAAAGATAAATTCGCTTTTGTACTGCCTATCCTTTTCCATATTTGTATCTTTATGTGTTCTGTACGATAAATACACATGTAGAAAAAGTGAAAAAGCCCTTCAGTGTCCGAGCCCACATAGAACCGGTGTCTTTAGGTTAGGCTCCTCTGGACCACACGGTTACGGCAGTACCTACCCGTCCTAGTTTTTCGAATATATGCAAGCTTTTTAAGACTAGCTAGATGCGTTCTAACATTACTTGATAATTTAGGTATAGAAGCGTGACTTACACAAACCAAAATAATTTATTAAAAATAAGTTTCATTTGTCATGTTCTGAAAGGGTTATCTGATATTTAACTGCCGATTCCAAAATAATCCTTTTACTAAAAAAATTCCAATGAATGTTACCTCAATTAGTACGTAGTTATGTTACGTAATTTTACTTTCCTCGTATTCCAAATGAAAAGTATTTAGAGTCTTTAACTTGATCGAGCGCCAAATTATCTTGTCAGAAATGGGAGCCTTTTATACTTTGATTAACAATCTGCTATTGATTTATTTCCTAGTCGCAACTCACCCATATCTGAAGTTTAACGCGTTTGTCGTGGCGAAAGACCGTCTTCACCTTGAAATCGATCCCCACCGTCGATACGAATGCTGATGTGAATGAGTCATCCGCGTAACGGAATAGAAAACTGAAAAAAAGTTAAATACAAAATGCAGCCATTAAAAATCGTAGGAACTACATTTTATAATAACTTATCTTTTACATTATATGCTGTAAGTATTTAGATGATTGACAGACAAATAATTGGTGGTGTAATCCTATTGGTGTATAATATAAGGTTAATATCTACGAGTAGCGGCCCAATTTGAACAACGCTTAAAAGATGTCACAGCGACTCAATACCGATCTGTCAGTGTGAACAGTGAAGTTTTTGGTTGATCAAATGTCACTTTATAGTTGTAAAAGCAATGTTTGAATTGGGCCGTAAGTGTAGCATACGGGCTGGCCGACACATCGGGACCTGTTCACACATTGATTAGTTATTGCGAGTTCATACATTCGCTACTTGCTACTTCTATTTAGTGGCAAATTTATGAACTGGCAATAAACACTAATCGATGTGTGAACAGGCCCCAATGTGAAGGCAAGCCACACTTATCCCGCAGCCATATTTATCTGTGTATTTGGTAACACAAAGCGTAACTTAGAGCAGTTTTACCTAGTTATACATATGTAGTAATAGGTAAGAGTACCTTCTTGATATGAGTAGGTGTATCTGTTAAACATGCTTTGGATGTGTGATTATAATTTAGTCTAATTGGGTTCGTGTTAGTTTAAGATACCACGTCTTACCTGGTTTTTCCTACAGAACTGTTGCCAATGATGAGGAGTTTGAACATGTAGTCGAAATTCTGATCCGACGCATCTTTCTGCCATTTCGGGTCTCCACCACCAGCCATCTGAAAAAAAAAACCTCTATAGAACACGGCAGTTGTTTAAGTAACAATGTTATGCTTAGTAGATTGTATATAGAATATTTATTATTCTGGCACTACTCTTCGCAATTTTAAACCTCAAGCTAAATTAATTACCATTTGTTTGTTTTTGAGATAGGTACATGAAAAAGCTGCTCTCGTGTATAGTTGTGTAAAGTCTATAATAATGCATAATTCTGTTTAATTCAGTTATATTATTTAATCTATTTATGTTTAATGTTATTAGTACATGTTTTAAGTTACACATGGATTCTTAGGTTAGAATTAATTAACTTTTAGATTTTTTTTTTCATTAGCAAACACTTTGAATTTGAATTTTATCCTAATACTGCACTACTTTATTCACAAGAGGTTTTACTTGACATTTGAAGTTTAGTTTTAGCAGACAACCGTCATGATTCATCGCCGAATAAGGTCGATTGTTAAAAACCTATCGATCGATAACACATTTTACAAAAAAAAAAACAATACAAATGTCAAAAGGTTAACACCTCTCCTCCAACAATCTCGTGCTCGTCAATAATTTTTGCATACATTGTACCGAATGACAAATTGTACCACCACTTCAACTGTTTATGTCCTACTAAACACAAGTACAGAACATAACCCGTTACTCAGGCCTATACAAGGCATCATTAAGTCAAACGCAACTTTATTAGCCGTAGCATTAACATTCAAATAAGCCCACATCGGCGGAACATTTGTTTGACACTAACAAAACGCCGTATCTCTAAAAAACGTTGAAGAAATAATATTTCTACGACCTGTGCACAAAGACTAGATTAGTCTAAACGTGTACTCGGTATAAGTGAGAATAAAATACCTTTGCCAGAATCGCAGATAATAAAAGTGTCGTCACATCCTTTGCGATATGGGCGCAATTTATTTTGGCGTAAACAGAATGTCCCACTAACTGTAAGTATTGTTTTTTTTTGTTGCGTAAATAACAAAAATAATCTTTATTGGTAACTTAAAGAGGTAATGAAAAGATATTAACTAATATGAGATCAAATATGTTTCTAAACTGTTAAATCCATTTAAAATTTTTTTCAGTTACCTATAAATAATGTTAGTATATTAAAAAAAAATAAGGTGATTGTAAGGCTTAATAAATTAGAAGATTATTAACTAAAAATATAATATAAAAAAAAATAAGTTAATTAAACAAAGGCCGGAATCATATCGTATTTAATTATACATGATAATTATTGATAAAAACAAGCCAGTCATATTTTAGAATGTGCTAGCTTCCACTTGGTACTTTTTCGCGTAAATATAGTTAAACACTAATTTTCGGCAACTTAGCGATTGTATTTTTAAAAAAACCTTTCTTGCAGCCTACTTTTCAAACCTATGCAACTATCGAAGAATATTAATTGTGTCCAACTTTAAGGCATTATATTCAATATTTTAGGCTATTCGTTGCTTACTTTGTCTAAATAAACTGACTGAAGTCAGTCAGCGTAACTTGTATGTAATAATTAATAGTTCCGTTCAAGATGTAAATTAGGAATGAGTCACAATTAGCCCTGGCGTTTTCTATAAATAGAATGAAAGCCTTTTTAATTTGTCTGCATTTTATGTAAATATCTCAGACAGCGCGCAGTCGTTGTTTCTGACGTCAGTAATAATAACTAAGTTTAATTACTCGTAGTAAGCTTGCTTCGTTCACTTGATTCATTTTACGTAGGTATTTATTTATAGTTATTATTCTAAAGTCAGCAAAAATACGTTTATTCTTATCATGAACGTACCCAGAAATAAGCCCGCTCAATGTAGGTATATAATTGAAATGATTCCAATGATTTATTATATAAAAAAAATCTCATGCCTTATATAAATAATATTTTGTATATTTCAACACATTTTACTTTAAACTTCAAAGTCTGAAAAATTCCTACATTTGTAAAACATATTTAAGATGCTCTAGACCGTCATTACAAACCTTGTATTTGTTCTGCAGTAAAAGGTAATATTATTATTATTATTTCACTGTGAACGACTTAGTGTAACAGTAATCCGCAGCTGTAACTTTCGCACCACCCGACGTATCTCCAACGGCTTATTGATTTCCCGCCTCGTCCCACTCTCCTCACTTTATAAAATATTCTACAATAATGAAGTAACTACAACAATTATAATCTTGAACACGGCACTAACAAATTCAGCGAATTGAAATATATAAAATCGATAACTTGATAATTTTATGTCGTAACTCACTTGTTTTTACACACTTGCTAAAACGGTGCTCGCGGAATGTTGTTTTATTTTTATTTTGTTTAATAAATGTGCGTTTGTGTCCAAACTATTAAATGTTTAAAAAAAGAGTTAGGAATAAGCAGTGAGACGCACTCACAGCTGTTACGTCCGCCGAGTTCCCTATGACATGGGGAGAAAATTCAAGATGGCGGATTATTGCGCGCGCACGGCGCCCGCCCGAGCAGCCTGTCAAACTACCCATCAAACAAATCCGGATTCAAATGTATGAGTTTCATAATGACCTTGATAAAATTTACCAATTTATTATAAACATACACTTTAATCACTTAGATAATTATTATTTTTATTTTATTTAGAATAATATTCAATTCAGCTAGTAGATACAAGAAAAACAAGAACTTTATAAACATTATCAGGTCGACCAATTGTTCAATTAATCCAAAAAATTGTCGTCATGTCGAGACAGCAATATAATTCCATATTGTTATATTTTAAGATGTATGGAATTCACGGGGCACTGAGAGGCTATTTTTGGAAACAGGCATCTTCGCAGGCGGCAGCTATTAGATTTATCTGCATACTTATCTACAAAGGTAAAGTCCTGATTTCAAGGAAATTTTATTATCCGCTTCGAGTGGGTGGAAATTTACCGTTTTACCTAAATTTACATGGTAGACTTGAGTAACTTCATACTAGATTTATTAAATTAATTTGAAATTGGCTAAAACCTATTAATATTTACAGACCTACAGATATCTACTTAAGTATATGATTGTTTTTAGATTTAGATAGGTTGTTTGATTAAGTCGGTAACACTTTTTTTAAACGAGAAAATTGATCCTAAGTCTCAATTTTTTTTTGGTAAAACAAAGAAAACAAAATTTCCCGGGACTCAAGTAGACCGAGAAGCAAAGCTGCCGCCGGGTCAGTCGTACAGCCCTTGACTGAAGCCTTGACCCATGAGTCCCATGACCCAGTTGCACGCAACTACGTACCTTCCTTTAATTTTTTGCATTGTTATTGCATTTAAGATTTTAAAAAATACGTTGTGCAAGAAAAAACGTTATGACCAAAATCGTTAATCATTAAGGGTCTATTAAAAAATAATATTAAGTTTATAATATTTTTTCCTAGCATAAAAAACACTCTAATGTTGGAAAGGTATATAAAACCGTACTCGTATTTAGAATAATTACACTTTTTTAATTAAATATCAATCATGAAAGTTTTCTCATTACAAATGATGACGGCTTAATTTCGCAGCTAAAAAAACTACTTTAAATTATTAAAAACAATTGTGTTAGCTGATGTGAAAATCTTAGGGATAAATTCTAAGCTATTTAAATTAATATACTTATACCATATTTAACACAAATATGTTTGATTTAGGTTAAAATATTCCGCCTCATAACTAATTTCTTAAAATAGTCGGAGATATGTTGCGGGATTCACCCTTCTTAATCTATAATATATACGAGTATAAAATAGTCCCCTTACTTAGATACTGACAGACAACACACATTCGAACATTAAGATACGTCAAACATTTGCTAAAGATAAGAGGCCCGACGGAATGACCCTTATTCCCTGGCGGATGGGACGGCCGCTCATTTGGGATGCCACTTGTGTGGATACTCTGGCGCCGTCCCATTTGGCCTCTACTTCATCACGGCCTGGCGGTGCGGCGGCAGCAGCTGAAGCTCTAAAGCGCCGCAAATATGCGGTTCTATCAAGCAACCACATATTTGCGGCGTTTGCAGTTGAGACTTTGGGACCTTGGTGTCAGGATGCCCATAGGTTATTTAATGAAATAAAAAAGATGCTCCTCGACACCACTCGAGACCCTAGGGCTGGCTCATTCCTTGGCCAAAGAATCGGCATTGCGATTCAACGGGGGAATGTAGCCAGCATTATGGGCACCCTTCCGCAGGGAACAGACTTGGGGGACTTTTTTTGTTAGTTTTAAGTTACTTTTTTTTATTTATTTGTAATTTATTATATAAGTCATTCTTTTTTTAGTTTCTGTATCTATTAATTACTATTTATTTTGAATTAAATACACAGATTTGGATAGTTAAGATACGATATAGATTAGATATATCAGTGTCAAAAGGAACGTTTCTTCAAACAAAAAAGTCGCTTTTGACACTGACACATCCAATCCATATTGAACATTTAGAAAAAATACGTGATGAATCGGGCCGACAGTTTAAACAATTAAAGGTAGAAGAAGATTCATATATTTTTATTTTACTTTTTTTTTATAAGACACACCACAATACATAAACAAAGCTAGTAAAGTAACAAGTATAGTGAACACGTATAATATCTATGCACCAATAACAGGTGTGCAACAACACTCAAACAGTTCGAGGCTTTTTACCTTGAGGAACCGCCGAAGTTGCCAAGTACGTGTTTGAAAAGTATCCGTCTTTCACTACCCGTAGCCGTCTGTTAGACAGATACGAGCAAAACCATCTCCACATCTCGCCTGTGACGTTAAACTGGTCGAGAAGTTTCTGCATGAGGATACTGTGATCCACTTTGTCAAAAACGCTACTAAAATCGGTGTAGATGGCGTCTACTTGGTGACGTGAGTCAATAGCTGTACCAACATCGCTCACGTAGCAAAGCAAATTTGTAGAAGTGGACTTGGAGCTTTTGAAACCGTGCTGCAAAGGAAAAATTCTTTCTTTAACATGCCAAGCCAGTTTTTTACAGATTATGCACTCGAAGACCTTAGGAAAAATAGATATCGGTCTATAGTTAGATACCTTCGTCTTATCACCTTTCTTCAAATATAATTACATTATTAAATATGAAGAACACATATAATGTTTGATATCATTTCACTAAGTACGAATTTGTTGAAAAGGGAATTAAAATGGGGTTGAACATTTTAACGACGTCTACGCATTCGAAGTCGAGGACGGAGGCTAGGTCAGAAATAAAATGCATCCAAAAGTATTTCAATTGATAAAAAGTAACAAACAATACGGTGGGTGTTCTTATCCTAAAACCCTTGACCTCCGACCTAATTTAACCTGGGCTGATGTCGACTGAATTGGTTCATTCTCTCCGGATATTTGTCATTTGTCTAAATGGGTAAATATATACATACACGGTGTAACATGAGGAAACCGAAAGATTTTAATCACTTACTTCTGTGGCCAGAAGAAAGAAAAAAAAAAGTTTAAGTAAATTTCGCACAAAAAACTTTTTTTTGTTTTTTTTTTTTAATGTTTTAATGTGTACATGCACATAAAAAGTTAATGGTGAAACTGGCACTGGAAATGAATTTTTACGATTTTTTTGTAGAATGTTGTTTTTGCAAAGGTTATTTGTCACTTTTTGACATCTATCAATAAGGATATTTAGACTACGCCCCATAATGCCATCATCACCATCAAAAAGTCGTTTTGCACTAAGTTACAATAAAAACAATTTCGTCATGTTACACTGTGTATAACCTGGATAATATAATTACTGTAAGTGGCAGGATCGATGGAGCGTTCTAAGTAATCAGCAAAAGACAGTGTTAACGACAAGTAGTTAAATTCTTAAAACCTTATACATAGGTGAGAAGAAAAGGTAACCACCTCGTTCACGCGCGCTTAGAGGCGCAGACCCACAAGAGCATGCAGGAGCAGCTGTAATCACTCTCAACACGAAACAAAGCACCAGTTACCTCACTTATCTCCAAGCAAGTACACAGAGGGGAATTATCAAATACATATAACTCAAATTTAGAATAGAACTTAACTATTATATGGAAGACAAACGCTTGCGCGTTCTATCTCGACGCCACCGCCATCTAGAAATCGTTTTGCATGCTAATGTCTAACAAATGCGATGAAACTGAGAAAGACTAAGGCTTGCGCGATCTAACTCGACGCTAGCGCCATCTAGCGAGCAATTGGGTAAACTTTCCGTATTTTACCTTATAAAACAAAGTCGTCCGCCGCGTCTGTCTGTGTGTATGTATGTTACGAAAAACTCAAAAACTATTGACCGAATTTTCATGCAATTTTCATTTATCAAAAGGGTGATTCTTGAGGAAGGTTTAGGTGCATAATTTGTTAAGGTTTTGTGTAACCAGTACAAAACCGGGGCGAGTCGCTAGTTTAGAATAAAACACAATAACAACACGCAAAATAGACGCTAGTCGTCGAAATGTCACATAAAAAAATCTGACACTCCTCAACAATGTGAGCTAGCTAGCGGGTATTTTGACATTGCGCCTTTATTGTGTATACGTCACAACATCTATTATCATTCACATATAATCTTTCAACTGATGAAGGTGCATATAAATATTCAAGACGAAGTCGAATAATGATAAAATATGGCTTGAACTTAACCCTCGAAAGAAAAAACGAATTTATGAATAATTCCTAAGGATTCTCGGTAGGCTGTTACCTTACCTGACTGTTAACACCGATCGGTTTTACTCGATTTTCGGTTACCTACGCTTTTTTCTGAACATTTTTTTTTTGAAACTTCTTAATACCTATGTAATTATATACTTAGCAAATAATAGTTGTGAGCAACGCTCACTCAAATTTGTTAAATGAAAATATATATCTTAAAATGTTTTAATAACAATAAAACTTCCGTTAGACATAGACATATTAAATATGTTACAACGGATCACTCGACATAAAATACGTGACCTCGTTTTCGACTTAAAATACCTACGTGAGTGACCCTAGACCTTATGGGTATAGGTAACATATTTAATATCTTAAAATGTATTTACAGTTTACGAAACTTGCAAAGTTATAAAAACAAAAATATTCCTACGAAAAAACAATACAAATTTAAATTCAAGATTAAAAAGAGAAATAATGAAAATGAAAAAAAAAACTTCGTAAACGCCATCTAAGTAAAAATGTTTGAACTATACTGCTACGTCGAGTTGTAATTTAAAAGGGATGATAACTCCCGTGGAATAGAAGATGAAGCTTGGTTAGGCCTAAAGATGGCGTTATATGTAGAATATTGGGACCATGCGAAGTGCATGGTGGGGGTAAGTAAAGCGATCCCAGCGCATAAGGTGGTAAAAATTAGAACTAACTGCGGATAGCGTCTTTAACATTTCATACAAGTGATATGGCTTGAAATGGCATAAATTGTATGGTGTAAGGGACCATTATAATTAGTATGAAATGCTTAATATAAGTAACGTATTAAGTAATTTGATAATTATGAATACTGTATCCGTGTAAATAGCTTTGCAAATGCCACATACTATGTAATCTTTTTCTAGATGTTAAGAATGGGTATAGTAAGTTAACCTTAAAAGATAGACATTCAAACTTTTTTGTAGACCCATGAAAGAGAGACAACCGCAACACACATTGGTTTGTTATATATCAACCGGATGAGGCAGTGTTTTCGATTAAAGTTCCTAAGCAGCGTGATTTTTTCCGACAACATCGTTATATTAACCAATTTAGACAAAATCTTAACAAGTTATAGACTTCGTCAAGAATCACCCTATTAATAGATGAAAGTCGTATGAAAATCCGTTCAGTAGTTTTTAGTTTTGGACTAGTTTTATAAGATGTAGTGAATTGACGTTTTCCCCTAGACTTGTGGACGCTAGGTTGCGTGACAGTCGTGCACATAGCGAGCGTCTCTTTTTGTTCCTATGGTTTATTGTATATGATATAGTATTTTTCTATGTATATGTATTTTTGCCGAACGTAGCTTATAAAGTATTTTGTAGTTGTAATATCGAATAATTTGAGCCTGAATTCAATATATTTCGGGGTGCCTACGAATTCCTCTATCTACCTTATGTGTAGTAAGGGCGAATTCTACCCATACAGCGCTAATTTTAGTGTCCTATTTAACCTAGCGTAGACCGAGGTGAGTCGGATCAGGATTAGATATCCGTTGATATTTAAAAAATTGCATTGATGTGAGCACACTAAAATTTCACCGTACGTCTATCCTCTTAGCCTGCGATGCCAGTCATAGAAAATATTTTAAATAAGTATCAATTTCTTTTTTAATCCGATTCGATTCACTCTATGACCCGATTCGTCTAGGTCTACTATACATATTTTGTTGTTTGGTTTCCAGTAAAGAAAATATACAAAGAGAAAAAGTATGGCAAATAAACAATAAATCAAATGTATTTTATTATGTTAAAGTTAAGGTTGCTTGGGAAGGAGGAAGAAAGAAAACGTGCAGAGTCTAAATAAAGTTTCTTTGGTAGTTAAGTATTTTGTATCAAGTTTAAATATGTAAATAAATAAATAAATATTATAGGACATTATTACACAAATTGACTAAGTCCCATAGTAAGCTCAGTAAGGCTTGTGTTGAGGGTACTTTACTGACTTACTTAAAGACGTTTCGCACCTACTGGAAATATAGGTTATTTAGTATTTCTGACCACTGAATCTCCTCTATTGTTTGTTTTTAATCTAAAATTATAATGTGCACTTCTTAGTAGCTCCTTAAACGATATAATGGCTCTATTGTATTGTATCATTGACATCATTGTTCATCATGACTAGGGGAACTCTAATGTATCCATAATAAATATTTCATGTGACTGAAAAACAAATAACCTTCAAAAATATTGGTTTTTCTACGCTTTGTAGTTTCCGTGTGATATGTTCGTAGCTATTAGCCGGTACTAAATGGAGGGCGTTTTTATAAAAAGCTCTCTCATAAAATCCTTTATCCATTTCTCGTCATTGTCCAACACTAACTCTATTTTTATCGGAAATTTAACGAGTGCTTGTCTTCTTTTCTAGGTTGGATTGTTAAAATGGACTTGTAAGAAAAGTTCGTTATCAATGATTTTTGTTACAATGGAAATGGAGTTACTTGGCTTGAACTATTTAGAGGGACGATCTTTTTATTGTTTTTAACTGTAAGAGCTTTACAGTTCCATTCAATAAATCTGGCGTGTGCTGTAGTGTATAAAATAGTACACATAGTCTAAAGGCTACCCCAAACTAGTGTCAGACCAAGCTAAGTTAGCAACGATTTTGATAGCCCAATCTGCACTTGCACTGTATGGGCTGTCAAAATCGCTATCTACTTATCTTGGTCTGACTTTAGCATCTTTTGAGCGTCGGCGTCTAGTCAGTGCTATGGAAAATGGCGTCGCTGCGTAGTTGCGCCAACATTGCGTCGAGCAGCAGCCATATTAGAGTTGGTAAGACGCCGACTACGAGATTCTCTCGGTAAGTACTGGCTTTGTATAGCGAGCGGTTCCAGTACTGTATTTGCATAGAAAACCAGTACCGGGAGAACTCCCTAACGCCGACGCTCGGTGACCGTAAGTGTTAGAAAACATCTAGGTGTGGCATCGAAATATGTTGAAAATAATTTTATAAGTATATATTATAATTATATATCTCATTGTTTGATTTAACAGTGACATTCATTAACATTATACCTTATCTAAAAATGTATCATATAAATGGCAAATAATGAAACAAACAATCCAATTTATCTTCATTACTTACTTCGTAATCTCGTAACCTTTTAGGAAAATCATGATCCTATTAACAGTTTATATACTTAAATATTTTATTTATATCAATTTCTGGTGTTGTCTTGTGGCATTAAGAATTAAATAATATGCGCTATTTTATTTAGTGTCACGCGGTATTTTGATAAGATTCAATTTAATATTAATAACTTACACTAAAAACTAAACTACAAAACTTAAAACCTAGGTCTAGAAATAAATAATACTAGAAAACGACAAACGACATTCTCCGCCAGTCTCTTGCCAGCGTCAACGTGCCAGCTCTACTCGACCCCCCGGCATTATAAGAGTTGATGGTGACCGGATGGAATGACACTAATTCCGTGGAAGATGGGATGGGTGCTAGTGTGGGACGCCACCTGTGTAGACACCCTAGCCCCGTCTCATCTCCATGGCACTTCTGCTAAGGCTGGCGCGGCGGCAGAGGCGGCCGAAAAATTAAAAAAGCCTAAATATAGGGGTCTCGGCGTCGACTACAATTTCGTACATTTGGCGTCGAGACCCTTAGTCCGTGGGGTCCGAGCGCCCTTAACCTGTTTAAGGAACTATCGAAGAGGATTGGAGAGGTCACCGGTGACCGCAGAGCTGGCAGCTTCCTCGCTCAAAGAATTAGTCTTGCGATACAGCGAGGAAATGCTGTATCTACGGCATCATGCCTCACGGGGATAGTTTTTAGTATTTTATTTTAAGACTAGTATTATATATTTTTAGACCTAGGTTTTAAGTTTTGTAGTTTAGATTTTATTTCTAGTTAAACACATAATAATTAGGTATTAATATTTGTGTGAAAACAACCTTCGTAAAAATGTTAGGTTACATACATGTCAAATGCTAACAGAATCTGTCATATTTCTCTACATTATTTGCCATTTCTAATAAACTCCACGTTACTTTCTGTTTCTTTTCAACAAAGTACAAAGGATAAGCACCTGAAATAATATTACTTTATGTGAGATCAGCATAAAAATAATATGTTATACATGTTACCGACCACCCCCAAACTCGGCGTTTATTTGACTTCCTTTTGATGTAAAATGTGTATTTCTTCAACCAATTCGCTCATGCCGAACCGTTTTATTGACAAACCCGGGGAAAATGTGACCTGAATACACCTGCAAAAGAATTAAAAATATATGTCAAGTCCTTTATCCACGGGGATTATTTGACCCAGTCCATGAAAAGGAAATGGAAATGAAAAAATGCAATTGGACTTCTGTAAGAGATACAATAAAATTCAGTCAGCCATTGAGCCTATACAGTGTATTTGATATAATAGAGCAAGATCCTAGAGCCGCCAGACCTTACTTATTTTCTCATGAATAAAATGTATGGGATAATATAGTGTTAGTGTGTACTTTTAATGTCTGCATACTTACTATATTGGCCCGATGTCCATTTGTCATGTACAAGGTGCTAAAGTTAGGTAAAAATATTACTAACTTTTCTTAAATTCTCACAGCTAATTTTTATGTGTGTTTTAGAAAATATTGTTAAAAATTTATACTCATAATTGCCAGACCATTTCCGCCGCAGGTAACTATAACCAGATTCTTTAAAGCTGTCAAAAAATATTGTAACTTTACTTACATTCTCACTCTTGATTTTTATATATGATACTCAGGGCAGAACTTATTTTACTTATTTTTATATAAGAAAGGAACAAACAAAGGAAGGAAGTAATCAAGCTTTTCAATCTCGTACCTCACTTAGGCAACTCAGCAAGCTTCGTTGCCTAAACACGGTACTCGACTGAAAAGCTCTCTAATATATCACGATTGTATAAAATACTATTTTGTAAGTGGATTTTATATTGACGTTATGGACTTGTAACGGAAACGAAATGCAAACGAAAAAAAGGTTTGGTGGCCTAGCGGTAAGAACGTGCGACTTGCAATCCGGAGATCGAGGGTTCAAACCCTAGCTCGTACCAAAGAGGGAACTTAAGTACGAAATATGATTTGATATTTACCAGTCACTTTTCGGTGAAGGAATACATCGTGAGGAAACCGGACTAATCCCAGTAAGGCCTATTTTATCCTCTCGGTTGGAAGGTCAGATGGAGCGCTTTCGTAAAAACTAGTACTTACTCCAATTCCAAGGATTAGTTGCCAAGCGGACTCCAGGCTCCCAGGAGCCGTGGGAAAAAATGCCGGGACAATGCGAGGAAAATGATGGTGAAACGCATCTGTTTTGTTTCTTATTTAAATACAGTTACCTACCTGATTTGCTTAGGAAATAAATGATAACGGAAATAAAAGCGATGTAGCTATTTCTTAGCCCAACTAGAGTTTTTAGTTTGAATAAAGGCCTGTATTCATTCTGATACGTTACTCGGTACAAGTTAATGTGTGGTATTTGAAAAAAAAAAACACGAGAGTTTTCATCACACGAGACCCAAAGTAGTTATTCCCTTTTCCACGACCCAGAATCCTTTTAAAAAAACATGTCTAGTATAATGTAATGACTAATTTACGTTAAAAGCCACCGTCATAAATCACGTGTGAAGGTTGTACGCACCTAACTCTCTCATTAAAGAGTAATGCTTTTAAAAATAATTACGTTAGTTCATTTAAAAAATCTTTATCCGTTTCCGATTTTTTTTTATGAAATATTATTATTATTATGTCTTTTATTCATTTTTCTTCTTTAGGTTGGTTTTTAAAACACTTAAAAAACAATCAAACAGAATTATTATTAATATGTAATTAGCTGATGAGCCTGTGTCACAGCATCCAGTATTATATAGTTCAAGGTTTGTAAAGTCATATCACATTACTAAATAACATCAGAATATATTTATATATCAATATACATAATGGATATATACAGATGATTACTATAACTAGCTTATATCTAAAATACGCCCTTGAGGCATTGTACCAAGGATGCTGGCGGCATTTCCTGGTTGTATCGCAATACTGATACGTTGTGCGAGGAAGCCGCTCTTCGGTCACCAGTTACGTCAACCAGACGTTTCGCGATTTCTCCGAAAAACTTGTGCGCGCTGGGACCCCATGGACCTAGAGTTTTAGTTTGTTTTTTTTATATATACCTATAAGTTTTTGGTAACGGATAAGATGGCCTAGTTGATTTCAATGATAAATAAAAACTTATTTTTATATTATAAAAATCCTGCAGGCCTTACAATGGATATCTGGAAGGTAAGATATTAATGAAATCAACGCCATGGTGTTAACAAGGAAACAAGGTCAGAAGTCAAATATATTAAGTCATTATTTTAAGTAAAAATCACATAACTAGAAAAAAAAATAGTAATTTTAAGAAAAGAAAAAAATATTCTTAATTTTTTAATTCGTAAAAGTACTGTATTTCAAATATCATTAAAAAAACACCCGTGCGATAATATGATTAAAAACACTTTTGCAGAACAAATTTACCTAATCTATATATTCTAGAATCCTTCAAAATTCAAAATTCAAAATTCAAAATTCAAAAATTTATTCTGCAAGTAAGCCTCAAGGGCTCTTTTACAAGTCAATACAACATTTATAGTAACATCATATAGTGACATGAAAAATACATAACAACATTTATAAATACAACAGCCAATACCTGGGTAAACATTACATTATAATAATCTTAAAATAAATAATTAATACAATACAATAGAGATGTATAGTCTCTATGGTTAAAAACACATTAAATCTGGAGATGTAAAAGGTCCCCAATGTCAGAGTACTAATACTAATAAAATTTGGAGGTGTAAAGTCTCTCCAAGTGTCAAAATAAAATTTATACTAAATAAATAAACCGCGTCTGGACTGTTAAACTAGCAGTCTCATAAACAAATGCTACATTCTGTACATAACTAGTATGTACCAAGTCAAGTATATTATACAATATGACAGAGACGTATAGTCTCCACGGTTAATACATTAAGTTTGGAGATGTATAAGGTCCCCACGGTCTGAGAAAAATAATAATACACAATAATAAGATTTGGAGGTGTAAAGGTTCTCCAAATGTCAAAGAAAAAAAAAAAAATTGTATGAAATACATATTTCACGTCAAGAGACTGTTAAGCTAACAATCTTAAAACTAGTTCTACAGAATACATAACTACTATGTATTTAATATGTCAATGTCATCATCAAAATAACTAAAACATAACAAACATTAATACATAAGGTTGAACAGCTAGAAACAACAGCGCCATATGCCTCTCCGGGACACTGCACGCAAAACTATTACAGCTTTTGAGACTGGATACTTGGCCATGATTCCGTGTCTCCCAAGTAGTCATCTATTTTATAGTATCCCTTTTTGAGAAGTGCATTTTTGACGTATTGCTTGAATGAAGTATAGGGCAGGTTCCATGCTTCTAAGGGTACTTTGTTATAAAATGTTACACAGTTTCCCATGAACGATTTTTTAACTTTCTGTAGACGAAACTTGGAGACTACTAACTTATGTTTATTTCGCGTATTATAACTATGGATATCGGACAGTTTTTTAAAGGACTTTATATTTTTATGCGTATACATTATCACATCTAGTATGTATTGTGAAGCTACTGTGAGAATATCTATTTCCTTGAATCGTTCTCTCAGTGAGTCACGAGAAGCCATGTTATAAATAGATCTGATTGCCCTCTTCTGAAGAACGAAGATGGTTTCTATGTCAGCTGCTTTGCCCCACGCCAGTATGCCATAAGACATAATACTGTGAAAGTAACTGAAGTAAACTAGGCGAGCTGTCTCCACGTCAGTAAACTGCCTGATTCTTCTTACTGCATACGCGGCAGAGCTCAACCTTTTCGCCAGGGCAGATATGTGAGGGGCCCATTGCAGTTTACTATCTAAAGTAAGGCCCAGAAAAACCGTATTCTCGACAAGGTCCAGCGTTTCGCCATTTAATGTGATGATAGTTTCAGATTTTCTTACATTCGGCAGCGAAAATTTGACACATTTCGTCTTTTTCGCATTAAGAAGTAAGTTATTTGCTGTGAACCATTCTAGTACCTTTTCCAAAGTTTCATTGACTTGGCTATAATCGCTCAGTTTCCTGTCAACTTTGAAAATTAGTGAGGTGTCATCAGCAAATAAGACTATCTCACATTTATGTTTTACAAGGTTCGGCAGATCATTTATATATACAAGGAAGAGAAAAGGACCCAAAATTGAACCCTGTGGAACTCCGAGCTTTACAGCCATTCCAGTAGACTCCGTTCCATTTACAACCACTTTCTGGGTTCTTTGGTTTAAGTAAGACTTAACAAGGCTTAGAGCTTCCGTTGACAGACCGTAGTGCTTCAGCTTGTTTAGAAGTGTGTCATGCTCCACGCAATCAAATGCTTTGGACAGATCGCAGAAGACACCTATAGCATCTAGCGAGTGTTCCCTTTGTAAATACAGTATAAGGACAAGCAAATAACAGAAACCCATCATCTCCAGATTTAACGGATTCTCAAGGTAATACCCGAAGTTCAGATTTGGGATAAACGGCCCGATTCCAACTTTAAGATGCGTAAATTATTAGGTCTAGATACGATAGGGATCGGATATGTCAGTGTCAAAAGTGACGTTTTTGTGTGAAGAAACGTGACACAACAACGACTGCTGTGACGCCAATTTTTTTTTAGTTACTTACCTACCTACTAAAATAATTCGTTGAGTTTTTTATTTTATTTTCTTCAATACTCAATATTTTATTGCAAATTCACAAAGTGAACAGTAGGTTTTTATGTTGATTACGACTTTTAAAGGAAACTAACATTAACACTCATCAATAAGTAGTCATGAATTGTGAAAAACACGTGGAAAAGTAAAAAGCACTAGTTCGTGAAATCCAACTTTCCGCACGCTAAACAGCTACGTAAAATAGCACTTTTTGAGCAACTGTATTAAATAGTACATTACTATCGAGGACGGGAAACGAAGGGTTGCAGGCCAAGTAGATATAGACGGCCGAGCGTAGCGAGGTCAGATAGGGAGACGCGGCCGGCAACCCCGTTTCCCGCCGAGATTTGTATAGTGCTTTTCTCAAACTTGCAATGAAATAATTTTAAAAAAATAGGATGATGATGATGATGATTGTTTCATGTCCTAATGTGATAGGTTATTCAGTGCGTGGGGTATTGAAGGGGAACAAAAATGTAATTATTTTGGCGCTACCATCACGCACGCCATTACGCTTTTTTCTTTCTTTTTTCTTTTTTGTGTTTTTTTTTTTGTTACCGAAAGGGGAACGAAAATTTGATTATTTAAAAATTTAAAAAGGCCTAGGTGTGTAAGGCTGTATGAAATTCCTTTACATATCATCATCACTCATCGCACCTGATATGTACTATTTCCCGACCTAATTTGAAGTAAGTCATGTCAACATTTCATTACAAGTTTGAGAAAAAGAATATTACTATGCTCTGTGTCAGGAAAGATCGCCGTGATTGATGGATTGTTTCATTAATGGACCCTAAGTTCATTATGATTCGGTATTAGGTGACTTAAATTATCTAAACGTACAGTAAATAAATCATTTCATGTGTGGCATGGTGTATTTTTCTAAAAATGAACTCATGTACCTTGAGTAATGGTGTACACAAAAAGATAAATACCCGTGCACGTCAACCCTGTTTTAGTAGACGACCTACAAAAAAAAAACACTTTCTTGTTTTGCGATTTCGTTATTGGTCACTTAGTAAACAAGCAACTTTCAAAGTTGCTATGACCTATATATGTACATTATTCACCCCGTAAAGTATTGCAGGAGACTAAAAAAAGCCTGTATATATTATATTTCTCATTTGGTCTCAGACCGTTCTATTTCATTTGTAAAAATACAAATTAGTGTTTAAATAGCAATTGTATTAGTATGTGCATATCTGTTTCTACTAACATCACATATACGTTGAGTCAGTAAGATGTGTAAAATCGTGCACTGAAGGACAAAGGCCTATATTGTTCCCGTGGGAGTTATGGATTGTAAAAAAAAAAATATTACTCCCTGGGAGGGGTTTTTTTAAATTTTGTTACATATATTATTTATGTATTTAAACTTTATTGCACAAATTTACAAAAAAAGGATACAAATGGCGGGCTTAACACCTTAAGGCATTCTCTACCAGTCAAACATTAGGTTAAACAGAGACAGTTAGTTTGGTGCAGGATTGAGAGATTGGAGAAAAGTGGGTATGAGAATATTATGTATTGTAGCGAAATTGCTACATAATCAACATCTGTCGGTTTATTTTTAAACTTCTTCTTCTAGTTGTCAGCTGGCTCAGTTCTCTTTCTGTTGTCTCTCTATGCGGTTTCATAATTCAGGCGTTGATGGTTAGATGGCGCTTTTAGCAAAAAAAAAAGAAAAAGAAAGCGCCGACCTTTTTTCGTATAATTCCTGGCCGTTTCTAATAAATTAAGTGCTTATTTGCGCTTATTTTGAATTTAAATTTTTATGGAATATTCGAAAAAGAGAAGATTGAAGTTGTTTTTCGGCAGATGGTTTGGTGAATTTGGAGTGGAGAAGTCGTTTGTGTTCCCGGGTCGTTTTAAACCAGTTTTGCAATTTATAGCCAGTTTAATAGTTAACACGAAGTCTTTTTAAGTGCGCATAAATCCACGGGTGGAGAAGCTCCTGGTAACAGTTGACTACCAAAGGCGCGCGTAAATCGGCGTTCGAAGAGGAGAGGCCTCTCATAAACAGTTGGTATCCAAAGCCGTGCGCAGGTCGGCGCTAAGCAGTGGTGAAGTGAAGAAACCTCATCGTTATCGCCCGGTCTGTTGCCATACGCGCTAGCCAGGAAGCGACAGGTCTCCAAAGCCGTGCGCAGGTCGGCGCTAAGCAGTGGTGAAGTGAAGAAATCTCATCGTTATCGCCCGGTCTGCTGCCATACGTGCTCGCCAGAAAGCGAGTAAGGCTACCTCGTCGGCTTGTTTAAAGTCGCCAACTTGTGCGCCATCCATTCTACACAAGTAAACCTGAATCCAGCTGCCGGTACCTTGGCGTGTGCCACATTCATCCCCTTTACCCTGTTTCCACTGAAATATTTTTGTTTTTAAATTTTAACGTCAGTTCCAATTATTTCTTGTGTATTTTTGTGTTATATTTTTAATTTATCCATTTGCTAAAGTTCTGTGATCCGCCATACTAAATTTTCCTAAAAATTCTAAAAGCCTCTTTTGTCGGGCTGTTTAATTAACCGGTTAAAAATTTAGGTATCATGCGCCATCGTATCAACCCTCATAGTCCATAATTATTCATCACATTAATTCATTTTTTCTCTAAATTTTCAGCCGTATTTTTTTTATTTTCCTTGCAGTTTTACCCCTCCTTTCCCCTTATGCGGAAGGCAGACTTTTAGTTCTACTATTTTAAAGTGATTTTATAAATTTTGTAAATTTTAATTTTTTATACAGGGTGAAAACAAACTTTGATTTTTTTGAAAAAAATGTTTTAAAAATTATACGTAATCTGCAAAAGTTCTTGTTTTACTGCAGTATGTTATAATTTTGTTATAAATGAGTTCATCTTTTAAAATATGTATTTACGTTTATAATTTAGTATTATGTTCATGTTTAAAAATATTTAAATTTGATTAATTTAATAGCTGTTAAAATATTTTTATACAATTTTCAATAGTGGCTGAACGTCGGATAGGTCTGTGCCTGCGATGCCTAAACTGTCAAAACATGACAATATTTGTTTATTTGTTTATTTGGCGGACTAATGTTTGAAATATCACTGTATTTAAGAATTACTCGGCTAAAAATTTAGTTTTTTCTTCGCAAGTATGATAAAAAATATTGTGTCTAACTCCGGACATAAGAATATATTTTTTTTATTTATTTATTTGGGGTATCAATTTGTTACTTCAAGTCTTTAATTCACTCCAGCCTGCAGCTGTTGCGATTATACAGACTCTCGTATAATATTTCACTTACCCCCCTCGTTTTACAATGTACTATTATGAGCAAATGTGATCGAAGTAAATAAAGAAAATAAAAATAATCCATGATTGTATATATTTCGTAAATAAATTGTTTGCTAGCGAAAAACATGGGTCATTGCTCTAATTTACTACAATTGGTTCAAATATATACCTCGAATCACAACGTAAATACTGAACAGCACTCAAACCGACGACCATAAACCTATCCGCATAAATGTTTCTCGTTTCAAATACATCATTAACTCATCACCAGATGGAAATCAACGAATGGAGCGCTATTCGGCATTATTTTTATGACAACTCCTGGGTGCTTTACACAACGTGCCAATCGTTAACGCTTCGTAGCGTAGCGTAGTCATCTCTCTCTATCACTCTTCCATATTAGTGCGACAGTGACAGTTGCGTGCCATTCGCTACGGAGCGTTAGCTATTTGCATATTGGCTACGCATCACTCATTTGGGATTATATAGTGTTTCAAAAAATATGGAAACGGCGACCGTGACAGAAGAATATTTTGACTGGGATAATTGAGTAACAGTAGCATAATGAGATATTTAGGTACAAAAAAATAAGTTTTTATGATTTTGGTGGTTGACACGTCTCGCCATACCGAGACGTACGCGAATCATAATTTATGGATATCATACGAAAAATATAAAATTTATATTTTAAAATTATCCATACGATCTGATATACTTACGTATTTCGCTTCCTTCACTTTCATAACATTCCTCATACTCACTCGCTAGTTAAGAGTGTTCTTGACCTGGCTTTTTTTTCAAGATTTACCCGATTTGATTAGAGAAACTCCGCCAAGGTTTACCCCTTCCAGCTCCCTCTTCTATTTCTCCCTTATACACTCTCTTTGTTAGCCTTCTTTTACTCATTTTTTCCACGTATCCAAACGATCTCAACATACCTTTCTCTATTTTCACTATCATGTTGTAACACTTAAACGGGAATCTGATATAGTTTTCATATATTAAAACTATTGGAGCACAATTAATTACCGGTAGATTTACCGGTAATTAATTAACCGGTACCGGTACCGGACCGGTAGACCATTTTACGGTAGATAATATATAGATAACGAACTTAGTAATATTTGTTTACTTTAACTGTTTATTTATTACTGCATTTCTACAGGAAATTACTTGAGAGCAAGTCAGTAACATTGCCAGTTTTAGCGAAAATGGGGTCTCTGTTTGATATTTATAACCTAACTAAAAGTATGAAGTAAATTTAGGATCATAAAATGTGTTTATACTGTTTATGTTTTACACAAGACAGCGAATAAATTTATCATTGTTTTCCTCTCAAGGGTTAACAATAGTTATTTATTTAATCGTATGGCTAAATAAATAAATAAATGACAATAGTCGTTTCACTCGAGCTGTCCTTGAAACTATTCAGTATGGATTTCTTTCAAGTATTTAGTGACATATCATATTATGGATGTGTACGATTGACCTTTGAGTGGTCGGAAATATTTTCAGTGTCGCCCGACGTTCGCGCGACGAGAATAGACTTTGCGTCGGGACTTGGCGACAGGCGTGCGTGACGTCACCATGATGTCACGATGCGCATGAGCATAACTAATTATTAAATCATTTACCGCTATGGAATTACGACTGTTGATGGGCGTTTTGACTGGAAGATACTAATTAACCAGGGGTGTTATGATTTTCTTTGTACCGTGCGAGTGCCAGGAGTAACTAATTATGTTAATTTTTATCGAACTTTCCTTGATCTGACTTCGTCGAATTAGTTAAAGTTCCGAACAAACAATACTTCTAAATGGTCAATTGATAGATAAAGTTTATAGAAAATAGAATATGGCCTCATGTACGAGTAAACGGCTAAAGGGTGGGATTTAGTATTTTTTGATCTTTGTCAAATACGATACTAGGTTATTTATTAAATTGTGGTGTTTTATATTTGTACTTGCTTATATCTATTTATTTTTCATCAGTTGTGAATAGGGACAATCATTGGTCAGTCAGTAATATACAAAAAGACATCGTCATAATTGCTCTAACCACCAGTTTATTTACTTATTAAAATACAGTGCTATTCTTAAATATAGTCGTAGCCCCACAAAACTCAACAATGAGTTTGACTGTGGGGTCGTCAGTCTCAAGTTATGTAACTAAAATAACTTATACATAGTAGGTAATTTATGACTACAATGTATGAAAATGCTTAAATGCAATGCTGGACATACCAGTGTCCTCCAGTTAGGAAGTCGCACGCTTTCCTGCTTTAATATTTAACTAATATTATTACAGTTTCTTGCTTTCTGCTAAGCCTATATTACTATATTCATATATTTGTGTACAGTCAAGTGCAAAAATATGTAGGTATCGAAAGAATCGTCTCATAAATATGGTACTACGCTCTTATTACACTGGAATAAGATGCTATGGGACATATTTTTGAGTAAGATGTGTACACCCATATTTTTACACTTGACTGTACTCTATAAGATTATATAACATATTTTTGAGAGAAACGATTGTAATAACCGACATGTCAACTTAAAATTTAATAGTTGTCATATAAAAACCAGACGGTTCGGGAGAAATAAAATTTTCTTTTATTACCCCGTTTAATAGTTTTCGTTATTCTTCTCTCTTCCTTCCGAAAGCAGACTTTAAAACTGTCATTTTCTTGAAATTGCAATTTTTAATACGTTAACTTAATAATACTATTTTAAACGTTAAGTTACTTTACTGAATATGACGCATATTTTTGTTTCCAGCTTCGAATGTGTTTTTATAACTACGAACTTGAGGAATTATGCACATTAAAAAAAAAAACGTAAGATACCTATTGTCACTTTTTATTAAGAAGTATTAACTAATGGATTAGTCAAAAGTTAAAATAATATTCTCAGGACAATTACTTTCAGTAATAGCGGTGGTCATTTAGGTCATTCTTACTGAAGCGTGATGTGGCGTGTTTTGAACGTATAAAATAGAAACACGGAACATACTTTGTACACACTGACATTTTGATAACAATTGAACAATATGGTGGCAATTGGGTCAGCACTTGGAATTTCAACGCCGAAAATTTACAGCAGCGCGTTCAAGGCTTAATGAACTAATTGATTTGCAAGCGCTTTAATTAATTAATTGGCTACATCGGAGTTTTTTGTGCTATACCCATATAATATAATATATTATGTTTTAGTTACCTACTGCATTGTAACCGAAATTATGATTGACGTAACTGGGTTAGTAACGCTAACTGTGATACAAGTGTCGTGTCACGGTAGGCCATGGTAATTGCATAGTATGTTTGCATACTGGTGTGCACGCAGGTTGGCGGACGACGTTGGTGCTCGGTGCTGGCTCGGCTTCAGTCCTCCGTCAACCACCGCGCTCGCCGCTCGCGCGCCGCGCCGCGCCCATGGACTACGATCGACCAAACGAACACGCGTATCTCCACATTTCTAATCTTTCTACTTCTCTTAAAATCGAAACCATATCGGAACGAGTTACCGAATCGCGAGATTAAATAAAATGATTGTAGTCAGTCAGTTTAGAGAACTTTTACCGACTTTCGAACACGCAGCTCACTAACGATTGACATATCCTATGCTCCTCACCGTTGATCCTGCTTGACATTGTTTTCTTTCTTCACCATGCAACTCAAAGGAACATTTTACCAAAACCTATTTATACACAAGAAGCGACTGAAACTTTCTACTTGCAACCTTTGAAAACTATACACAGAATTTATAAAACTATTTACACTGTTTTATAAATGGTTTTAGACATTTCTTTATCCCCTTTAACTGGTCCAAAGACCTTTAAGAAAAGTTAAGTGTGACCAAAGACATTAAAAATAAATAAAATAATAGTAATAGTGCGTGTGGAATTATCTAGAATTTAAATACCTAGTGTGTGGTTTTGTCTCAAGTGTTAAAAACAAATTAAGTGTGCCATTAGGAACTAGTTCTAAACTTTAATAATAGACTATAGTGTGTGTCTTTGTGTGGATTGTGTATTAGCGTGCTATATACTGAAAACGGTGAGTCGATTTATGTTATTTTTGAATCATTACGAATGTAACTTTACAAAGGTCAATGATCTTGGTTTGTACGCGTTAATATCTGTTGCATATATTTCAGAACAATAAAAGTGTGCAGGTACGGTCACGTCTGAAAATATCGATACGAAAAAAGTGCCAAAAATATTTATACTTTTACACGACTTTATTGCCCAAATATTGAGGTAGTGTTTACATATTTTTGGCACATTTTTCGTACCGATATTTCCAGACGTAACTGTACGTACATACATATAAAAAAGTTTAGGTTACCTACTTAACCCATATGTTTTCTGAGTATTTTTTCAACATGTGCAAGACGAAGAATGAAAGGAAATTCTTAAAGAACAAACATCTACAGCTCAATCAAATATTTGTTTATTATTAGATCATCACACATATATGTTTTTTAAGTAATGAATCATTATTTATTTCGTTTGTTACCAATTCTACATTTTGTATAACGAAACAAAATATTAAGTTTACTGCAATGTTATGTGTTTGCGCCTTACCAAGAATTTAATCTTCAACAAGACAAGAGGGTTCACAAGGTTGTTTTTTAATCACTTATACGTGTACAATATTAAAGAAATACTTACCTTTAAAGTGAATATTTATAGAGCAAGCTGGCTTTATAACATCTAGCTTAAAAAATATATCGTGGAAAATCTCCGAATACAAATAGCATATTACGTACCGTAGATGTATGTAAAGTACTTATACAGAACCTATAGTATATTCTAAAGGTTTTTGTTGATTATTTTTCTCGATCAAAAAACCAATAAAATAACAATTTTATGTGTCCTAAAGCTGCATTTGATGTTTTATCATCTAATCTAAACGTATATCTATTCGACTGTATTTATTTATTTATATGCATTTGAAGTTTGTACGGGCAGATACACTGTTAGTAAAGTCAAATAGCTAATCAAGTTGAGAATTTTAAAATTTAAATGCCACTCCTGTATAATATTTTTTTGTTTCATATCTAAAAGTATCGAAATAGGTTTCACATTGCTACGAAATGTGCTACAAACCTCTACGAGGTCTACGGCGTAGCGAAATTGCCTTCACGGATGCCTAATTGAGAAAGTGGGGAGCTATTGTTGTTTTCTGAATATCAATAAATATATTATTAGATTGACTGAACTGATATAAATATAAGTAAGTAAAAAGCACTCAACTTGGCTTGTTTATTTAATCAAGATGTAAGTATCTCGAAACTTAAGCATCTGAAAAGATCTAGCCGTCTTCAAAAACTTTCGTGTATTTACGTTAGGCGTTTTAAAAGCAAGATAAATACAACTTTTTCTTAGATCTTAACTCGTTAGCAGCTGTAAGAAAATGTGCTTTATACGGTTGCTGGCGAATGCCAGCCACACCCTCCGCTTTCATGTAATATTCTCGACATACATGTGAAACAAGTCAAATTATTTCAAAAACAAATTTTAATTTGTGTTATTGTAAATATGAACACTAGTATACATAGTTATTCGCAACCCTGGGCACTGGAGGTCTTGGTCACTGTTTTGTATATAACGTATGTTTAAAGTTTATATATATATGCGTATATGTGTATATCTACTTCACTTCTAGCTAATGATTATTTTTAAAGCATTTTTTTTACAAAGCGCTCATATGACTGCTACCTACATATCATATTAATAATTAATGTGCTACAACAATTATTTTCCGTAAGTAATTTTACTTGATAATATTGCAGGTAGTGCTGTGAATTGGGCAAATGAAGCTTTAATACGAGCCTTACACGACGTTATGCTGTGCAAGGGAGCGTAACGTCCTGAAATAAACAGCAATTCACTCGGGTCAAATAAAATTACAAGATAATGTACGACGTTTAAGAGCCCAGTTTATGACAGTTATATTGACATTAAATATTTATACAATAAAATTGAGCACGTACGAGTCAAGATGTAGCGTCGCTGAAGGCAAAATTAAAAAGGTTATGGCTATCAAACCAAGAAACGGAAAAAACTTAGGTAGATTGTGCGCTTATAAACTTTTATATATGGATGTATTTATAAGAATGTATTATTGTTTTTACAAATATGTCAATTTTTGTATATTTATGAATGGCGTTACACCTAATGCATCTTATTTACTTATGATTTTATGGTTAGCTACTTCTATTAAGTCTTGCCGTCATATGCACATGTTAGTTGGATTCACCTCGGATTTACTTCTCTCAGTTGCTTAAAGGATAGCTGGAAGAGATCGCGTAAGGAGATAAGTTCTTTTTTGTACACATTAAGTGTAATCTCCCTTGTTATGTACTTGTACTATGCATTAAAGTGTTTTACTACTACTACTGTTACTACTACTACTAAGTATATATCATTTTGTATGGAGACTTTAGCTCAAACTGACCTGTTTTTATACATCATCTTCCTGACATTGTCTCAACATTTTGCCACGGCTCTTGGGAGCCTGGGGTCCGCTTGGCAACTTAACCCAAGAATTAGCGTAGGCACTATTTTTTACGAAAGCGGCTGCCATCTGACCTTCCAAGCCAGAGGGCTAGGTTTTATTGGAATCAGTCCAGTTTCCTCACGATGTCTTCCTTGACAGAAAAGAGACTGGTAAATATCAAATGATATTTCGTACATAACGAAAAACTCGCCGCCGGGGCCGCGGTTTAAACCCGCATCCTCCGGATTGCAAGTTGCACGCCCTTACCGCTAGGCCGCAGGCGCTTCAAATTAACTTGTTTTTATATCTTTATTATTTTGTTTAAATAAAAAATAAACAAATTGCAGTTTTAATGTTATGGTGATCATTCCGTTCCAAATAGAGTGAATTTGCCTAGTTCCTGTGGTTACCTTCGGTATCCATCGTTTAACCAGCTCAGTGTCATCATAATTTATATTGTTTACCGGTCTTTTATAAGTATCCAAAATTCGGACTCAACGTTTAGACGTCAGGTGTGGTTCAAATTTAGCTTTCATGATTTTTCCGACAGTGTAAAAAAGTTGTTGTAATTCTTCAAATAATCATTATATTCATTATTAAAGATGATTAAATAGTTTTAGTAGTAGTTCAAGTAATAAACATTTCATTATCATTCGAGTTTGAACACTAACTTATGAGCTATGGTTTACTAACTTATGCATATTGACATTTATTTAGTAAACATAAATTATCTCTCTCTAGCTGAGATGTAAAAGTCGCAAAGAAACTCATTTCGTGTTTCTAAATGAAATATTTACATATATTTATGCTAGTTGCTTTTGCCTGCAGTCACTTGCTTTATGACCCAGAAAGTATTTACATACCTATTCGAATCATATCAGTTAGATGTGTTTCATGCTGTCATTTCGCTCAGACTTATCCGCACAATTTTGTGCGAGGGAGAGGCCTGTAGATGTATCCGACCACGTATTAATGCAAGCGAAACGCCTGCGCGAATGACACCTAACTGATTTGATTCCAATATCATTCTATCTTAGTATTTTTTTACTTCTTAAAGTACTTAAGTTAAAACAACCTGTACCAATTTCTCCGGAGGAATCACTGAATCCTGAGTCACAGGCTTTGTCCTAGTTCAGGAAACAGAGGCTCAATCCTAATGGAACTGTTACAAATCTAATATAAGTTTTATTTTGTAATTTAGTGGAAGGCTCACATACTGTATTAGGTTTCAAGTAAATAAAGATTATTTATTTATTATTATTATGCATATGTTGGCCCGCGATATATACACCGTGGGTTGATAAAATCCGACAGATAAATACGCATTTCTGAGGTCATAGGGAGCAAAAAATATAATATGAGTTTTGATTAAAGTCAGCAAATTTTTTTTTTTTTATGTTCAAAAATTTTTTTTTGCGCTTTAAGCTCACAAAACGTTATTTATTTTTACATCTTGAAAAAAAATATTGCAACGCATAAGTAAAGTATTTTTTTATTCACAGATTGCGGTTTCCTTTAAAACTTTAATGTCTGTCAGTAGGTATGTCTAAACCAGTCACATAGTGGCAACGTCGCAGCCAAAATAGCGTTTTTCATTAAGTTATTACAAAAACAAATTTTCACAAGAATTGATGATGATTGAAGATTTCCAAAAAAACAATGGCGTTTTTCACTAAGTTATTACAAAAACAAATTTTCACAAGAATTGATGATGATTGAAAATTTCCAAAATTTGACATTTTAGTGTCTTTGAAAACTGCTGGGTCTTACCAGCCCACGGTGTATAATAAACAACGAAACGAATATTGTGAGTAGGTTTGTCAGAGCCCAATCATACAAGTGCCCCAAATGGCTTATAATAAAGCATTTTGCAATCATTAAGTCCAATATTTCATTAAATGCACAATTATAATATTTCGAAGTACTTACCTACTTTAAAACAGCTGCAACATGGAACACTAATGAGATCTTTAAAGCTGTCCTGAAAATGATCGCAATTAAAAAACAAAAAAAAAAAATTAAAGTAAGAAAAGTTATAAATTCGTAAAATACGCGTGGTTTTTCGTGACCTACGCTAAATTGTTACTGAGTAACAAAACTCCCAAAAGTTTTTTTAATAATATTTTATATCATTTACTTAGGATTATTTAAAAAAGATTTCAGTGGATATGTAAAAAAAACGGGTATGGCTTAGTTAGAATTTGACTGCTTTTAGTCAACTTCATTTGACTTTGCAGTTAATTTCACGCTAAAAAGTAAACATTTATCTTCCATATCTAAATGTTTAGAATACCTTTAATTACATAGGCTCAGGAATATTTAATTATGTCTAGACTAATTAACACTGAGTGCCTAAACTTGTAACTAATCTTATTTAGTTAGCCACGATCTATTTACTTCAAACCTACAATAAACTCATTTGGAATATATACTTATATGTAGAGCAACATGTACGGGATTCATATTTATCCAATTACATTTCGGCAGTCTTCTTTCAACCAAAACTAAGAAATACCTGCGAGTTTTTACGACTTCGAAGAGTTCAAATCATTTGTTTTAGGATTAAGCATTCCAAAAATCAGCGTTATGCGACAAATGTACACAGTGTTTTTATTGAATTTCGCTAAAGTTCGGGGCATCGGTAAGTACGTTTAAGGAAACTAAATGGCACAGTTAATTTTAATACAATTTTTTTAACTATTTTTATTTTTATAAAACGTAATTAAATGTTGCATATAGCGTTGTTGTAACACGAGCATTACATTAAACTCAACCAAACAATTGAAAACTGTGACATATCAATGTCATTTCGAACATCGATAGTCCGAGATAGTACTTACGTTTAGTAGCAAATGTATGAAGTTGCTCTAAACACTAATCAATATGTAAACAGGCCCTAAGGCAAGTGTACGCGCTCGTAAGGGCCATATAAAAATGAATGATTGATTCTCTCAGAAATGGAGTAAATTAGAATACCGGTGCCTTTGAGAAAGTTACTTCATTTAAACTCAGGAATGCACCCTTGAAATTAACGGAAAAAAAAAACACGGTGTATACTTAGTTCTTGCTACGGTATAATAGAAAAGTGATGGCAGCGATACAGGACACATAAGTTCACAAAAGTGTAGGATTAGGGCTTTTAGTGTTAGGGCTTAGGTAGGGTAACAGCACCAGTGGCCAGCCAGGGACCAGTAGTCAGCCTTTTAAGTCGTTTATTGGTCATAAATATCTGGTATATTCGATTAAACAAATCGCGAGTAGTCAAATAGCAGCTCTGATTCCTTATTCGTTAATACGTAACGCGGCAGGTGCGGTGAGGTATCGGGGAGAAGAAATATACTCGTTCATAAAGGTGATGTTTGTTGACGAGAGCTAGAATGTCATGTCCGCCATATTTTTTACTGCACGTGGTGTTCTTTTAACGCGTGAGAAAAAATATGTTTTAATATAAAAAGTTACTGTTTTTTGTTAATGATGGGTTTATTGGTTAGTTTATCTATTAAATTGCGTTATATTTAAATATAAATATCAATATTTAACTTATAAATTGAGGAGGTTGACCACTGGATACCACTTTTTTACAAAAAATCCAGTGCCCAGCCTCCCGCGGCTGACCTTTGGGTTATTAGTTATTTCTATTATTTTTGATCCAATACGACCGTTAGGACCGTTACATTTACATTTTCAAATTTAGTTAGGCATGTCTCAGTCAATTTAAAGTAAAACCCAGTAGTCAGCCGCATTTGAAATAACGTTTTAATGCGGCTGACCACTGGGTTTCACGGATCCAGTACTCAGCCATTATCTTCTTTGGTACGTCGCTGCCAAATATTATGAACTTTAACTCATTTAAATAAGGTTCAAAAGTGTATACATACATTTGTTGAGAAATATTCCAATATCTAACGGGCCCCTGCACGGGTTTCACCAGCATTTAAACCGATTTTAAAAATAATGAATTCTATTAAATAAACAGATTCATTAATAAAAAATAAGAAGATAAATACAGTGTTTATTCGTTTGCAAGAATAATTTTAAGCACCTATGGCCTACAAATTTCGTGGCATGAGAATTGTACTTATAAGAGTATAGGTACCTACCTATACTCTAGCTTCCTACCTAGGAATGATAAATATTATAATATCGTTAACTTTAATACAAATAATAGTGTTTTTTATTTCATTGTTATTAATAGTTTATAAAGGCTGAGTACTGGGTACACAAAGGCTGCTTACTGGATTTTAGAGGCTGACTACTGGAGAAAAGTGCCATTTTTTGTTTAATTTTAATTATAGATATTATAAAGAGGATTGTTATTTTTTGACATACTTTGTTTTAAAACTATAATAAACAATTGATCTAATCATGTCATGCGTTTATTTATCCGACTAATCCTGTAGAAACGTCGAGAGTACAAACTTTAAAAATGTGTTATAAGGCTGACTACTGGTGCCTTTACCCTATACATACATTTAGAAGCTTATCTTAATATCTGATAACTTTTTACATAGCCTAATGGTCACATTTTTGCAATATTTTACATGAAAATGTTTTGGTGGGATCAGTTACAACTAATAGCTTTTGCTCGAGCCTAGCCCGCGTAGTATTCAAGCTAAAACATGGTAAAGATGCATCTCGCGAAAAAAAGATTAGTTATTAAAACGTGTGACAAAAATAAACCAGTGGAAATATATTTTACGGGTAAAACAGATTGGTGAAAAATTGCATTGGTTAAGATGTGTGTAGCAAAAATAACGAGTAGAAAAAAATGCGTTAGACGGAGTTATCTATTGGTAGAAATAACGTATAGAAAATAAAGAAAATGGAGAAAAACGCGAAAGGAACTAAAAATATCGGAGAAAGAAAATTTTGGGGAATTCATCTATACAGTCAAATTGGCCTGTAAGTTTTCGACAAATTTATGACTTCCTACATCTGTCTTTTACATGTTTTCTGTCACGGTTCGAAAAATAATGGCTAAATGATTCTACTTTTGTGTTCACAAAATAGCTGCGCCCGAAAAAAACATCAATATGAAGGTGTTGCCTTTTCTTATATTCACACCTAAAAAGACAAAAAAAATTACCTACGTCGAAAACGTTTCAACACTTCTTCGCTGTTTAATTTTAATCGTTCGTAGATTACTACACATCATACAATCTGCTAGCTATTGAATAGTGTTTGGTCCATCTTATACGCACCGCAAATTTGTCGCTACCGTGAGATTGTATTTACAAGTATATTTGCTCGAGTTGTTTCTTCGCTTGATAAAGAAAAGCTCTTAAGAATACGCAGCTCTTATGTTGTTAATCCTTTTTGGTTTTGTGTTAGAGTTTTGGCAGAGTGTCAAAGATTTTGCACAGTGTCCAGGGCTTGGGTCACTTGTTCTCATCAAACACGACGGGCAGAGTGTGTTTGAGTGGCATTTTCGCAGAGCGTGTCATTTGACACCGATCGGCTTTGAGGAGACGCAATCAACGCAAGTTGATTTGACGGTCAAGAGCCGACGTTTATGTGAATGTTATATATAAATTCTTGTAATAAGTCCCACATATAGTTGACACGACATGTAGTACGGTAGTTTTAAAACTTTTATGGCGTTTCAAATACTACATATATGTAAATTGTAAATAGAAATGCAGCAGCGTAGTTGATAAGTCTTTCTCCTTAATATTTACCTTCCCATATGTAATTACATAATATTTCTATAAATGACATTTTCAGAGTGTCGTAAAAAGCAGAATCCCCAACGGACGCTTAAAATAAATACGCCCCTACAAATACGTGACTACCTAGAAAACGATCGTATTAACAAAACATAAGTATATATCCTAAAATAAAATATTCACCACGGGTCTGGCATTACGTGAAGTCCAAGGCTCATAGTTTATTTACTGAATTATCTAGTTGTTGAGTGCTTGCTCAAAAAGGTGGACTGTATAGTACTCAGAGGAACGTGTTAAATTGTGTTCCTAGCGGCGAGAAACAGTGTTTTTTGTATCTTCTGTAATGTTAAATACCATAGATTATTTACAAGTTTAAGAAATAAACAATAGGTGTCTTTTAAAAGCAAAAGTGCAAGCAAAGTATTGTTATTTCACTTTTATAATGTTATTCTTGGCTGGGCTCAGCGATATTCTAAAGAAATAATGTTTTTTTTTCCTTCGCTAAGATCGGTCAATCATGAAAGCGAAGCGTAAGCAACACAAGAGTGCAATTTGTGATTGCAATGAAATAAAGTGCAGAAAGCAATTGTGGAAAGAAAAAAAGTCAGAGGCAAATGGAAAGATGTGTGAGTTTTGTACAGAAAAAATAACTTTCCAGCCGACTCTATAAAAAAAAAAAACAATTTACCCTTGCCAACACGCATTTTAAATGTAGGACTAGTGTATATATTTACTAATTGAACATTTAAAGCTGTTCACTTATGTTAAGTGGAGCTGATGTGTTTATGTTGACAGCAGCGTCATAGCGTGATGTTTAGTTATTTAAAATAATCCAGTAAAATGGCTTCAAAATGAGTAAGCTAGAATTTTTATGGAACAAAAGTAAATAATGGTTGTCTATGATATTTTTAATAAGTTAAAAAAATAGAACTAAAACTATAATTAATTTTAACAAGCAGAAACGTCTGCGAATGATGCTATCAAGCTTAGAATACATTTAAAAGTGGAAAAAATACTGTCTTGGGTGAGACTTGAACTCACGGCCTCTGGATCGATACTCCAGCGTTCTGCCATCTGAGCCACCAAGACCTCATCCATAGGCAGCAAATTTTCTACCATATGGGTCTAGGGGACCCTAGCGACATCTACCGTAAGAACGTTACACTTCTTAGACGGCTACCGGAGTTCAAAGTCATATTGGAAATTCACCAGTAATGATGTGCTACCCATACTAAATTAATTTTAACAAGCAAAAACGTCTGCGAACGATGCTATTAAAAGTATAATGTCTTATTTTACCTTGCATTCATTGCTTAATCAACTGTAGTATTGAAAAAGAATAGAATAGAAAAACGTTTAATCCAAAACCATCTACAAACAGCACCACATAAGAATAAAAAAAGAAAGAAGCCCTAATACACTAAACAGTTATAACTACTTGTAACTTATACTACAATAACATGCGATAGTTACAGTGATGATGCTGCAATAGAGGCTACAAATGGACACCACTAAGCATATGCTCTAGCATATGCTACAGCGCTGGTCTTCCGTGGACCCCAGGGCAAGAATATAGCTCAGAACAGTAAAGGCAGTCCTACCTACTATTATTATGGTATTGGACCTTTGCCTTTCTAATTTTGTGATGGAGTTAGGTGTCCTTAAATAAATTGTGTACCTTTGTGAATTCAAAGTACTTAATAACTTGGAACCAGACAACGTAGAATATTCCTTTTAGCACGACGTGTCAGACTGTCAGCAATACTAACTATAATTTAGCTTTTCGAACAGATAATATTGTAACTTTATGTCTGCTACCATAATATTAGTAAGTAGATAATTAATACATATTAGACAATATGTCCTTCGTTTTATTTCTGTTTTCATATTACTGATGTATGAACCAAGTATTTCGAAGCTACGACGATCGATAGGTGAACTTATTGCTAAATATTATTTGTGCTCGACACTTAAGGAGCAGGAGGTACAGCTAGCATAGTTTTTGAATAATCGTAGAGCTTTTATCAGATCATAATACGGTTGCCAAAAAATATGAATAACAATTTTTAGGCCTTTCACTAGTAAATTAAAAATTCGAAAAAATCTAACATAGGGGCATAGCTGTGGTTGATATACAAATTGTGTCAAAATATTTTCTATAATATTAATACCCAGAGAGGAAAATGAGGACTAAGTTTGTATGAAAAGGCGATTTCGCGCGGGTCCTCCACTATCGTCTTAACACCTGTTATTTCAATATTATGTTATAAGGAGACAAAGTGACGTTTAGTCATGGGATGTATCTAAATTTCTGCACGCCCGAACTTTATATAGATTATAAACAAGTGGAAGGCTACATAAAAATATTGTTTTTTTTTGTTTAAAGTTGTAGTTACACTACACTTGCTTGTAATTTTAATGTTATGTCTACTCAAAGCTCGTGATTTTGAAGAGTAATAATATAAAAATTCCTAAATATTAAAAAAGTGTAGTTAAGTATACATTTATACAACTTTAAATTAATCGCCATTTAATAATAATATGATCACATAAAAATATTTGCAAAAACATATATTTGGATATTTTATTACAGGTGCAATCATTATTAACATACCACCGGGCATCTATTTCTTATCTTATCACTCAATAATGTATTATCAGCTACTGTTCAAAGAAAAAGTCCTTTTATCTGTAAATAGTAGGAATACTCTCTCTGCTACCTGACGAAATAGTGTCGCACTAAAATTCTATTCTCTAAAAGTCGAGAAAGACGTTTCAAACGGGTATAATCTACTAACATTCTCCCTTCTTTAGATGTTCCGTACTTTTTCTCCCAAGTGAATCGCAGGTGCACTACTCCGATATGTAAATGACAGCTCTACGAACCTTACCGAGCTGTCTCTCATGTCTCTGGATATAGTGGATATATGTGTCCGCTGGGAGGATCCTTGAGTACCCTTTAATATTGTGAAAGCAGTAAGAAAATTAGTCAGACAAGCAGAACAGAGCGGTTGTACAGTCAACATCAAAAGTAGCGGATTAAACTATAGGTCGTTTTTTTGCATTAAAGGAAGGTATGCGCTTTTGTTGCGTATTTGTTGTATTGTAAGTAATTAAATAATATAATTGTAATGTAAGGTTTAAAGCAATAAAGATTAATTATTATTTATTTATATTTTTTATTGAAAAACACTTTTGGAAAATAAGTCACGGCAAATATGTGACAATTATAAATAATATACCATCATTTGCTTTCTTTTGTTTTCATAAGTAATAATTAAGTACTGATTTTTAAAAAGCGTTTTGTCAAAGCGTATAAATAAAAAGATATGTCAATATTGTTTACCTCTTTGCTAAAAAGAACGAACTATCCATAACACAAAGAGATATGTTTCTGTATATAGAATAGCCTAGAACATATACTTTTCAATTCGAACTGTAGAGATTTATCTCTATTTGGGAAAGTATATCAGGGTGGCAGATAGGTACTTGGAGAGTTGTTTCATCTGCTAATATTGATGCTGACTCTTCAGTCATTAGCTGAAGTCGCTACACTGGTAGAGTGTTCAAAATGACCTAAGCTCACGTTTATTGCTTATAGAATAATAACTTGTGCAGATTATTTTACACTTTACCCGCTTAGTACCGTCTACTATGTATATAGCATTGTTTGAGAAAAAGCTCTACGGTGGAGGTTTAAGGCTTGTGCTTACCGGCGTGCTCGTGCGCGTTGTAATACACAAATCCTTATGAGAGACGCCACATCGCTTGCGTGACGTTTCCGTGTATGATTCGAACATTTGCACGTCTACGCACACGCAGCGGGTGTGGCCGGGCCTTTAGTTACCATTGAGCGATATTCATTTGAACATCAAAATAGAACAAAAACTTGTTTATAATGAAACAAATGTACCATAAATAAAACAAAACAAGCAATCAGTACAACATAAATTCGCAGTGACAATTAAATTCAAAAATATCTGCTATGAGATTAGTACAATAAATAAATCGTTTACAAAAGCCGTCGTAAGCGGTGGACTTCAGATGTCAGAAACACTTATTGAATACAGTTTGTATTAATTTTAAAACGAGTTGTATATATTCCGGCAGCACGGTGTCAGTCCGGAAGGCCGCAAACCGTTTATAAAAATTCAAAGGTCGGACTTTGAGGAAGTCGCTAACAGCTGAGCGATGAGCGGATTAGACAGCAGGCCAACTATAAATAACGAGGTGATTTGCTGAGAGACTGGCCGTTATTTACTTGGTTGTGATATATATTTCAAATATGAATCACATAAATCAGTTAATAGAAGTAATATTTTAATGACAATTTTTAGTAAGTAATGCCTTGTGTCATCTGAATTTTATCGATGTACCTATTTTTTTTATCCTACACATTAAAGTCTTAATAACCTATATTCATTTTGCAAACTCGTCTACGTAATAAAATAGGCTTTAAAAATATTAACCAAAAACTTACAAGGCCAATCTTGCAAGGTCGCGTTCTTTTAAATAAGCCTGAAAATAAAATATTCTTTCGTAAATATATAATTATCCTCCATGAAAAAATATTTTACATCCAACCCTGGTCCACGAACTTTACAGACGGGATCGTCAAACAACTATAATATTAAAATCCCAGTTATCAATTATTGTATTCTATAATGTTATCGCACTCTAGGCTAATAAAGTATTTACCCCGTTTCGTTTCAGTTAATTGGTAAAGAATTTTTTTTTTCGCCACCACCTTGAGGAAGTATTTTCATTGGCGAAGAAACGAGAGTAACTTCCTCTTAGTTTCTATTCTCAGATATATTTTTTATGTTTTTAGAACGAACATAATTGCTATTATTTACCTGTATAAATAAATACATCGTGTTTTTTTTTCGTTAATTTCAAGGGTGCATTCCTGAGCTTAAAATAAGTAACTTTCTCAAAGACACCGGTATTCTGATTTCTAATTAACTCCATTTTGGAGATAATCAATAATTTAGTTTTCTTTTATAAGGCCTTTACGAGCGTGTACAATTAGGGCCTGTTACATATTGATTACATATTGATTAGTGTTTAGTACGAGTTTTTTTGCAACTAAAGTTAAGTTCTATATCGGGTTTTTTTGGTTGAATTAAATGTAATGCCCGTATTACAACAACGCTATATGCAACCTTTAATTACTTTTAAAAAATCATATTATTTTAAGAAAAATTAACTATGACATTTAGTTTCCTTAAACGTACTTACCCATAGCCCTAACGGAACTCAATAAAAACACGGTGTATATAAATAAATGTTATCTTAAAAACTCGTAACCAAATAACGCGCGATTCCGAGCGAGCGAAGCGAGTGCTTCGGCAGCGGCCAGGAGCGCCAGAACTGACTTTATAATATATTTTATTATGTTAACTTTGAAAAAGAAACCTATTTTTGTGTTATGCGTATCGTCTAATCAAAACTACATAGTTTTCATCAGTAAAATAAATATGAATCATGAGTCAAAACCAGTTTTCAATAAGGCATTTTACGAAAATTAGTTTTGACTAAAAAATGCCGGACTAAAACTAGTGAAAACACGTTTTAGGTTTAATAACGCGTTTTCACTAAAACGGCTTTTTACGGTAACATATATAAAGTACATACTTAATGTAGAAATTGTAAGTAACTATTGTACCATTTTATGCTCAAGAGTGTACTTTACTTCCTAAAATATATGTCATAATTATGAAACAACAATAACATTTCATCTATAAATTATATTTGTATCCCTGCTGTGTCTGTGTTTCCTGTAGCAGTATGAATCCCGGCCGCAGGTGGGTCGCCGAATATATTTAGCGCTGAGTCGCGTTCATTGTCACTACGCGCCAAGGCCCGAGACAAATTGTTGGCCAAGCAATAACTACTGTTATGTAACAAGTGCATAATGTAAACAAATGGTTTAACTGAAATTAAAAAAAATAACAAAAAATAATCTCCATATAGCAATATATTTTTAAATATTCATTACTTGTAGATGACACTTAGCATAACGAAAATTAAAAAAAAAAAAACTAAATTTAAATATTTTCAAAATTGCTTTCTTAGGGTTAGATATTAGGTATAATATGGATAAAGTAAATTTTACAAAAAAAAATTGAACGAGATTTATCTGGAGAAGTCCAAACTTGGTATGTTTTGAAAATTATTTTTATTATAATAAAAAAAAGACTGGAATGTATTGATTTGATATAATTTAGAATAGGCTCAAAAAGCCCATTAATTTAATACCATATAAAAAAATATGACTCATAACTTCTCTCCATTTTTTTTTCGGTTCTACTGGTCAAATTGATTCAATTGAACTAATATCAATCGTACCTATTTTCATGCTTTTAACATAATTTGCAGCGTTTTTTGGCGTACCGCTAACACTCAAGTACAGTACAGTATATAATATATAGTGCAGTTTGAATTCTGTGCAAATATTTTTGACTTGTTTAAGCGGATGTGACGAATTAAAGAGTAAAAATACCTGACAGCACTGGCACGTGCGCTGGCGACGATTTATCTCCGCTGCTGAGAATGATCTTTTAAACGCTTTATGCGATACTATCAGGATTAGCGTCCGTCCTGAGAACTGTCTTTTATACTTATTTTTAGCCAAAGTTCACGACGACGTTATTTTATAAGAGTTAATAAAACGCTGCTAATTATAACTTTCAAGTTTTATTTACAATCAGCATTAAATAGTTATACAACGTGTCTTTACCCCTCTGGACTTAGATGAATAGGACGTGTTGATTGGGATATCTCAAACCTATGTACAAAGTCTCATTCCAAACGCCAAAGTTTTAATGGAGAAATTAATGATTTACGGTTTAAGACATCGGAACAGCCTGTATGTACATACACGGTAATTAAAGAATATGTCATGTCACTAGTGTCACTTTAATCTTGTCGTCATTGTAAACGACTAATACCCTCCTATTTATTGATAATTTATTTGAATCAATTTAACTTTAATATTTTTTAATTGTTTATATTATTAAATAATTTATCATATAAGAATATTCCTGAGAAGGAACTCTACTCGGGTTCTCGGTCAATGTCCAGAGAGTACAGACACTAGAGACACGTTGTATAGTGGCGGCAAAAGTGCTCACAGAACACTTCCTTATTTCTATGGCAACAAAGGTCTGTTACGATATGTATGACCACTTTGGTCGTCTTTGTCACTGATGTTTCATAGAATCATTTTGTGGGTCATTCTCTGAGAATATGGCTGCGGTCACGTCTACTTGTCACGACTCTTCATACATTGTGTTTGGGTTATACATTTGAAAATCATCCGTATATAAAATTAATTTGTATACAAGTGAATTCACAATAGTCCTGTACTTATAGAAAAATATGAATACTTTTTTTTGTATATTGTAATTTGCGTTAAGTAGGTAACTAAATTTGAATAAGGAATCGCAGATGATGAACCAAAAAATCAACAAAATTCAGAAATTATAAAATGATATCAACCATAAATCTTATTGCAGGATTCTCCTAAAATATTTCTTCCAGTCGCAATTAGTGAAAAGTTAATTAAGAGAACCTAACTCCACAATATGAGGGTTCCGCCAGGGACAATTATTTATAATGAGGGTTGAGATTATTCAGCTTAGTAAGGCAAATTCATCACTTTTATTATTTTTATTTTATGTTTTAGTATACAAAATATATGCAGCATTACTATTTTGCACTATCGAATACAATCTATACCCAATTCAAACTTACCTTTTGTCATCAAAATTGATATCTAAAGGTCGTCATTTTGTTGTAATTTGCATGTACATTTCGGTCGTATTTGTCAGTCCATGTATTGGCGCGAGCGAGACGCAGGTCCGAATAATAACAAAATTAGATCATTTATAAAGGCACCATTTTGATATCAAAATGCGAGTTTGAATTGCGTTGAGAATTATTAAAACGTTTGACCTTTTGACGTAATAAAATATTGTTTACCAGTAACAAGGATGTCAACAGACGGTGAAAGCCTACATACATCTTTATCAAAATTGGTTAGGTTAATATACATACATTCTTCATGCAACTGACTTTTTATTTTATTCTGAAAAGAATGTCTTTTCAGGAATTACCGTTTTTAGAAAATGTATATTTAAAGTGAAGCGACCTTGAAAATATAAATTCACATAGGTACCTACAATGTTTTATCATATTATATATTGCTGTAGTTAAAACGCAATTCTTCAATCAAGTTTCGTAACTTTTTGTGTTTTCGTTCAAACTAAAATCAGAATCTACTTTATTACAATGTCCTTTCATGGCCTAAATTATTTTTTTCGCTGAATTACAATTGTGATATTTTTTATATATATCAAAGACATCAATTGTGACTACAGTTATTAGAAAACAACAGTCACACACCTTTTGTAAGACATAAGGGTGTCAGAAATTATGCAAAATTGAACCCTATCACTTTGAAACAAAGTTCAAAATCATATTAAATCTGCTTTATAATTTTTAATTTACTTTAAACGTAGTTAGTACATTAATATTGTATTGTCAACAGTTATTTCCTTAAGTTACTACAATAAAATAGAAACTTGTTGTTTATTTTCACGTGGGCACATTACATTAACGTAATTGCGGTTTGAGGGCCTACCGCGAAAACCGAAGAATCTATCTCTTCCACTCTAATCACGTCTTAATTGGAGTAAAAAGAAAGATGCCCGCAATTTGCGAAATTCATTGTTTGCGGTAGGCCCCCTGTTTTCATTTAATTTCGATCCAACGTGACTGCAATATAACGACTACAATGTACAGTCAGTAGCAGAACCTACGCAGAAGTGTTCGAAATTATTCAAATAGCATACAATATAAGCAGCTTATGCAGACCATGACAAACATGTTGTTCTGCGCAGCTACTTCCGTTGCGGATTGCACGAAGATTACGTTGAATATTACTTAGGCTTCTGGAGTCCTGACAAGGGTACGCATGGAGGGGATTAGATAAATGTTTTGACGGATGATACTAGATACTAAGAAACTAATCCATTGGAGTATGGACAAGAATTCAATGTGTGAAAGTTGGCGCAAATTAATAAGAATGAATATGTGACAGAAATGAATTGACTGGGCCATGCAGATTGTTGTCATAATAAACAAAATTCTTCGGATGTAATGTCAATAGTGGATTTATCAAGCATATTTTTTTTATTGCATATTCTCATACTTTAGATTTTATTGATATCTAATAAAACCGTTTCGTCACTGACTCACTCACTCGCTGATGATCATGTGATCATCAAAACAATTAGGGTACTTCCTGAAGTCCTAGGAAGCTGAAATTTGGTATGTAGAATAGTATTAGTACACAAACAAATTATTTAAAGTGACATTGGTTGCCCGAATCAAGCTGCTTCTGTTAATTATACGACATACAAACGATATCTAAATGAGAACTTATCGTATCTCATACTTCGAATCGGGCCGTATGTTGAAATTTGGTATGTAGATAGTTTGTGTTATGCGGAAGGATATAAAACAGTTTTCAACCCCAAGTGTCAAAAGGGGGAGGAAAAGGGCGTTAGGGGGAAAAAGTGGTTGAAGTTTGTATGGACAATCAGTAAAAAAAGCAGATTGTATAAAAGATGCCCCCAAATACGTATTTTAGAATGTTTAATAGTAAATCACTCCCAACTCTTTAAATTAGGGGATTGAAAATTGTCATAAGCAACTTACAAAAAGAAGTGAAATTCCATCCAAATCATTTTCATGTAAAATGTTGCCAAAAAGTTATCAGATCTCTTGTAGGGCTAAGCCTCAAACTCTACAAGCCCAACTTCACAAATTCTACACCTTAGTCAAAATATGTTTTTCTTGGCAACACTACATGAAAATGGTTTTGATAGGATAATTATTTCATTAAACACGACCGTTCGCAGCCCAGGTTAGAGCGCATGACAACCACAAGTAGCCTATTACGAGTAGTATCCCTGCTAACAGTCTATTAACGGGGATACTAATAAGCTACCTACTTGTGGGTTCCGCGGTGCTAGTCGCTACGGAAAAGCCGCATCGCTAATAGGTTATGAATGAACTGAATGCGTGTCACATGTTAATTATTAATCTCATGGACCGCGTCAGGGGCTGTGCTATTGTGTAATTTGGAACGCTAGTAGCGGCCTCAGCGCACTCGGGACGCAAATGTAAACTTTACCACTGTTCATTTTACTGCGTAACTATACTAAGGTAATGTTTTTTTTTTAATAGCCTACTATAGTGTCCCACTGCTGGGCAAAGACCTCCCCTCGTTTTCTCCACTCGACCCTGTCGTTGGCATTTTCCCACCATTTTGGGTAGAAGGCGTCCAAGTCATCCCGCCATCTCCTTTTCGGTCTGCCTGCACCCCGTCCTGCACCGTCTATGGTGTTCCGTGAGTCCCACTCAGTAACCATTTTGGCCCACCTTTCCGGGTGCATGCGGCAGACATGTCCAGCCCAGGTAATGTTAGTAAACGGATATTATTTCAACACATAAGCTCGTAAAGGATCTCTTTATTCTTGAATATTAAACAATAAATAATTGAGGACAATCTTTCACAGATCGACCTAGCCCCAAACCTGGCAAAGCTTGTACTATTGGTACTAGACGACGACATACATACGTATATAGAAAACGCCCATGACTCAGGAACAAATATCGGTGTTGATCACACAAATAAATGCCCTTAATATATATTGATGAGAAAGTTGCATATCCACAAAGTTTCCTCATGTCGGCTGGTGCTATTAACTTTAAAATGATCATTCTGAATGATACCTACATATTTAATCAATGCTTCATTTGGATTTAATTGTAATTTTGTACAGTTAGTATTTTCCTCGCGATGGTGTGTTAAAAAATGTTTACTTAAGCCTCGCACCTAAAAACCCCCGCAGCGCTCAAGATTCCCCTTTTCGAACCATCCACTACGATCGTTGTCCAATTTTGGAAACTTGCTTGCTCAGGTATCAATTTTAGCACGAGGGGTTAAACAACAGAGTTTGCTAGCACAGACAGTGCAAGTGTTATTTTAAATGAAGTTGAACTTCTATGAAATTATGACGTATAACTATTATACATTATAAACATTTACAATCGACACCAACAGGTTGTCTCATGGTTATTAGCAATTTCTTCTAGACTGTCGCTATCGTCAATAGGCGGGTGATCCATCAATTATGTGTCGTGAGAAAACCGATTAAGTTTAACATTTTACTTCTTTTCTCGCCTGCTCGTGTAGCCAACATGCCAATCGTTAACGCTCCGTAGCGTAGCGTATCACTCTATCACTCTTCCATATTCATGCGTCAGTGACCAATTTATATCTCGACTTATGAACTTCTTCCGACCGTGTACGGAATTACCCTACCTACATTTTAATTCAGTCATAAGGTTGCACAGGTACAAGAAAAATATTTTGCGTGCAAGTGACTGGAATTAATTATGTTTCACTTTAGCCGAGCGCTGTTCCGAATATAAAATTAAGTTATACATTTTTACGCTGTTTTTCTTATATCTAGTATTAGTTTTTTTTTAATATTTTTTTACTAGGTAGCCTACTAACAACCGACCATTGAATTTCGAGCGCTCGATTTCGTCACTCGAAAATCTGTAGAAAACGGCAAAACGTTTTCAATTCTATTAGTAGAATTTCAATGCCTAGTAGTGGAGATAGCATTAAAGGCAGCTACAGGAAATCGAGCGGTCGAAATTCATAAATCGGCGCCCTATGTGGCTACCACCAGTTCAGCACTGGCATAAATGCTATTGAGAATATAATTTACTTTCTATGCATCCCGCTCGTACTCGCATATAAGTGCAAGAGAGATGTATAGAAAGGAAATTACGTTCTCGATAGTGTATACGTCAGTTTTGACATTGTTAGTGAGTCATGGTACGGGTATTAGTCTAAAAACAACGTTCACCTACGATACGGAAAAATCCCTGTGTCAGATGTTTAACAGGCGTGCGCGGAACCGAAGTTGTTAATGGAATTGAAAATGTACTAGGACCGTTGTAAAGGATGGGCTCAAATTGAGCTATCCATTGAATGAAAAATGGGAGGCCAGCCTAATAACACTGTATCCAATTTTATCATGCATACGTTGAAAACATCTTTATTATTGAAAAAGTGTGTAGATTATATTGAAGATATCACACACTTAGCTACTTCTGCTGCTGACTGTACTTATGACTTGCAAGTTTTGAAAAGAGGCCGCCTGATGCCAATTAGCAACTTTACAACAGAAATTACAAAGTTGCTAGTTTGAAAGGGTTGCTATGGCAACAACACTTGAATTACGAACGAGGCTTTGTTACTTTTTACTTTTTGTTTTTTAGAGATAATGGCGTTATTCATAAACGCAGTACTCGCCTGAATTAGCTATGAATCGTTAGTCTTTATTTGTCATTCAAACTTATGTATTTGTAAGAAAGGCATAGAACATAATTTAACTAAATCAGGCCCATAAAGTTTTATGAATACGGGGGTAAAAAAGTAAGCATAGAAAAGGTGTGGCTTACCATATATAGTTGAATAATTAGTATAATTACATAGTAAGTACATAAATTGGTGCTATTCTTTTCAATTAAAAATAAAACAATTAATACCTTCTCAACTATATTGAGTTTATTACAGTCATACAGTGTATAAATATTATTAATTTTTTTTTTTTTTTTTTTTTTTTTTCTTTTTGGATCGCTGAGCCAAAGCATTCAGTCAGTCAGTTAGTCATTAACACGTAGAAAAACAGAAAGGGTTTTTAGTCCACTGCCCGTTGACTTATCGAGCTATTTACCTAAAATATCCTCGAAATACACATAATAGTTTCACCAGCACCGTCGTAACGATATCTTGATAAAACCAGAGTTGACGTCGCTTTAAACACAAAACACTCCTTTTTGTGCAGTCACGTGAAAATTATGACTTTATAATAAACCGATTTTGCACATACACATTATCACATTGAGTTTGAACCTTTGATAGCTCAGCCTCGAATGGTAAATATATACATAACTCGAGCAAATCGGCGTGTTGTGAAATCAGTTCAATCATAGCGATCATACATCAGCCATATTGCTTATGAACTACGGTAAATATTAAATATTGATAAGACGTTGGAAAGTTAATTTTCATCACACTTGAAGAACAAAGGTTCCCGCGGGAGTTGTGGACTGTAAAAAAAAGGTATAACCCTCGAGGGAGGTATAGCTTTTTTTTGTGTCACTTATTCTAACGAATCAAGTAGGTATAAATGAGTTTTACTTTTAAAATACGGACGTTTTTAATTTATTTTTAATGTTTATATTAAATAATAATAATAAAATGATAAATTTAACAGGTAGCTGTTTAAAACATTTTCACAGAATTTTCAATCGTGGCTGAATGCCGGATAGGTCTGTGCCTTCGATGTCTAATCTGTCATAGAATGACAATATGGTGGACGAATGTTCCAAATGTCACCGTATTTAAGAATTATTTCGCTTATTATGCTTAAGTTTTTTCTTCGCAAGTGTGATAAAAAACATGATGTGTGTGGCCGCATAAATATCTACACACGAGTGATATGTAAAGTGTGAGGTAAACTGAAATACGCTCGTTCCCAAATACCCTTTTCATATATTTTTGCATATATTTATTCTGTCTCTTTCTATATTATCATGATTTCAGTGAAGGGTAAACCTAAATCAGCTCATTCCAAACTACTCATTTAGTTTATGTTATTGCTCTGTCTCTGTCTCTCTTATGAAAACCATTTGTTATTTTTATAGGTAGGTCGATCTAAATTATGTTAATCTCAAGTACCCTTTATCCAGCATACTTACATTCTGTTTCTTTCTTTCTTATGTGCTCAGTATGTTTGTTGCATGTCTACAAATTAGTATATAAGTAACACGGTTACCTAAATAAATATTCATTACATCTCTAAATCTCGTTTCACTCACAACACCCTAGCTACACAACAATGTGTAACTCTAGCGGTAAGAATATTGCAAACGAGGTCTTTAGATGCACGACAGCTTCAGGCTTTCACTTTCCTCCCTCGTTGCACAATTTACTGTTTTCGCCTCACTCGCAGGCCTCGACACACTGTATATAAATGGGCACATTTAACGGGTAGTAGTTAGCAATTTGCGTTACCTAATGCGGGCCATCTCTCGGGATTCTTTGGCCTTGCCGGGAACGTTGGTCTAGTGTAATTATGTGTTAATTCGTAGAATTACTTTCAGTGTCACTATTTTAATGGAGTTGCCAAACAGAAAGTTAATAAGCATGACTAAATTAAAATAAACTTTATAAAGAACCTTACTTATCTAGCAAGCAAAGTATATGTATAAAGAGCCCATTGATTAACAGTCCGCCGGAAGATATCGGCCTGTCAGTTAGAACAAAAAGTTGTCAGTTCCGAACAACTGAAAGGCCGATATCGTCCGGTGGACTGTCAAGCAGTGGGCCCCTTAACCGATAGTGACCCTATGAAGCTAGATGTCCTGGGTTCGAATCCTAGTAATATTTTCGAGTATTCTTGAGTTACGTGGCACTATTAGGTCAGTTTGTGTAAGATTGTTCCTAAATATTTGTGTAAAAATAATAATAATTCTTCTTATCGTGTAAAGGTGATTCAATTTCCTAAATTATGTTCGTCCAATGTTTTGCCACTTGTATTCCTCAGGAAGTTGCTTTAAGGAGATCATCGGTAGTGCAGGTGACAGGGCATAGAGGGCACATTGTCATGTGCTGCATCGTCTGATATGATCCGTAAGAACATTCGGCGCTTGAATTCTCGGGTACGATGACCCATTTTATAAGATTTTCCTTTGATCAACCGACTCCCACCCGTAAACGGTTCAACGCCAAAATAATAATTGTGAGGTATTAAATATCAAACAAGCGGGGCGGTAAGAGCGTGCGAATTGCAATTCGGAGGTTGCGGGTTCAAACCCCGGCTTACCAATGCGTTTTTCGGAACTTTGTACGATATACCATTTGATATTTACCTGTCGCTTTTCGGTGAAGTAAAACATCGTGAGGAAACCGGACTAATCCCCATAAGTTTTAGTTTCGCCTCTGGGTTGAAATGTCAGACGGCAGTCGCTTTCGTAAAAACCAGTGACTACACCGATTCTCGAGATTCGTTGCCATTGTCGCCGAACGGACCCCAGGCTTCCATGAGCCGTGACAATAAGCCGGGACGAATGCTAGAAAGAAAAGAAGAATATCATACCAGAATATTTTCCAATCCAAATGGTCGTTTGGAAAATGGTAAATATACATATGATAAATTTTCCTTTTATAAAATACCGAAAAGCAATCGCAATCGGTGAACTAAACAAAAGAATTCCATTTTCAATTTTTCATTACAAACATTGGGTTGTGATCGAGCTTTTATGCCTGTAATATATTTTGTGTGTGTTTTAGGGCATTCACAAGGTTGTATGGTTTTTGTAATCGATATACGAATCACATACTTAATATAAGATCGTGCCATTCAAGACGTCGCATGCCTTTACTCGTATTTACATGTATTTAAAGGTTAGATCTGCGCGTTATCGTGGATGATACGAACTATATACATGCAATATCGATAAATTATAAATTTATTTGCATTCACCAAACTTTTTAGTGCTCACATACAAATTCAGTATTTACCGCATATTTCAGTTGGGTTGAAATTGTACTTGTACTCTGGAGATCACGCAAACCATTTTGGCACTTATAGATTAAAAATATATATTGGTAAAAACTTATAGGTAAAAAAATTGGCCCAAATCGCCGTCAACGGACAAGGTGGCCAGAAAGTGGCTGTGCGAAATAGCGGACTGCCCTCTGGTCGACCGAGGCCACGTACCGACAAATGTTTAAAGGTATAAAATGGTTATAAGCTTACCAATAAGAAAAATAAAAAGGTCACTGTGCAACGAATTTGACTATGATTGTGGGTGTTTGAAGATAATTTATAATGCATATGTGCCCGAGTCCGTCGAAAGTAGTCTACAAAACAATACAATATTATTAAAGTAAGGGGCTAATAAATTATTTATAAATAAGAAACCCTTGTCATGTTATTATGTACCTGTTATTTTCCGACTACAATAATGTTCGTGGCAAAAGTCCTCTCAAGTTATCTATGTCATATTTTACAACCAATTTGTGGAATTATGACCCTTAAGACCCTTTAGCCCTTAGGGATGGTAGTAGTAAGAATTTTTGTAAGACATTTTTCGTATGTATCTCTCAGTTGCTTAAAGGCTAGCTGGAAAAGATGCCTTAAGGGGATAAGTTCGCCTTTGTACACATTTACTGTATTCTTTATGTGTTATGTACTTGTTTTGTGCAATAAAGTGTTTACTACTACTTGAGAACTTGAGTGAGATATGATTTTTTTAAAGTAACCAGTGGCTGTAGCACGATCACTTGTCACTATGCTTGTCACTTTCGCACTTACATACTTGTTAGAACGTGACAGGCATAGTGACAAGTGATAAGAATATGACCGTAGTGCTACAGCCGCTGACTTAAATAACATTCACTTGTCACGGATAAAGCGGTATTTGTCGGAATTACTCTAAGTGTAGGGTGACCACTGACCAAGCATATCGTGAATAAATAAAAACTTTTTGTTTAGAACACAACAAAAGCCTTAATGTCATAAATACTTGTACGGAAGAGTAGCTCATAATTTAGTGAATCCTGCTCACGTCTCCTGAATCATCCTGTACACAATCAGCCACTGTAAGATATTTCTAATCCAGTTATAGAATAGATAGAATTCAATGATAAAAACACGATCCGTCCGTAAAAAAACTCTAGGGTCAAAACATAATTCAACCTACTTTATTTTTATATAATTTATTTTAAAAATAAGTAAACAAATTGGAAATTTAGATAGATATTTGAAAAGATTGATTCGGTACGTGTTTCGAGTCCGTAACTCAATTTGTCGTAGACGCTCGTTGAGATGCGACGTGTCGATTTTGTTTGCGTTCGTGGCCAGAATTTAATTATTACATTACACCTGGATTTAGGCGGAAAGCTTTTTAATTGAACGTTAAATTAAGAGGGAAGTGGACGATCACTTCTCCATATAGGTACAAACGTAGTAGGTGCCTATTTTCCTTATAACCCTAGCTATGCCTGAGTTAAGAGCAAAATACGAATTGGGATTTTTTTTTTAAATCTCCTAATTAAATAAACTATCGGAATAAGTCAGTCAAAGTCACATATGTAGTTTTGGAGTTTTTATACATAAAAATGTCTAAAAATGTTTTCTATTACCTATGTTAATATTAAGAGAAGAAAATAGACACTGTGTTTGTATGGAGAAGCGGTTCTTTTAAAGGTCTTTAAGCAACCGATAGACAAATGATATTAGTTTCATTTAAACACAATAAAGCCAATTCAAACTAACATAGTTACTTCAAAATCTTATCTAAATAATGTCAGACGCGCGTGCATTGCGTTCACACTTGTCCGCACGTTTATTGGCGCGAGCAAGACGAACAGGCGACTGATATCATTTTTAGGTCACAATTCAAGTTGGAATTGGCATAAAGGTCACAGAATGGAAAACTTAAGACCCGTGAACTTAAGTTTACATTACATACATAGTGTGTATTCAGTTTTTCTTTTGTGCAATAAAGTTTAAATAAATAAACTAGAAATTAAATTGGCTCTAATTTAAAGTTGTTATATCACAAACATATTATGTCATAATCAGATAAATCTTTTTGTATCAGTTTATTTAATAATGTATTTTCCTTGAACACGTGTATATTATTGTACCCTTCAACCTTTCCCATTGCACGATTTTCCTGAAGAATAGGTTCAAAGAAAAGGGCGTGAACAACGACGTGATAACTTTTCTTCTATTGTGCTAATTCAATACCCTTTTTATCTCTTGACTCTTTATTAATAAGTAAACAATACGATATCGGTATTCATTTTAGACAACAGAGAAGGTTGAAAGATAATTAGTAGATACCTAGTGAAGTATTATTCATTTAGAATTGTTCCAGACGAAGGCTTTTGCCCCATTACCGCCACCGCCGCATTTTATGATCGTCTTAAAATATGAGTTACAGTTAGCACCAGTAGTAGTGGTTGAAACAACGCGCCAAATGTATCTGCCACCCTGGAATACTTTTTCAAAGAGAGTTGTATCTCTCTCACACAGCTCGCGTTTTTGGAGTCTGTACACATAATATTAGAATTTTATATAATCGTGATATAATAGTATTTTATACTATTGCATACAATACTTTTGCTGCGAGTCATCTAATAATACTTTTTTGCTATAAAACCTAAATATTAACTTTTCAACAAAATTTAGTATCTTTATTGGCATTAGTTACTGTTAAGATCAACTAACTAAGTAGATGCCCTCAAACGTGGCAACTTTACCACAAGTTTGCTCAAAAACTGAAATATGATTTAGAATATAAATATATTTTTCCCAACGCCCGAAAATCGCGCTCTTTGAGAATGACCAAGGAAAGAAATGTAACACAATTATTTAAGTAAATCTCATTAACAATCCTCGAAATGAAACAGTACTTAGTATTAAATTTGGGTATTATAAGACATTATACTAATAGTATTATTACATAATTGACGATAAAAATACGGTAGCTTCCTAGGCAAGTAGCCAGTTAGGGACATTTATTGATTTTACCGCATATATAGCAAGCCACCACAGAATCTCTTCACTATTTCATTGCCAATAAGCGTTGTTATTGTATTTTCACTATATAAAGAGAATTTATTAAATAATTATAATTCATGAAATGGTACATATTATATTGATAACTAATTAAAATACGCCAAGTATTATAAAACTAATAAAAACTTAATGTTAGGTATATTTATTTATTTGACTCGTTACAAGCTGAGTGTTCCATCTTCGATCGCGTCGCATGCTGCGGCCGCTGCACGCTGCTGTAAACCATCGCGAGCGCGGACATCCGGCCAAAGGGGTATTTCGGTAGTTCCGTGGGGATCTGCCGTATCCTACGCCGAAACAGGTGACGCAGCAGAAAACTATGTTGCCAAAATGATTGTTAGGTTTTAAGATTATTATTATTGTATTAATGCTAATGAGAAGAATATGTAACTATGGCCATAGTTGGACAAGAAAAGATACCTATTAGATTTGATTTTATTTCAAGTGCCACAATTTTTTTTATTTTTATAAATTAATAATTATAATTCATACAGTTTGAATATTATCTTCAATGTACGAAATCAACATCGTAATTGACGTTGCTTGTCATGCGTTAAACAGAACAAAGTTTTCAATACACTGAAAAAAATAGATAGCCGAACTGGTTTTGTAACTTTACTAAATAACTAAACTACGGTTATAAGAAAATAAACTTTGCATAAATTTACAAACTTATTTTGTAGTGTATACCCAGTACCTGAACACTGATAGCCAAACACGGTTTTGTAACATATAACACATAGTTCGCAAGTCCCATTTTTTGTGTAAACAGTAACCAAAATTTTGTTACAGTTATGCAAACATTTCTTTCAGTGTAGATTGCTTCTTAGAATATTTTTTAAATGTACTATAAATCTAAACCCAAGTTATTTTTAAAACTCGCAGAATACAATGTCTGAGGAGTACAGCCCATAGTTTTTTTTTCTCCTGTTACAAGCCTTACCCGGTATTTCATATCTATTGGACCGATTATTTATAAATTTAATAAAAATGTAAATAACCTACTTTCGGATAGAAATTTTGTAACATGCTTGTTAGGATTAATGAAACAGAAGAACTGGGCAATAATTTTAAAGTAATAAATTCTCGTATATCCTCTCGTATGCATAAGAAGTACGTATTGGTCGCCTTGGATTAATTTATATAAAATGTTTAAAGTACTAGTAATAAGCGGCGGGTCTTCTGATTCAATTGAATATCAATAAAATATAAATTATCATTCGAATATTACGCAGCGGTGTATTTTACCTGGATTTTAAAATAGCATTTTAAAAAAGGTTGTTTGGACTTTTCTGAAATTTTACATTAGGTACTTGAAAAAATCATGTCTGTTAATGGTTTTCCTAGGACTTGAGTCTAACACCGTTCAACTTATGACAATTTTTTGAATAATAATGTCAGATAAGTATGGCTTTAAACACGAGTTGCCAACTTGCCAGTAGCCATTCTCATTATTAGATACAGAGAAGCCGTAGTTTAATTAGAATTAGTAGCTGGTACCTGCGTGTTAGTGACGTGACAAGGTTATATTCCTGAAGGAATACCTATAATGTCCTGTTTTTAATTTCAAAGTATTTAGCCAATGTGCACTGACACTTTTCTAGGAACGCAGGCACTACATTATGTATTTCCAAAAACATTTGAGTATTTAGGTGCATAATATAATAATAAAAAATAAAATATCATCTCGGTAAAATTCAAGGTTTCGGTTTGTTAATTAAACACTTTAAAAATGTGTTTAATAATAAAATGTGTCGAAGTCTAGTCAAAGGTCCCACTTTGTCGCTTACCATAAAAACGAGATTTGCTTGTATCTTTATACGACTAACCTGTCAAAGCATCCTTATGGCAAGCCACAAAGTGCGGCTATTTGCTTGGAAACGACACATTATTAAACATTTAGCTAATAAACTGCTCATCTGTGCTGGCAATAAAAGAGTAGGTAGGTAGGTATACTAAATCAATTATTAAACCTTTATTTCAATGGGATCGCAGGCCCACCTATCTTTAAACGTGAAAAAATAAAAGAATTCAATATTCAATTAGTTCAGGAATTTCCGTCGAATTTCTAGGAATATTTCGGCCTAGGGCACATTCTCGGGAACGGTCAACGGCCCTTCACTACCTGCGTAGCTGCGCTTGAAGGGTGGCTACAAACGCCTCCGGCTCTAAACCGCATGTAAGTATAACTATGCGATGTACCGAGGCTTTAACTCGCCGTTGTTAATGTTACTCATAATATAGGTTAAAGGTTGTGTATAGGTTAGTAGCTATATATCAATACGTATTCAACGATTCCATTTCCCTTGTATTATTCTTGGGAGTATACTCGTATGTGCGACGTGCGGGTTGATGTAATAGAAGAAATATTTATGTTAGCTACTCGACTGCTGTCTAAACTAAATGAAATAACAAGAGTTAGTTTAGATGTAACTGAAAACAATATTGCAAAACAGTACTGCTGTTTTGAATAGTAAATTACATAACGACGAGTATCTAAAACGTGAACTAGTATTTAAACATATAATTTAATCAGATAAAAAGCATCATATTTGGTTATTGTTTACCCACTCATCAATAATGACATTACATACGTGATATGAGCTTTTGAAAGTAACTGTCAACGAGCATTTAACGCGAGTGTGTTTGCATTACATTGCGGGCCGAATTATTTTGTATGGATAAAATTTTAATTGCAATTCTAATTAAAAATTATCTAATTACATTTCTTATGACCTATACTAACCACCGTTAAGAGATTCGCCCGTATTAGATTTACACACTGTATAAAAACGGGTCACTCAATGACTAATCCAGATATATATATATCCAAACAGGTACGTAATGACTAATCCAGATATAATTCATATTACTATAATTAAAATTAGAATACTCCGGTAAGAAACGTTTATGTCAACTCACTATACATTATGCCTTATATAATATATTATATATATTCGGATGTTCTCCTCTACAGGTCACAATTCTCAAACTAATCCCGTGAATGTTTGTGATCAGATTCCATGATGAAAATAAATTTTTAATCGATTCGGTTTTTGAATTTTTTCCAAAATGTGAGAATTTCCATAAAAAACTTAAGCACCTATACGGTTTATCGCGCTTAAGACTATTGTGAGTTCACTGTGATAATGACTCAACGAAGTAAGTTTTCATTTTTACATTTTCTAAGCTTATCGCGAGGTCTACAGCTCACAGAGCCACTAGCAAAATTTAAACTATTAACAGCAACAGTAAGCAATATGCCTTTGTAAGCGTTGCAGTAGTATGATTGTAATTTGTGTTTGTGTGTGATGTAGATATTTGGCCCTGGGTCTTAGGTGTTTTCTATGTATTAATATAAGTATTTGTATATTATATGTATCGTTGTTTGAGTGCCCACAACATAAGTTTTCTTGAGCTTACTGTGGGACTTAGTCCATATGTGTAAGAATATTTATTTATTTTAATTTTATTCTTTATAAATTGTTACCAAAGTATGAATTGCTTCTGGTTTAGTAGATATTAGCGATTTTAGAAATCACCCCACCTTTGAAGTACCCCAATACACTTTAAGGGGCAAGTTGACAAGTTTTGAGTCATTTCTTCATTCTTGTTTGCCGGATTTTTAAAGAAAGAAGTACTTATTTTTATATGTTTTTTTAAACATAAATAAAAAAAAAACACTTTTTTCAAAACTCTATTGCTGTGACGGATCTCAAATAGACGAAAATTACATATTTATGTCTTTATAAACTAATTAACGCAAAAGTTATGCCCAGAAAACCAGTTTTTTGGCCTAAAATGGTTCAACTTTGATGCCAAATATCTCGAAGACAATATACTTTGAAGTAAATATGGGATGCTGTATTGCTTAAAGCCGTTGCTGATAATATGATACGCTGCAAAAACCATTAGAAAACTAAGGGATTGAGATCGAAGGTCATTGGCGCTAGGGAGCCCCTTAAACGATAAGTCGCTTACTTTTAAATTACATTAATGTTCTTGTTTATCGCATTCATCAACGCCATTCGCAATTATGTTGCGTTGCCAAATTTAACTAGGCAATGATAACCACCAGAGCATGGAGGCCGACAAGGGACGGGCAGAGGACGAAATTGGGTGATTATAAAATGGAACGAAAACCGGATACTACGACAAAATGATTAAAATAGACTTAAATTACGGTATTATTATATGCATTTAATATTATATTAAGTCCTAGTAGGTTGGCGAATAAGGCTTGAAGGAATCAGATTTGTAATCTACTCACAAATCCCTTTCTTTTGATACCCAACATGGAATGTTTAAAATAAATAAAAGGTTTTCTTTGTACTGCAGACTTTATTACGTCATAGTTACTACCCCCAGCATCTCGTATATATTTGTGTTCAAGACATCATACTGAATACACTGATACCACATGACTTGTGCCAAAATCGATTTCTAGAAGACTTTTGGACCAATTACCGTAGGTACTACAATAATTTCACATCCAAAATAATAAATAATGGATAAATAATACACATATCACTATATATATATATATGGGATGGGGTTGCTTAGTCGAAATATAATCCATAACTACAAGTCAATTTTTAGATTTATATCTAACATAGATTAATTTCAATTATTTGAGGCAGCAGCTTCAGTCTGAAAATGAATACAGTCTTGTTTGTAGAAAATTACACATAATAGAAGTGAAAGTTAGCCTGCTGTTCATCATTTATTACATTTGATATTTTAGTATTAATAGCAATACACTTAATGTACAACTGATTATTTAGATCTCGTTTCAATAAGGTAACTCATTGAGCTATACTCGTAGGTGGGCGAAATTTTAATGTTTGGCCATACTCCGAGAGGTGTATATCGCGAAAAAAAACAGCTGCTGCCTAGAAAATATTGACACGTGATTCACCAAAATGCTTACATGTTGAGGAATCACAGACGGAAGATTTTGTTTTTCGGCGTTGGCCTCATAGTAAAAGTTGTTCAGTATTCTTCTCCACCTCGCAGCGTATGGTCAAACAACAATTTCATCCTGTATATTATCTTACTACTTCTATTATACTAGTATAGCTTTTCTGGTATTTCTCTCAAACTTCAAATAGAATATAACAAAAATACTTTTGTGACAGCCTGTATATTTCTTCCCTTTCATATAAGAAAGTAAACGTTATACTTACGTCCTTAAAATGTCACTACCATTTCTCATCAACTTTGATTAATTAAGCGTCGCCCAGAAAAAGAGTTTGGGTTGCCCATTTGAAATCAACAGAATATTCAATAAGTGTTTTTTTTTTTGACATAACTGTATAATTTATAATCGCATACTGATTTGACATTGTCTTTGCTTATTATTGATATTATTTGACCATCCTTTTCAGGTGAAAATTTTCATATATATATTATTAATGACATAATGACATTAATTTATTTGGATTATCTTGCTATTATTTAAATTTATTTCTGACGATCACAATATAGATTCTTATAAATCGACATTGATTTAATTTGTACTGTAATCATATGTTGTGAAATAAATAAATCTAACCTAGTCTATTGAAGGAACAATTCTATAATTGTAAACCTTTAAAGATACTGCAAACCTAAGGAGTAGGTAATCTATATTACATATACTTAGTTACTTAAACTTTGAATATAAGTATACAAAAAGTATGAAATATAACTTATTTTTGGCAGACTATTAATTACTTGCATACAATACACATTTCACGAGAGACCGCTGAACCGAAAGTATTTCGCGTTGTAGTCGCCATCATCTGGCACAGTCTGATAATGAGTATCCAAAATAGACTGCGGGATGTATGTGCGTTGACATAGTTTTGTTAAGCGGCCAAGTGCACTAATATCGGTCAGGTTTGAAATTTTATTACCTGTTGGTTTTCTGTTTTTTTTTCTTACACGAACACATTCTAACCTATATTATTAATCGTGAGTTGCATGCGGAGAAATGATATTGTAAACACAATGCACATATTTTGCAGTACAATCATTGCGTTTATTCGCTCTTACGGTTCGGTCAAATGCACGCGGATCCGCGCGCCACGGTGGTATGCAAACGGGAGATCGCTAATGTAATGAAAATAACGCTGTCTTGCTCACACAGTGGATCCGCGTCAGTGTGATCGAAGCTTTACGCTCACATAATGTATACATGAAAACTTAAATCGCTAGCTAATATTTAGTATATTAAAATGATGCACTGAACAGATCCCAGAAGTTATTTTATGATAATGATTTCTTAATAGTTTTCTTAATATATCCCCTGTTGTTTGTCGTTAACGCATAAAGCTTTTTTGGCGTGTAAATTCCGATCACTCTGAATCTAGTTCATGTACACTAACAATTTATACATATATATTTACTATCAAAACATTTTGTGAAATAAAAAAATACCATATCTTTTAATTAAAGCAATTTCTATACATTTTGCTGCTGTGTGGTCTAAAAGGTCATTTTGATATACGTGTTTTCATACATAGAAAGCTATAAAAAATATAGCTCTGCTAGTTATAGTCCGCCAGTACCGGCATTAACTGACCGTCATATAAATGTTCATTAGGCGGGCTCACTGGGAATTCCTTCTTTCGTAATAACCCCGCGCTCACGTGCTCGCCATTACTATTTGTATTTCCGCGTCTTTATGCCGAAGAATTCACAAATATAGAATTCCCTATTCTAAAAACTGACAGTCGTTCATAGCTTGACATAGGTAAAAATACATTGTGTAGGTATGAAGGGCGGTAAACAAGAATTTACGAATAAGTGTTAATTTTAATTATCATGAGTTCATAATTCTTGTACGGCCCGTGACACACAATGTTTTTGTTGAGGAAAAAACTAAATTTTAAGCGAAATAGTTCTTGTATTTAAGAATAGTGACATTTCAAACATTTGTCCATCATTTTTGACAGGTTAGGTTAAGACTTGTCCGACATTCAGCCACGATTGAAAATTGGGTAAATATATTTTAAACGGCTATATAATTAATCAAATTAAATATTTGTAAACATACAACACAACATTATTAACGTCAGTATTTTAAAAGCAACACTCATACCTAAGTACGTGAAAAAAACATCATGCCCAATATGTCAGTGCGCGGGAGTAATTAATTAAAAAAAATCTATTACGCCCGTGGGCATAATATACCTCATTCCATCTCAGTATGCTAACATACAATAGCACCGTTCACGAGCAAGTGTGATGAAAAAAATTTAAAAAACCGTCAAAAGCTAACAAAAAGGGTAAATAGAGAGAGTGATGGCTGACGTTTGTTCGTTAGTTTCTTTGGACAGTGACAGCTCTACTCACGAATTTGCTGACGAACAACGTTTATTTGATATAACCGTACCGATAACACAACCTCCGAAAGCTGTGCAAGCAATTTTTCTAATTGTGTCAGATATATCGGACCGTCCAAGGTGTTCAAAAATATCTGCACATGCACTTTAACGTCTTCGTATAGGTGTAATATTAGATTCTGTTCTGTTACAAATTCTACATGCCACGTTTTTGTGAAAAATATCCTTCGATTAAAATTAAATATGATTTTGATTAAATGTATAGGTAATTGTTAAACTCTTCCTTCTTTTAGGGCAGGCTGTTTCATACCATGTAAGTTACTATTAGGCAAACAGTTCTGTATCATAATAACCAACGAGAGGTACGTGACAATTCATAACCAAACGTGTTTTATTCTTCTTCATAAACAAATACTATTACGTCTAACGACCAAAGATAATGGACGTAGAAAATAACTACTCGATAAAATATTCTAAGCCGTTAATTGTCGCTGGAATATTCTAGTCGACCCAGTTATTTATAGAAACATAATTATTATTACCTCGTAACAATTCGACGTTTTACGACAAGCGACTAAAAGTTTTCTACCTACATATTCATTTCCTATTACTAACATAATCGAGTTTTATAAATGGAGGTTCGTGTCATCCACGATGACGCGCAGATTTGTCAAATCTCACCTTTAATAACATGACAATACGAGTGAAGGCGCGCGTCTTCGTGAATGAATCTGTCTAAATTTAAAGGATACATCTATAGGTATGTAAGTAGTTTGATAACAAATTATTTAAGTAAGTAAATCGATGGATCAGTTAAAGTAAAACATTTAATGCCTATAAAATGTTTAGAAACGGAGATAACCGGAATTTTATTTTCATTTTATGACAGCAATAAAAATTGGGATGGGAAAATGCAAGGGAAACTAAATTATAAACCTTCAGGAAGTCGCATTTTCTATCCCTAACGCTTTGACTACCAGTAAGTTATTTTTTGTCACCCAAACACCTTGATGAGTTTCAAAGCATTCAATACCTTCCAGGAAAAATATCGCCATTGCCTCAATTTCCTAAAATTGCATATATAATAATATAGTACCTACTACTACACCTCGCTTGTTAAATCAGTTGCAGGAGTATACGAGCCATTATGTTTAGATTGTTGTAGTAGTTATTGTAAAAGTATGTTTTATTAAAAACTATACGCCCTGTTTTTATTGAATTCTGTGAACTTCGGGGTATACCTAAGTACGTTTTAGGAAACTAAATAGCATAGTTATTTTTAAAAACTTTTTTTAGCATCCCATTGATTGTTCATGAAAAATAATTAAATGCTGCATATAGCGTTGTTGTAATACGGGCATTATTATTTAACTCAACCAAACAATTGAAATGACACGAGTTCGGTGTCTTTGAGTAAGTAACTTAATTTAAGTCAGGAATGCACCCTTTAAATTAACGGAATTAAAAGCACTGTGTACCTATAAGGAATATTATTTAAATGCAAATCATAAAACATTAATCCCACTTTTTCACCAGTAAGGTAGTAAATAAAAATTTACTTGCCATAAAATCAAGATTTAAAGCACTCCACCATACGACAAGATGGACTAGCAGTTGCCTGGCATCACTTAGACGGATAAAACTGTGAGATTTATCAACGTCTCATTTAACTTGCTCGCTTCCTCGGTTTAGATTACTCACTTCAATCAAATTGCTAATTTTAAACGTGATTTTCCTCATCATCATAATTCAGAAGTAAAAGCTTCAATTGTATAAATAAGGCCTTGTATAAATGACAGATGGCTCTTCCTGCTCAAATTCGTCACACAAGAAAAGCAAACAAACTGCGGAAATAAACAAATTGAGAGTAATGGCCGACCGACCTCTGCTGCCTGCCGCTTTATAATTAAAAGGTATACCTTGAAAAAGAAAACCTTTTTGAAATATTTTGAAAACTTTCAGTCATTCAGGTATATTTACTTAGCAAGTACACAAATATTTGCTCAGTTCATGCTTTGAAAATCTATAGTCCGAAAGTAAGATGGACTTCAAAAGGATATAATTGAAAAATTTAGCTAGTTTGCAATCAGATTAACTTTATTGTGAAACGAAAGTTAATCATATATGAGTAGTCATTTTTTGCTACACAAACAAGAAATAGAAATTTTATACAATATTAAAGCTTTAAATATTACCTTTTTACAGAAACATATTCGCTTTATGAAAATATTTAGAATAAAATTAAATCCTAAGCGATTAAGACAAATTTATTTACTTGGTCTAAAATTGATAGGGTATCTCATGGTGTGGATTGTAACAAGCTTAATCAAGGCCCTGGAGGTGCAAAAAAATAGTTATGATATGGTCGACATTGCATAATAATGAACATACTACTTTCTATGATTTAATGTAAATCGACAATATTTGACATTTCGTCACTTTTTACACACGTCGTGACTACCTACAATGAATTCGTAATATTAAGTTGCCACAACCATTACTAAATTAAGCCAATTGGAGTTTGCCTTCTGAAGAGGAATCTTCTTAGAGACAAACAAGTTTATGACACCACAGGATATGAACTGTGCAAACTGGGAGGCATCCTGGGAAACATATTCACATTGGATTCGCGAGCATGGACGTGTTAAGTTCTCAGTGATACCAAAGTAACGTGACCTCTAGATCCCTAACAACTATACGTGATCGATGAGCGCATTTTTTTAGTGGCTCGTATTCGATGAACGATTCTGCACTAATATTGAAAAGCATTGCTCTACTGCGTATCTCACGTCGGAAACGATCGTTCCGCGGGAAATTACTTCTAGGAATTGCACTCACGACTTCTAATGACATCAATAATAATCTGTACAAATGGATAAGGCGTTTTATGCACCTTATCAAGGAAATGACTTCAAACTATCGGGTCAGAACAAGCTAATACAAAACACGCATTTTCCATGCAGCTAGCAAATTTATATATCTCACAAAACATTCCTACGATCTGCCCTCGTTCCAAAATATCTTAGTCAAAATTAACTACTTTAGACAAAATAAGGCATACAGACGGAGGACTGAAAAAATGCGCCAAACAGTATTAATATTATTCACACGATGTCTTTATGAGATCTTATGATGCCCAAATCAAGCAAAACCATTAGACACGTACCAAATTAAAGCGTGGGAAATGAAGGATCAGGTTTAAAATATTATATTATGTTCTACGAGTAACGAGTAGGTACTTAGACTTACAAGTAAAATCGTGCCTTCTTGCAAGATTCATAAGGTAATTAAAACTTCCACCACATTAACCTTCAGCTGAAGCGAATTTTCCACATCATATTCTCTGGCTTAATAAGGCATTACACAATATACGCGTTACATAAACTTATATTATGTACTTGTAACGAAATACGAGTATGTAGCAAAAATCCATTAATGACGGCACCACACGTTAGGGTTGTTTGATAGAAATTAAATATTTTTCGGGTTAAAGGATAGCAAATGGAATGGAGGATTCAGCCACAAAGGGAACTCCATTCATTAATAACACCCGAGAGGTGACTGTCAAAAGACGTAGCTCTTAGAAACTATGAGTACGAGAATTTTTACTAAGGTAAATATATGTGGGCACATTTGATTGGGAAGACTATCATTGAGGAAGAACTATCACATTGACATTAATTTATTATAATAAACTTAATAGGAGAGGAAATGTATCAACGTAATTAATTAATTATATGAAACCACCATAAAATAGGACCAAACAAACATTTTAAATATTTTTGAGAACAATCTTATACAGATTGACCTAGCCCCAAACTAAGCAAAGCTTGTACTATGAGTAGTAGGCGACGATATACATACGTAGATAAATACATAGAAAACACTCATGACTCAGGAACAAATATCTGTGTTCATCACATAAATAAATGCCCTTACCGGGATTCGAACCCGGGACCATCGGCTTCATAGGCAGGGTGATACCCACTAGGCCAAACCGGTCGTCAAACATATAACTCGATGTGGCAAATAAATGGAGAATTTAATCTAAGCTAGGCGATTGTTTTATCAATTACTGGTTCATTCATACACAAAAGTCGCTGCATCCCTAGGACTGGATTCCCATTAGCTTGCTAATTTCTATATTATTTGAGCTAAAAAAAACTGCACTTGTCCAAGTGTAACTAGATAAGCTCCAGTTTGCCTTGTGGACATGGTAACGCCTAGCAATGTGCCAAAGATAATTTTCAAAAATTGCAAAGTTCCCATGAAATGTTTACGGTATTTTTTCTGCATCTTTATTGCCAAAGCTTCTTAAAGTTAGTTAGTTTCAATTTCTATGACATATGAAATAGACGCCATTGAGTGACGACGACGCGTGCATTGATTCGTATTGTCATGATATTAAAGGTTAGATTTGACAAATCTGCGCGTCATCGTGGATGACCGAACTTAAACGTTAAATAAAACAGTCGTCAACATTAAGAACATTGAGTAGTAAACGCTTATCTGAGCGGGAACTTTTTAAAAGTGGAAACTTGCCTTAGAATTTTCTCATGAAAGTTTCTAGAAAATGCGGAAATTTGAAGAATATTCTACAAGTTAAAAATTGCTAGTAACGGCCCACCACTGAATAGGGTTTTGTCTGTCCCTATTTCACGGTTTGCCGTACGGTCAAGGAATTTAATTTCCTACCCATTTCGTACCTTGTCACAGTGACAAACAACATGAAACTCGCTAGAGACCTCATACTATTGTTACTGTGACAAGGTACGAAATGGGTAAGAAATTAAATTCTTTGACTGTACATTGGTGATCTAAGAAGTAATTATGTATGTATTAACGCTTAAATTTATTAATTTATTAAATTGTCAGCATCAGGTAGGGTTTACATGACGAATCTGAAATATATGGGGAGATCCGCGGATCCGGATCCAGATCCGGATAATTTCATACATTTCGGATCGAGATTGCAAACCCTAGCGTTAAGTGTCAGCGTATTGAAATAGGTATGTGGTTACCCCGTTTTACAATATTTTTTACTGTGTGGTGTTAGGTTAGATAAGGTTATTTCGTTGTTCGAATCGAATGTAATTCCATTTAATGACTCTGTAGGTATTCTCATGGGCGAAACGTAATGACAACATTGGGGTCATTAATTATGCAAAATGGTCACTCCCACTGGTACTTCAATATGTGTATTTATTGCAACACAAACATAAATAATTCTTTACTCATATATATATATACATTTCAGATTTAATTACATACATGGGGAATTGGGGATTATTAAAGTAGTAGGCTGAGATGAATAACGTATTGATTTGCGCCCAGCATTTGATTTCACTAATCCGTATGTAAAATATGCACTGGAGAGTCACATCCATATCTAATGAAAATGGAATTTGAATAAGTTTCGAATAAATTACGCTCTCATTAAAACGACATTCTGATTTTACATGAATATTTACGTAACATATTATTATGTGTGGTTGTCGTTTCTAAAATTGTTATCAATTTTGACCGGTTATTTTTAATACTATAAAACCAGGATTTTAAGAGTGACTCAGGCGATCGTAACCATGTCAACGAGGGACAAGAAATAGTTGTGCCACCCAAGAACAAAGTCGAATACGGCTCCCGATAATTTGACTGCACTCACGTAACTAGTATATTGAAAATGCCACGACAATGGAAGCTCGGAGCATTCATTTTTCTGCTCACGGAATCTAATTGAGCCACCCAACGATGTGGAGAACAATAGTGCTCTGAAACAATTAGCACGAGATCAAATATAGTAAGGTACGTGTTTAGAAGGTAGAAGTTTATTTAGAATCAATTATGAGAAAGTTTTAGATATTAAAATATTGTGTTACTATTAAATTGACATTGTATTTTTTATTTCATTTGAATCTGCATTTTTGATTTGTAAACGTGAAAATCTTTGTCTCATTCCCTGAGTCGACAGAGCCCCACGTAATTTCTAGACAGTTTGCTCTTCGAGCATCTGAAGCAACCTAAGGATTTACGAACCTGTCCTACCTATTTATTGATTGAATGTGACTATCGTCAAAAAAATACACAGGAGAATTACGATCTGCCTTATCTTACGGCCGCCGACATACATTATACAGATGAAAATAAAATAATCTGTACCCCTAGTGTAAATGTATTCGATAGCGTGACGTGAAGTACGAGGTTCTGAGTATTTTGTGTTTGCAAAACGTCCCACTTGGCGCGCTGTTTCTAAATCCCATACAAAATGAGACTTTACGCAAACGCGTACGTCACGTCACGCTATCGAATAAATTTACACTAGGGGTTCTGGTGTAATGTTAACTGGTGCGTTTCTATTTTCTCATTTTTAAACAATATTATGTTTTTTTCCTGTTTCGTTTTCATTTTTGTACAACTACTACTATGTACTACTATGTACATTCAGCATCAAAAGTAGCGGATCAAATAACGTTTCATTAGTATCTACCATTCTGTAACGGCTTAACAAAAAGTGATGTCTTTAATATATAATAACTAAGATCAACTAAGTCAGATACTGTTGGTGCGTTGTTTCATCCGCTACTATTGATAATGACTGCACTAGTTTTTTTTTTTTAATATACCATCTTGCATCGTAATGTCATGTGTCAATAAATTATTCCTTATGTTATCTTTATCTTATATTACTTATAAAATGATTTTGTAAAAAACCAAACTTATGAAGCAATACTAATGAATATGATTAAACTTGTAAAAAATAAGAGGTTTATTTCCCAACGGTAGATAACAAAAGCTAGTAATACTACCTATTAATAGTGAAATAATATTTAGTAGCACAGTTTACTATAAAAATAATTAAATAGGTATGAAACATCTTTACCTTCAAACGAAATTATTATATCATGGTGGGTACCATTGTAATAAACATAAATTACGGAGGGACGTTTATTATCTTAGTGGTTGTATTTATTATCTTAGACACCGATCTTGAGCTGACAAATATTCTTAACTGGATCGTACTAGTGAAATTACGTACGTTTTATAGGTACAATAAAACTGGTAGGAATTGGTGTGTAATATCAGTTCGTAATTTCAATATTGTCTCTAATAAAATTTAAAAAAATCAGCCAGTTAAAGCCAGAGATATAGACTAGGCGATGAACGTTCCACGACACTTGTCGCCAGTGATGTCGGGTGAAGTCGACGTCGGCGCCACATTATATTGCCATGTCGAGCGACGTTCGGCAACCCTGTCCGACGTCCCTGACGACACGTGTCGTGGAACATTTGTCGCCTACTTTATCCCTGGCTTAAGAAGTTTCCTGAAAAATCGACCTGATTTGGAGCGCTATATTTTAATACCGTGCATAGTCGCCTGCCGAGAATAATACCTAACCCTAATACAGGCAAGACACTATCATGATTAATGACATTAATTTTAAGAAATAACATTACTAGTGTCAGTCATTGAAATGAAGGAATGATGGTAAATAATGGACTTAGTGTAAAATCTTGCTTCAGTATTGGAGTAATGACGATATTGTCAGAAAAATGATTGGAATTATGGAATGATAGAAATAGTAACGGAAAATAATGTTTTTTGAAAGTTTAATATTTTTGAAGTATTGACAATATAATGTAACTTATTTAGTTTGATATATGGCCCGATTCGAATAATGATTAAAACACGTTTAGGATCTTAGAAAGATCGTTAAAAGATCGATAGCTAAACGACATCTCAAAATTGACGTTTATTTCGATTCCGCTATGATCCCAGTAAGATCTATCTACGATATTTCTAACGTCAAAGTGACATTAGTTTCCCGAATCGAGCTGCTTCTGTCAATTATAGGACATAGTTACAAACGATATCTAAATGAGAACTTATCTAAACCAGAACTTATCGTTATCGTATCTTATTCTTCGAATCGGGCCGTTAGTGTTTGTTCTCCTCAATCTCTCATGTCGTCATTCAAAGAAGGTAAATAGTTATTATTTGGGTTAACTTCTTGTAACTCATTGGCATCACCCATGGAATACATGGCAACGAGTTTTTTATACACAGTGACTGACTGTCCTAAGCAACTTACACACAAATTGTCAGCGCAGCGTACACAGAATGTCGTTCGCACATGACACTAAAATGATTTTCACACAATATTAGTATTAATAATAACATTTCTTCACCGTGATTTAAATCAGCAAAAGAGTCAAAACTTATCGTATTATTATCGTATCATTATTTTACAATTCCATTTAAGTGTCTAAATTTAGACTTCTATAAAATTATAATATTTAAAATAACACTTACACAGTCTGTGCTATCAAAATCGTTGCCAAGTTAGCTTGGTCTAACTCTAATATATTTTTATACTTACACTGGCGAAACAGGTAGAAATCCAGGCGAGTGGCGTTGCGAGCACAGCTACTCTGTCAATAGACTGGACTGGAATAAAGTGAACTCCAGAATAATATACAATGGCGTCCAAGCTCTGAACAAGCTTGGAAGAGAAAACAAGGTGCAACTGGTATCCCAGGATCACGAGGGATTCTTAGGCAATGGAAATGCAGATGAACTTGCCAAAGCCGGATCTATAAGTTACCTTATAGGTAGCTATTATAACGGCTATCAAAGACTACTAAGATCAAACATCAAAAATATGTGACAGTCGGATATTTACTTAGTTATTTGCAATATCGAGCGAATATAATACACTCATGCTGCAATCCTTCATTTTTACGAAAGCTAAACAATATACGTATAGTAATACATTGTTTAGCTTTCGTATCCCTATAGTGGTACCTATTCACAATGCATTTCAAGTTAATACAAACTTTACATTTCTTGAAATGTATTTAAATATTTTTTCATCTTATTCTATTGTATCAGGGTATAAAATACGTACACAATTTAACTTAGTCTGTGTATAACATGGCCCGAGTGACCCGCGCTTCTAGAGGGCTCACAGACGGCATAAGGAGGTCGAGTGCCTCGACAATGCCTTGCCCGTGCCCACCTCGGTTCCTCATTAACGTTGCGGAAAATTAGCTAAGAAATAATTTACGACCATTATCCAGGAAACAATCGTGTTTTTCATTATACTTTAAATACCACAAGCTTGAAGTTATTAACATAAAATAATGATCATAAAATTTATTTTTTTCTTATTAAACTTTGTTCGTGTTGCAATAGTTAACAAGATTTTTTTAATATATCATTAAAATTAAAAACGACAAGCAAAAGGCGTCAAGCTCGTCTTACCATCTCTGAAGATCGATAGATACCTTATTATTTATTTATGAAAATTAAACTCTTCTAGTTACGGAATCCTAAAATAGTAGTAAGTTCTGAATTATATACACGCCACAAGGTCATAGATCATAAATCCAACTGAGCATTTTTAATTTGTATAACAGGTTATAAATAAATGAAAAACGTGACGTCTGAGTTATTTACAAAGATGAATATAGACCCAGGTCAGGAAGCCAGCGCGACACGTGCGCGAAGCCAAAATAATGCAACCGGCAAAGTTTCGTCCACCTTTTAAAATAAACAGAATCTGCTATTTTCATGGTCTTATTTCGAGATTGGAAACCCAATAAAGTAGAATTCAATATTTGTGTTGAAATCCACTTTATTCTTTCGCGGCTCAATGGAACCGTTTACCGAAATAAAAATACGATAAACTTATCGTTTTATTTTGTAGCAGTGACGAAAAAGGAACCCTATTAGCAAAGTGCCAATGTCCATCCGGATGATTGATATTTTTCAGAGCCTTTGTGGGCTTTCTGAAAAAGAAAAGTATTTTTCTTGCCTTTAAATCGCATTTACGGAGGATTTGAATTGATTCCAGCGACAAATAGGTTTTTAATTTATGGTTATTTATATTTCCAGTGTATGGAATTTAAGTAAGCTTATGAATTATTTTGTATACTGTCTTTATGGTTTTGGCAACTTTTACTCCAACGACCTCTAGCAAGCAATATAAGACCTTAATTTTTGAGCAAATGTACTAAGTATTCACAAATGTACGCCAGAAGTTTAAACTGATCATCTATTTTACTCAATATACCTACTAATTGCGATTAATTTTAAAAGAAATATTCGTAATATTTGCGTCAAGTGGCTTGTCAAATTAATTCCTCCCACCGATTTACTCGGATTAAGTGCCCCCCTTTTCAAATGAATTATTGCAAAACATCGTTTGATATTTCAACATTTAGTACCTCTATTTAAAAAGTAAACAAAAATTAACGTGGTCACTTGTCAAGTAGCTTTTATGAAAATAGTCTTGGTGTGCCCAATATGAATGAATTTTGCAATTTTAAATAGGTACATATACTATAAAATTCGTGATCCCAAATGTATAAAATGTAAATTTCGCATGTTACTTGATATCGAAAGATGGTCATACTAAACAAGGTTTCCCATGGAACTGATATGTTACTGGCCTCAGCGTCTATCTCAGACGATCTATGGTGCAATGTCCGAAAAACATTTTTTGGTGGCTGAATAGACTGGCGAGAGCGGCATACTTTGCCACAGAGCTGGCACGGGAAGTTCGCGACGGATTGCGACGTTTCGCTACGGTACCTTTTTTCCCTTTTGTCTACCAGTGCCGCAAACCAGGCCTCGGCGCAGAACTTGCAACCATCTCCAACGCACTTGCGCCACTCCGTTCGCTTCTCCGCAAACTTATCCATAAGTTAACTTATAAAGGCTGCCATATCCCTCTTAGCGCAGTCTTTAAAGCGAAGCAATGGCCTCCCAACATCTCTTTTCGCATTCGCTACTGCACCCAGAAGAACACGGCGTGGCAGTCGAGAAAGTTCCATCCTATGCACATGCCCCAGCCAACGCAGACGCCTGTGTTTGAGAAGCGCGGTCAGGCTGGGCAGCTGTGCATCTTCTAGAACCCTTTGGTTTGTCACCCTGTCTTGCCATGATATGCCCAAGATCTTTCGTAGGCAGCGCATATAGAAGGAGTTGACGCGGCGTTCGATTTTGGCATACGTGGGCCAGGTCTCAGCTCCGTACAAGAGTATGCTCGACACAGAAGCCTGAAAGACATCAGAAGAGCATCTTGGTGCTAGTAGAAATTGTCGGTTATTGTCGAACCTAGGTAGCAAAACCAATCAACTACCTCTAACGACATGCTATTGAGCAAAATAGTTGGGTAAAAATAGTACAGATATGAAAATCATGAATAAAGTATACCAATGGGTCCATATGTTTCATCTACTTCAGGCCCTCAAAGTAATCATTAGATTTTTTTTTCGGGACTTTGTTTAATATGACCATCTTACAAGACTACTCAGCATATTTATATATCATAGCTATCATATATATCAAATTTATAGCTAGCATATTATGCTTTCGTCTTGATTACACTAGCAGTGAGTATAGTTAACTTTGCTTTAATCACGTAATAATATTAAAATCAAAATTTACTCTCTTGATTACCAATTAAAAATTTAATTAACTGCCAGATATTCATAATTTCAGATATCCCTCTAGCCTCCGATACCAAACAATTAAAAGCAATAAGGCTATGAAAATTTAGCCTTAGCCCCTTAATGGTTTAAGATGGTGTCACGGATTCCTTGACTTTAATCAAACAATTTGAAGTGGGTAGCTGAAACCTCTCACTGGATTCTTATGTCAAGGGTCGTTGTCAGAGATTGACGTCCACGTTTCTTTGCATTTCTTATGAAGTAATTGTTATTTTACCTAGTTAACTTGATACCGTTTGCAAGAGAGATGAAAGAATAATTCCTCCCCATTTGGAGATTTTAGGAGAGAGTTTATGATTTTAGAGAATTTACCATAGAAATCAAGTATTCATAATAACAATTAAAATAACAATTAAATAGTTATTTTATAAAACACTGGAATATAAACCATTTTTTGGTGTCGTTATTAAATTTACTTGTGTTAAGAAAATGCTGTCCAATTTTTGCCCTATGCAATAATTTAATCTTTTACTTTCATTACCCTCTGAGGTTCCAGATTATCAGCAGCATTGCGGGCAACGTGACTCAGTACCAAGAAGCTATTCGTTAAAATGTTCATAGCGATGGCATTATGAACATTTTAAGAAATGACTTTAATATCAGTAAGGATAGCAAACTACAATAGATCAGCTAGCTGGCACTCGTACTTGAACGCAGACCATTTCAACTACTAGCCGGAACACAGGCAATCGAGGTCACCACACATAAGCATTCTCGTACAAAAGTATGGGAGTGCGACCGCTTATTACAGTTGCGTCCACAATTATGACTAGTCTAGTACACATGTAAATTAAATATATCTACAAAAATTACGCTTTACCTAGGTTGAAAGCCTAAGTTTAGGCTTCAGGTAGCCTGGGTTACCGGGGTTGTTACAGTAAATTGGTATATAATATAACTCAGTTGTGCTGCTTGAATCGTACCATTTTAAAAATAAAATTTGGACCTATATGTGGTGACCTGGTACTTTTAATAAACGCTTAATAATGCGGTGTAACTAGAAGTAACTATGTATAGTGGCATTGGCAAGGATTGTAAGTCTGGGTCGTGTTTAACGTAATTAAACACCTGAAGTAGGCCACAGGATTTGACTGCTCAGATTTACCTAAGAATCCACTTGGCACAGACTAGCATGTAAGAAAAAAAATTGTAATATGAAACAGACTATAGTGCTAAGAGAAAAGTTAAAATTCACTCTCTCGGTCGAGACTCAAACTTCGAGAGGTGAATTTTTTCCTCTTTCCTTTATTACCCACTAAGCATTAGTATCATATAAAAACGTTTCTGCTTAAGACAAAAATGACTCTAATGGTATTGTTTTAATAAATTAAACGCTAAGCTAAGACTACGCAAAAGGTTAAGTGAGAGAAACAATGTGAATTTTTCTGAGCCGAAGTTTCGAGGCATTATAATAGCTATAATACATGTAGGTATACTTAAGTAAATAATAAATGTATCTATTACAAAAGCTCAAAGCTCATGTCGTGAAAAATGTGCATCCAAAAGGTGACACCAATTACGTATTTACATTAATACGAAAACTTCGTAAATATTAAATTAAATAAATCGTCAAACTAATTATTTTTTTCTTAAATTTCTCAAATGTCGTATCGGGATATTTTCCATAAATATAATTTGATAATTATGTTCTGTGTTATTCCATACAAACTGTTATTTGTGTTTTTTATTTATTTATTATTTGATTGCCTGAATTGATTTTATGAATGATATGTGTTAGAAAAGTAATCGTATTGAATTAAATTCAGAGACGAAACAACGATCAGATAAATGGTACATCGTTATATTATTATGTGGGTGGACCACAATAAAAACTCATAGATATCACGTCGTCAGCACCTCCGTTTGTTCGAACTAATAAATATCTTATGATACACTCCGTTATTATATATATATATAGGAAGATAGATCGACTTGTGTCTTCAAGACAGCAATTTACACACGCGTTTTAACCCTTCCAACGTCTATGAGATATATGTAGATTATCTATCCAAACAATGAAACAATTTGACCTTATTAATACGTCTAAGCCTCTGATTGAAAAGGGTTTAATGCAATCAAACCGTTCATCCCACTTAGTTTGAGCGCCAGCGAATCGAATAAACCCGTATGGCGTGAACTAGAGATCCGTAACAGCTATGTATAATCGGAGAGAGCATTAATCTGGTTTGCTTAGCCTTTATCCATCCTGCCTATGGTCCTATAACCCGTAAGTGGTGTTATGGTTAGTTATCGTAACTAAGTAGATATGTAGGTAATTAAAACAAAAAATATTACTTGGCTAGTCCGCGAAAAGATAACGTGCTAGTCAATCAGTGCTAACCCGTTATACTTACTTGCGTATTTTTACATGCAATTAATGTATTTATTTTTGAGGTGGGAGGGTGGGAACATTAATTGCATGTAAAAATACGCAGGAATAACGGGTTAGCACTGATTGACTAGAACGTTATCTTTTCGCAGATTAGCAAAGTAATATTCTTTCTTTTAATTAGTATGGATTTTCGCAAATTAACGCCTGATTCTATTCATCATTAGAGAAGTAGGTATATTGGCGAAAATTACTAACCCATTTCTTCTTTTTACTCGCGTTATCCCGGCATTTATGCCACGGCTCATGGGAGCCTGGGGTCCGCTTCGCAACTAATCCCTAGAATTAGCGTAGGCTCTAGTTTGGATAGTTTCCGGCCCATTTCAATGCTAAGGAATATTGATTTAGATACGAAATTTTTTGACAGGACAGTGTCTGTGCCGCAATTATTGGTATGACCAAGATACGTTAGGTACTACCTAACTTGAAAATTAACTGCGACGTTTACGAGAGTTGCATTTTGTTAGGCTTCTATTTTGTTTATTTGGTAATAAGTATCTAAAATAATGATCGAAATTGGTTAATTTAAGCAGCATAGTGTACATACACTTTTTTTTTTAAATGTTTTACATACTCAAAATATTACAATACAATACTCTTTATTGCACACCTCACATAGTTTACAATAAATGCACAGAAACAAACAAAGACAATTTGATAGAGGTAACAACAGGCGGTCTTATCGCTTAATAGCTTAATATTGTTATATTTCTTTAAATATTTTGGCTCATTTATACTGATCATTTTAGATTTTTAATGGAAATTAAATCCAGCCACATTCTCATTTAGGTTCTTACAAATACTCCCACAAATTTCGATTAGTTATTGAAAATTTCGTTACAGTTCGAGCGCAAAATATTTGCTTAATTTTCCGATTCAAAATGAAATGAGCCGATGCGGTTTCCGGAAAATAAGAAAGGTGAAAATACCCTGTAATTCGATAAATTTAATTTAGCTGATTTAGCGCTTTCCGAAAACGCTTACTGAGCCACTTTCGATCAAAATATTAATAAAATGGGCCTCAAGTGATTTCATTTATTTTCATTTCACATGAAATAAAAGTGGGTCATTGTTGTTCTAATGAGGAGTGCAGAAAGTGATACGTTTCGGCACTAAAGCATTTTACAGTACTTACCTTTTTTCTTTACGATAAGCAATTAAAACTTGGTTTTAAATGCATTTGTAGGACAATTTCCAGTCTGATATTTTACTCCCCATTCCATAAATAACGATACTTTTACCTATAATGTTAATTGGAAGTACCCTTAAGACGTACTAGGTAAATTAATACTTAGTCGTGGTTTTTAATACACATGTATTTTACTTTCCTCATATTCAAAATGAAAATTGAGTGTTAAACTCGGGTGTAAAGCACCATTTCAGTCTCGGACTAATTGACCCTTACACTGCGTTCGAGTTCCAAACTACCTCCACAGGAATGAGTACCTTTCATCCCTTGTTTAACATTCTAATATTAAATATCTCTAATCTTGATGAGGTCACTATAATAAGTAACTAAATGTTTACTAATCATTACTAGGTAACCATTTATGACAGTTGAATTCTATACTTAGCGGGAACACTATGCCTTAACAATGCGTAATCAAAAAGCAATATTAGGTATAAGGATAAAGCCGCTTGTTAAAAAACGCTGAGTCGTGTAGCCAGCTTTGAGAAGCCGAGGCTAGAGGCGCCTCATTCAGCTATTGTGTGATACTTGACCCGATTGTCTCGAGCCAGGGTATGGTATGCCGGCTACAAACCACATTTTTAGCATTTTATCTCAATTAGCTAGTATATTAACTTTAAAATACTCGCCAACATTATGGCCAAATAGCTTGGATATGTTTTAAAGTATTACAATATCTAAGTACTTCAGTACTTACTTAAAGTTGTGTTCGAAACAGCAATAAAATAATGTAATAATTTTTGTACCGTACCTTATATAAAATCAACATTTAAAACTGGTGTAGTGAAAAAGACTCTTTGTCTTCTCACTGAGCTAGATGAAAATAACGTTTTTCTAAGTGTTCCGTACAAAACTTTGTTCACGGAACACTTATATCATAGACATCGTATTAGAATTATATACGTTAATAATACGTGAGTAACCCGTTTTCAATAAGTTCCGAGTCTCACGGGAATTTTATTGTTAGATAGCATAGACATCGTTTATTTCTTTATTAATGTAAGAACACACGAAAGAATTGGTAACTGACGGTACAGTCTCGTGGAATTACCCTGCTTACGGACTGTAAGCATAGGTATTCAAGTTAATGTTTAAGTCTTACAAAGGATTTAAGAGTATGAAAAGAGTGTGTCTGGTTTTAATATTGTACAATAAGTACTATAGCCTAGGTCAACAAGTCACCAGCTTGGTAATCCGCTGCAAAATGGCTACGGATGCTATTTATAATATATGAGAGTGTTACTTACAAGAATCACGGTTATTGTTTGTTGATACTCGATACAATTGCGAGATAAAGTTTTGTTTTTTTTTCAATCATAGTTTCATTGGTTCATAAAAGATAAAAATAATTCAACTATGAATTTGTATAATTTTACGGAATAATTTCTGTATTTATTTTAGAAATAAAATGTTTTATTTTTACTCAGGATGAAGATGCCTTGTGTGGACTTGAAGCTGAAGTGGCCCGAAGACAATTCCTAGATCAAAGAACCTATGGCTCAGTTACCCTCCCATTAAACATTCCTTCTTTCCTCTATTTCATAACAAATATAGAATACGTTTAAAACATTCCACGGTTTTCGTCTTCTTCTATACTTTGTGAAATCAAACCTCTATTAAGAGCGAAAAAAACAACGTTGAGACTGTTAGATTAAGAAAAGTGGTAGATAAATACGCGCGTGAACCTCTTCGGAGGGCGCGAGAGGCCGGCGCGATGCGGTCTCACCAGGGATGTACGTAATATATCCCGCGGACGAAGTAGTTACCCAATCTTACGGCACACACTCGCTGCCCAGGCCCCGGCAGCGTCCCACGCTTGACGTCCTCTTCGGGCCGCCGCCGCCCGCGCCGTCCCGCGCGGACCCTCCCTTGGCCCCCAGCCCCCCGCCCCCCCGCGCCGCGTCCCTCCCCAAAACGGCGCCCCCGGAGCCCGCGGACCGCGCGCCGGCCTCGCCGACGCCCTCTATCGAGCGGCCGGCTAAGCTGCGCGAGCGCACCAAAGCGAGCAAACTGCTCAAAAAACTCGGCCGTCATGAGGACAACGAATTCGGAAAAATAGTTAGAACCCCCGCTCCTGATGAATTCGAGCTTCCTGCCCCGCTGCCGACTCCCGCTTTCTCGCGGAAGAATATATTCGACCGTGATTTCGATGCACTGTTTGAAGTGGCGAACTCGCCACAATTCACTGCTAAGATCCGCGTCACCACTCCAGAGCCGGATCGCCGGTCTGATGTGTCAGCGGCGCACTTTCCCTCCCCGGCCACATCTTCACTCAGCCTTCTCCCTCCGCGCCCCAACTCCGCGCCTAGTCCTTCGCCGTTTTCCTTCAGAACCTCGACGCCTTCACCATCGCCTCAACGATCGTCTTTTGAAGGTTTTGAACGAGAGTGGTTTGGAATGCCTGGCGACTGACTAACCGATCACATCCATAGCGCATGTTATTTCGCAATAATAACGGCTAAAGCTTCACTACAATCAAGTCATCTTCATTTTGGTTGTTTATCATGTTTTATGTGAGTTGTTTGTCGTATTTTTTTGATTGAATTTATGTATGGCGCAGTAACGTTGGTCATAACCAACATATTGAGATGTTTCGAAATTTCATTGCTGTGTTTTTATTGACAGGTTCAAATACAAAACCGAAGAAAGTTAGTTTCTTTCGAAGGCTGAGTCGTGCTAAGACCGAGTCTGAACCGATGCAGCCTCGCACAGTAATGCAGCAGCAGTCCATAGACATGGCTCTGCGGGAGCTGACGCACCCCGCACACAACGAGCAGCTCAAGAACCAACAGCAAGTTACATTCAAGCTAGTCAAAACAGGTAAGTGACCGAATAGTTTCTAAAAAATAAAACCAGCAAAGAGCATGTCGGATTATGCTCAGTGTAGGTTTCCGTAGTTATCCTTCTGTCACAATACAATAGGCTAAACTGAAGCTATTAGTATAGTAGATTGTTAACCAAATGGCCAAATTTTCATAATCAGTACCTGATGAATGTAATAGACGCATGGCCATGATTTTTTCCTTAGAACTTACTTGCTATCGGAGCTTTGCATGTCTAAAAATAAATATCCCATAGCGAAATACATTTTTGATTCCTATACAAATGAATCAACACATATTGTAGTAAATTGCAGTAATTTTGAAATGATTTTGTTCAGTAGAGTATGACAAAGTAAAAGTGAGTGCAATACATAAATATGAATATTAAAATGGGTGCGAGATTACTTACTTTTTAGGGTTCCGTAGCCAAATGGCAAAAAACGGAACGCTTATAGATTCGTCATGTCCGTCTGTCTGTCCGATTATGTCACAGCCACTTTTTTCCGAAATTATAAGAGCTATACTGTTCAAACTTGGTAAGTAGATGTATTCTATGAACCGCATTAAGATTTTTACACAAAAATAGAAAAAAAAATTGGGGGTTCCCCATACTTAGAACTGAAACTCAAAAAATCTTTTTTCATCAAACCCATACGTGTCTAGTCGTGGCTAGTCAAATAAATGGGCTTGCAGTTCAAACTCGACAGTCTTTCAATGTGTTAGCCATGTTTATGGGACGCCCATTTAAAGGTTTTTATCGCGGATAGGGTTGTCTGGTCCCTGCTTTAAAAATGATATTGAGGTTTCTAATATTTTTTTTTTCGAAACTGAATAGTTTGCGCGAGAGACACTTCCAAAGTGGTAAAATGTCTGTCCCCCCCCCCCCCTGTAACTTCTAAAATAACAGAATGAAAAGTCAAAAAAAATATATGATAAACATTGCCATGCATACTTCCACCGAAAATTGGTTTTAACGAGATCCAGTAAGTAGTTTTTAGGGTTCCGTAGCCAAATGGCAAAAAATGGAACTCTTATAGATTCGTCATGTCCATCTGTCTGTCCGATTATGTCACAGCCACTTTTTTCCGAAACCATAAGAGCTATACTGTTCAAACTTGGTAAGTAGATGTATTCTATGAACCGCATTAAGATTTTTACACAAAAATTGAAAAAAAAAAAAACAATAAATTTGGGGGTTCCCCAATACTTAGAACTGAAACTCTATGGATAGGTCTTTAAAAATTATATTAAGGTTTCTAATATCATTTTTTTCTAAATTGAATAGTTTGCGCGAGAGACACTTCTAAAGTGGTAAAATGTCCCCCCCTCCCTCCGTAACTTCTAAAATAACAGAATGAAAAATCTAAAAAAAAAAATATGATATACATTGCCATGCAAACTTCCACCGAAAATTGGTTTGAACGAGATCTAGTTTTTTTTAATTCGTCATAAATGGTACGGAACCCTTCATGGGCGAGTCCGACTCGCACTTGGCCGCTTTTTTTTAATACGTCATAAATGGTACGGAACCCTTCATGGGCGAGTCCGACTCGCACTTGGCCGTTTTTTAATTTTATACTCTTTCGTTCTAAAACTGCTAATAGTCGAACAGCATTTCTCATACAGCTAATGAAACTGTTTTAGAGAAATTAAATATGAAATAAAAATAGAATGACAAAAATAAGCAATTTTTATCTTAAATATTACCTTATTTATATTAATAATGCTAAATAACTTTAACAACCCATATAATGTCGTAAAAACGTTTACCTAACTATGGATGTACTTACGTCTTTTTACTATGAAGGGGAGTATTTTTGCGATAGCTCAATAAACTGACCATGTACGCTATAGTTTTCATTTAATTTATTTCTTAAGCTCTATTTCCACGATTTTTTTTTCATATTGTTTGGACCTATGGTACAATAGTTATAGGAGGGGGGGGGGACATATTTTTTATTTCGGAGCGATTATCTCGATTACGTATAGAACCGGCACAGAGAATTTTGCGCCATGAGTTGTTGTTATGATCACAAACCATAGAAGCGGAGCGTAAATCTCGCGATCTAAACGCGTAAGCTCCATGATTTTTACGGTGCTTACGATTTTTTTGGTCCCGTGGTACAAGTAGCGACTGCGACAATTTCATTGTTCAGTATGGCTCCTCTATAGTAATAACTCAATGATTCAACCTTATAATATGGTATGCTATATAATTACAACATACAGATATAATAGAAGTATTAAGTTTTAATATAGCGCTCTTATTAACTAATACACAATGTCAGACAGTGACCTGGGCGGCTACCGGGAAAATCGTAATTCGTCAATTGCGGGCATTTTTCTCTGTCACTCTAATTACGTCTTAGTGAGAGTAAGAGAGAAAGATCCCCGCAATTTGCGAATTTCGGTTTTCGCGGTAGCCCCCCCTGAACTGTATCACGTTGTCATGTCAAGCACAATGTGCTCCACCATAATTATTTACCATAATGCCACAAAATCCCTGAAGGCAACTAACATAAAATATAGTTAACCCTTTTCCTTTGTGCCATTTAAGAGATACTTTGTCGAATGGTAATTCCACGAATAATAAATTCACATCAACGCTTCAACAACCGTTCGTTGCAAATTGAAATAAGTTCTCTGAAATGTCACGGTTCTATCGTATATTTTTAAATTCGTTAACCCTTAACGTTTTATTGATACTCAATGAAAAAAATCATATACTTAGGCACTATTTAAACAAGCCCCTGGACTATATTGTAGACATTGACATACCTATTTAGTATTTAAGGTTCAAAGTTGAATCTATAAGTATAATGGAGTGGTTCAAAAACCTTTTTTTTTTTCGGAATCGGCATTCCCTTATTTTGTTACACTTATTATGCTGATAAAAACACCGAGTTTTGTAACTATATCTCAATTGCAAGGGCGTGCTGGACCACTTTGTTTTTTTTTTATTTTGTATGAAATCCAAAAAAAGGATTGATTTTATGGATTTTTATTCAAGTATCTGATTCCACACTATTCGAACATGTAATGGGAGAATCAACTTTTTAGCGTCACTCGTTGCCATGGTTACGATTAGTTGTCCAGGGGACAAAAGTTCATTGAAATACTGATTTTATGGTACTTAAATGTATTAAACTTGCGTTTTTGTGGTCGTTATAACCAATGTCCATAATGGGCCCCCTACTAAGCATGTTAATAGAACGGCATACAACGTCCCTTCAAACAAACTGTGCCACTGTTGTCCCTTGGACAACGGGACAGGATAACAAAACAAAAAAAGTTGATTCACCCTAATTTATAAGTAGATAAACATTTTTATTTCCATTTTTTATAATTTTTCATAAGTTTTTTTTTTAATTTCAACTAAAAAATAGATATTTTTTTTTACTTAATAACTTATAAATCACGTATTCAAGTAATTTGATAACAACTAGTTAAATAAAAATCAAAAATAGTTCATTTTATTTTTTTGGGAATTAATATGCCGTTCAATAAATTCAAAGTGGTAGTGGTCCCTTGTAGTTGAGATAAAGTTATAAAACTTGGCGTATTTTATCAACATAATAATTGTAACAAAATAAGGGGATGATTCTAGCTAGAGTTTGAATTTTTTCCATACAAACGCGAACCACCCTAATGTAATGTAAATAAAAGACACCTTCTTAGGTTTACCTTTTGGGGTTGGGTTGATTTGTGTGACATTGTCCCATCATACTTAAGTATTTAGTATGTATGCTTTCAATTTAATCATAAACTTTTAGAGAAACTCGATAAAATATAATATCGAAAAATAGCTTAAGTGGAATTTACTTAAATTGATATTGTTGAAACGTTATGCATTAAAAGCTTTAGATAAATTTAAGATAATTTAACTTTGTTACTTTGGCTTTTTACTACATGCCTAATATAATAACGGGTATAAATATATTCAGTATTTTAATATTAAATGTGTTGGCAAAGCTATTGTTGAAAACTTTCACTCTATTACTACACTGAATTATCTAAAATCTTTTAACACCTTTTTGTGGATTTCCATTTTAACAGAGCTGAACTAGAGAAAAAAAATGAATCTGCCGTTAGCAACGAATCCTTTGAACTTTTCATGTACATGGCACTCATGGCAGCGGTCATTGTTTTAACACGCGAATTCAAAAACGAGAATTACCTGGATGACCTACTTCGATAGGACAGGTATGTTTTAACGCTGATCTACATAATTATTTATAAAAATAACTGTTGGTTTTTACTGCAAAATTACTTGCAATGTTTTGTTTTTGTCTACAGTAGTCTGTCGGAAGTTTTTAATTTGACGCTTATTTCCTAATTTTTACTCACATTTTAAGAGAAAATAATAGCTTTGCGATCCTAATCGAACGTACATACGTGTTTGATGAAATTTCCATTTCGGAAGAATACGGTTTCGCATAATATGTTCTAGGTTTGTAGGTTTCGATTTATATTTTTTTTTTACATACTTTTTATAAAACAAACGTATGAAATGTGATTAAAACTTCGTCGAATTAAGCCGTTTGTGTTATAAAATCTATGTAATTTGAACCCTGTATGCTATTAGTATTAGTAAGTATTGTATGTTAATCCAAGTTACGGATTCTTATATATACATATATACGTGTCATCGTGCATTTTTATTCGTATCAATAGTTTGCTATCAAATTCCCCAAAGGTATTATGGATACCAATCATTCATGTTCGTAGCTTAAACTGGGAGCAGAGGAGCTTTATTGAACAGATTCCTAATTTAGTAGGTAGGGAGCACGGTAACAAAGGCGGTATTATACTCGTACCTATAGTATGCCAACGTCGATGCTAGATTTTAATATTAATGTTCTTGTGCAAATACTTATTTAGGTATTACAATATTGAAATATTTGATCGGCTCGCTTCGAACAGGTTAACAAATGAATCAAGTCTTGATGAAAGAACGAAAGCCGATTTGTAGACTCACGATTCGCTTATGAACGTTACTTATGAAAAATCTGTATTTACAATAGAATAAAATATAAACAATATAAACAATAAAAACCAAGTGTAATAGTATCCATTTGTTTCCCGAACAGAGGTTTATTATAAATATTAACGGGACTTATATAAACTTAAATTATTATTCAAACTCGATGGGTTGGGTGACAGGTGTCATCTCCATATAATTTATAACCTAAAAATCCAAATCTTGCAAAATTGTATTGAGATGACATCTTTCATCGTATCCGTCGAGTATGGAGAATACTATAGGTATAGATACTTATGATTTCGATTTCGTAGTTACTTACTCGCGCCCATGTTCACTCAGCTGCAGACTAGAGGCGTCTGACACTCTGTGTACTTAGAAATTAATTTCCAGTTGTACGGCACCTAAAACTTTACTTCACTATTGGAACGATATACAACAGTAAGTGATTTATTTCAACAAATCCCAAATGTATCGAGAATACTGTCGAAAAGTTAAACAGAGTTTCAGAGCTATACAAATTACATGAGTGAAACTTGCAGCTAAAGTGCTCGATGGATTTATTAAATGAGCGAAGAGAACCATTTGCGGGTGAATCTTGTTTTAGTGGCGCGATACAAGCTTTCTACGTTGTAACTCCACAATAACGGTGACCTACAACATGGCGCAGTAAAAGTGTGGCAGTATGAGTAATAATAAATATCACTGGATATTCCTACTGAAATCAAGCTCATTGAGAACATCTAAGCCAAAAATGAAAAGTTCATTTTGTTGATAACAAAGTAGATATTATCTCATTTCTCATTCTCTTACATAAAGTATTTCTTTGTGAATAGTTTACACTGCATGAAATATAAGATTTTTTATGCTATCGAGTATAAAAATAAAAATCAGTTTTGAAATGAAAGGGCACGACGTCACTTGACCGCTTGCCCCCATTTTTCAGGATTAACATAAACGATATTTTTATTTTACGCAATTTGATGTGCATTAAACATAACTATGCACCTTCGTATGATTTTTTAAATTTTTATCATTATAGGAGTTAGGAGCTTTTAATAATTTGTATGAATTTTGGTTATCGCTCGTAACTAATATAATAATTAAAAAAAAAACAAGTCAAAAGGACTATGGTTATTATTAATAAAAATGAATATACAAACATTGTTACCTACTGCTCTTACTGGTGGACAGTACACAGTACAATTTATATCGTTATTCATAAATGTCTTTCAATCCTGTCAGTTCTGTTGATAATCGTCTGTGCCTGACCGACATTTAGATTCTTTTTTTACTCAAAAGGAAAAATATTAAACATAGGTGTGATAAGTTTTGTGAATATGAGGGTAAATTTTAGTTACTGTTTTTACTTCAGCTGTGGAAGCGTAACCGCAGCATGACCGACAACGCCGCAAAAGCGAAGCACATTGTGCATCGAACCGCTTTTCGGTTTTATCCACTATAAAGCCATTCTCCGTGGTAAAACTTCGTTTCAGCGTTGTCGGTAGCGGCTTTATCGCAGAAGCCAATAATTTATCTCACAGCAACTAAGTAGGTGAATACGACTGAGTTCATATAAAAGGGCTTAGAGGACTTAAAGCATTGCACACAGCCATTTTTGTGCAACGATACTCATGGAACTACTTTTGAGAACATAATACGTGATAAGACTGTCCAATAAATGTACAATATTGCTGTATTTGCAGTGATCACCGGTGATACTTAGAATAATCCTAAATAAATGAGAATTTCAAACCAAAAATTAAAGTTCCATTTAATCCATTTGCAACGCAGTTTTTAGAAAAATACGAGTACTTCTGGCATAAAATTCTTATTTGATTAATGGATAAACTTTATTTTAATTTAATAAACCTTTGTGATCAATATCAGATCGTAACAAATAATATAATTTTAATGACAATTGTTATAATTATTAAACTTTTTAATTAACAAGGAAACTGCGGATACTTGCCCGTATCGTCGAGTAAGTGTCCGCATGCTTTTGATTAATTATATGCATAACGATTAAAGTAAATGCACGTTGAAACATTGATAGGCATGCATCAGGCATGAACATGAATATAAAAGATCCCATTAAAGAAATCTAAAAAGCACAAATAAGCGCTGCTTTAGACCACTTATCGATAGTCACTTTGATTTCTCATTAGCTTTTACCATACCTCCTTACGAATTTGAACAAAATAATGATTAAAATGGAGCAAAAACTAAATCGTCACGGAAGTATCCACATCATTTGCGCTACTAATATGCGCCGTAGTACTTGTTACTTGACTCTCAAATGTAAACAAAATGTATAAGGTTTACATCAGTTGTCGACAACGAGAGCCGCTAAAACTGCAATGCGTATACTTACCCGCTGGGTACAATTGGCCCACATGATTGTAATGTTCTAAAGTCTTTCATAATATCCGTCCAGTCGTTCTAATTTTCAGTTGATGAAATATTTTTTAAACAGAAACTCTAATCGGAATCCATTTCTTATCTTGATTGCTAAATACTTGGGTGAAAAAACCGACCCTCTGTAAACTTAGTTATTCATTCCCACCAATCTCGTAAATTATGCGTAAAAAGATTTTTTTCCTGGGTTACTAATGGCAGTAATGGCGAAGAGCTGCGTTTACACTGTTTACCCCTCACATTAACAATCAACGGACCCCTTCTGTTCATGCAGCCCCCGCCCGGCCCGATTCTACTATGTATTGGTAATATCTGAAGTAAAAGTACTGAATGTTTTATTATATAAAATAAATTTCTAAGTCCGCTCTGCTATCTTGATAGTTTTTGTTGGGAACGGATCTTTTGATTTCTATAATATCAATATATCCCTAATGCAGTTGCTAATGCAGCCGGTCTAGGCTAGTATTCGGAGGCTTTTTCAAAAGTACCAATTAGAGGCACCTAAATTGAAACCACCTTTTTTATTGTAAAATGTTGCTGAATCACTTTTTTATCACCCTCCATACTATCAACCACCAATTTCTACATTTAACCGGCAATAACCCAGTAAACCAGTATCTTTGGATTATATCTATTTAATAATACAAATTGAAGTTTTTTATCTGAGTCGTCGAGATCCTGGCCTGCACGGTGGCTACAGTTTCATATGTAACACCTTGTCGGTAAGTTAAGTGGCATTCAGAAATCCATACAATAAAGAACCAACACGGCTGATTTTCTAACCATTATTTTAGCAAGGGTTAAAGGCCTTCACTGTTTAGCGTTTTGTTTGGTTGATGAACCTCAAGCTTAATAACATTGATTTTCTTTCGGTTAATGCTGGGTGCTCATTAATTATTAATTTGTACGACATTAACCACATTATTACATAAATAGGCACTAAAATATCGTCCTTTGCATACTACATGCATAATAAATTATTATAATAGCTTACTACATCCGGTCAACGCCACGTGTTTCGCCAACTATGCAAGTTGGGTTTTAAGGCACAACACACACGAGCTGTTTTTTTTTTCAAAAATTCAGAGTCTGAATCTCTATGGTCACGGAATAAATTCAAAAATTCAGTCAACATAGATTTCATACAAAAACAGAGGTGGCATAGATAACAAGCGCATCGTGTGCAACAACACTTCTTATAAGCGAATATGAATTTCATAAAATACACTAATCAAAAAGCCAGATTAGTAATGCATAAATTCAGTTTTTTTTTACAAGTATATCGAATGAAGTCCCCGAGGTTTGTTCGCAGTATGGGGTCAAAGAGAGGAAGGAGTGTACGGGTTTATAAAGGATTGGAAACGCGCAGAGAAACCTTTGAAGTTCCAAGCGTCCATAGCAAATAGGCTACGGTAACTGCTTATACTAGCTTGCTGCCGACGTGGTTAAAAAAGTATCACTTTGAATCATACGGCCATGTCGGGCTCATTTTATTTGGATTAAAATTAATATGACTAATTTTATGGGTCAAGCACATTTTCGAAAAAGGTCACTTTTGTGGACAAAACATTAAAAGTTAGCGACTACATATTTCTTATTTGAGTGAGTGCAGCGTAAAAATTTTCTTTAGATGAATTTAACTTAGATTTCTACAGAAAAGACGCGAACAAGTTGAGCATACTTTAAAATTTGTAAGACCCATGCAATGTGAATTGTATGCATATGATGCTGTATATATCACGGTATAAACAGGATGCGGATCATAGGAAAATATTACCATACTTCAAATTAACTGTCAAAACTTCAACACACACTACCGGCAGCGAAGCCACGTGTTAATACTTGACAATCGATGGACACTGTATATTATTTATAGTGCATCACAAAGTGGAATAAATCCTAATTTTAGAGAATTAATGGAATAAATAAATATAAGTTAAGGAAAGGGCTGGTAACGATAGAGGTAACATCTTGTGCATAAAATATTACTACATGCTGTATATCTAAGTAACAATTGAAGTACGTATCCAAATTAACTTTGTATGCTTCGTTGTTTTAGTAATAGAAAAAAAGGTAAACAATATTGACGTGTCTTGTTATAGAAAATTATTAAGAAAGCGTTTTTAAGTTTTTAGTTTATATTACTTACGAAAGCAAAATAATGTAAATAATCGTATATGATTTCTAGTTGTTACATATTTGCTGTGACTTATTTTTCTAAAGTGCTTTTATAATAAAAAAAAGATTATATTTCTAATGCAAAAAAAACGACCTATAAACATTCACAGCCTATAGCAAACTACCTGCAATGTGTTGTTTTATTATTTACACGGGCTGATGTAGTCTATGAGTTAGATAGCACTTCGTACGATCTATGTTCGGTACAAACTGAATTCTTGTATACAACGAGCGCCAGTTCCAGCTTAATAATTCAAAACTCAGCTCCGGAGAACTAACAATAAAGTTATCATCACACAATACTTAATAATCAGTACCGTAACTTCCTGTCCGTTTTTCGTCGCCAAATAATCTAGTCTATAACACAATTTTCTGCGAGACAGCTTATTGTTAGATATGTTAGGTGTACCTTTAAAAAACATGCATAATGGAGGGTTCCGTACCTTCATAAAATATAAAAAGCTATTCCAGCAATAACAACGTATCTTACCGGCTGTTACGTCCTTTTAATAAGAAAAAAAGATTTCTGGAATCCATAAAAAGATGCATGTTTCGCAAATTGCAACGCAGTTCTTCTACTACAAAAAAAGTTTTGAGATGTAATTTTGAACCAAATCGCTGCTTATTTTACTCAGTACCGGGGTAGTCACCAGAACACGATTTCCATCGACTTGCTTTTTTTAAACTGTATCAATATTAGATAGGTATCTATATTTTTTAATACATGTAAACGTAGTATGTCAGGATCGTAGCAAGTGGAAATCCGTGGTCTCTGCCTACCCCTTCGGGAAATAGGCGTGATTATATGTATGTATGTATGTAAACGTAGTAAATATATAATGTAGCGTAGTTAAAGTACTGTATATAAATCATGTAACTTTGTGATTGTGACTAAGTCGCCGTCGCTTGAATTATGAACAGCGAACGACTAAATCCGTATAACAAAATTATTCCTTTATTTCACTTGATTCGCTTTTGTTTTATTTAATTAATCTTTCTAAATGAATAATTTAATTTAATTTCAGTGCTTTATTTCATTAAAATTTTTATATGATCTAAGCTTGAGACATTTTATCCTCCTGAATGGAGTTTATAAAACTATTGAGGACCTACCTATATAAGAATCTACTTAAAATAAATAATAAGATAGTAAGCAAAATCGCAATAGTTATTAATATACCTAACTGATATGTGTAGTATATTTGTATCTGTTATATACAGAGTCCCTCCATAAAAGTTATGCCTTTGATCATGTTGTCTAAAGAAAATGTATGATTCGTAAAACTTGCAAAACGCGAGCGGTAATATTATTATTGTTTACTTTATTATACACACAATTATAAAATTCGTTTACTAATATTATAACTGCAGTTTATGGGCTTGAATTGGTTGTGAAGGGATGCACTGTCTGTATTTAATCACCTGAAATGGCTGCGATACTCTAATTAATTGTTTTTAAATAATGATCCACTGAGCCAGCCTTCGAGCAACACCGGCTTCCGAAACGTCGGAAGGGAGGAGCCTAAGCGATATCTTACTGAAAAAAATCATTCTGCTATTTTTTGTGGGGGGAAACGTGCCCACAGTCGCACTTCTCACTAATTACATACAAAGTCTAATCTGTAATGACAACACAAATACATAGAAAATGACACACGTCAAAGACAAATCTTGCACACCTCGATCTCTTTTTGTGTACGGACGAGTCACAACATGAACCGTTATAGGTACAGTTGTACCTATGCTTCGGTAGAGGGAAAATATTATGAATGCCTGCCGTCCCCTTCCCGGCGTTGCTCGAAGGAGCCAGCCATGAGCTGTGTGATTAATGTCATTATACCAAGCAGGCCGTCCGCTAGCTGGCACGGGTGCACGTAGCGGGCGCACGCACGCGGGTGCCATTGTAGGTAAATTCCGTCGCACGTTTCCGCGCCAGTTAGCGTTGATCATACTATTTTTCGTTAGCGGACGAAAAAGTGAACGCCCATAGATCAGTGTTGCCAAATCGTACCTTTTAGTACGGTTTTACGTACTTTTTTTGGACCCTTGCGTACCTTTTTTGTATGCAGCGTACATCGTACTAAAATCGTACATTTTGATGAATGATTGTTTTATTTGTTTAACAAAAAAAAAATTTTCGTTATGTTGGTTCAGGGCAAAATTCCTAATCTGACAGTGATGGCCAACATAAAAAAATTACTATAGACAACACACGTCCAAACTACGTACAAGTTGCAGTCGGCAGTTGTGTCTTACCTGTGATCTCTATTTTTTTCAAGCTAGGAAAGAAAATGGAAATGCGCGGGTTCGTTCAACCAATGTTCAGTTTTGTCTTTTCTTGCCTTCGTTTCCTAGTTTGAAAACTTTAAAAATAATATTGCAAATTACTTGCTCACTGATTGCTTCCGCTGCAGTTGTTTGAAGAAAAATAAAAAAGTCTAAAAGTAAAAAAAGCTGAGAGAGAATTTAATTTTGCTCATGGGCTATCAGGTAAGTCAGGGTCAGGGTTGGGGTATCAGGTAAATAAATCATGTTTGTTTATCTTGTAAGGTGGTTACCTTATTCAAATGTATTTATTTTTAATTTATATACATTTGCATATCCGGGAGAAAGTTACTAAGTCATCTGCGTGTACTTTGTTTTATCCAGATTACAAAACTCAGTCAAAATTCGGCCAGCCACTTTATTTTTCATGTATATAAAATTTAACTTTGCTATGTTAGAATTTAATTACTGTCCTGAGACAAATACTTAAAACAAATGAGTTGTATTTTGTACTTTAAAATACATAGTTCTTTTCTTTATTGCAAATTGCAATCGCAAAATGTAGACAAAAGTTGATGCTGATTTATAACCTTTTTAGAATCCGGAATAACAAAGTTATATGCATAGGTTATACTAACTAACTAACTAACTATTGTGGCGCAGTGATCCAAAGAGGGTCTTGGCCTCCAAAACGAGAGAATGCCACCTGTCCCGATCCTGTGCCACTTCCTGCCAGTTGTCGGCTTTGAGTTGGCACAGATCCGCCTGTACACTGTCGCTCCAGCGGTATCTGGGCCGACCCACTGGACGGCGACCAGTCGGTTGTCCCAAATAAGCTCTCTACTACTAGTAGTAGGTTATACTAGTGGTTCCTAATCTTATCAGTCCTGTCACCCCTACTATCAGGATCCCTAGACTAACTAGGGATCCTGATTTTACCCCAGTAAGCACTAATTTTGACATCGACACAAGAGGTACTCAATGTCAATGTCAAGTCAAGCTGACAGTGACAGCAGGCGTACTACACACTTGGGCGAACACATTTGAAGTACTATCCAAGCGTTGACGTTAACACCTTAGATAAAATCGTCGGAAAAATTACAAACCGTTAATTTTCACAATCAAACATTGTAATAGGGTTGTTTCCACCTACAAATCTTAGGGCAGAATTGTATCCCAATAAATTCTTTTGGATTATAAGAACATGTTAAACTACTTTTAGGGGAGTTTGTAATCTTTCCTGACCATATTTTTGTAAATATTGAATTTAAAATATCTTTTGGCACACGTCACGTAACCAAACTCGAAACGTCTTTGAAGATTTTGATGACGTCACAACTCGCGGATTGACACTGTTGACAGTTAGGCGATAGACAACAAATGACAAATGTCGTTTGACAGCTCGTATCTTCTACGTGTGTATGTAGTTATGTGTCAAACCGTAAACTGTGACGTCACTCAATTTTCAAAGAGCGTTTTGGGCGCGAAAGCATCCGTCAAAATATATTTTGTTCATTTAACATATTTAAAGCCGTTTTTAGTATAAAGTTGAATTTTAGGGCAACTTTTAGTTAATATAGAACGTAATACGAGCGTTTCAAAAAATTGGAAACAACCCTATTATAACAAAAAATTTTTTTTGTACAGAAGTTACTTCGTGGATTGCGACTGAGTCAATGATTCGATTTGAGAGTGATTTTCTCAATGTGAAACAAAATTGGTTAAATATGACGTCAATACACTAATTTGTGACAGTTACAAAGATGTGTTCAATGTAAATATTGTTTCTTTAAGGAATTTGAACAATAAAAAAAAAACCGTACTTTTTTTACCCAAATCGTACCTTTTTTGACGTATGAACGTACATTAAGCTGTAAGCGCTCTGGCAACACTGCCATAGATAGTTTTAGTATAACTAGCTAAACTACTGTTTTAATTAAATTATGTTTCTCAATTTTACAATATTTATTTCTCGTTTTACTTCTATTACCTTTCCCTAAATAACAGCATATAGTAAAAACAGCAACACTCTTAACTGTCCATTGGTGGAGCTTATGCCTTTTGTAATAAGGTCCACCGATGGACAGTTAACAGTGTGGGCGATGGTACCGTGCTCTATAACTTTGTTAGTATTAATATTCATATCGCATAATTCTCTGTAACCTAATTAGCCGATTGTGAAATGTGTACGGATTGGGTAAGTAGGTCGCGATGACACTAGGAACGCGGTTTGAGCCTCTAACGTCGCCTAATTCAATTACAAATTCCACTGCTTAGACGTGATTTAAGTAGAAATGGCTCGGTGCACATTGTATACAAATTCGATTTCTGATTATTTAGTTATGATATATCTCCATAACAAGGGCAGGGTGTCGTTTTTATTGTGAAGTACATTTTATTCAAAGCTGTTAATAAAATTAATAAGATAAATTAATTAAATATATTTATATAAATTAATTTTACAAAATCGCTTCTTATCTCTTGTACACTATATAAATGCAACCTAGTGTGCAAATTTAAACTTTCTAGCTTTTGTGGTTTCGACTCTGTGTTGATGAATCAGTCAGTCAGTCAGTCGCGACACAAGCATTTATGTATAGATAGATAGTAAGTGTTACTGAAATAAAAATTACTGATATTTATGATTATAAATACGAGCAGTTTTAGTCATTAATAAATATACAAATATAAGGAAATAATGTACAAAAATATTTTTATCGTACTATAATTATTATATGAAATTGACCTCGTTAACTTCCGCACACACATGAAATTTGGCTTAAGTGGATGTAGTCACAGTGTAAACTCGTGGTAAAGACAAATACTCTGTATTTCTCAGAGCGCGTTACTAGGTGTTATACCGTCAACCGCAGGGTGGCTGAGAGCAATATGTCGGATTATGTTCAACAGGGAGACAGATTTCCAGCCAATATTATGTTATGTTACAGCCTTAGGTACTTATATTTACCAATGTATATGACGTGTGACGCAATTTTTTGTTGATTTCAGGCATTATAGCGGTATAGTCGGTATCACATTTGAATAAAACTGGTACCTAATTAGGTGTTTTTTAGGTGTTTTTACATAATTAAGCATAAACGACCTGTAAATAATCTAAGTTAATTGATCCAATTCTGCTACGGAAATTAACCATGGAAATCGTATTGTACAGTCAGCATCAAAAAACCGGATCAAATAACGCTTCATAAGTATCTACCATTCTATAACCGCTTAATAAAAACTGATGTCTTTATTATAGAACAACTGAGACTGTAAAGGATATACTTTGGAACATGAATTTTAGAAATTTATCTATATTTGGAAAAGTTATCTGAGATGTCAGATACTAAATGTATAAATGTATAATTGTTGGTGCAATAAAGAATATTTACTTACTTACTTACTTACTTTTGGCGCGTTGTTTCATCCGCTACTATTGATGCTGACTGTACCTATTGTTTTTATTGCACTTATTTCATACACATATAAATTTGTATAAAGCATACGCTAACACGTTTTTATGTGGATATGTAACTTAAATAAATAAATATTGTTAGATGCAAAGCTGAATGGCATTGTACTTACTACTTAAAGATGAATCTTAAATTAATATGAAATTGGTAAGTAATTATGTTAGCAGTAAATTATTTCTCGTTAACATACATATGAATCTATTTTTTTTTGTACATGTCAAATTCAGAAACAATTGAGACACATATTTAATTATGTTTATTCTTCCAGAAGTCCTGCTTACAAGCCACATAGGTACATATAGTAAAAATAAATAAAATACTAATAAAAGTTTTCACTGACTTTTTAAGTAGCTTTCCTATAGACGAAAGTGGAGGACCCGCGCGAAATCGCCTTTTCATACAAACGTAGTCCTCATTTTCCTCTCTGGATATTAACATTATTGAAAATACTTTGACACAATTTCTTATATATCGACCGATATATTGATGTTTTAGTATTTTAAAATTATACGAGTTAGGAGCATTTAATTTTTTTATGACAACTGTTCTCTCCTAGTTTTTACAATAATCAAAAAATCGAAAATAGTCAAACGTAAGGAAATAGCTATTGTTAATATACATCAAATTATGTAAAATACTTTCCATTATATCAATATCCAGAGAGGAAAATGGGAACTAAGTTTGTATGGAGAAACGGCCGTCCCCTCTTAAATAAATAAATAAATAAATTAATAAATCTTTATTTCAGACCCAGAAGTCCATATATGGTTAGTAAAATTAACTTAAAATCTATATTATTCACAAAGGATACTTAAGGATACTCTAGATAGATTATTGAAATTATATTTAAAATGTCATTACCTTTGACCCAGTTTTAAACCACTCTCTACCTATATTATTGGCGCAAAAGTGGATTAGTGGTTCGCTCCATATAAATGCCGACAACTTGCAACCCCTTTGGTGTGCATGGCGGCGGTAATCGCTTACTATCAGGCAATCCGTCTGCTCGTTTGCCTCCTATATCATAGAAAAAATATATAATTTCAATGATTCAGTTTTGCAATACACTCTTTATTCACAATAGTTTTCTATAAAAAATATATGAGCCAATCTGTTATTTACTTGTCGTATACAGTTATCCATTCCCTGATTTAATAATTTTGAGTATTTCCTATATACAGAGGTTCGGTAAATATCGGGGTTGTAACAAAGTAAGAATTTCACAGTTTAGCCTTTGTGGATTGATTGTGACAGCCTTTCATAATCTACAAATTGTGTTTTAAACATTTAAATAATGCCTAACTATTATAAATATATCTGCATACTACTAAGGTACTACATTCGACTTACTTTTGCACCTAACTGTAAACTGCTTAATTGTCAATACACAATGGAATCAACTATCTTTAACGATTTACAGTTATTAAACTACGTATTTTTTTGCAATTTACTCCAAATACGTACCTACTGAAGTCTCCTTATCTAAATATTATAAATATTTGTCTTAAGTGTTTTGCTTTTAAGGTCTATTGGACATCACCAGGGCCCATACTTTTCATTCCGTTGACGCAAAAATGACGTAATTTAACATACAGGGAGTTACTACAAATTTAGGTTACTTACTTATTGATGAGTATCATAATAAATACTTGTTACGTGAATAAAAGCTTGTTACACTGTTAAAAACCAAAAATATTTCATAAATTAATAATCTATTATTTATTTGTGTGACAATAAAACGAAAGTCAGTTAGACGTTTCTATACTGATTGTCAAGTATATGTATCAGTTACCTAAAGAGGTTGACAAATGATTAATTATTACGAAAATACTAATTTGAATCACTCTATGTAGCGTGACGTCATTTTTCTGTCAACGGCATAAAATGTACGGGCTCTGGATATCACAAAAACATCATAAGCAATATGAAAATATCGGCTATTACTCTCTGATACTCAGGCGGTGTAGAATAACACCGTATGATCAAGTGTAATAGAAACATCATTACTACTGTGACGATATATTTTATACCTATTATAATTTATCTAGATAATAGATTGTGCTTTTATCAAAAGCTTTTAATCTTTGTATCGCCGTTGTTTTATAGCATTTATTGAAGGTATATTACACTTTTCGGACAATGATACCGCTTACAAAACATTATCTAAATGGAAACCTTTTAGATGTGCTTTATGCGTACCTTATTTAACCAAACGACGTGGATCCCTTTGATTCATTCTCACTTCGCCGCTCACAGGAACGGCACGGTCGTAAAGCGACTGAAAATGTGGTCTAAAATTAAGGGCCACGTCTTAGTATTTTACCGACGATTCCAACATACTTGCGAACATCTGACAGTTCACGGACCAAGTTTTTTCATGCGGAAAGATGTGCATTTTATATACAGGTTAATTTACTTTATTATTTACGTCCATGTGTGGATTGCTGCCGTAGCCACGATTCGCAGATACTACAACCACTACCAAGAGAACACAATTCGGTTTACGACGAGAACGGATTATCTAGATTGGAACACAACTTTTGCATCGATAACCCTTTGTGAAATACCCAACGTTGACAAAATATATATGCTTAGCCAGGAAATCAATCCTGGAGATAAAGGTAAGCTTGACCGATTCATCGGGGAAATTGGATTTTTCAACGGTTTATGTCACAGTTGTTTTGCTCTCTGCGACAACGAACCTCTCTGTCCCACAGATTTTGGTCAACTAAGTCTGGCTGTTCGTTCAGAATGCAAAGATTTGTTATTAAGCTGCAAATGGAATGGAATACCTTTCGAATGTTGCAGCAGTTTCCAGCCAATAATAACGGAATACGGCACGTGTTATTCAATGAATAATGTGCATGGTCCCAAGAAGTCACCTGTTTACCAAACATCAAATAAAGATAGGCAAGCTTCAATAGAAATTGTGGCGTCTCAAGATTATGAAGCATTCCTGCACGCACCAGAAGACATCCCATTCTGGAACATGGAATACGATCGGAGGTTGACAGTTCTATTTGGTGCAGAAGCTAACGTGACATATTCTATAACGAATGTCGTGAATGAACCAGAAGTGTCTTTGCTATCTCCAGAAATTCGTCAATGTAGATTCCCAAATGAAGTTCCAGAAAATTATATAGCTTATAAATACTACAGTTATTCTGGTTGTATTAGCCAATGTCGTATTGATGCTCAGTTGGAACTCTGCAACTGCACTCATCACTTTTCTCCTCAAATATACGAGGAACGGTATTGTGATTTGGAAGGATTGAAATGCCTATCAAACAACTTTAGAATATTAAGAAAACTAAGAGTGCCTGGGATGAATGAAACGGGCTTAATTTGTGACTGTTTACCGTCTTGTGAAGAACCGGATTTTAACGTGGTTGCTAAAGATTTTTTTGAGCCTGAAGAAAACGTGAAAGCGAGGAGCGCAAAATTTTCTTTGAGTAACCGACCCTATGAACGGATCACCCGGCAGGTTGCCCGCACGACGCTCGACCTCGTAGTCGCGATTGGAAACAGCTTCGGTCTCTGCTTTGGCGGTTCTCTATTATCTATAGTTGAAGTTTTTTATTATCTTTGCTTTAAGCGATGGAAGTATAAGAATTAAGGGTTTTTGATAGTCATGAAACACTTTGTTTGGTGTTAGTTCCCAAATAAGAAGGCACCAGTTGTTGTTACGGCTAGATATTCGACAAACAAAGTTATAACAGTTTATATTTATTAACTTATACTGTACACTCACCGATACCTAAAGCCAACATATGTATTTTAAATGGGTCATTCTACTTTTCACGGCAGGTTTTTATGATTTCAAAGAACCTTTAAATTTTAATATTCGTAATGATTTTTAACTTACACTAACTACTTAAAACTGAACAAGCACAAATAAACATCAATATTCGACCCTTGTTTTTTTTGAATTTATAGCGTGGAGTATGCAAATATACAACTATGTTACCGTCCCAGCTCTTTTACTCATAATGACAATTTTGTTACTATAAATATATATATATATTAAAATGTGCTTTATAAAAATTAATTTAAACATTTGAAAAACTACATCACTTATAAACATAAAAATCAAATATTTTCTTTTGGGGACACAAAAACCGACAGTAAAAAGTAGAATAACCCAAATACCTGATTAAAATTATCCAAACTATACTTGAAATTGAACCAGTATTATAATTAAATCATATTTATCACAATATCTAATTTCGTTGCGTCTATTATTCTACGTACATTCTTAATTTGCTTGCGTTGATAAATAACTTTCGCATCGGCCCGCGTAGCCCACATGCCAATCGATAAAGCTCTGTAGCGAACGAAACGCAAATGTCACTGTCGCACTAATATGGAAGAGTGATAGAGAGTGATGACTACGCTACGATACTGAGCGTTAATGAATGGCATGTTGGCTACGCGGGCAGATAGATCCCTTTACATTTGCCTGCGAATGTAAGCAGTTTATCTGAAAAATTTAATTCTAATATCTAAAAGGCTGTTTCAAGCTTTGGTGACAAACCCTGAGTACTTACAAAAATGTACTAAGCATTTAGACGCAACACAGAATGGGTATAATATTTTTCTGGCCTTCTGTGCTTATTTTTTTTTTCCTTCCGGAAAAATATATTCTTAGCAGATGGAAAATTATAAGTCTATTTCACATCTCAGACTGATTTGTGAAATTTCACAAGTTTTAGTGACATTTTGTTTCAAGTGGAGGATTACTTGAAGTTCTATTAATAACAAAATCGGATAAAAATTTCGGAAATCGGTCTCTGCTCACTTGACTATTCGATTTTTTTATTGTTATATCCACACTATTTTTTTTATAAATTGTCTAGTCTTTTGTGATAAGATTTCCAAATATACTTAGATAAAAATGCTGCAATATTTTTAAATTACAAATTCAACTAACTTACATACTTTCATTTTAACAGAAGAATGTAAGAAAATTAAACTATAATGGAATATTTTAAGAAAATATTTTTTGACGATATCCGTTCAAAACATCTGAGATTTATGAAATACTCATCCTACATTTTTTCTCGTGAGCAACGAAAACGGGTCACTTTTTAAGAATTACATAGTGACGGCATTTCATTGCCCTGAAGTGTTGTTCACTGTTGGAAAGAAGCCGATGAGCCAACTGATTAAGTTTCTAATTATTAAGTCTCTACTAATTAACAAACCTCTTATAATTATTATTATCTAAATCAATAAAGACAATTTCCCAATCTAAGTGTATTTTAATTCTAAACCCTAGGGTATTTGAGTGCTTGGAGGCTGCACATAGTTAGCATGCCTTAAATAGTAGTAAATATTCAAAAACATGTGTATTACTTGCAAAAAACGAATGTAAGGACCTTGTTTGTTGTAAAAAGACGGGTATGCAGTGACAAGTGGTCCGTTCGATTACGGACAAGTTATAATATAATATAGTGAGGACGTCGTCTTTATTGTAAATAAATAAGGTTGTCTGGAAGAGATCGCTTTTTAGCGATAAGACTGCCTGTTGTTTACCTCTTCTTTATGTGTTGTATTATTTGTACTGATTCTGTATCGAGGTGTGCAATAAAGAGTATTTGTATTGTATTGTATTGTAAATAGGTTATAATTATTTTTGTAAGAGACAAATAAAGTTAAAATACTGGTACAAGTATTAGTTTTCATCACTAACCCGGTAGGATATTATACGAAGAAATTCTGTCTCAACATGCTTTGCCTTTTTTCTTTCGGAAATTTAGAAAAAGGTGCAACCCATATATTTCATCAAAAAGGCGAAGTGAATTAGAAAGAAATTACCAACGTTCTGTCTATCCTTCTTTATTACACAAAAACATTAGCCTTTTGTAAACAACGTGGGAGTGTGGGAGTAGTCTGAAAAGTTTCGGCTTTTCTACCGTGCTACATTACATTATTAAGCTAATGGGTGAGTTTTACCATTAGGCGGTTTAGAAATGGACTAATGACGCAATTTGGACGATGCTCATTCTGTTGTTTTGTATTCTGTCACAAAAATCAATATCAGTTCTAGATATTATACTCAGCAGATGCCTAATCTGCATGCAAGGCAGACTATACCTAAGTAATAACAGCAACAGTTGTATGTTTGGATAATCTGAGTAGCGATGATACCGTAGCTTGGTATCTGAGAGGGTTCAAGTTTCGACGGAAGATCAATTTAGAGGCCCCACACTGGCGTCTTTCGAGCGTCGGTATCTAGCAACTCTATGGCTGCTGCTCGACGCAACGTTGGCGCAACTGCGCAGCGACGCCATTTTCCATAGCGCTGACTAGACACCGACGGTCAAAAGACGCTAGTGTGGGGTGGCCCTTAGTTGAAGTAACTCCGCAAAATATGCATGCCAATGCGATAAAGGATTACCAATTATTACCAAAGCGGCTTTGGGATAATCTGACAACAACTTGCCTTAATTGTGTTTTTTTCGCAGTTAACTCGCAAGTATTTTTTATGCTAGTAATTCAAACAGCTGCACCAAACCTCCTAAGAACAGTTTCAAACTAAAAACACTGGTAGTGTGTATCTACCCGGAAAGTTTGTTTCTAACAGCCTGTCAGAGGTAAAAACTTATAACATCCCTTTCCGTATTTTTTCTGGATAAGTCGTTTATGTAAAATATGTATTATCCTTTTTTCACTTTTTCTCACTCGCTGCTTAGTTCCTATCTGTTTTTGTAAGTTTTAGGAACTTATGCTATCTGAGGCAATTTTAAACCTTCAAGCAATGTGTGCAGTACTCGTAGTAAATAAAATTGTGCTAAAATGATAAGTCTAATTTAGTAAGTTATCTATAACATAACCAATTTTGTTCTAAAGTGTAAATGTTGCCAACCCACAAAAATCTACGTATTAAGCAAAATAGGGCTGTGTAAATTGTCAACTATTACTATGAATCATAAAACAATTTTTTTTACATTCTGTAAATATTTGGCCCATGATTCTTCAAAGGACAAATTTACTCTCCAGGGCAAAAAAGCCGATTTCACTGATATCAACCGCGAGCCACATAACTGGTTAAGTTTAGGTTATTAATATACATCGGGGTTTTTAGTGCGAGAATGTTTTACACTAGCCAAAAAACAGGTAAAAACTATGAAAACCGATACTATTTTAATATTTCTAAGCGCATTTGGAGTTTACTGTCTATTTTTAATTCATAATTTGGTAATTTTACAATAAACAAAGTTATAAATACACGAAAACATTCCCGCACCGAAAACCCCGATGTATGGTTGACGACCAGTTTGGTCTAGTGACCCTGCCTACGAAGCTGATGGCCACGGGTTCAAATCCTGGTAAGGGCATTTATTCGTGTGATGAGCATGGATATTTGTTCCTGAGTCATGGGTGTTTTCTATGTATTTAAGTATTTATAAATATTTATATATTATATATATCGTTTTCTAAGTACCCTCAACACAAGCCTTATTGAGCTTACTGTGGGACTTAGTCAATTTGTGTAATAATGTCCTATCATATTTATTTATTATTTATGGTTATTAACTATGTGTTGCTATAATTATTTACATTGTACAGTCATTCCACAGAACAAAGCAGTAAAAACAGTCATATCACAACAGATACCAATTTATATCGATATCACTGAATTCAACGAAAAATTTCGTTTTGTAACGAATCCAGTTACAGCGAAGCTACTCGTAATTAATGACGTCCACGCAAGAACAACTGAAGTTATTTTTTTCATAACAGCAATAAAAAATTTGGCATGCCTCAAGCGCGTTAAGACACTCAATAATTACTAGTCTATGTGAAGGACATCAGAATGACTTGTTCTACACGTAAGCTTGTTTACTTACGCCTACCAACACGGCTACCATGAGTTGGCATTTGACTTTTACGCTAGCGACTGCGTGATCTCGATCGCGTTCCCTCTCGATCGCACCAATACAGCAATGCGAGCGAGATCAACTGCGATCGTGCTGACGCATTCGCTAGCGTAAACGTCAAGTGTCAGCTCATGATAGCCGTACAGAAATTTATAATTTAATATATCTACGTAAATTAACTAAGACTCTTTGGAGTTATTTAGGGACACGGCCCGATTCGAACTTTAAGATACGTCAAAAACTTCAAACTTGACAAACAAAATAAATTATAGCCGAACTACACGACCCTTATTACTATAAATTAATAATGGCGTAACCCCAACAGCTGTACAGACTTTTGTCTAAGAGACTGTAGTTCTATATATCTAGGTAGAAACATCACCCGAATTAGGACCTTCGAGAACACGAAGGGTAGAACATTGCCGGTTTCTAACTTGTTAGTAAGTGCTAAGTTCCACATCTGGCGCAAGGAGTAGTCCGCTGTTTATTTGTCGTATCTCTATATGTGCTACATGTCGACCAACGAGAATTTCTTGTGTGGAGATTCCGACAGTTGCTCTTTATTCAGTAATAACGTTCATATTTACATAAATATTTTTAGGTAAGTATTACCGCCTGTTGTCTGCCTCTAAATTTAATCAATTGTTTATTTTTCTTGTATATTTTTACTGAGGTGTGCCAATAAAGACGACCGGTTTGGCCTAGTGGGTAGTGACCCTGCCTACGAAGCTGATGGTCCCGGGTTCAAATCCTGGTAAGGGCATTTATTCGTGTGATGAGCATGGATATTTGTTCCTGAGTCATGGGTGTTTTCTATGTATTTATATATTATATATATCGTTGTCTAAGTACCCTCAACACAAGCCTTATTGAGCTTACTGTGGGACTTTGTCAATTTGTGTAATAATGTCCTATAATATTTATTTATTTATTTATTATTATTATTATTATTAATAAAGAGTATTCTATCTATCTATTATGATTTTCGTTAAGCCCCTACAATCCTGCATTACCTACAAGGTTCTATTTGACCTAATTATTGTTTGTAGAGAATATGTTAAGGCATTAAGTCCGCCGGTTTATATCATATAATAAGGTTTAAGTAAATAACAAATAATAATAAAAAACATTGCAAACAAATAAATTGGTAGTAATGTAATGTCATGTGACATTAACTCATATGAGAGTATCTAAGGCGGCCGGTACACTTGTAAGTTTTACTTACGTAAGTAAGGACAAAGCTATTTGTTAGAATGAGATAATGATATTCATCTCTCACTCTATAGTATAGCTGTGTCCCTACTTATGTAAGTAAAACTTACAAGTGTACCGGCCGCGTTAGGGCTACCAAACACTAGCGTCTCCCGAGCGTCGGCGTCTACTCAACTCTGTGGCTGCTGGACGCAACCTTGGCGCAACTGCGCAGCGATGCCATTTTCCATAGCGGTGACTAGACGCCGACGCTCAGACTTAACTGTCAATATTAATTAAGATTACAATGGATCAAAGGACTCAAATGAAAGTTCACCAACTGTTTTTGTTTTTCAGAAAGCCACTATGTCGGTAGATTTTACCGAGCCGGGTCATTCTGATACACAGTGTTTTTGTTTCGATGTACCTTTCTTTGATGTGGATAGCACTTAAAATTATTAACGGATTTCTGAACCTAAATAACCGTCTACATCACACACATTAATTTTTAAGCGCGTTCTGTATTTACCCCAAGAATAAAAGAATCAAAGGTTTATACTAAGTACTCGTTCCCGTCAAGTTGGCAGTTCGGCGACCGTTACATGATAATGTCACAAGTACTATTTTTATGTATTTTTTATTTTGTATTAAGTGTAAGTAATAAAAGTAGTTGTAAAGCTGCTGTGGTGGCCGAGTGGAGGGCGTTAGAAGGGGTGACGCGGGGAAGCGGGCGGGGAGATAACTGCCAACTTGAAGCGAACGGGTAATACCTATTTGTATGAAATTTCTCACTCTTATCAACATCTTGTATGCCTACATACAAGATGGTTTTTAATAGTACATTATGATACAAGTGTGCTAAGTTGGTCATTACACACGAGGCGATATTATGCGCGCGAGCTGTAAGCGAGCACGCAATAAGAAAGCCGATGTGTGTAATGACCAATGCACACACGTTTCATACGACGTTTTTTAACACACACAAAACAAAACTTATAAAATAGATATTTTTTGCCAAATCAGTAAAAGTACAATTTTCAAAAAGGTGACTTACAGTTTAAACATCGAATAATTGCACCAAAGCGTGCTGGGCTTGTAGGCACTTATTCGCTAGCTCATTGAAGTAAGCTACCAACACGTTTTCCAAGAAAGACTGGGCGTTTTTGCTGGTTTTCTAGTGAATAAAAGTTTCATATACCGCCAATTATTTTTCACCCGATTTTGATGGTAAAAGGCTATCGTTCTCGGCTCTTGCCTCTATTAGTATTACTGGCAGCGTCAATTTTATGTGTTCTTCATTTTCAATGCTTGAAAATGACATTTTCTTCAATATATAAACTAAAAACATGCAAAACTATTCCTATTATATGACAAATACGGAAAATGGCTGGCGCGTTATTTTTTTTACTCACGATTGCAATGCGCGCGCAAGGCAAAGGCGCGAACGAAATCGACAAACAGCCATTTAAAAAAATGAAGTAGCGAATATTTTCGTATTTCTATTCGACGGATGGAGATCAAATTGACAAAATGTCATGTTTATTCATTAATGTAATTTACGAGAAAATTTAATCCATAAATTATGTTTGGTGTGATAAAACCTCTTTGAACTAACATCTGAAATCTAAAAAAATAAATAAATAAAAATAAATAGTTGTTTAAAAAAAATATATTACTCGACCAAATTAAGAAGGCTCCGTTCCCATGCATAGTATTAGCAATCAGTTATCTTCTTAACTCAGTCAAATAATATAATGAAAAAGCGCGAGTGTTATAATATACTGAAAAAGCACGCGTGTTTAATATCTAGGATTATGAGCCAAAAATCGGTGGAATAAAAACGTCGTTTTGAGCAAGTGTGTTGAAAAAACATTTGCAATGCTACAGAATCAAATTACAAGTATAAATGCCGTCGAATTTACTTTTCTGTAATATTCGATTCGCTTTTTCAAATCGTATTCAACGAACACAAGCATTGGCACAATCAGAATGCTCACGGAAATGAGATGAGAATCATCCGCAGCTGAATAATAACGTTCTGAGGAAAAAATAAGGATTCAGTATGAATAATGAGGTTGTTTTTATTAGGTATAGCGATTTATCTGAAGTGTCCGTTTTTATATTATTTTAATTAAGATCATTGATTACATGAGTTAACGAATCTCTAATACATAAATTAAAGTTAGGTAACCAAGGTCCAATCGCAACTTTTGTCGTACGAACAATGTATTGTACCTATTTATTCTAAATATAAATAATAAATATTATAGGACATTATTACACAAATTGACTAAGTCCCACAGTAAGCTCAATAAGGCTTGTGTTGAGGGCACTTAGACAACGATATATATAATATACAAATATTTATAAATACTTAAATACATAGAAAACACCCATGACTCAGGAACAAATATCCATGCTCATCACACAAATACATGCCTTTACCAGGATTTGAACCCGGGACCATCGGCTTCGTAGGCAGGGTCACTACCCACTAGGCCAAACCGGTCGTCGAAATATGATAAGATTGCCTGTGTACTACATCATTATATGTATTATCTGCTGTAACCAATATTTTTTGTACAATAAAGTTTTTGTTACTTACTGACTTACTTACTTAATATGATTTTAAAACGTTCAATAATTGTTAATGTAATTCTTGACCTTAAACTAAACGCGCGAAAAATGTCGCGCTAAAATACGTCAGTAAACCTTAAAATTAGTCAAATACAGGGTAATTCATGAGTCATGAGACATGCTCCGTTGCATTCCAGCACCACGTTGTTTCTTCTGTCCATGCATCCTCGGCATAGGGGACTGTCTGTAACACCGGTTATAAAAAGATGTTTGTTAAATATTCCATGACCTGTTATGACCCTGGTTACCATACTCAGTTGGACCTATAACTTTTACCGACCGAACAGTTGCTTATTATTTACTGAACCGCAGGGTTGATCCTGCTCACATCTCCTGAAACATCCTAGCTATATGACTCACAACACTTTAAATTACAATTATTTCCTATGGCCTGCTTAGAGATGATAAAGGTATCATTTTGATTTGACAAATTTCCTGTAGGAGTAAGATGGTTGGCTCTTTATTATTTGCTACCATGCCTGTCACGTTCTAACAAGTATGTAAGCGCGAAAGTGACAGGCATAGTGACAAGTGATAACAATGGAACAATGCTGCCACCGCTGTATTACATATATTCTCATGCTTGAGTTGTGTACTTCAGTACTCTTTAGATTTCACAATTATATTTTCTCCCCTCTCATTTTTCTTCTGAGATTGTCTTGTTACAATGTCTATTACCTACGAGCAAAATTGTTATTCCAACGGTTTTTTGCTTATATTATAGGTTGTATTTGCTTATCTTGTGTTGCGCTTTGTTTGCCCTTAAGCCGCAAAAAAATGGGTCCGATGTTCCTAGGCCAGGCAAAATGTTTGATAGCTGGGGGGGGGGGGGGGGGGGGGGTGAAGAATACTCTGTCCTTATGAATTACTTCATTTAGGTTAGCTAAAAGTTGAATTAATCTTGATAGGTCATATTTTTTTGATTGATTTGCGCTCACCTAATAAAACGAATTCGAATTGGCTTTATATTTCAATTTAAATGATATTTGAATCATATTATTTAGTTATCGTGCGTCTCGCCCGCACCAATACACTTACGGACAAGTACGAGCGAAATGCACTATATTTGAATGACATCAGTCACATGTCAGTCTGATAATATTAGTATACGTTTGAATCGGCCTGTAAGTTCAGTTCAGTGGGTAATATTGAATAAGGGAGAGTTCTGAACGTGCACTACGAAATGAAAAAAAACATTTCAATGTGATCAATTAAACGTAAATAGATTCCAAGGAAAGCTAAGTACTTAGTGTTGGTGATTAAAAGGCCATTAAAAATTTATAGCTTTTCTAACACAGTTCATCCTAACTTCCGCAAAGTTCCGGAGTTTGTTCGGTCGATGGGTCCGCGTAAACTATTCATAAACGCTGGTCGCATAACTTTTAAATTGAGCACTTTTCTTAATAGATTTGAACTTAACGCTAGAAGATAGATATCGTTGGTTTCTTAAAATTTTATTATAATTGAATATTAAGATATTTAGGTGTTTCATTATATAAACGTTTAGAGCATCTTTAAAATGCGAATATTGACCTATGAAAAATAATCTAGTTAAATAGATAGAAAATGAGCCATCTATTACAATTAAGTAGTATAAATAAAATATATTGAAATGATAAATCAAATATAAGATATCATTTACATAATACCTAAACAGAAAATATTTAATATTTAATTTATGTTACGGATGACGATGAGCGATAAGACCGCCTGTTGTCTGCCTTTACATTTAATCAATTGTTTCTTTCCTTTTTTCTTTTGTACCTTTTTACTGAGGTGTGCCTTTCTAAAGAGTAATATATCTAAAGTAAATGAGTAGGTAAGCTACCTTATATAAAACACTCGAGGCCTAACTTATACACATACTTTAATTTTATGACCTATTTTAGTTCTGTGACCGCGTTCCTTAAAAGGTAGAAACTTTGTGCCCTCAACTTCGAATTTAAACAGTTCCTAATGAACCCTGTGAGTACTTTTAATTACTTTTAAACTACAAGGTTAGAGAAGAACTTTCTTCTTGCAAAGCTGGCTAAAGAGGGACACCTTTTTAAGACTGATTGTTCTTCGAATTTGCTTAAAAGCTTTGTTAAGCTTGATTGTAGGTAAGTGAAATTTATATTTCTTTTTAATATCTCATGGAATCCACTTTACCTTTTCGCTCTGGATGTGAAATAAACTGTCAGCCGAAAAGGAGTGTCCGGGTTTTTAATATCCTAGGAGTTACAAGCTGTGTACTTGTTTGCCATTGACGTATTTACTGTATAAGAAATATAATTAAACATACATGTACCAGATAGTTATAAGATCTGTATTCTGTACGTATGTAGCCGACAAACAGGTAAATGTCTATTTATACGCTTGTATTATAAAATTTATGCAATACTTTTTCTTTCAACAATTCGGTGGCAAATAAGCATGGGGTCTGCCTGATGGTATGTGATCGTCTTAGTCTATGGACGTATGTTACTTTAGGGGTGTCACACGCATTGCCAACCAATAAAAACCTAATTCGTATGGCATTTACAGAGACGCTTAATTATAAATTATAATACAATATCGAAATTCTTCACCCATTGGCCAGTGTTTGCATTAGGTGAGTGAAGATCTATGGCCTCTCCAACAAATTTCCGTATCGGGCAATTATGTGTAATTTGGTGTATAGTCTGCACTGGGGCCCCGCAGTGGTGAGTCTCGCCAACCACACTTAAACAAGTAGTCCGCACAGCGTCTATGTTCGGTGCGGAGTCTGTTTAGTTGGCACCATTCCTTCCTAGATGCTGAAAAGCCATACGGCGTTTTGTTACGGTCGTAGGTATTTAGGCTGGGCTTCGGCAAGTTAGATTTCCACTCATCTTTCCAAGCGTCTTTTATACATATTGAATCCAACGTGCGTCAGATTTTGAGCGGTTTGATGGGGCGGTTGTTGAGACCAGATGATGCTGGGTGGATTAAGGAATTCCTGGTGGATCGGCAGATTCGTATCGCTGTGAATTTGTTCGCTTTTTTTACCAGTGCCAGCTGTCATCTAAGATGAGGTGGAGGGATGTGACTTAGGGCTGGGAGCCATTGTATTTGTGTGGGTTTGACCGTACATGATATATAAGCCACCTAATACCTATCTTTTCTACACATCTTACCTTTAATATCCATAAAAAAGGAAATGCTAGTAAAAATGGTAATGCCCCAGTACGTTTCTTGGGAATACGAATAGCAACCTTGCATATTACTTACCATAAAAGCAGACGCCTAAATATAACAAGCCCTTGCGAGCACTAACAACACTTCAACATTTGTGTTCTCTCGACTCGACATCGTAAATCCGGACACTTGCTGCATAATATAGCCTGCATAAAACATGAGCGGAAACAAAAAGGGATAGGGTTAATTTTGTATTCAGTTTTCCGGTAGGTATCGGTTTTTTTTTTTGTAATAATGGATCAGCCATAATTTTACGGAACGAAAATAGAATAAATAATTTACATACAATATACTTATACAAACCACGTTAATTATACTAACACACTCTGAAAGAACAAATCGGTTGTATATATATATATATATATATATATATATATATATATATCTTCAAAATAAAAATAATCCCGCACGCTTTTGGCTTTTCGTTAAATAGCCTTTCCGGTCAGGATATTGATTGAACACTCATTCTACTCGACAAATAATCGCCAATATAAACCTACTTATTTCTGATTAAATATTCGTAAAACATTTTTTTTGCAAATCACTAGTGCGTATCCTAATTTCTCAGTCTTGCAAGTAATATACAAATTGAAATCAAATCAATATAATACAACTTTATCAAAATGATACGTGATTCATGCAAAATGGATTTTTTTAATACTTGATTTTATAAAATTACTTTACAACAGTTACCAAAGGTCAATTTATTCTTATAAGTTTCTGTAAAAAATACAGCTTAAAAACACGTTTAACTTGAGTACAGGCTTGTGGGCAAAGTTTTCACCGTAAAACTCACGTTGTGTAAGATTTATGAGGAGTTGGTCGACACCTCCGATCATTATTAGTATAGAAAATGTGCTGCGTAACTTTTATACGGAGCACGCTCATTAGTGTGCTTTAGGGTTTATTGGCAATATAATGTTATCTACTAATTATGCAACTTTTCAACTTCGCCTGGTTGGAAACGCTTCCTTTGTCCATATTATACGATACAATTATTGATAATATTAATAAATACTATGAATGACTGGGGAAGGTACCATGGTACGTACTTCGAGAACGCGGGCGATAGTAGTAGCAATGACATCGTGCTTGTTTGCCACCGACGAGGTATAAAAAAATGGATTCAAGAGAGGATAGATCACTACCGTACCAGTAACTCCGAGAAAATGGTATGTGTAACTGACGTAACTGTGCAGAAATATTGGGAACTCTAGAAATCAATAGTACATTGTGCAATGAGGGGGGGTAAGTGAAATTTTGCAAACGAGGTTAAATGCGGCTGTCGTACATTAAATACTCGAGTTTGTAATATTCTTACCCCCGGAGTTACACACAATGTTTTTCATCACACTTGCTAAGAAAAAAACTAAATTTGACTCGAAATAATTCTTAAATACGGTGACATTTCAAATATTCGTCCGCCATATTGTCATTCTTTGACAGGTTAGGGATCAAAGGCACAGACCTATCCAGCATTTAGCCACGAGTCAATATTCTATAAAAATGTTTTAAACGGCTATTAAATTATCAAATAAAATATTTTAAACTTAAATTTTCAAAATAAATTAGAAACGCCAGTGTTTGAAATGTTAAACACATTTGTATATTGACCTACTTAACTTAGGGAGTTATAGCTTTTTTTTTCGGAACAATAAATACATGCCTTTGTCTTTCAATATACCTGCATGATATAAGATTTTTTTTGACAAGTTGATGAAGTAGTTGTATTCATTGTAGTTATAAAGTCCATATCATTCCCGGTTTTTTTTTTACTCTACAGTGATATCGTATGTTTTGATTTGGTAGTAAGGCATTACAAACAGGAGGTTGTTTAAACCCTGTATAGGAACTGGACAAGTCCAATGAAGGGCCAGTCTCCAATTTACATATGTTAGAGAATGAGTGGCTTATTGCATAATAAGTCAAGTCAAGTCAAGTCAAAATATTCTTTATTCAAATAGGCCTAGCAACAAGCACTTTTAAATCGTCAAATTTTACAAATATCATCTTAATCTAAATATCAGAGCAATTTATTGATGCAGTTATTATTGTTCTAAAAAAAACATTAATAAAATACAAGCTAATAGTGATGTTGTATGTAAAATCACTAATAGTATTTAGCTTGTATTTTATTATGTATTCCAGCCCTGATGGCAGTCGCTTACCAAAAAGGCCAATCAAGTATAAATTTGTAATTAGATAAACCAAAAGCGGACCCCGTGTTGATGACAAAAAATCACCCAGTATTTAAATTTGTAGTATGTTTTAGTATAATCGAATATATGAATTATTTATCCAAATTTAATTGAATCCTAAACAAGTGAGATGATATTGGATATGAATAATAGGTAATAGTTATATTAATAAATAACTATTCCTTTGATTATAACCATTTCAAATTTTACACAAGAGTAAATTCAATTTACTCCAATTATAACTCTCATTGAAACGTTTGGTAAACGGACCGACTGAAAAGCCTAATAGGCTGTTTACACGCACGTAACCAGTGAGCCGTGGAGCTTGTTTGCAAACTTTCACAATATTACCACGATATTTAGGCGTGTTATTGTACAAAATATTCGTACATTTTGAGGTAAAATAGAATCATACGCACGTAAAAAATACAAAGCAAGTTGTCTTGCGTTATTAGCGTTAACTAATCGTAACCTAAATGTAAATATGATTTCAATGAAATGAGGATACATTAATTGAATAAAATTAAATTAATAAATAAATATTATAGGACATTATTACACAAATTGACTAAGTCCCACAGTAAGCTCAATAAGGCTTGTGTTGAGGGTACTTAGACAACGATATATATAATATATACATATTTATAAATACATAGAAAACACCCATGACTCAGGAATAAATAACTATGCTCATCACACGAATAAATGCCCTTACCAGGATTTGAACCCGGGACCATCGGCTTCGTAGGCAGGGTCACTACCCACTAGGCCAGACCGGTCGTCAAAATTATGACTACTTATAAAATAAAATTAAACCTACCTAGAAAAAATAAAAATAAGTACCTAAAACAAACCCTGGCCTCTTGGCAGGGTGCCCATCACGCAGGCAGCATTCCCGCGCTGTATCGCTTAGCGCGAGAAAGTTGCCTGCACGAGGGTCTCCCGTTGCCTAGCTCAATCGTTTCCCCAAGCTCCCTGAAGAGCCTTAGCCCCACGGACCAAGTGCCTCGACACCAAAAGCTACGAATTCTTAGTTGGTGCCAAGACAGCTATATTTATTAGTTTTAAATGTAAATATTGTTTTCTTTTTATTGTGGGACGTACCATATTACAATCTTTAAATTGCAAATTTTTTTAATCGTAACTCGTAAGTTGAGGTTTATTGAGCTTGTTCTTGGTATTTATACATTTTCGGGAGAATATTGGATATCACTGTTATTGGCAGGTTTCTCGCTTTCGATATCAATTTTAGGAAAAGTATTCCGCGTCTAAAATTCTAAACTAAATTGAAAAGCAATTGGTTAGCTCTTGATAGATTGTTATGCACTTTGTCTAAATTAATTAAAACGTAATGTACGGGTGCCAAAATAGGATTTTGGTTAATGGAAAGTTATGTCGAACTTTCTATAGTACACAAGACTCGACAATTTTCATTCGTATATTTTACAATCGATTGCATGAAAGTTAATTTAGGTCGTATCGAGGAACACAATTCTTGCATATATACATTTTTTATTGTTTGAACATGGTTTGGTGACAGATCTATTATTTTAGTGACTAATCAATTAGGTTGTAGAAAGCCCATTTGTTTGATGATCGATAAAATCATACCCTGAACCCCTGGATAGATATTCGGGGACAATTTTACACAGATCAACTTAGTCCCAAACTAAGCGACGCTTAAACTATTGGTCTAGTACGACGATCCATATATATTTAAATAGATAAATACATACTTCGATAAATAGAAAACACTCAAACACACACACAAATAAATGTGTTTCCTAGGATTTGAACTCGGGACCTCCAGCTTTTTAGACAGTTCACAACCGACTAGGCGAAGTGGCCGTCAATATTATATGCATAATTTATCGTAATAGGAAATATTTCAACAGCACATCAGTATGTGTACCCATGAAAATGCATCCTTGCCTTCGTAGATACTCGCCTTTTATCGCTTACAATTAATAGTGTACAATAAAAACGTAATGTTGTTCCAGTGGCAGACTTCACGACGCAGCTGTCGCAGATCTACGACCGGCACTCCTCCGAGCTGCAAGTGCTCGTCGCCAATTTTCGGAAAAAGAACGGCGAACTCAAGAAAGAGAGGTAGGTGATGATTTGTTTGGCTAACGGGCGGAACACCGAGTTATGGGTTTTTATGAATGATCGCAACGAACAAATGATAAGAATATTAGAAATAAGCTAAACCAATACGACAGAACTACTGCTATAAACTTTATTGTTCACTACTAAAGAAAAGTTGACAATGTAAACAAATAACATACATCAATTTTATTCATTCACTGTTTACCATTCTTCCTTGAATGAAACAGAGTTTCTTATAAATAATTACGTCCTGATTTTCGTTCCCATTCTGCTACTTATCGTATATCTTTGTAAGTCGAGTTACAATTGCGATGATAAGTCTTCTTAAAGTTTGTATCAGAGCTATACTTGGACATGTTAGATTTTAAACAGAAAATAACTCTCAATTCTACAATACGAGTACAATACAAATTCTATTTATCGCACAACCTCAAAAGGAAACAAATATAAAACATAAAGATGGAGTAAACAAAAGGCAGCTTTATCGCTAAATAGCGATCTCTTACAGACAACCTTTAGGTAGCGGAGAAATTAAACTCTAAATTTAAAATCTACAAACTGGGCTGATGTTACTTCAATACGATTCTAATAAAAAAGGGTATGTATAATAACGATTAGACACAGACCATCCGTTTTCTGTGCGATCTGATAAAAATGAAGTTATTTCATACGTGGAATATTTATCTCGCCAAAAAATTTTTTACTATGTGTATGTTAATTAAGATGACTTTAATACACCGTTTTTTACCGTTTACCGTTTCCTTTAAAACAATTTTTTTACACCAGGTAACAAAATCGGTTACATAGTTAGAAAAGTTTCCAAGATTAAGTTCGCGACCTTCGCCCAGACCCTACCGGTCCTTCGCATTATACCTTTCTTCGGCCTATCTGTGTTACAAATCTATCGCCTATTTCTTGCAATCGAAACCTTCCTATAAATCCATACCAGCCCTATTTTGTGAACCCAACGAGGTGTAATTTGAGTAAGGAATACATTAATAAAGTCGAAAACTGTTGTCAACTTTCATAAAATTTTAAATTACATTGTAAAGGTGCAAGAAATTCCAATTTGTTAATGGCATTTATTGCACATATACATTTGAGGACCGGTTTGGCCTAGTGGGTAGTGAATCCTTGTAAGGGCATTTATTCGTGTGATGAGTATGGATATTTTTCCTAAGTCATGGGTGTTTACTATGTATTTAAATTTTTATAAATATTTATATTATATATATATATATATATTGTAGCCGCCGTGCCGATCAGGATCTCGACGACTCAAATAAAACTTCGATTGATAATAAAATGAAGTATAATCTTCCAAAAGGTACTGGTTTAGAAGGGTTCTTGCCAAAACGGTTAACTGTAGAAAATGGGTGTTGATAGTATGGAGGATGATGAAAGAGTGATTTGCAATATTTGATCAGTACCTACAAAAGGTGGTTTAAATTTAGGTGCGTTTAATTGGCCGCGTTAGAAAATATATGGAGCGCTCCTATTGGTGCTTTTGAAAAGCCTCCGACTACTAGCCGAGCCCGACGGCTGCGTTTAGCTACTGCATTGATTTTTATATATCGTATATATATATATCGTTTTCTAAGTACCCTCAACACAAGCCTTATTGAGCCTACTGTGGGACTTAGTCTTTATTTATTTATATAGTTTTTTAACACATGGTACCGGAAAAGTCAAATCAACTTTAAAACAGAATGTGTCTGCAAGAAGAAAACGTTAAAATCAAAATTTTAAATCTGAGATTATTTAAATTTTAGATTCGAAAAATAGGTCAAGAGGCATAGGCATGACGTGCTAGATTTGATTACCCATAAAGAGACAGTCACTAGAACAGGGAAATTCTCTATACCGGGTGTTTCCTGTAACATGAGCAAATAATTAAACCATATATTGTACTCCTCAAACGATATAACTTTTGTTTAACAACTTTTAAAAATTACGAAATCTTTAGATTTTACCTTTTTCATACAAATTAAATATTATTTTCAATGTACACTGACATCAGTGTGTTTGACGTTGCTTGTCACGCTTAAAACATAACAAAATTTGCAATACATTGCGCCTTAAAATAAACTTTAAAGTGTAATAAAAATCAAAACATAAGTTATTTTTAAAAGTCGCTGAACAAATGTTGGTCAGTTTGAGGAGTACAGCCTACAGTTTAATTTATTGCTCCTGTTACAGGAAACACCCGGTATATTTATCAAAATATCAACGAGTAATAACTTATGATCGTTAGTCGGGTAGCAATTTCGTGCCAGTGTTGTTAAGTTAAAGTAACCGTCATAAAATAATATCAAAGACGATCTACAATTAAGGCCTTTGTAAACGTTATTAATTTTTATTGGATAACTGGCAAACCTATATGATTACTTTAAGGTGCCGTAGGTTTAAAAAGCGGAGTTTTTTGTAAAATCGTAAGTATCGCTTTTTAGATACGGTTGCCAAAAATTTAATTAGAAATCTTGAGTATTTTCTCTAGGAATTGTCACAATTGTTTTAAGTGCGTTTTAGATTATATTTCTATCGAGCGAATGATAGAAATATAATCTAAAACGCACTTAAAACAATTGTGACAATTTATACACAAATGCTAAGAATATGAAAATTGCTCCTATAAATGCTCAATTTTGTTTTTGAGTGAACTCGGTCATTACTTTTTTTTCTTATAAATCTTAAAAAAAAAAAATTAGGTGTATTCGCGGTCCCGAGCACTCACATCCATCTCGCTCATGCTCAGTGAGAGCACAGAAAAGAACACGAGCCTACGGGGCCTTAACTCAATACGGTGCCACAAAATTGCTTCTAGACAAACATCGCCATAATTGTCAAAAAATAAAACCTCAACAAGATCTACAATAGATCGCAGATATTTTATGAGTGGAAGTGGAGTGGCGGCCATTAAAGGCGGTACCTCGTAAAGACACTAAACGGGAACACCAATTTGTTTTCATTGTGGAGATTTTCTTGTCAGCGACTTGCTTTCGGGACTTTTTAACCACTAGTCCTCCTTGAGAATTATGATTAAAGGTTTTAAAATTGTCCCACCATACTCTTCTATTCTATATTATATATCTTAATGACAACGTCGGCATTTCTGGAAAGAAGGAAAGATAAGTGCTGATTACGCTAGGCTTATCCTCTTTTACTTAATATTTGTTATGGAGACAGTTTGGGGGCGGAGAATGACATAGGATACCTAATGTTTATCCATCATCATTTTACGCAAACAAAGTGGCGGGCAAAAGCTAATATTAATTATCAAAGAAACCCACAGTTTCCCCCTGGTCTACAGTATTATTGGTAGTACTTTTCCTCTTTCTTCTCGCGTCAACCCAGAAGGAGTGATTGATTATCTCAGCCAATCTTAGTCAAAGAACATTTTAATTCATATCCCGCATACTGAATAACTTATTTATTTATTAATCGTAAAGCATTACAGTTACTAATAAAAATTAATCTATAGATTGAGGTTTACATTCTTCAAATTCTCATTGACCCTCTGTGAAAGGTTATTTACCCTAAAGTAATTGTCGGGTACTCCACTCGGTCATCCATGCGTTGTGTATGTCCCACTCGTTGTCAATATGCACCATCCTAAGAGCTTGGGTTGCGGGACTTGACTCGTCTCTCTCCGTAATCAGTGAGATCTTTATGGATAAGCAGCGTAGATTGATATTTCGTTTTTATTGCCTCTCGGAGTTCATACTTTTTTCGTCGCGTGCTTGAGCTGCGTGCAAGAATGTTGGGGGAGTTTTGAGGCAACCAGTAATGAGCCGCAGTGATTCGTTTAGCTGCACATCAACGGAATAAGCATGTGCACTGTTCACTATACAGCGCTCGGCCGTGGAATAAACCAAGGCTAGTGCCGTAGTTAATACGCAAACAGAACGTAAAGGCTTCCTGTTAGTGCATGGGTCACCAAGGGGTTCCTGTTAGTTTTTGAACTATATTATTCCTGTTGTAACTACCGCGGAAATTAACTCTCAGAGTCTTATGTCCGTGCCTATTGAACAAGTTAAGCTGGTCACTATAACAGGTGACTAGTTAACTAAGCATATATGACTCCAGTCCTTTTTAGTCATAATATAATAAAAGAGTAGGAAGTCTGTAGTGCAAACCCGCGTTCTTAGCAACTCAACTGAGCCGAAAACATTACTTTGTATTATAATCAATGTTACATCTCGTAGATAAGAGATACACGATTAAAAGAGAGCCTAGCCAAGGTGACAATCGCTATCGCTTCGACAACGAAACGCTTTGTGTCTCTCTATCACTCTTCCACATTAGTGCGACAGTGACAGTTGCGTTTCGATCGCTACGAAGCGTAAGCGATTTGCACGTTGGCTACACGGCCTGATAGCGCTAAGTTACAGAACGCTACTAATAATAATGCAACTTTTAATTAACGAACTTACCTCGTTTTTTTACCATTACTAAGAGTATATAAAGTACCCAAGTTTAGCTCCCTTAAGTTAAGTAAATACTTAAATATTCTCCTATATTTTTGCTATATGAAAATAAAACAGTGAATTAACTATACATAAATGAACATATCCCATCCAATAAGTGGAAATAATAGGTTTATCCCTCGGCCTTGTATAATATGATCCGAATCTCTTTGAAAATACAATTGAACTGGACGGACGCAATGGACGTATTTTCAGCCGATCACTGAACAAAATAGCGGAGTTAAATCGATTCAGTGACCTATCAAAATTGAGACTCAATTGGTACTGTGCGGGCGTAAACTTTCTTAGAACGAACTTTAGTTCTATTTATGAACAAAACGGTATCTGAAGTAATTTATCATTGTTAAATTTATTTAATAAAGATGTATCATTATTTTACTTGATTCAACCAATGAAAATTGTGTGACGCTATACTTAATATTTTTTATCACACTTGCTCGATAAAGTTCTTATTTCATGCAGGTGTACTGAAGGACAAAGGCCTATTGTGTTCCCGCGGGAGTTATGGATTGTGAAAAAAAAGCTATAACTCCCTGGGGAGTTATAGCTTTTTTTTTAATTATGACACTTTTTCATACACACCAAGTAGCATAACTGAGTTTCACTTTTAAAATACTGACGTTTATAATTTAATATTTTTGTTTATGTTTAAAATTAAATAATTCGATTAATTTAACAGCCGTTTAAAATATTTTTACATAATCATTAATCGTGGCTGAATGCCGAAGAGGTCTGTGCCCTCAATACTAACCTGTCAAGAAATTACAAAATGGCGGACGAATGTTTGATATGTCACCGTATTTACAAATTATTTCGTTTAAAATTTAGTTTTTTCTTCGCAAGTGTGATGAAAAACATTGTGTGTAACTCCGGGGGTAAGAATATTGCAAACTCAGGTCTTTAATTACCTCCAGCCTGCGGCTGTCGGGAATAATCACCCTCGTATCCAAAATTTCACTTACCCCCCTCGTTGCATAAGGTACTATTGAGACTTTGTTCATATAGTAACGCCCAAGTGAATAAATAAGACCAAGTCCAAGTATTTCGAAAAAATCGCGCAGCTAGAATAAAATATTGAAGTTGCCTTCACTTAGTCTTTCTCCTGAACCACAAAGACCATGTCTTCAAACGTCGGAGGTAAATTTAAATCTTAATTAAACGCCATTAAATTCCGTTTAAGTTAAATTAAATCAATCAATCCCCTGGTTTTTTCCCTATTCGGGGTCAGCCCTCCTAATACATTTGCGCCAGTCACGGCGGATCTGAGTCAGTTCTGGCGTTAAGCCCATCGTCAGCATATCATTGTTGATAGTCCTTGTCCAGGTTGTCGGTGGGCGGCCTCTTCCCGTCTTCACTTCATCTATGGCCAGAACCTTTCTGGTCATTATGATCCAGGTCTCTGCGCATGACTTGGCCATACCAGCATAGACGGCTTTCCTGCATTTTTTGTGTTATGTCAGCTACTTTAAAAGTCCCTCGAATGTATGAGTTCCGAATTTTGTCTAACCTCGTAACTCCTCCTGCCCATCGTAGCATTTTCATTTCGGCAACATGTATTTTCTGGTTTTCACTTTTTCTGACTCCCCAGCACTCGGACCCATATAGCATGGCCGGTCTAACCGCTTGCTTGTTTGTATACGGCGCCTTTAGTTCGAATAGGAATTTTTGGGTCACACAGGACCCCTGAGAGTGACCTCCACTTGAGCCAGCCTGTCTTGATCCTATTGTCTAGGTCTTTTACGGCGTTAGCTTCAGTGTTGACTATGGATCCAAGGTATTTAAATTCCTCTACTCGTTTCAGAGGTATCCCTTCAATAGTTGGCGCCACGTTTTGCACGTTGGTGGTTTTTGAAAAGCGGCAGTGCATATATTCGGTTTTTTGGCAGCTTACTCGCAGCCCGCAACCTTCCAAAGCCGTATTTAAGTTAAATTAAATATATCAAAAAATTATATTATAGGGACATTGTTACACAAATCGACTAAGTTCCACGGTAAGCTCAAGAAGGCTCGTGTTGTGGGTACTCAGACAACGATAAATATAATATAGAAATACTTCAATACATAGAAAATATCCATGACTCAGGAACAAATACCTGCATGTGCTCATCACACAAATAGATACACGCCCTTACGGGGATTCGAACCCAGGACCATCAGCTTCATAGGCAGGGTCATTACCCACTAAGCCAGACCGTTCGTCACAATCATTAATAACTGTCAACCCGATGTTCACCCTCTTAAGGATTGGATTTATTATGATATACGAGGCAAACGAGCAATCAGATCGCCTGATGATAAGCGACTACCACCGCCCATGGACACCAGAGGAGTTATAAGTAAGCAAGTTTTTCTTGACGGTTTGAAGGTCGTACCTATTAAAAAAAAACCTTTCTTTGTCCAGTTCTACAACATTTGAAGAAAATAATGTATGAATCAAATTTCTAGGGTAACGTTTATCTGGTAGTACGTAAAGAAACTGTTTTATAAGTATAATTTAGATTGCAGACACATCCAATGATGCCTTATAATATGTTCAATCCATCAAACGGTGTAATCGGGCGTGCCAATGAAATGAAGCTATCGTCATCCAAGTAAAAATAAATTATATCGATGATTTCATGAGCTTATACTTTATCCATATTAATCATATATTCTATTATTAAATGATATATTGTAACTTATACTTATCTTTTAGAGTTTTCATCTTCTCAGCTTTATCCCGGCTTTAAAATTTACCACAGCCCACTTTGGGGATATTGTTTTCTTAGTAAAGATTTCTAAATTAATTTTAAATAAACCTTTAGATAATTTTAACTTTGTAATAACATTTGTTTTAATTTAAGAAAGGACAAGACACCTTTTTTTCTAAGTCTTGTGTTGATCTTGCCGAAATTTACTTTTCTTTGGCAAACATAGAATGGTTGAAAGTTACAATGATAACTTTACTTATTCAAAAGCCTGGGGCAGAATTTCGTTCGAACAATATAAATTGCGCAACTTTTGCGTAAGATAACGTAAAAAGTCTTTGAAATCTGATTCAAGTAAGTTTATCTTTACAAACCAATTTGGGTAAAATTATAAGCTAAAATATTTAGTATGATGCGACTCTTTGATACATATTATTTTTTTATTGAATAATTATAATAAGTTAGAATACTTTTAATAGGATTGTTTATATCTTTCGTAAAATTTCAGGGCCTAAAGCGTAGTCTATTATTTAATTACCAAAATAAAATGTATTTTGCAAATAGGCACTTAATTGCCCACAAGGGTGCATTAACAAATACAAAAAGCTTAAAAAACGTAGAAGAGTGTGGACACTGAAAAAGAAAATAGTCTATTCAATCTATAATAATAACAGTTGGTACATGATATTTTACCATAGGCTGGCGTAAGCCCTATTTCGTATAAAAATATAATTTTTAAGAAAGAACCGTAAATTAAATAAGTATGTCCAATTTCTCAATTCCACACCTTAACTTCAACCATCATTGTATTAAGAACGGACGCTTTAGGTACGGAGCATCTTACCACAATTTTTTTCGAAAACATACATAAAAACATACCCATGTGATCTTAGAATGTCTGAATAGGTATGCAATAATAATAGGTATAGAGTATAGATTAAAATAGACGTAGATTTAATTTTACCTTAGTTCGCTCGTTAAGTATTTATATTGTAAAGCGACAAGTAGAGAAATGTTTCACGGTTGGCGTATTAGGTACTCGTATTCACATTAATTTATTTTACCTGAGCATACACAGTTGACATGGGTACATGTCATTGGGGTGTTATAGGTACATATTGTACTCGCTTTAATGTTCTATTCTACTGGCGTTTTAATGGAATGTGCTGTGTGATTTTCAATAACGTACAGTATTTACTAGTCTTGACTTCGTTTTATACTGGTTTGATGTTTGAGGACCTGTTTGTTCTCTTTCAAAGAGAGAACCTTGTGCCTGGCTTTATTAAAACTTTAGTAGCTAGTTTCCATCACTACCACTAGCGTGCTGACCGAGCAATAATCAGACAATGGCACAGAGTAAATTACCAGTGAACATAGGTACTATGATACCACCCGCCGTAAAAGTGCATGGCGCCTTTATCAATTAAATCATTCATACTTTCTCCATCCAACTTGGCGCCGTCGACTGGACGGAAACGGTTTTGGACAGAGAAGCATGGCGGTATTTGGTGTCGGAGGCCAAGATCCACTTCGGGTCGCTGCGCACAGCAGTAAGTAAGTTAGTATACTTTCTCCATGTAATTTTGCAGCTCACTGTACATTAAAAAATAACATATTTTCTAACATGAATAGGATGAATCTCTTTTTTGGTTTGGAAGTCAGTTAAAAAACATATTTAATATTTACAAAAACATATATGTGCGCAATATTCTTTATTATATTGCTGAAATATTTGTATGTTTCCGCAGCTAAGCTGTGGAACGATCTACCAGTGGATGTAAGGAAATCGCAATCTGTTACCTCACTCAAGGAGAAGTTGAAAAAGTTGTGGTTCCTGATATTAGAACTGAGTACTTTTTATTCATATATAATATGTTTATGTAGGTATGCATATATTTATTTATAATATGTATCTTATATATAGACACATTATAGATTTATGTATATGTCATAGTTTGCGTATTCATACTACGAGTTGTCTACTTTTTATTTTATTATTATTTATTGCTCTCATGCTACTTTTATATGTATCCAAAATTCTCATATTACTACTGTAAATATTGATTTGTCTTTCACCTTTCAGTGTTTGATCCTTTCGCATTTTCTCAAAGGATAGTTGGAAGAGGAAAGGTTCTATTTTTAGGGAAAAGTTCGTTTTTTGGTTTGTTTTGTCTGTTTTATGTTAACCTGTTTATGTGCAATAAAGTGACATACATACATACATTTGATTCACTAAATGTAACGAAAAATAAGCATATACAAATATAAAACCCAGTATGTTGAATAATAATAATTCTTACTACTCGTAATTATATATTTTGTTATGTCAAAGGATGCATTTCAAAAATCTAATTACTTAACGTTAAAATGTCAGGAATCTTCAGAGCACAAACTGTGTTTATTACCTACTCTGAGTAGAGCACTTTCTGCGTCGCTTGACTTTACCAAATGTAGGTATCAGTAGCGGCGCGTGAAAATTCTGGCTAGGCAACTCGGAACAAAAAAAAAATCTAATTTATCATTATGTACTTTTTTTCATGATAAAAGTGAAGCGTGCGCTAGGTGTATCCTTGGGCGCAACCTTTTGCAGTTAGTGAGTAACCACCTTTGCCATACTATTATACACAAAAAATACAAAATTTCACGGGCTTAGTAACTTTATATATAAATTTGTGCACAAAACTAAATAAAATCACATAAAAACATTTAAAACTCTAATAATAACAACAAGCCTTGGTATCAACCGCGACGGGAGTGTTATCATAACATAATTCCATTTTCACCCACGAATTCTAAAACCTATTAGTACAAACCTATAAACAGTACTTTCTTTGAAGAAACATTCGTTATCAAATGATGAAACTTGAGATGAGACTACATAAAATACTTGGATTTTGTATTAAAATTTATCTTTTTTTAAAAGGTTTTTACAAAAATTGGTATTAATGATAGTAAAATACAATAAAAATTTTACCCATTTATTCAATTCAATGTTTTTGTATGGCAATATTAAGCATACGCGTGGCAAACGCACCCGATTCAAAATTGTGAAACATTACACTCCAATATAAATCTTACCTGTTTGTATTTAAGGTTTAAATTCAAATGAAGCTTCATGGTAATATAACTGAAGTTATCGCGGCCGTGTACTGAGGGCCTACCACGTACCACGAAGTTCGCAAATAGCGAGCATCTTTCTCTGTCACCCTAATTACGCTATTGGAGTAAAAGAGAAAGTTGCCCGCAATTTGCGTACTGCGGTGTTCGCGGTAGGCCCCCCAGTACTCGCGGACTTTATGAATATGTGCGTGCATTTTTCCAATATAAACCTTATACTCTTACGTTTAAGGTTTTTATTCAAATGAATAACTCGATATAAGACCGAGTTGCTTTGAAGTTCATTCGCATATAGCAAAATTTATGAGCGTGTGCGTGAGTTTTCGTATCTGTGTAGTGGCGCATGAATGAATAGTCAAGCTGAGCTTCTCTTCGCGCGCTCGCTATGATTAGTTGAAATTTAATCAATAGTGAAGCTTTAGTAAATCGTGTTAACAATTCCAAGGTAATGTATTACGTAGTGTTTTCATTATGGATATAATATTTTTAATTTTAATGATGATTTATAAGTTTGGTTTATGTAGCAATAAATTTTAGGCAAGCCGGTGGGAATCGAGTTGTATGGAGCCGCCGCCCCTGGTAGGTATACCTATTTTATTCGAAGGTAATTTTTACGTAGGTATTTCTATATTACTTATCACTATAAAGAACACACAAATTAAGTCATCAAACAACTTTAAACATATTTTATATGTATATGTACATCGATCTATAGACCCGGCGTCTAAAAAAAAACAAAAATTAATATATTGCCAACCTACCCTTTTAAAATTATTAACTCAGTAAAAAACCTGGACAAGTGCGAATCGGACTCGCCCACCGAGGGTTCCGTACTTTTTAGTATTTGTTGTTATAGCGGCAACAGAAATACATCATCTGTGAAAATTTCAACTGCCTAGCTATCACGGTTCATGAGATACAGCCTGGTGACAGACGGACGGACGGACGGACAGCGGAGTCTTAGTAATAGTGTCCCGATTTACCCTTTGGGTACGGAACCCTAAACATACACTCAACTTACATGTTCCTGCGTTATCCAACTTACTCAGAGTTAACCTTTAAAACTTTTAGTTAACAGTAATTTTAACCCTAAACGGTTAGCCAACTAACTCCAAGTTAGTTGGCTAACCCTGAAACGCGCAAACGGCCCTAAGATTTATACTTGACACGTGAAACGTATACCGTATGACTTATAAATCCTGTAATATTACTTATTCGTAACATATTTTTTGTAACCTTTTTATATACGCTTTTTACTTTCACTTGGCTTTTTTGTCTTAAACATAAGCCAGTTTGTGTCGGCGACTGTTGTCCTGAATTATGGATGAGGTCAAGCCCTGAATTCAGGTCCCAGCGCACTGCGGCCGATACCGAAATATCAACTCCTTACTTCCCCAACTGCGTATCTTACCCTATCAAGTCAGCCGAAAATGATATTTATAGCGTATAACATAAAGTGCACATTCAAAAATAATTAAGGGTTATTTAATGACGCTATGAAAGGAAATATAGTGATGTAATGATACCATGTGTTTGCCTATTAACTTCACCTGTAGTATCCTATTTCGACTCGATTTGGGGAGTATTATTAGGTTATTATATGATTAATAGCGTGTACATAGTTATGATCTGAGTAAAGCCCTGTTGGCTTAATAAAATTCATAGTTTATATTTGAACTTTTGCTTGTAAATAATATGCACTGGACATCAATAAGTAGATCGTCTGACAAAACTACTTAAAATCTCATCTTTTACATCACTAAATAACTAACTTATGCTCGCAACTTTGTCTGCGTGGGAAGATGATGATTATAAATAAAACCGGCAAAGTGCGAGTCGGATTCGCACAGGAAGGGTTCCGTATCATTATCTATAAAAAACGGTCACCCATCCAAGTACTGACCCCGCCTAACGTTGCTTGACTTCGGTGATTGGATGAGAACATCGAGATTGGAAAGAAATATTAATTTTATTCTGTTTTAGTACCCAATCAACAGGCAACAGAAATACATAATCTATAGAAATTTCAACTGGCCAACTATCACGGTTCATGAGATACAGACTGGTGACAGACGGACGGACGGACGGACGGACGGACGGACGGACAGACGGACAGCGGAGTCTCAGGAATAGGGTCCCGTTTGACCCTTTGGGTACGGAACCCTAAAAACTATCATATTTCCTCGGGGAACGAGCCTCAAACTAAATCATCTATCTAAATGGTTCAGTGGCTTAAGCGTGAACTGATAATACAGAGACAGACAAACAAGTTTTTTTACTTTTGCATTGATAATATTATTACATTATTAGGGATTCAATCAGAAATACACACGATTTTGTTACCGTCAATGTTTCTATGAAATAAAAGGCAGCTTTATTTATGCAACAGTATAATATGTGCTTAAATCTAGCTTTCCCCATAATTTTTAAGTTGGTGTTAAAGTTTAACCTAAACACATTTACATAAGTTCCAGTAATATTACGAGTAAAAGAGTTTAACTACAAATCCAGCTGTACTAATCCTTCAACCCAACATTACTGTAGCGTAAAGCACTAAGAAGATAATTGACAGAAGCCATTTAGAGACATCAGACGATGCGACGGCAGCGTTCCCTGGATCACAAAAAGCTTTTCAACGAAACACTTTTCTCAGGAGCATTGCAACCTGAGAAGCGACTTAGAAGGCTTTCTATTTTCAGATCGGAAAACCGTGGAAATTAAAGTTACACTGTTCTACTTACACCGTATTTAAGTTCACCTGTGTCTCTAATCAAATGTTACATTAAATTTTATTTTATGTGTTTTGCACAATGTGATTAGAGACTGACATGCCACAAATGTCGAGTCACGTATTTTCATTGAAATAAGTCGAATTTGTCTCCAAAAGTTGTTGGCTGTTTGCCTATTACATATCTATTCTAATTATGTGATTTCATTGCCATTATTACATCGCAACATAATCTTCGTTGACACTGACGCCTTGGCCTCGGTACGCTTCAATGGCAAAACTGTCATTGCGATGTCAAACCGAATTCTCGCCTGAAGCGAACCAATTTAAGTGTTAACTGTTATTATGAATAATTTCAACAGATCTTTGGAATCCCAATTACACTGGTAGACCCAAGATGAAAACATTGAAAACTCGGCGATGCTCAGTGAACTACATATAGAAATACAGGGCCAGGGTCTATTGGCTCGCATCCAGCTTACGCATTACGTTGAACGAACGGAACGATTGAGCGGTCTTCGCTTCCTCGTAATGCTAGTCGCTTGTTTATTAGTAAAATAATAAAATTGTTGCATGAGGTGATTGACCCATTAATTACAGTGATCACTTTTAAGACTATTCTTTGTGATTTAGCCAACTCATCTATTCAAATAGAATTTTTGAGTAGGTATTTATTTTTTGTTATAGTTTCTATTTTCTGTCGTTTTTGTCAATGACATTAATAACTTTGTTATTTTTGTAACGTGCTTTTGACAAATTAATGTTTCTCATTATTTTACCTTGTGTTAAATTAGATGATACAATGCAAAAGTGTTCAATCGACTTTACATACCAGGTTGATTAGTGTCCACTTTTTGTAAGATTAAGACAAGTGGTCAAAATGCTTTTGAATCGAAACATACTCGTACCTATATGTCTTTCGAAACAATTTATCTTATACCTTTAAACGAGCAATTCTTGTATATATATAAATATATATATTTCTGTGATCTCGGAAACGGCTCTAACGATTTCGCTGAAATTTGGTATATGGGGGTTTTTGGGGGTATACAATCGATCTAGATTAGTCTCATGTTTGGGAAAACGCGTGTTTTCGAGTTTTCATGCGTTTTTCTTTCGACGCAGAATATGGTCGCTAATTTCGTGATGCCGGCCGCTGTCCGTCTGGTCCAGCGGGTAAAGACGCGGACTGCTAAACGAATGTTACGGGTTCGAATCTCGCCCGGTGACTAACTTTTGTTTTTTTTTTTATATGTTCAAGTTTATATATAATTTTTTAATTTTTATTGTTTTAGACAAGTTTAATTTAGTAAAAAAATGTAGTTAAGATTATCACCTGTAGACCACCATATTACAATAAATAGTTATAACCGAGCAAAGCTCGGTCGCCCAGGTACTAGTTTATTATTTGTATACCTCTCTCGTGCACTAGACAATGATTTCCGGATATTTGGGAGGCCAGCGTGGAACAAAAGCCAACACGTAGAGGCACTGTCAACAATTTAATTAAATGTGATGGGTACATGTAGGGGATATATCCGTGTCATGAGGTGCACGCAGTTATACCGCTCGCCAATCTCGATCTTAATGGAATCTAAAAATCTAGGCTACGACGGGGGAAAACTGATGATTACCTCTCTGGTTTTCGCATATGAGAAACCGGACAGCTATCTAGTTTTTTAAGTAAAATTTTAGTTTCTATAAGTACATTTTAAATTTCATCATGAAAAATGCAGCGTACCTATTTAACGAACATACGAAGAATATTTCTCATACTTGAGGAATATAGAACATGTATTTTTCTCTCGATATGTGTAGATAATGACATACTTTCGCGTTAGGAATCTGATTTTTCCCGTTCGGATACATTCTTTGACAATGCATTTCAAGCATGCATTTTATTCTTGTGAAGCTGAACTGCTGAGACACATGTTTTTTATATCCTGTAGGGTGCATTAAATGCGATATTTTATGAACTTATAACACAATAGTAAGCTATCCCGATTTGATTTGCATAAGTATATGTAAATGTGGCTAACATTTCCGTTAATTATTCCTTAACCAGGTGGTGATCTGATAGCTACTACATAGCAAATGAATTTTTTGACAGGCAGAGAAAAGACAACGACTACAAAATGTCATTCGCGTAGTCTATAACGTGGGCGATTTCGGAACGGTTAAAATGGGAGGAGTCAAAAGAAATTTCTTTGACGTTTTAGGTGTTAAGCTCAAATCGACATTAAATGGCTGTTTTTGTACGTTTTTCTCGATATAAAAGTGTGTTACGAAACATGACTAACTAAAGTCATAATGTATCACAGTTATTGTTTTTGGTAAAATATTCGCTCTAAAAGTTTGAGGTTCATATGTAACCTCTGCTCGTTTGAGGCACGTACAAGATGTTGCCACTGCCCTGCAGGGAGCTTAGGTACATGTCAGAATTTGAGGGTAAGATTATTTATTACTATGAATGAAACCTTCTAGTACAATATTCACAAAACATTACCATTGGTTTATACATTTAATATTTGTTCAAAGGTTTACCTTACGAGCCACGAAATCCGCGCGAGCCGAGCAGGTGCCCGTAGTTACTTAGTGTATTTTTGACGCAAGTAAAACAGTCTTAACCCTGTTGAAAAATGCTATAGCATACCAATTGTGATGTAGTCAAACGAAAATAATTTAAGTTCAATACAGAACTTCTTTGTTTTTTCGCTTCTATTGTATGTACTTGATTTGCTGTCTGAAACAAAAACAGGCATTTGTTTTTTAGAAACATAAGTATATAACAGACCTTATTTTGCTGTATTAGAGATGGCTGTATTTTCTTATTTACATTGTGGTTTTATTATTTCGTCGATTATATGTAAAGACGTGACTAGCCCTTAAAACTACTATGTATGGCTAGCTAGCAGTGCCGTGGTTGTATATGTATGTACCACATATAGTTTCTATTTTCCTCCGTGAGCTTCTACGGATTATCGTCTTATCTATTGTTTAAAAACCGCAAAGGCGCGTGCCACTATGAAAAAATGGTCAAGCCGCATAGGTAGCGTTTATTGAATTACTACTCTATTGAGCACGGAATAAGATTCATTATGAACTAATACAGAATTCTAACAGAATAGCTGTCTGATCTCTATTGGTGCGTCTAAGGTAGGCGACTAAACGCTATCAAACCAGCTTAACTTGTGACACTGCGATCCGAAACAAAGATACGTATTCGAAGACCTCGCTTGCACTGGTAATGCGAGCGCACGGCTAGCTAGCGCCAAGGAAGCAATGTTATGTTTCTCGAGGAGCAGGTAAAAAACAGGGCCGGATTTTCACACAAATATATTTGGGTGGTTTTACGTTCTTTAATTTAAAGAGATAAAACATAACACTATTTAAATAGTAGGTACACATCTAACAGAATGGGTTTGTGTAATTACAATAATAACGAGATATACTCATTTTTATAATCAACTGTTTAAACAGTTGTTTGCTAATTTTAAACTTTAAACAGGCTAATTTTAAATAAACAATAAAACAATGGTAAAATAGTAATAAATATGTATAACAATGGTAAAATAGTAATAAATAATTTAACAATCCCGTACTAATAATGTTAAAATAGACCTATATGTTATAATTATGTACACTAAAATAAAGATATTATTTACAACAGAGTACACATTTAGTAAAACATTTATACAAATTTATATTATGAGTCAACAAAAAAATAAGTAACATATACATAATAGTGTATGCATAAAATAAATAAATATAAAACAAAATATGCATATCGTTTAGAGTCAAATCACGCTAACTCTTTCAAGCAAACCATACAAACAGTGTCAGTTTGTTAGAAGTCTGAAGAGTTAGCGTTATTTCGTAAAACCACCCAAATATATTTGTGTGAAAATCCGGCCCTGTTTTTTACCTGCTTCTCGAGAAACATAACATTGCTTCCTTGGCGCTAGCTAGCCGTGCGCTCGCATTACCAGTGCAAGCGAGGTCTTCGAATACGTATCTTTGTTTCGGATTGCAGTGTCACATGTTAAGCTGGTTTGAGAGCGTTTAGTCGCCTACCTTAGACGCACCAATAGAGATCAGACAGCTATTCTGTTAGAATTCTGTATTAGTTCATAATGAATCTTATTCCGTGCTCAATAGAGTAGTAATTCAATAAACGCTACCTATGCGGCTTGACCATTTTTTCATAGTGGCACGCGCCTTTGCGGTTTTTAAACAATAGATAAGACGATAATCCGTAGAAGCTCACGGAGGAAAATAGAAACTATACCACCGTCCCTAACGCGCAGTGGGCATATAAAAAATTAAAAACCACAGGAATTGTTCATTAAAATAATGATAAAAAAAGAAATTAGTTTCCTTTTAACGCTATTATCTACCGGAATCAGTAACCAAATTTAAAAATACGTCAGGCCTGTTTAAGGAATACTAACCACGTCTTATATTTCTGTGGCCCTAGTGAAAAAGGGTACAAGTCTCTGGTAGTTTAGGTGTATAAGGGCATAAGTGTTACGTGGAACATACACCCCTTTACACCTGCGCTGCCAGAGACTTGTACCCTTTTTCACTAGGGCCACAGATTTAGAGTTTTAGTTATATCACCTCAATTTACATGATAATAGTACCTTTATATTTAGCTTAAGCTAGTTTCACGAAGGATATATCCGATCGTTCAGTAGGTATTATATTATTCATATTGCAATCCATACGTCTTTGAAACGTCACGCACTCATTCTTTATATTGACAATCTTCACAAAGACTACAAACGTCGGAAATAATTCTCTAGATATTTTTTTGTTTCGTGCCACGAAAATATTTACCTTTCTTCGTTGTTTTCTTTAGCGGATAAAGAAGCCTCTAAATGGTTAATGAGTATTGCGGGAAAGTGGAAACAAAGGAAACAACAAAATATTTAATAAGGTTCAACTCAACAGTCAAATTATTATTGAGTCCGTCAAAGGGAAATTAATGTATACTTACATTACTTCACTTTACAAGTTTACACCATTTAACTCTTTTATTAACAACGATTGAAAAATAAACTATAACTGTTATGTAGGTAGGTGTTGATGATTATTATTTAAAATAATATTAGGTACCATTTCAACCACTGTATGATTAAGTATATAATTGAAATCAAATATTTTTTTTAAGGCACCATTTTTAAAAATCTTCCTATTTTAAGTCCTAATATGCCTAAGGGAATACGAAGGCCAATTGGAAAAATTATGATAAATAAAGAAGGAGTGACGGATAGAAAATTTTCCCGCCAGAAATGCGGCAACGAATTACGCTTATTTTTACCAAAGAAATTGACGGTGACAACGCTCGCATCAACGCCACAGTAATTCCGCAACAGTAACGCTACTGCATTTGTTATCCAAATGGCACTTCAAAAGTAACATTCGTATTTCACCTGCACTGTATTACTGTTGCGACATAACTGCGGCGACGTTGATCCCGCCACTGTATGTGTCAATTACTTTGATAATGAGTGACGAGGCGGATTGAATGTCATAATCACGGTAGTAATGCGGTGACGAACTTCACTCATTTTATCAAGGTAATTGACGGATACTGCGGGGACATCAACACAGCAAGCAAGCAGCTATAGTTGACATCCGAATGGCACCTAAAGACGGGATTCGGATCTCTTCAGAGTTTCTGGTTGAACTAGTTAGCAATTGCTCGCGAGTTTTATTTTCATTCGCTTTCTTTTTCGTAGTAAGTATAAAGACTAATGGGGTTGGCAAGAAAAATTATGAAATTAGGTGGATAACAGCCACATCACAAAACATTAGTATACTTAAGAGTAGTTTGACGACCGGTCTGGCCTTTCACCACCCCGCCTATGAAGCCGATGGTTCTGGGTTCGGACCCCGGTAAGGGCATTTATTTGTGTGATGAGCACGGATATTTGTTCCTGACTCATGGGTGCTTTCTATGTATTTAAGTATTTATGTAATATATATATGTTTTTCTGAGTACCCACATCACAAGCCGTATTGAGCTTGCTGTGGGGCTTTGTCAATTTGTGTAAGAATGACAAATATTATGTTTATTTATACTACATACATATTTTTCAGTACAGCTAAGAGTATTGCTAGAATAAAAAATGACTAGCCAGCAATAGCCTCCTTCCTCGACAATAATTTACTGTTATTGTCTACAACACGGTGAGCTAAATTATCACAATACATCTTGTTTCTGTATTATCAAAAATAATTGCATAATTGTCTTTGATTATGTGGATATATGAGATGTCGGTAATTATATCTGGTTACCACCACATTCTGAAATATATTAAAGATGAAAGATGCAACCAAGTAACCAAAACGACCTAAACACAATCTTCTTGCCACTGTAATGTTAGGTATACATTATTTTGTTTATTTTTTGATTTTACCTTTGACTATACAACTACAAATTACGCTTTCATACAATTAATTTAATAGAGTCCCGAAGCGTTTTGGTAGACTGAAATAGAATTTTTTTTTTTTTAACAACAAAATTACACAGCATTACAGTATATACTAATGCACTGCGAAATTTAGGACAGAAATTATACAAATGCATACACATCAGGTACAGAATACAATCTGGGACTAGGTAGGTCAATATTATTTTAAGTTATATAACATCTACGAGTATGTATGTACCTGTAACATGGTAAAACCTTTTCCAATGTCAAAGCAGCTGGCATTTATGACATAACCTGCTACCGTGTCATTACATGTATGGCTCCCAGCAGTAGTTAATCTTGCTTTTTTGTACAGAAATAAACATGAAACATTCGTTTACGTTACTTGCAACAGTTGCAACCTTCAGAAGCAATCTTGAATTCGTAACTTCTTCCTTTTTCCTTAGACTTCCGGAAACAATATAAATCTGCAAAGTTGATCAAAAGTTAATTGTTGCGTGAAGTAATTCTTTGTTATCGAATTCGGTCCATTTTTTGGTTTAATTTAAAACTCCCCCATTCAAATTTCTACGTAAGATTTCATTTCTAGGGTTCCGTAATCAAAAGGCGAACAACCCTTTTAATTATTCTGTTATATTATATCTCTGCCGGTCCATCAATCCGTCTGTTTGTCAAAAATATCTGAATAAAACTAGCATATGTTTTCATGTGTGTATGTCAAAATATTTTAAAAAATACAAATCACGTAAGAAAACAACATATTATACATAGGTTTTGATTTTTCCTCCTAAATACAATAGACGATTTATTGTAACGCGCACACAGATAAAGAAAAAGTTTCGGATGAAATGGGCAAGATCTCCGAAAGTACAAAATATTAGGGGACGGGATGATTCTGATGGATTATGAGGTTTAGCTACACTATTTATAAGCCATCTTCGTTTAATCGTCCCTTCTGGGACATCATTTATATACTTGTATAACATGTTCACTCTATCTGGATTTAGCTAAGCGAAATGTTAAATATATATTATATAGGTGCAAAATATATCTTTATGAATTTTAAATTCTTTATATGTGCAGGCCGCGTCGATTCTGCAGCATTTTGTAGCTTTATTCGCAAACCAATGGTAGGTAATATATTTTAAATGAATTATTACTCTATATTCTTTTGCATTTTTGAGTCGTCTGGAAATTGTAAAAATGTTTTTTTTTTAATAAACTAATAGTAGGTAATATTTTACACTAGCAAGTTTTGATGAAAATATCAATTAGTACGTTCATAAGTACGTCAAATTAATTAACAACTTGTAAGTTTTACTCGTCTCAGACATACAAAATAACGGTATCAGCAATCCTTTATTTTCTATAAATATCAATTTTCAAACAACATTTTAAGGGTAAACTTACTGATTATAATGATTATTCCTTTACACATTAATCAACGTTAAACTAACTCCAAACTAACCCGATCTGTATCGCAACCTAAAGAATTCTACTTGTTATCTATCAAGTCAACCACAAGAGCAATCCAAGTGTCCGTTGGTTTCAAATTTATTGGGTAAGGTTTCTGCTTTATCCACCGTTGACTTATTGACTCCCAAAACGTGTATTTCCTTTGCTTGGCGAATGCGAATAAGTCGAAGCTGGGATCCAATATAAGCTGAAAATTCCTAAAACATTTCCATTCACCGTTCTGATTGCAGGCCTCTAAGGGCAGGATGCTATTGACAAGACTGAGAAAGTTGTACAGTTAAATGTGAATGTAGATATTTCCCATGAATATATTGGTCTAAACCGTAATATAGGAGTAGGTACTTTTTTGACAATGAATATTGAACCATTTTTTCGAGCAACATAGATGAAACTAGGAGATGATAAAAAAGTGGTCCGGAAGAGTGTTTCAAGCTCAAGATCTTACACACGTTACTTTGATAATTATAAGTGTTGATTTTGTTGTGTTGTTATTAAAGTTAAATAATCCGCAATCGTCTTGTAATCCGGAGGTCGCGGGTTCAAACCTCGGCTCGAACCAATGAGTTTTTTGGAACGAAATATCATTTGATATTTACCAGTCGCTTTTCGATGAAGGAAAATATCGTGAGGAAATCTAATCCCTAAAAGGGCTAGTTTACCCTCTGGGTTGGTTGGTAAGGTCAGATGGCAGTCGCTTTCGTAAAATCTAGTGCCTATGCCAAATCTTGAGATTAGTTGTCAAGCGGACCCCAGGCTCCCATGAGCTATGGCAAAAAGCCGGGACAACGCGAGGAAGAAGGGGTAATTAAAGTTAAATAATCCCATAATACTGTAATCAAAGCGAGCTGCAACTATGTAGTTTAATTTCTCTTTTGGTCACACTTTTTGGACGTAGACAACAATACGCTGAAAATATCCGCAGCATTGCCATATTATTCTGACAGATAACTATCTGTCTGTGAGGCAGCTGCCTCCCGGTGTTTTTGCGTGATCATTCGGCTCGCTTGCGCTCATAAGCCAATGGAATAAGACCCCAGATCAATAACACTCCACAGGCTAACTGAGCATTGATTCAGAAAACTTAATATCCCTAAGGATTAAAAGTTAAACCCGAATGCTTCCAGCGAAACTTGGGGTCAGGCGTTTGTAATTCATGAGGGACTTTGGTGTTTGATAAGTAAATTGGACTTAAGCGATTGTTTTCCCGATTGATAACTTTGTATTTACTTATTCAGGCTACCAGTAATTCTCCAAAACATTATAAAATATTGAACAGAATAAGTAAGTAATGCTGTAAGGTATTATATAAAGTAAAGTACTAGGTGATGATATATACATACATAAATCGAAAAATACATACTTTTATACCTACATAGAAAACACCCATGACTTATGAACAAATATCTGTGTTCAGTACACAAATAAATGCCTTTGCGCAGAGATTCAAACCCAAGACCAACAACAGCTTCATAGACAGGATCACTACTGACTAGGTCAGACCGGTCGTCTAATACATGCATACGGCCTGATTCGAACTTTATGATAGGTACATCAAATATTTGCTAAAGATACGATAAGAATTAGATATGTCAGTGTCAAATGAAAACAAAAGTTTTTGTTTGAAGAAACGTATCTTTAGCAAATGTCTGACGTATCTAAAAATTTCGAATCGGGCCCATACATATAGGTAGTAATTACATGAAGCAAAACTTTTTTGAATACAGGATTTTTTTCGTGGTTTCTGTAGACTTCTATCTTACCTGATTTACTACCAAACAAGATATGTTAATATAAAATGCATTTATTTAATACGTACACGCCGCGTTTATAGAGAAATCTAGATATTGAAAATTTAGGAAATGCACTTTTACTTGGAGTATTCACCAAACAGCATAAATACATTTCAACTTTGTTATTGTTTGTCGTTAAAGCGTTGAGCCCATTTCATTAGACTTAAGATTAGTTAACATCTACAAAACATTTCTACTTGTATTTGCACAATCGCAATGTATTTACACGTTTGTACTTACGTTACATTACATACTTAATGTAAACAGTAGACGGCCGAACATGCCGAATAGGCTCGGTTTTATATTCGATGTCATCTTAGGTGACACCTAATTCGTTTATTTTATTTCGAATTGTTACTTATTACCAGAGCCCGAAATTTTCGTAGCATTTTTGAGCTGTCATAGGGACTTCTCATCTCATCACCTAAGATGACATATAAAACCGAGTCTATTGTTGTATATGTTTACGATCGGCCGTCTACTGTTTAAGTTTCTAGTTATACCATGACAACATTTGCTGGTTATTTCAACAATAGTAGAATAGAATTTGATGCAAAGCAATACGGCCATAGCTGGCTAAAATAATAGATCCCTAGATCTCGAATATCGGGGCTTTTAATTAACAAAGTCAACGTCAATCAAATTGCTAATGATCAAGCTCGTTAAGGATCCAATTGAATAAACAACTTAATGGTCTGCAAACAATACCGTATCGATATTGGCCAATGTAAAAAGAAACCGTTTTTTCCTCGATTGTAACGAATAGCCGATTATTTTAGATCGGGCCTACAACATATTTTATTTTCATTGCACGGATTTTCATAAACCCAATTATGTTCCGGGAGAATGATTGTCTGTTAAAATATTCCTCAATTTCCATCAATTATACCGAATATATATATGTATTTACTAATAAATATTACAGATGAGAAAGTTTGTACGTTTGCATGATTGTATTGATTGTTCCTCGATGTCTCTGGCAGGGCTAGCATTATTTATTTTTGTTATTCGGATTTAATAATAATATTCGGATTTATCAATAATTTAATGGTGTTCCGTCTTTATTTTCTATTCTTCTGTTGCGTAACTTACTAAGTGTGATGTTCATATTGTATTGGAAATGGGGCGTGTGGCACTGAAAGTGCCAAAGTCTCAAGTTTAAGCATTTGTTTTTCAAAGAAGTATTATAGGAGTAGAATTTTAGTGTTATTTTAGGTAAATTATAATTCTTTAGAGTCAACTAAATATTATGAATGGAATACAATTACTGCAAATCTAAATAGAATACGAATATCATCTTTATCGAATTGGCGCAACAATATCTAAGACAAATAAAATCATAAGCTACTTTGTCATAATAAGCTACTTTTGAGTTTGACGCTAAAATTTACGTCTTTTATCACATTCTATTCTTAGCTATTTTCTTAAATATGTATTTTCGCTTCAAATTAAACATCTGATTTTAAAACATCGAATGATTTTTAATACATACATTACATTCGAATTTTTGTAGTCTGTTTATTTTATCGAATGTTGTATTTATTTTACTTTAAGTAGGTACCTAACTATATGCCTGCAAACGTGGAGCAGCAAGTTATATGTAAATCAAAAAAGTTCAAGTACGATTTCTGTGGTATTTTATCATAAGTAGGTAACTATTTATGTAAGTCAGACTTTTCTTTTAAGTATATGCCTTTTTGCAATAAAACTAGAGCAGCGCTAGCGGCCATATCGACGTGCGGAAATGGGACGAGCGCGAGCGACGGAATCCGCAGCTCTCTAGCAGCTTTTAAGGAACCAGAACCACTCGACTTTTTTTAACGCTTAAAGGCAGAGCTGGTACCTATATATAATACGTAGCTAAATCCTCTGCCTGTTATTTCCATGCTCTGAAGACATGTCCAGAAATGTTACGTATTCTAGGTTCATGTAACAACATCAACAAACTAAGAGCCATGCTTAATAAACTAACAACAACGAAGCTTAAAAATGAACCCACGTGTATTGTACCGCGAGCGACACGACTGTACAGCATGCAGTTTGCCAGCGCCAAATGTTGTGATGCCGTGCAAGGGGTTTGTCATCTCAAGTCATTTGTAAATACAAAATGTAGTTTTCAAAAATCAGACCGGTTAAACGCTATAAAAACTTTATCACGGGTATTGCTAGTACCAAAGAGAAGTTGAAATAGAGGGGTATTGTCAAAGAAAACTTTGTAGCCACATAAATTTACTGCCATCTTTCGACACGTGATTAAAACTTTTAGAACGCCAGTTGACTTTGATCCTTATTCTTTTATTGATATGCGTTAAATTTGTTAAATATCAAAAAGTGGCGCCATACAAAGTTTTCTTTATATACCTCTATTTCAAATTCTCTTTGCTAGTACGGAAATGGCGGTCTATCTTTTTGTGAAGCCCGTTGAACGTAGCTAACGTTTTACTCAGTGATAAAAAATTATAATACCTACCAGATATATCAAAGCGGACAAGGTGCGCAAAATATCTGAACACGTACTCTAGCACATTGACAATAGAGAGGCGTTTTCAGATATTTGTAAGCGCCTCGGCAGCTCCGATATATATCTATCAGACATACCGGTGATCACACAGCCTCTATTATCAAGACGTTCAAGTCGTGTTCAGCTATTTTGAGCACCTTGGCCGCTCCGATAAATTTGACGGCGACTGTACATTAAAAATCTTTAACAACTTTGAAAGCTCATCACACCACAACAATTGCAGCTATGCGGCATGAAAAAAAAGAAAAATATAAATCTCTAGGCACGGAGACGTATAACTACGAAATTCCTCGTTTCGACGCTACAGGGTGAATTGAAGTAGGCGCTTAATTGGTTGCCTGCATCCCGGAGCCCCGTCTCGTCACCTCGCGGCCTGACTTCATTACACGCGAACCACTCAGCATTATCGACTTAGAGCGCGAGAAATATCTCTGACAAGTTATGTAGCTAAGTGATCTGTTCGTTTACCATAGTTATTATGGACAGTAGTAGGACCTTCCTATTCGGACAGGCAAAACACTGGTCGTTGTTATCATCTATATTTTTTATACTTCCTACCTATAAAAAGCACTTAGCGCATAAACTATGGAAAAAAAATAATTAGCAGTACAAAATCAGCTAAGTTTAGGTTTCTGAAGGCCTACCACGAACCACGTTCGACGTGTTGCCTCCCTGTCGTACTAGTAAATTCATCTGTAAGTGTGATAGGGAGGCAACACGTGGAACGTGGTTCGCGGTAAGCCCTCTGATTTACGTTTTTGCACTTCATTTCGAAGGCACTCTTAGTCGGGGAATAAATTTCAAAATTTGGTAACTATCAAAAAGGGAGTGCCGAGCGTCGAGACGATCACCGGATTAGAGAGTATTGAGGGTCCGGATTAGCGAGTCTACTGTGCTGGCAAAATTGTCACCTTCATATTTGAAAAGTTTCATGAAGTATAGGTAGTCGTATATATTTTAATTAGTGCACCTAATTCGTATAGATACCTACCTAAATTGGTGCAAAAGGTAATACAGTAGGATTAATAAAAAACCGGCTATTGTAATAAATTGCACTCGATTATTTTTATTATTTGAATATGCCTCATTGATATCGTTAACAACCATAGAGATATCTTAACAACAGTAGCTTAGAGTGCCTATTGTTATACTTTATATTGAACGGATTTCTTAGAAAAAGCCCCATCAAAGGCCTGATTATTCAATTTTGATCCCCTGTCAAAAGTTAACCAATATCTTATTTTACTAGTGGCTCTGTGATAACTTGATAAGCTTCATTAGCTTAAAGAAATATATTTAAAAAAATTAGGCACTTCGTTGAGTCATTATCACAGCGATCTCACATTCTCACAATAGCCTTAAGTGCCTTAAACCTTACTAGTACTTACTTAGAAAAATGATATCTCACTTCCAAACCTGATCACAAAATTTCACGAGAATCGGTTGAGAAATGCGGCCTGAAGAGACATCCGGACATAAAAACGCATTTTTGCGCAAGCTGAAATGGAAACCTTCGCTAACGCTCATTCAATTAAACGATATATCTGACTTATTTAGATAACGCAAAACATCATTTAAGGTGGAATTCACTCGCCGAAAAAAAAATACGGTTAAATAATATTTAACTTCTATAAAGCCGATATTTTTTGTCATAAAAATGTTATTTGAATATCAAAATAAAAGATGAGTACCTAATATTAAATTGTCGTCAAATTTTTTATGTATTTTTTTTGTCACGCGACCTTTTTGTTTACTCTGGTTAATATATAATTTACAATATTTTTTTAACGTTTTTGTTAATAAAAACATTACTTTGTTTTTTATCTGTCAATATATCGTCAAAAGAGACAAGCGTTAGTATTAATATCGCACACTTTTTTTTTATTCCAATGTTTTTACTTCGGAGCTTGTGAATACTTACAACACGAGTTGGAGGACGATGCAAAGGGCCAAAAAAAGTGAAGGCAAGGTGGAACTACTGATAGAAAACAGCGAGAAGTTCAGCCTTCAAGAAAACGGAACAGAAAATTAGAATCCAAAGTGTGTATGCTGTTTAATAATAATCCGTCGATCTCTTCTCCAGATGTATTCAAAAATATTGCGAAGCCAATCTATAGTGGAAAAAACTAAAAAAAGGTGAGGCATAACTACTAACAAAAAGCAAAAAGACCCAAAGAAAACAATAGAACAGTACAATCGAGCAGTAAGGAGCTTTATGGATCATTGGACACCTATGTAGTTGGTTCAATACGGCTGCTTAATTATTGATGACGAAACGTATGGGAAGGCTGATTTTAAATCAATACCAGGAAACCAATATGTTTTTTCTTGAAACATTGCGAGTCTTAATGAATCAGATAAAGTCATGTCAGTGGAGAAATTCGCCAAAAAGTTCCTTTAGTGACAAGGTATATGCCAGTGTAAAAAAGTTCACCTTTTGTAACCGTTTTCGTGTTATGTCCGAGAATTATCTCGTCGTGCTATAGAAAAACAATTCTTTATTTCTAGGTGATCTATTTTATCATAAACTTTCTTGTAATAAAGTATTAGGAGTTATCAATAACTTAGTTTCGGTTCGTAAGGTTTAATGGATATGGCGACAATTTAATAGTACTCACTCTTTAAAGTTTTAAACCGCACATGGTACATTGAGCCTGTTTTGAAATTGCTTTGTAATGTATTCTACCAAAAGGTTATTTTTTTCCCGCTTAACGTCATTACTAACACTGGCATTTTACAAAACTTTTCATAACATATATCAAAGGTTATCAAGTATATAGGTACGTACATCTTTTATATATCGGGGAGTTTTAAATCAAAGAGTAATCTTAACTTAGATACGTGTATTTAAAGCCATCGTCTTCACCCGGCCCAGGAAATTGAGTTTCTTTATAAATCTGAACTTATAAAAGACTTGCTGTATTTCTCGTGCTCAAGTCTTATAGGTACCAGTATTTATTGAAGGTCTGACCGGGTTAAACATACTTCAGAAAAGGTCACTTAAGCGGACAAAAGATCAAAAGTAAAGACGAAATTGGACGAAGTCACGTGACCGCGTTTTCCATACAAACGTAGTCCCCATTTTCCTCTCTGGATATTAGCATTAAAGGAAATATTTTGACGCAATTTGATGTATTCACAATAGCTATGCCCCATCGTTTGATTTTTCTCGATTTTTATCATTATTACAGGGTGGCCAAATAAGAAGTATACATTTTGTTTTTAAATTTTAACTGTATTAAGTTCAAAAATTATTAAGTATTGTTTTAAAAATATATTCTCCAGGGTTGGCAAATTCATGCGAAACATAATGTCTGACATATGTCCACCTCTAACAGCAGGCAAATGTAAGCCCTTATCATCCCAATTTTCAGCATCTATTCGCACATTTTTGGCATTATCTTAGTACATTTATGTCGAATAGTCGGTTTTAACTGTTTAAATTTCATCAGCTCGTTAGCATAGACACGTAATTTTAAATAGCCCCACAGAAATAAGTCAAGAGCTGCAAAATTTGGGGAATTTGGTTGCCAATCACTGTCACTTTTTTCAAAATTAATCGAACAAACAACGTGTTTTAAACAACAGAAACATTTGAGATAAAATTGCTTGCTGCTAGTGGTAGACATTTGGCAGAAATTATCTTCCGTATACAATTGCCAACCCTGAATAATATAGGTATGAAAAAATATTTTATAAAATTTCCGCTTAATGTAATTAAAATTTAAAAACAAAGTGTATCATTCTTATTTGTCCACCCTGTATAAGAGTTTAGATTTTTTATGAGTCAGGTTTTTTAACATTGTAAGTATGGAATTTGTTTTTCGCTCCTAAATCATATTTAATACTCGAAAAATCTAAAAAAATATATAACCAAGGCATGGCTATGGTTAAAAAAAAAAAAAACAAAAAAAGGTGTAAAATAATTTTTCATTATGTATCCAGGGAGGAAAATCGGGACTACGTTTGTTTGGAGAAGCGGTCATAAAGTCGAGTTCATAAATATACATAAGTATACATTTAATTTTGTTCACCTTATTGCGATGGATTAAGTACTTATATTTATGAACTCGACTGTATATATGTATCACGTGTTTCTTATTTGAGTCTCAAGTACTGAAAAAATGTAGTTAAATTTTTTTTTTCTTTTAACTTAATGGTTTCTACAGGAATGAGGCGAACGAGTTAAGCTTGGAATAAAATGGCGCGAGCATACTGTGTAAGCTTTTAAGTGCGCGATAAAGATAAAACCACATCGTATCTTACCAATAAGTTTATGGCAAAGATTTCAGTTTTGGTACAAGCTTTTATTGTTGACTGTAATATTCTTTCCACATACTAACACCCGTTGAGACAACTCTAAAAACCCCAGACACAATTAGCTTGCGTTGTTTTATCACACAGTTCATATGGCTACCTCCTGTCTCCATCATCAGATCAGCTCGAAGTACCATAATATTGCTGTCACCCGACTCCGACTTAAATATGTATGCAAATTTTCAGTTGTAGCGGAAACGGGGAATTGGGTCAAATTTATCTTGCAAGATTTGACCCGTACAAACATACATAGAACTTTACATTACAAGTTAAATGAAAGCTTGTAAAGATCTCAATCAAAATGTGACACTATTTTTACGTCATTATTCAAATCTAGAAAAACGAAGGAATTAAAGATGTTTTAATATCGAACACAGAGAAGGCTCAAAGTCTATATTTTAGGGAAAAAATGGCTGTATGAATATAATAAGTAACCTAGTCTATCAGTAATTAATTATTAATCAAATATATCTTTAAACAGTAGGTAAGTACTCTTGTGTATCTTATATAAATTACCGTAAAATGTGCCTAATTTGCTCCATAATTCGAAATTTTATTGAATTTTAAAAATTATTATATTATGATATGTTGGTATTCAGGGCGAAAAATAATAATGGGCCCTGGAGGGAAAGTGCCATAAAACCTTAAGGGTGAAAAAAAATGCGTTTTTATTCTTATAAATAAACAAAACTGCAACCAAAGATTTTTTTTAACTCGCTTGTCTCACCCGAGAATTGAACCGCCTAAAAATTAAAAAACAAAACTCGCTATTTAATTCCACTAGTCGATACAGTTCATGTTAGTATTAAAATTTCTTCAAGAAACATTAGGTCTTACACTCGTCTGTCGTAAAAAATATCCAACAATAGAATATTTAATATGTAACTAACTGTTCAATAGCGAGAGAGTGGACTGTAATTCGAAAAAGGGGGGCGATAGGGAATGAAATTTAGGGGCCGGTTGAGCAAGAAAGTTGTGACATATTAAAATTAGAATATTAAATTAAAACTAAAATGTGAAATAGTGTAGGGCGAAGTTACCTTTCAGTCCGGGAGTTGTGGGGCTGAATCGTTGGTCGCCGTTGAAGACCGCTGGTGGTGATTCTGGCTGTCCTTGTCGCCAGCTAGAAGTAAGCTCAGAACCGTTACCTTGAGTCGTCCAACTTAGACCTCGGATTTTCCACTTCGCGGATGTGCCTGGTGTCCTTCGTCCACACAACACTGAGTCTAAATGCTAGAGACGTGATTGGCAGTAGTGCTTTCAATAAGTTGCGAAAATTAGCGAGAACGACGAAATACGATGTTAACTAGTGGTAGGTTGATGACACACTTGACGTGTCTATGACAGAGCAATATTCAAATTCCAACTGTGAGCTGATGTTGCCACAGTAAATACGAGAAAATCTTATAGAATACAAGGCCAAAGCTGGACATTCCGCCCACCAAAATGCATTTGTATTTTGACTAAGCGAAAAGAACAGTAAAAGTGAAACAAGTGCGATAATATTAAAGCTAAACGAAGAAGGGACGACACAAATGTAGTGCATTAAAGCGACTACGCAGGTAGTGGACACAGCTTGACCACAGGCCGTTTGTACAACCCTGTGGCAGTGCGCACAGTAACCACACGACAGATCCCGTCAGATCCGGGGTGTGTGTCGATAATGCGACCCAGGGGCCACTTCATTGGGCTCGTCTGCTCGTTTACAACGAGCACAAGTGTGCCAACTTGGACGTTAGGGTGTCTGTCGTGCCACTTCATCCGCTGCTGGAGAGTATGCATATACTCCTTCGACCATTTGTTCCAGAAGTCCTGGTGCATCTTCTGAAGCAACTTCCAGCGTTGGAGAGGGCTAACCCGAACGTCTGAGAAGTCTTCCTCAGGTACGACCGATAGGGGTTCCGTGGTGAGGAAATGACCCGGTGTCAAGGCCGACAGGTCGTTGGGGTCGGTGCTGAGAGGAGTTAGTGGCCTTGAGTTGAGTAAAGCCTCGACTTGGGCCAAGATCGTCGAGAACTCCTCGTATGTCAACCTTTGGTTCCCGACGACACGCGACAAGTGTGTTTTAACGGCCTTAATTCCAGCTTCAGCGAGTCCTGAAAAGTGTGGGCTACCCGGCGGGTTGAACTCGAAGTTGATTGTATGGTGTGCGGCAGCATCCTTCACTAAGCGTTGCAGGATGTTGTTCGCACCGACAAAATTTTTACCTTGGTCAGACACTAACCGGCTGCACCGACCACGACGAGCGACGAAACGCCGAAGTGCGGCGAGAAAAGCATCCGAGGACAACTCGGTGACGAGCTCGGTATGAATGGCCTTTGTTGCGGTACAGACAAAGACGCAAATATAACCTTTGTACGTCTTGTTACCACGTCCGCGACCGAGAGCGATGTCGAAAGGCCCACCAAAGTCAACCGCTGCGCTCGAGAAAGCCTTCAGCTGGGATATTCGATACGATGGTAAGTCGCCCATGAATGGCGCAGGAGCACCCGGTGGCCGAACCCGAAAGCACTTCATGCACTTCGATACGACTGCATAAATAGCCCGTTTCGGACACATAACCCAGAAATGTTGCGCTAGCAAGTTATGAAGTGTTTGGATGCCTGGATGCATGAACCGCTTATGATAATCATCAATAAGAAGGAAGGTCAGCCGATTGTCGCGAGGTAGAAGCAAAGGATGCTTCACGTCGAAGTCGAGAGAAGCTCGCGACAGGCGACCGCCCACCCTCAAGAGACCCGCGTCATCCACGAATGGGGACAGTTTTCTGAACGCTTTTGGGAGAGAGTTCGAATGATTTTTCAAAATGATTTCGATTTCCTGAGCGAAGCTGCGCTGCTGCACGAAACGTACAAGAACCATGAGTGCCTGCTTTATTTCGAAAGATGTTAAAGGACCGTGTAACAACTTCCCGGACGTTTTTCGGTTCTTCGTGTTGTTCGCGAAGCGGCAACAATACGCTAAAACACGTTGAAGTGTTCTTAACGACGAAAACTTCTCCAGTAGGTTGTCGATTAATGCATTGTCATTGGACACTACGAGGACTGTAATCTTTTGCTCATCATGGAGAACGTCCCTATCTGGCATCAGCACTGACTTAGGCCAGCTCTCAGTGGGGTGCCTGAGCCAATCAGGCCCGTTCCACCAGCAAGTTTGGTTGACTAAATCTTGGGGAAGCAAACCACGCGATCCGCAGTCGGCTGGATTGTCAGTGGTTCTGACATGATGCCAAGAATCGGGAGGAATAACGTCTTGGATATGACTCACACGGTTGGCCACGAACGTTTTCCACCTGGACGGACACGACTTAATCCAGGTCAACGTCACACTTGAGTCCGACCATGCAAAGATTCTGTCTACCGAGTGGAAAGGCTTCAAAGCCTCCACGACTGAAGCCATCAAGTCAGACAGCAGAACCGCTGCGAGCAATTCGAGACGCGGCACTGACAATTTACGTAATGGCGCGACCTTGGACTTAGCACACACGAGCTGTACGTCGACGTCACCCTCCTCAGTTACTGTACGGCAGTAGATTACGGCACAGAAGCCACGTTCTGACGCGTCACAAAATCCGTGGAGATGTAGCACGTCGAATTTCCCGACTAAACGGCGTGGCACAGCTACAGCACTCAGCGACGAGAGTTGAGTTTTGAATTCCTGCCATTCCAGCCTGATGCTTTCCGGGACATCTCCATCCCAGGAAACGCCCGAAACCCAAAGCAATTGCATCAGATACTTGGCGAGAAATGTTACAGGCGAGAGGAAACCTAATGGATCGAAGATTCTAGCTATCTCCGACAGAATGGTGCGCTTGGTGCACCGACCGTTAGGAGCAGCGGCGACACGAAACCGGAAAGAATCTGATTGAGGTTGCCATAGCAAGCCCAATATCTTTAGAGAAATATCAGTCATTTCTTCGAAATGTTTAAAGTCTTCCGAGTACAGATCAGAAGACGGAAGACTCTCCAAGAACTCACTACTATTGGAGGTCCACTTCCTGAGGTGGAAACCCCCCGACGACAATATTTTTGTAAGGTCCGCCTGAAGCGAACGCGCCTGCTCGACAGAATCCGCTCCGGTGACGACGTCGTCGACGTAGATGTCACGAGCGAGAACAGTTGAACCACTTGGGTATGCGGCTGCAGAATCACTGGCAAGTTGAGCCATTGTACGAAGAGCTTGGAATGGCGCAGCAGAAACCCCGTAGGTTACCGTTTTAAGACGGTAGTCGCGCACAGGACCGACAGCAGAAGGGCGCCACAAAATGCGCTGAAATTCAGCGTCTTCATCAGAGACCAGGATCTGCCTGTACATCTGTTTCACGTCACCTGTGAAGACGACGGCATGCCAGCGAAAACGTGTGAGCAGATCGAAGATGTTGGTCTGAAGCTTGGGCCCAGCGAGAAGAGTAGCGTTCAAAGACACCTCGTTGGCGTCCTTAGCGCTTGCGTCGAAAACCACGCGAAGAGGAGTGGTGACGGAATCGCGCAGAATTCCATGGTGAGGTATGTAATAGAAGTGGCCTTCACTTGTGGAAGGAGGTTCCACTTCTTCCAAGTGACCACGAGCCTCATAGTCATCCATAAATTCCACATACGCCCTTTTGAACTCGGGGTTGGAGTTCAACTTGCGTTCCAACGACGTGAACCGCTTGAGAGCAATTTCACGCGAATTGAGGAAGGTAGGTTTGTTCGCGGGATCGACAAATGGTAGTGGAACTACGAACCTGCCTTCTTCATTGCGATAGTATTTTTCAAGAAAATAGTCCTCGCAGCGTTGGTCCTCCTCAGATACGAAAGGTTTAGTCGGAGAACTAACGTTTTCTAATTCCCAAAATTTTTTTATAGAATCATCAAGCGACAAAATCTGCGAAGGACTCGACACGAAAAAACAATGATTTTTATTGTTACGATACGATACGAGAGCGCTTGTTGTGAGCTGACTCCCGTCACACTCACCCATAACGACCCATCCATAGATGGTTTTCAACAGAGTAGGCTGCCCAGGCTCCCCGCGCCGTATACCGGGCAACAACGACGAAACGAAGACCTGTGCGTTAAGTAACAGGTCCACCGGCGCCGGACGGGCGAAACCAGGATCAGCCAGCGATAAATTCCTGATGTGCGACCACCCCGACGAATCGACAGGTTGAGGAGGTTGGTCGGCACATACCGGCGACAAAACGAAAGCTTCGAGTTTAGTACTCAGTGAAGAGGGTTCATTTCCCATTGGCTTGACCTCACATGATAGTGCGCCAAATGTTTGATATGGCGAATTGCCAATGCCAAACACGGTGTGTTGGCCAGAAGTTTCAAACCCTAGCATTTCTGCACAGGATTTCGACATGAAATTGCATGCACTAGCACCATCCAAGAGCGCCCGCACTGGGCGGAAGACACCAGAACTGTCCCGAATTAACACCTGGGCAGTAGCGAAGAAGATTGTATTATCTCCCGCCATAGCAGCTAAAACCGTGTTATTACTACTACTACTCATGCCATTGCTAGACGGTGCAGTGGCAATCTCTGTGCCCGTGGGTGCTTCCATACTCTTTGTGAAATGCAATAAGTTGTGGTGCGAGCGATTACACACACTACAGCGAGAAGCTCGACAAGTTTTCACCCTATGTGCATTTGAGAAACATAAAATACACAAACCCTTCTCCTTAACAAAATTAAACCGGCCATCATTATTGAGATTTATAAACTTGTTACATTTATCGAGACTATGTTGACCCGAACAAAAAACACAACTCTGTGTTGATGTAGTCGAAACGACAAGGGCCGTTTTGTTTTTGGTTAACGGTTTAACATTCTGAACTTGAGGCCTAACACTAACACTGGAGTTTTCCAAAGCCCTGCTCCGCTTTTCAATAAAGTTTTTTAATTCCTCAAACTTTGGAACTTCAGTATTGGAAGCGAGTTGTAACTCAAATGCTTCTCGGGTAGCGACCTCTAACTTTGCCCAAAGCAAATAATATAACATAAAATTCTTGTCGGGGAGGTTAAATTTTGACAAAATAGTTAAATTCTCATTAAAAGTTCTAAAAACCCTTTCCAAATCTATTTTGGTTTTGACTGGCTCACAATTCAGCAGTTTTTCATAGTACATGACAGCAATTTGCCTCTTCCTATCATAATAGTTGGACAGTGTTTCATATGCACTGCTGTAATTGTCACCTGACAAAGGAAAACTTTTTATTAAATCATGTGCGGAACCCTGAACGCTTGATAGAAGGTAGTGCAATTTCTCCACATTACTAATATTGCTCCGACTATGTATAAGGGAATCAAAAAGCTCCTTAAAAGACACCCAACTTTCCAGTTTCCCATCAAAAGGCGTAATCGATATTTTTGGAAGCTTAGCTAAATTATTCTCAAGCGTTAAAGATTTCACTTCAGGCTTATCACTTATTTCACTTCTAGCCATTTGTCTCAACCTACATTTTACGGATTTTAGCTTACTTTCAAATTCCTTGGTGACTTCATACTCCTCCACACGTTTTTCAGGTTTCAGTGGACGTAAAATCCGTAGTTGTGCTTTGTGAAAGTCCTTTTCTATATCCTTAATGTCTGATTCATCATACCCTTTCAAGTCGGAACCCTCAATATTTTCCAACCGAAAAATGGCGTAACCTCGCGCGACATGGAACATGTCTACTGTCGCGGGATCCGTGTCACTATCACCATGTACACTCATATTGTTTTAAGTGCAATTAAAAACACTAAAACGGCGAAAAACTCAAACTTAATTGCAAAATTAATTCAATAACAACGAAGTACTACTGACTGACACTAGTGACATTGACAGTTGACGTTAACCCTTGACAACTATGAGAATGTTGCCAGCAATATTAACCACGACTGAACGAATGATTTACTAAAAGCACTACTACACGGCCACCAACTTTCTTGCTTACCCTCGACTTTTTTATAAGTGTACCCTAAATTTTGAATTAAACAAATGATATGACCAAACAAATTTGAATAAGCAACAAACAACGAGAAACGAAAAACCAAAGGTCACTTTTCAAATTATGCGGATCGAAGGCCAAAATGTTCAATAGCGAGAGAGTGGACTGTAATTCGAAAAAGGGGGGCGATAGGGAATGAAATTTAGGGGCCGGTTGAGCAAGAAAGTTGTGACATATTAAAATTAGAATATTAAATTAAAACTAAAATGTGAAATAGTGTAGGGCGAAGTTACCTTTCAGTCCGGGAGTTGTGGGGCTGAATCGTTGGTCGCCGTTGAAGACCGCTGGTGGTGATTCTGGCTGTCCTTGTCGCCAGCTAGAAGTAAGCTCAGAACCGTTACCTTGAGTCGTCCAACTTAGACCTCGGATTTTCCACTTCGCGGATGTGCCTGGTGTCCTTCGTCCACACAACACTGAGTCTAAATGCTAGAGACGTGATTGGCAGTAGTGCTTTCAATAAGTTGCGAAAATTAGCGAGAACGACGAAATACGATGTTAACTAGTGGTAGGTTGATGACACACTTGACGTGTCTATGACAGAGCAATATTCAAATTCCAACTGTGAGCTGATGTTGCCACAGTAAATACGAGAAAATCTTATAGAATACAAGGCCAAAGCTGGACATTCCGCCCACCAAAATGCATTTGTATTTTGACTAAGCGAAAAGAACAGTAAAAGTGAAACAAGTGCGATAATATTAAAGCTAAACGAAGAAGGGACGACACAAATGTAGTGCATTAAAGCGACTACGCAGGTAGTGGACACAGCTTGACCACAGGCCGTTTGTACAACCCTGTGGCAGTGCGCACAGTAACCACACGACAGATCCCGTCAGATCCGGGGTGTGTGTCGATAATGCGACCCAGGGGCCACTTCATTGGGCTCGTCTGCTCGTTTACAACGAGCACAAGTGTGCCAACTTGGACGTTAGGGTGTCTGTCGTGCCACTTCATCCGCTGCTGGAGAGTATGCATATACTCCTTCGACCATTTGTTCCAGAAGTCCTGGTGCATCTTCTGAAGCAACTTCCAGCGTTGGAGAGGGCTAACCCGAACGTCTGAGAAGTCTTCCTCAGGTACGACCGATAGGGGTTCCGTGGTGAGGAAATGACCCGGTGTCAAGGCCGACAGGTCGTTGGGGTCGGTGCTGAGAGGAGTTAGTGGCCTTGAGTTGAGTAAAGCCTCGACTTGGGCCAAGATCGTCGAGAACTCCTCGTATGTCAACCTTTGGTTCCCGACGACACGCGACAAGTGTGTTTTAACGGCCTTAATTCCAGCTTCAGCGAGTCCTGAAAAGTGTGGGCTACCCGGCGGGTTGAACTCGAAGTTGATTGTATGGTGTGCGGCAGCATCCTTCACTAAGCGTTGCAGGATGTTGTTCGCACCGACAAAATTTTTACCTTGGTCAGACACTAACCGGCTGCACCGACCACGACGAGCGACGAAACGCCGAAGTGCGGCGAGAAAAGCATCCGAGGACAACTCGGTGACGAGCTCGGTATGAATGGCCTTTGTTGCGGTACAGACAAAGACGCAAATATAACCTTTGTACGTCTTGTTACCACGTCCGCGACCGAGAGCGATGTCGAAAGGCCCACCAAAGTCAACCGCTGCGCTCGAGAAAGCCTTCAGCTGGGATATTCGATACGATGGTAAGTCGCCCATGAATGGCGCAGGAGCACCCGGTGGCCGAACCCGAAAGCACTTCATGCACTTCGATACGACTGCATAAATAGCCCGTTTCGGACACATAACCCAGAAATGTTGCGCTAGCAAGTTATGAAGTGTTTGGATGCCTGGATGCATGAACCGCTTATGATAATCATCAATAAGAAGGAAGGTCAGCCGATTGTCGCGAGGTAGAAGCAAAGGATGCTTCACGTCGAAGTCGAGAGAAGCTCGCGACAGGCGACCGCCCACCCTCAAGAGACCCGCGTCATCCACGAATGGGGACAGTTTTCTGAACGCTTTTGGGAGAGAGTTCGAATGATTTTTCAAAATGATTTCGATTTCCTGAGCGAAGCTGCGCTGCTGCACGAAACGTACAAGAACCATGAGTGCCTGCTTTATTTCGAAAGATGTTAAAGGACCGTGTAACAACTTCCCGGACGTTTTTCGGTTCTTCGTGTTGTTCGCGAAGCGGCAACAATACGCTAAAACACGTTGAAGTGTTCTTAACGACGAAAACTTCTCCAGTAGGTTGTCGATTAATGCATTGTCATTGGACACTACGAGGACTGTAATCTTTTGCTCATCATGGAGAACGTCCCTATCTGGCATCAGCACTGACTTAGGCCAGCTCTCAGTGGGGTGCCTGAGCCAATCAGGCCCGTTCCACCAGCAAGTTTGGTTGACTAAATCTTGGGGAAGCAAACCACGCGATCCGCAGTCGGCTGGATTGTCAGTGGTTCTGACATGATGCCAAGAATCGGGAGGAATAACGTCTTGGATATGACTCACACGGTTGGCCACGAACGTTTTCCACCTGGACGGACACGACTTAATCCAGGTCAACGTCACACTTGAGTCCGACCATGCAAAGATTCTGTCTACCGAGTGGAAAGGCTTCAAAGCCTCCACGACTGAAGCCATCAAGTCAGACAGCAGAACCGCTGCGAGCAATTCGAGACGCGGCACTGACAATTTACGTAATGGCGCGACCTTGGACTTAGCACACACGAGCTGTACGTCGACGTCACCCTCCTCAGTTACTGTACGGCAGTAGATTACGGCACAGAAGCCACGTTCTGACGCGTCACAAAATCCGTGGAGATGTAGCACGTCGAATTTCCCGACTAAACGGCGTGGCACAGCTACAGCACTCAGCGACGAGAGTTGAGTTTTGAATTCCTGCCATTCCAGCCTGATGCTTTCCGGGACATCTCCATCCCAGGAAACGCCCGAAACCCAAAGCAATTGCATCAGATACTTGGCGAGAAATGTTACAGGCGAGAGGAAACCTAATGGATCGAAGATTCTAGCTATCTCCGACAGAATGGTGCGCTTGGTGCACCGACCGTTAGGAGCAGCGGCGACACGAAACCGGAAAGAATCTGATTGAGGTTGCCATAGCAAGCCCAATATCTTTAGAGAAATATCAGTCATTTCTTCGAAATGTTTAAAGTCTTCCGAGTACAGATCAGAAGACGGAAGACTCTCCAAGAACTCACTACTATTGGAGGTCCACTTCCTGAGGTGGAAACCCCCCGACGACAATATTTTCGTAAGGTCCGCCTGAAGCGAACGCGCCTGCTCGACAGAATCCGCTCCGGTGACGACGTCGTCGACGTAGATGTCACGAGCGAGAACAGTTGAACCACTTGGGTATGCGGCTGCAGAATCACTGGCAAGTTGAGCCATTGTACGAAGAGCTTGGAATGGCGCAGCAGAAACCCCGTAGGTTACCGTTTTAAGACGGTAGTCGCGCACAGGACCGACAGCAGAAGGGCGCCACAAAATGCGCTGAAATTCAGCGTCTTCATCAGAGACCAGGATCTGCCTGTACATCTGTTTCACGTCACCTGTGAAGACGACGGCATGCCAGCGAAAACGTGTGAGCAGATCGAAGATGTTGGTCTGAAGCTTGGGCCCAGCGAGAAGAGTAGCGTTCAAAGACACCTCGTTGGCGTCCTTAGCGCTTGCGTCGAAAACCACGCGAAGAGGAGTGGTGACGGAATCGCGCAGAATTCCATGGTGAGGTATGTAATAGAAGTGGCCTTCACTTGTGGAAGGAGGTTCCACTTCTTCCAAGTGACCACGAGCCTCATAGTCATCCATAAATTCCACATACGCCCTTTTGAACTCGGGGTTGGAGTTCAACTTGCGTTCCAACGACGTGAACCGCTTGAGAGCAATTTCACGCGAATTGAGGAAGGTAGGTTTGTTCGCGGGATCGACAAATGGTAGTGGAACTACGAACCTGCCTTCTTCATTGCGATAGTATTTTTCAAGAAAATAGTCCTCGCAGCGTTGGTCCTCCTCAGATACGAAAGGTTTAGTCGGAGAACTAACGTTTTCTAATTCCCAAAATTTTTTTATAGAATCATCAAGCGACAAAATCTGCGAAGGACTCGACACGAAAAAACAATGATTTTTATTGTTACGATACGATACGAGAGCGCTTGTTGTGAGCTGACTCCCGTCACACTCACCCATAACGACCCATCCATAGATGGTTTTCAACAGAGTAGGCTGCCCAGGCTCCCCGCGCCGTATACCGGGCAACAACGACGAAACGAAGACCTGTGCGTTAAGTAACAGGTCCACCGGCGCCGGACGGGCGAAACCAGGATCAGCCAGCGATAAATTCCTGATGTGCGACCACCCCGACGAATCGACAGGTTGAGGAGGTTGGTCGGCACATACCGGCGACAAAACGAAAGCTTCGAGTTTAGTACTCAGTGAAGAGGGTTCATTTCCCATTGGCTTGACCTCACATGATAGTGCGCCAAATGTTTGATATGGCGAATTGCCAATGCCAAACACGGTGTGTTGGCCAGAAGTTTCAAACCCTAGCATTTCTGCACAGGATTTCGACATGAAATTGCATGCACTAGCACCATCCAAGAGCGCCCGCACTGGGCGGAAGACACCAGAACTGTCCCGAATTAACACCTGGGCAGTAGCGAAGAAGATTGTATTATCTCCCGCCATAGCAGCTAAAACCGTGTTATTACTACTACTACTCATGCCATTGCTAGACGGTGCAGTGGCAATCTCTGTGCCCGTGGGTGCTTCCATACTCTTTGTGAAATGCAATAAGTTGTGGTGCGAGCGATTACACACACTACAGCGAGAAGCTCGACAAGTTTTCACCCTATGTGCATTTGAGAAACATAAAATACACAAACCCTTCTCCTTAACAAAATTAAACCGGCCATCATTATTGAGATTTATAAACTTGTTACATTTATCGAGACTATGTTGACCCGAACAAAAAACACAACTCTGTGTTGATGTAGTCGAAACGACAAGGGCCGTTTTGTTTTTGGTTAACGGTTTAACATTCTGAACTTGAGGCCTAACACTAACACTGGAGTTTTCCAAAGCCCTGCTCCGCTTTTCAATAAAGTTTTTTAATTCCTCAAACTTTGGAACTTCAGTATTGGAAGCGAGTTGTAACTCAAATGCTTCTCGGGTAGCGACATCTAACTTTGCCCAAAGCAAATAATATAACATAAAATTCTTGTCGGGGAGGTTAAATTTTGACAAAATAGTTAAATTCTCATTAAAAGTTCTAAAAACCCTTTCCAAATCTATTTTGGTTTTGACTGGCTCACAATTTAGCAGTTTTTCATAGTACATGACAGCAATTTGCCTCTTCCTATCATAATAGTTGGACAGTGTTTCATATGCACTGCTGTAATTGTCACCTGACAAAGGAAAACTTTTTATTAAATCATGTGCGGAACCCTGAACGCTTGATAGAAGGTAGTGCAATTTCTCCACATTACTAATATTGCTCCGACTATGTATAAGGGAATCAAAAAGCTCCTTAAAAGACACCCAACTTTCCAGTTTCCCATCAAAAGGCGTAATCGATATTTTTGGAAGCTTAGCTAAATTATTCTCAAGCGTTAAAGATTTCACTTCAGGCTTATCACTTATTTCACTTCTAGCCATTTGTCTCAACCTACATTTTACGGATTTTAGCTTACTTTCAAATTCCTTGGTGACTTCATACTCCTCCACACGTTTTTCAGGTTTCAGTGGACGTAAAATCCGTAGTTGTGCTTTGTGAAAGTCCTTTTCTATATCCTTAATGTCTGATTCATCATACCCTTTCAAGTCGGAACCCTCAATATTTTCCAACCGAAAAATGGCGTAACCTCGCGCGACATGGAACATGTCTACTGTCGCGGGATCCGTGTCACTATCACCATGTACACTCATATTGTTTTAAGTGCAATTAAAAACACTAAAACGGCGAAAAACTCAAACTTAATTGCAAAATTAATTCAATAACAACGAAGTACTACTGACTGACACTAGTGACATTGACAGTTGACGTTAACCCTTGACAACTATGAGAATGTTGCCAGCAATATTAACCACGACTGAACGAATGATTTACTAAAAGCACTACTACACGGCCACCAACTTTCTTGCTTACCCTCGACTTTTTTATAAGTGTACCCTAAATTTTGAATTAAACAAATGATATGACCAAACAAATTTGAATAAGCAACAAACAACGAGAAACGAAAAACCAAAGGTCACTTTTCAAATTATGCGGATCGAAGGCCAAAATGTTCAATAGCGAGAGAGTGGACTGTAATTCGAAAAAGGGGGGCGATAGGGAATGAAATTTAGGGGCCGGTTGAGCAAGAAAGTTGTGACATATTAAAATTAGAATATTAAATTAAAACTAAAATGTGAAATAGTGTAGGGCGAAGTTACCTTTCAGTCCGGGAGTTGTGGGGCTGAATCGTTGGTCGCCGTTGAAGACCGCTGGTGGTGATTCTGGCTGTCCTTGTCGCCAGCTAGAAGTAAGCTCAGAACCGTTACCTTGAGTCGTCCAACTTAGACCTCGGATTTTCCACTTCGCGGATGTGCCTGGTGTCCTTCGTCCACACAACACTGAGTCTAAATGCTAGAGACGTGATTGGCAGTAGTGCTTTCAATAAGTTGCGAAAATTAGCGAGAACGACGAAATACGATGTTAACTAGTGGTAGGTTGATGACACACTTGACGTGTCTATGACAGAGCAATATTCAAATTCCAACTGTGAGCTGATGTTGCCACAGTAAATACGAGAAAATCTTATAGAATACAAGGCCAAAGCTGGACACTAACATTACAAGCTAAATAAAAGATTGTAATTTTAAGATCAAAACTGAAAACGTAATTGTCTGAATCCTAAATGACACCAAAGCAATTATTGTGACACTTGTCTGACAAAATTAATGGTGTAATTTCTGCTGTGATCCCCGCCTTATTGGCAATTTCCGTGTTCCCCTTATGTTGGTGACAAGTTTAACTCCATCATTTCCATTTGAAAAAATATCGATTTAAAATAAAACTTAGGTATTTAAGCGTTTTTCTTTAAAGTAGCGGTATTTTAACAATTTGATACATTACTTACTTTAAGGTAAAATCAGTTAGCAAAAACTATACACTTTGTTTATTTTGTGAACTACAGATTGAATAAATAATTTAAACATTAAAGTAACTTAATTCTTTATGCGTGGTGTAGCTACCGATATCAATAAATGCGCAACTTAGACTATAACTAAATCCGTTTCGCCGTGAGCTACATTGCTAAGGTAAGTACGTGCTCTCGCAATTGAAACAGACAAGAAAAATAGTATTTTCATAAAATATTCTTTTTACTCGTCAACTGAATGACTGAATTAAGATTTCGTATACCAAACTATAATTGCGTACTTTTCATGTTTAGTCTCCCACTCAACTATAAGATTCCTTGCGATATGCTGTAGTCGACTATAAAAAAATACGAATCACGTGCCGCCGCGCTCCCATTGAAAATACTAAACGAGCGCGGGACGCGGGGTCGAATTTGTGCTTGGAAACTTGGGAAAATCCTTTTCCATATAATTGATCAAAGTGACCAAAATATGCCTAACTATTAAATGCCTTAAGATGCCTTGAGAAATAATTATATTGAAACAATAATATTTCATCAACATGTTTATAATTTACACTTACTATTTACCTAAAATTATCTCAACATAAATAAATACAAACGTAAAGACATCTAAATTTAAATATGCCTAAATACCTACTACCTACTTTCACTATAACTTCATTCGATTGGGCTTTAGTTTTAGTTTTATTATTAATATGAAATTTCCAAAGATCTTTAAGTTGTGCTGTCATTGTACAAGGAGAATGATTGGCTGAAGTTTTTCATCTTCACAAGATGTGGGCGCCGCCGTTGGCCCTACCAGGCTCCTCCACCGCCATCCCTTCTGTGTGCCTGTGCCCGAACACACAAAAAAGCACGAACAGCAGTTGCATACAGTGGAAATGAAGATGCTGCGCTGGGCGGCGGAATACGCAATGAACACGTGAGAGGATCTTTCAGAGTGGCTCCTATTATTGACAAAGTAAAGGAAAGCAGGCTTAGATGGTACGGCCACATAATGAGACGAGATGATAGTTTCTCAGTTAAATCTGTCCTAAAAATCCCTGGGACGAGGAAGGCCTCCCGACACATGGTGGTCCAATATCAAGAGGGAGATGAAAACCCAGAACCTAACCCCTATGTCAACCCAGGATAGAGCGTCCTGGCGCCGCCGTACAAGAAGGCCCGACCCCAGATAAAACTGGGACTAAGGGAAGCAAGAAGAAGAGATGAAATTTCTAAAGATTTGCCACACCTATACGAATCATCTTATGCATAAAACATCAACCATCATGATACTACAAAAGCGATATTTTTTTATTCCTGACCTTAATATTTAACAACCGAATTAAATTTTAAACCCTTGTATATATTTACGCGCCATCTTTACTCAACCAAGTCTCATAAAAAAGAAGCATTGAATACTTCCAGAAAACATCAATCAAGTATAAAAATTGATCGTTTGAGTGAATTGATGGTTCCTTCCTTTCAGTGGGTAGATGAAAATTTAATTGGATATTACCAGCTACAAATTCAAGCATACGTAACCGACTCAGCTCTTCTTTATCCAATTTAAGTCTTAAGTTATGAATGTTACGGTTTAAACTCAAGTGTTTTGTCTCTGTGAGGTCAGATGGTTGGTTACGCTGCAGATTCCATGTGTATTATGTTAAAATGTGAAATTGATTAGTGTCTATTCCCGGCACATTCAATCTGTTGATATGCTAAAAATAGCAATTTATGAATTGGTTTATTAAAATGACAAAAAAAACATTATACAGTACCGTAAAATGTGCCTATTTATTTTGCTCCCCGTTGGGTATATACGGTGTGAAAAAATGAATGGGCCCAAGCGGGAAAGTACTTTAAAACCTTAAGTTAGCTCATTTTACTTAAACGTATTTAATTTTTGAAATGAAACAAAACTGCATTCATGTTTTTTTTTAATTAGCTTGTCTAGCCTGGGTATCAAACCGATTAAAAATCACACAAATATTCGATTTTTTGGATATTTCATATGACAGACGAGTGTAAGACCTGATGTTTCTTGAATAGATTTTAATGCTAATATGAACTGTATCGACAAGTGTTTTTTTTTTTATCGGTTCGTTTCTCGGGCAAGACTAGTGAATTAAAAAAAAAATGTTTTATTGCAGTTTTGTTTATTTACAAAAAAAATCAAAATCCGCATTATTTTTTTCCACCCTTAAGGTTTTATGGCACTTTCCCTCCAGGGCCCATTTTTTTCCATCCTGTATACCAACATACCTATCACAATATAATAATTTTAAAATTCATTTATATTTCGAATTACGGAGCACATTGGTACATTCTACGGTAACTTGCATACTAGTTGGTACTAGTGTAGTGTTATAATAAAAATATACACAAGACTACCTACTGTTTAAAGATATACTAGGTAACTTATTATGTTCTTACAGACATTTTCCCCTAAAATATGGACGTAGGTATTTGATTTTGAGCCTTCTCTGTGTCCCATAATAAAAACTTTAACCGCTTTAATTTATTCGTTTTATCCAGATTTGAATAATATGTGAAAATAGTTTTTCATTTTGAAAATATGATTTTAATTAAATAGACATATACATAATCCACTTTACTCTGTATGTCATTTATATTACAACTGAATTACATTTTACGGCCCTATCCTGACTCTCAAACGGCTGTGGTTAATGTCCATTAAGGATGCCGGTTCCTTGTACAATCGTTGACACAATTAATTGACATGTCGTAAAACTTATTGCAAGGAGTTAAAGCCTACCAATGTTCAGTAAGTGTGTCGCTGTTAACACAGCTTGGATAACAGAATTATTTAGACAATGGTTCGACCTTTATCCATTAACATATTGGGTGTTGGATTGGATACCCTTATAGCGTCCTGGCGTCCTAATACTTAGTACCATTACTTAAATTTGAATCATTATTAAATGGAACAGAGTTGCTTTTGTTTTATTTCTATCGATTTTAACCCATTTACCCCTACCAGAGGGACTAGATCGTCGGCTCTTTATCATTTGTCACGATGCCTGCCACGTTCTAACATGTATGTAAGTGCGAAAGTGACGCATGACACAGGTGATAAAAATGCGACCATGATACCGCTGCAGGTGTTATAAACACCGCTTTATATTTTTGGATTTTTGTAGTGGTTAATTGATACCAAATCGAAAAATCATAAAAAATCCAGGGGTAAGTTTTAATTTTAAGGTTATCTGGGTCAAAACAAAACAAATTTTATAACCATTTTCTAATAACATTAATTAAACTTTGTCTGTATTTTTTCTTGTATGGTGCGCTGCTAGAAGTTAAGACAAACATTTAAATTTTAAATAAAGTGGAGAAAAGTTCACCTTTGTTAAAAGGTAAAAGGAATTAAGAAGACGTTTAAGTGAATATTCATATGTTTTAGAGCACTTTGGCCGCTCCCATACATCTTAATGGCGATTGTACGCAGGTGCAGTCGTCAATATATATTCAAATCGAACACTTGACTCATTTAAATAGTGTGTTCGAAGGACTGATCAAATCAGAAATACAGAACTGTGCTCCTGATTTCTAATTGTTAGATACCCACATCTAGGCCGCTGAACTAAAGTGGGACTGACCTGGTATGTCTGCCGCATCCACTCTGATATGTGGGCCATAATGGCTACCAATTGAGACCCAAGAACACCACAAAAGACAGAGTAGACAGACCACAAGGGGAAATGGCGAGATGATGTGGATGAATTCTACACGACAGGGCCGCATGAAGTAAAAGAGGGGAGGCCCTTGCCCAACAGTGGGACAATAGGTTAAAAAACGGTAATTTAATAATATTTTTCTTTATATAACGATTTTATTTTTGTGCCACTCGTTATATGCACATTAGCCGCTTACCACCATCCAGTGAGCGAGTAAATATAGCCCGAGTAGGTTGTTAGAGACAACGACACGACTCGCCGTGGGCGATATTGTTACCGTTATTGTTATCATTCTGCGAAAATGCCTTAATGGTCTCGTGAAACGGAAAACTTTTTTTTTTATCTGTGTATACGCGGCTGATTTTTTTGTTGCATTACAATGGGTACAAAATACATGTATACGATTTAAAAAATATATCTATTTACGATTATTTATTCATTTTAAAACAACCTGGCAGCCAATTCACACTTACATTATGAAGTCAAAATGATATCCTAATAATGTTGTTTTGTTATCGCCCGTGCGTCTTGATTGTACCAATACATGTACAGACAAGTGCAAGCGAAATGCACAGGCGCATGCATGTGACATGTGACATTAAAATCTATGTTCGAATTGGCCTGTTATAAGATTTTGCCCTTTACTTTTAAAGATGAGTTTCCGATATTCGACGCTTTTGTTATGTATTAGATATGCCATAATTATAAATTACAAATTAATGTGGATACACGTTTTTCACAGTTATGAGTGCAATCATTTAAAAATAGTTGAGTACCTAGCCAGTAATCATACTTTTTTTAATTTATTTGAATTAAAAAAAAAAAATACAAAAAGCCTTAAACTACTAATCTGCCAAACTGCAGTACAGTTTCTTGGCAGAAAAAAACTAAATCTACCCTCCATCAACTAGTAGATATAAAAAAATATTAATAATTATAGCCGCTTTTGCATACGTATGTATATTGAAACCTTAGTATATTAAAACTTAAACTTCCGAGTGGTTATTACATACTGGTATTGATCACAGGTCATTGTATTATGATTATGACTTCAAATAATACGTTGTAATTATATGTTATTTTTGTTCACATTTTCACAAAAGTACTAAAGTAATAAATAAAATAAAATAGCCTTTATTTGCGACCCCTTCTTTCTGTGTTGCATGCTAAACACTTACAGACTTTTAGACGACCGGTCTGGCCTAGTGGGTAGTGACCCTGCCTACGAAGCTGATGGTCCCGGGTTCAAATCCTGGTAAGGGCATGTATTCGTGTTATGAGCATGGATATTTGTTCCTGAGTCATGGGTGTTTTCTATGTATTTAAGTATTTATAAATATTTATATATTATATATATCGTTGTCTAAGTACCCTCAACACAAGCCTTATTGAGCTTACTGTGGGACTTAGTCAATTTGTGTAATAATGTCCTATAATATTTATTATTATTTATTTATTATTTTATAAACTGTATTCAAACATAAAAACATAGTTAATAAAATATTATAGTACATGAGCTTTTTTTATTTATTTATTTTATTTTGGGATCCCCTTATGGGTATAGGCCTCCTCCAGTTTTTGCCATGCATCTCGATCTTGGGCTAGATAATGCCACCCCATGCCGGCAGTTTTCTTTATGTCATCAGCCCAACGCTTGAGTGGGCGTCCTGAGTGTCTGTCATCACTAAAGTAATAACCGATACGTAATTATGTTAAGTAAATTTTTATTTTATTTATTTATTTAAATCTCAACAAATCACTTCAATTTTGATGTCGAACGCTTCAGCATAATAGATTATTATTCTAGGTTTATACGTTTCGCATTAAAAAAAAAAAAATATTATGCAAATTTTGAAAAAAAGGAAGACCTGTAATAAACATACCTATTAAAAATCATGGAGAATGGAAAATATTTAGAAGTGGAAAAACGTTTTCTCTTTTTTGATTGGACAATCATGTAGTGTATAATCCATCTTAAGTAAGTTATACACCTTTCGAAGTTTCCCAAGTGATTTAGTTACTAAATCTTCGAAAAGCTAGCTTTAGCTTTAGGAAGCTTTATTAAATTATTATACCTAGAAACAGATTTTAAAATTCATTACAGCTTTAATATATTTAGGCGGTGCATCGTGATGAATCCCACGCCGTCTAGACGGCTCGTCGTCGAGAAGCTCTGCCCACACGTTGCACTGCAAGATATGTACCATAACTCTATACCTAAAAGCAAATATTCCATAGAGATGGCAAAGTAATACAAATTCCGAACGGGATCGTCTTATGGAACTTTAAATAGAAATTAGCAGATAAAGCGCTTTTTTCGTTTTTCGTCGTTATAGTCTTATATTTAATTACTAAAAAGTCCTAAGTACCACGTAAACGGTAGACGTCTTGTTGTTCCCTACCAAAGCTTGGTGGGCAACAATAAACCCGACTAAATTACGTAATTTGAGTTCGGTATGTTGTCAGTTACGTTAAAACGTATTTTTAATTTCGTCGCATTATATGTTCTGTCCCTCATGGGAACACGCGTTTAGTAAATAGTAACTCTATTGTATACTCGTACATGCTTTTAGTTTAGGTCTTACCGAGGGCCTTAAATAACTCCTCAGACTTTGTGACGATGTTATGGGTAAATTTTAAAATATAAGTTTAAGTTATACATTGAATTGAAACCTTAGGTCTAGCTATAGTAACACAAATAGATAACAGTCACCAAGAGGTATAGTTATTTCATGAATTAGAAGTGTTTTTTTGCTGACTGAATATTTGATTTTTAAATTTTGATAAAACTTTAAATACTTAGCTTGAGAAATATGCATGTCTGGACTATTGCGTTACAAATTAGTTTCTCAACTAGGCATCACTTATTTGAATCCAAGGTATAGTTAGCAGTTAGACGCTTTGTTCGGGAAATGGATCCAAATGGTCTGGCCTAAATAAACACTGCGCTATCTGCGACAGACGATAAGATCACCCGTTTTAGGGGTCACTCTCGAGGCTTGAGTATAAATTATAGTATAATTAACGTTTGAATTGAAAGGGTTAAATAAAGTTCAACTAAGATTTACGAGGAAGGTTCGGTTTAATTGGTATTAGATAGCTGCGTAGTATTATCCAAGTCAATTAAGGCAATCTATGTTCATGTCTACAATTATAAAGGTTAGTACTTAATTCTGGAAGGACATTAAGGTCCTAACGGTACAATACAATATCAGTTATTTATTTTCGTGGGCCTTGAATATATTAGGAATATCTAAGTTATATCGTTATCTACATATACGCGGTTTCATCCCAAAACCATAGCGGAGTGTTAACTCTTGTGAGTTTTTTCTTGAGACAGTATGAAAAATGAAAAAAAAAACTTAGTTACTCGATAAGCATAAATTACAATGGCAAAAGTTGGTAAACATAAGTGATCATGAAATGAGAAGTTTGCAATAGTAGTAATATTAGGCTAATCATTAAATACATTTATTAGGGGACCCCGCACTAAGCAAGCCTGCACCGCGGGGCCCGCTCATGGTGTGTTTCATACATTGTTTGAACGGCTGAAAACTAAACTACTTACTTAAGGGGTTAACTATAATTACTTTAGGGGCCGAACTACTTTAAAAACACACATTATACATAATACGTATTCATTGCTCTACATAATCATATAGACATACAGACAGACGATTTAGTGGTTAAAAGCAAATCGGCTCAAACTAAATCCTATTAACGGTCCGCACTGAACAGGGCCTTCATTTGAAAATGAATAATTTAACGTATTGAAACAAATGAAAAGAAAATTGGATGCATAATTCTGTTCGATCTAGTGTGCATATGTAGGAAGGTTGCACTGACATTGAAATCAAATTGAATATAATTTTGTTTCTCTAACAATTCGCAGTTCTAATGAGCTTACAGGCTTAATTCCTCTAATGTGTATCAATTAATAATAGGACAGTTAAATCGGCGAATTGTATTAGAACTATTACATACATGACATGCCGGAATGCATTAATTAAGACATTGAGAAGATTGAGTGGCAACTGCGGAGTAACTAGTTAGATGCTAATGTTCCTAACTATCTAATTGGGATTATGACAGGCTCGGTTTAGGCGACATTTGAATTTCCCTTGATATTGTGATTCTCGTTCAATAGGTCGGTAGGTAAGTAATTTATATCAAAGGCCACCGAAGGTATCAGCCCATTATAACTTGGATCTTTTCAAATCTAAAGTGAAAGGACACCTTTTCAGTTAACATGCTCCATCCTCGACTGTATCACTTATCATCAGATGAGATTGGGGTTAAATGCTTACCTTTTCTTTAATAAATAGTAGGTTATGTAACATTCAATTGTAAACAAACATTTTTCCGTTGAGTTGAGGTGGACATGTGAGAAGACGTGCGGGAATCAACCAATAGCATGGGTTGTACCAGCAGAGCAGCGAAGAGATGTGGATTACACCCAACACTATTGCTTGATTCCTCCAAGTTACCTCTCATCTCCGCTCATTTCCGCTTCAGTAGAAAGGCAGCCTTACTACTACATTTATAATTGCTGGAAGGGTTTTTTTACATTTTCAGATTTTTTTCGTCTAATTCACACGGTGTTTTTTTTAATCCGGTACTTTCAAAGGTGCCTGAGCTTAAATGAATAACTTTCTCAAATGAACAGGTATTCTAATTGACTCCATTTTGGAAGATCGATATTCAAAATGGCATTGATATGTCATAGTTTTTAATTGTTTGATGGATTTAAAAATTCAATGTCCGTGTTACCACAACCCTATTAATTACTTTTTATGAAAAAAAAAAAAAAAATATATATATATATATATATATATATATATATATATATATATATATATATATATTAACTATGCCCTTCAATTTCCTTAAATGTATACTTAACCATACCTCAGTTAACGGACTTTAAAAAAAGCGGCCAAGTGCGAGTCGGACTCGCCCATGAAGGGTTCCGTACCATTTATGACGTATTAAAAAAAAACTACCTACTAGATCTCGTTCAAACCAATTTTCGGTGGAAGTTTGCATGGTAATGTATATCATGTATATCATATATTTTTTTTAGATTTTTCATTCTGTTATTTTAGAAGTTACAGGGGGGGGACACACTTTTTTTCACTTTGAAAGTGTCTCTCGCGCAAACTATTCAGTTTAGAAAAAAATGATATTAGAAACCTCAATATCATTTTTAAAGACCTATCCATAGATAGATTATAAGACTTTGAATGCACTAAAGGCTCAATATTAAAGATGATGACACGATCCATAGATACCCCACACGTATGGGTTTGATGAAAAAAGATTTTTTGAGTTTCAGTTCTAAGTATGGGGAACCCCCAAAATTTATTGTTTTTTTTTTCTATTTTTGTGTAAACATCTTAATGCGGTTCATAGAATACATCTACTTACCAAGTTTGAACAGTATAGCTCTTATAGTTTCGGAAAAAAGTGGCTGTGACATAATCGGACAGACAGACGGACATGACGAATCTATAAGGGTTCCGTTTTTTGCCATTTGGCTACGGAACCCTAAAAACACCGTGTACGTATTTGAAACAATATACTTTTTACTACATATAACTAACATGTCCAGAAGCAAATGTTAAAAAGTTACGAGTATGCTCTTACCTGAACCCAGGGCAAACCCAGCGCTAAACTAAGGCAACTAAAACCATTTACTCTAACACGTATTACCTCAACCGCCTCCATTATCCACCTCCAAATTTAGGACAAGTACAAGGACTCATCAACAATAACTGAAGCTATTACCGAAGTATAAATAGTTTCTATCTGGGGCCCTTTCGGCTGGTGATTAGTTTCAAGTACGCCCCTTAACAGGCTGTCAATGATTGATCGATCTCTTGCCAAGTAGAGGCAATAGCATAGGCTAGTAAACATTTACTAGACTGTGATGATATTTACAAATGTACAATAACTGTGCCTTTCACCCAAGTAAACTTCGAATACGAGGAAATACATGTGTATTTAAAAATACATGACTAAGTATAAACTTTTATAGTATTTCTTAAGGGTATACTTTCCGTTAACAATTTAGGTAAATGTATCGTGTTTTATAGAATGGGGTTATAAATATTACAATGGATATTGTAAATCAAATCAATTCAATATCAAATTTTAATTACTTATCCTAGTATAAATGAAAAAAACTGGACAAGTGCGAGTCGGACTCGCCCATCAAGGGTTCCGTAGTTTTTAGTATTTATTGTTATAGCGGCTACAGAAATACATCATCTGTGAAAATTTCAACTATTTAGCAATCACGGTTCATGAGATACAGCCTGGTGACAGATGGACAGACAGACTGACGGACAGCGGAGTCTTAGTAATAAGGTTCTGTTTTACCCTTTGGGTATGAAACCCTAAAAAACGTATTGGTAAAGTAAAAGGTATCATTTTCTGCATACTTTTTAGAACAACAACGACCCACTTTCAGAGAATGAGAAATGAAGAATCATTATCCTCCAATATTTATCAACCAGCCAAAACAATCAAGAAGAATTACATTACAGTCGAATTAAAGGTTAATCTCTTTACCTAAACAAATTACAGCGACGACGGAAAAACACGAGCTCGTTGCAAACCTATTTATACCCTTAATTCAGGAGTCTCGGACCCACGTCCGACTGACGGACACTTAAGAAGACAGACGGATGTTTAAGCGAGGCGGAGATAGGCCGTAGAGTAATGGACCTATGGATGGTAAGGAATAAATTACGTGAAAAAAATGTAAGGTTTTGTAAAGAGTTGTTGGAAGAATGGGTTAATTTTGAAAATTGCAAAGCACTTTTTACTGTATCAACAGTAAACAAAATGCCTTAGTATGATTTCTACTAGTGTAAGTCTTGCCAGAGACTAAAAATCGGCTAAGAGCATGTCGGGCCCCGCTCAGTGTAGGGTTTCGTAGTTACCATTCTGTCAAAACAGGCCAAACTTGGACTATTATTAAGTATCATGTATATTACAAGCATAAGGGACTAAGGGGAGTACCTTTGCAGCGCTTTGTACGTCTTATTACTAAGAAGAAAAGATTTTTTGCAATAACTCAAAAACTGCTGGAGCGATCCTGTTAGCTATAGTTTTCATTGAAAGTATTTACTAAGTTTTTGTTTCACGATTTTTATCATATTTTGGACCCATGGCTCAAAAGTTCGAGAGGGGGACACATTTTTTTTTATTTCAGAGCTATCGGCTAAAATAGTTTTCGGAAACCCTCATTCGTTTTGAAAGACCTATCCAACGATACCCCACACTATTGCATTAAAGCGAAAATTAATAATAATAAAATAAAAAAAATATATTTTTATGGGAGTACATTAAAAAAATCTTTTTTCTACTTCTTATTTTACCGTTCTATCGCCATGCATGATTCATGTATCCCTGTCAAATTGCAGCTTTCTAGGACTAACAATCATGAAGCAAAGCGCGAACGGACGGACAGACGGACATGGCGACACTATAAGGGTTTCTAGGTGACTACGAAACCCTAAAAAGCAGTTATTAGTAACTTTCAAATTACCCTGCTTTCGATGGTAATCCAATCCAACTTATGGGGTAATCCATTGCACCTTAACCTCAAATTTATCTATCAATTATAGTAAGATGGATACAACTGTTTTTAAAAGTCAAAGATGAAAGTAGAGGACCCGTACGAAATCGCCTTTTCATACAAAATTAGTCCTCATTTTCCTCTGGATATTGACAATATTAACGAACATATTTTGACACAATTTGTTGAATATCAACCACAGCTATATCCCTACGTTTGATTTTATTCGAATAATACGAGTATAAGTAGCTATGGTTATTATACATCAAATTATCTAAAAATATTTTCTATAATGTCAATATTCGGTGAGGAAAATAGGGACTACGTCTGTATGGAGAAGCGGCCGTCTCCTTGCTAACAAAATTTACATCCAAGACACCCGAGGGTAACATGGCCTTAATAATAACAATGGTTGACATATTTCTCTATTTGGTAATAAATTGAGTCAAAGTGGTTTTATGAGGTGACTTTAAAAACGTGAAAAAATAATTGGTCGTTCTACTCGTATCTTAAAGGTTGTATTTTCAATTAGTAAGTCTACGTAACGAGAATTTTTCAACTTTCGATACAAGAAGATTTTAGGAATTCTAGTAAAAAAGTACTAACTTAAGGCAACTTTATGCAGACTACATCAAGTGCAGAATTGTCTTGCAATAATAGTTTCATCACCGGGGAAAGGGGCATAAAGGTTTCATTGTATTCTTATGAAATGTACATTTCCATAACTTTTATATTATGACCGACATCGCTACTAACTATATGTATACATATAATTATAAATGCAAAATTAACTCTGTCTTTCTGTTACCTCTTAAAGCTTAAACCGCTGAACCGACTTAGATGTAATTTGGTATAAATATAGTTTGAGGCCTGAGATAGGATAGTTTTTATTAATTATCATCATGCATCATCATGCCACGCAAACGAAGTTGCGGGCAGAATCTAGTTACCTATTTCATAACCGCATAAAGAGCAGTCAGGGCATTTTTTTTTTATTTAATCTACAACTCCAGCAACCTCGACAAATCATGCGTCCAGCGGGTAATAACACTTTCACAGTATACTTAGGTGCATTTAACCTTCATTTTACAACTTTTATTATTACATGTGGACAATAGTGTTAAATTTTTCCTAAGCAATTTTATTTATTTATATAAACTTTATTGCATAATAAAATTAAGTACAAATGGCGGACTTAATGCCTAAATGCATTCTCTACCATTGAACCATAGGGCAAAACACAGATTCTGAATATGGATGCAGTGAGAAAAACATTTCGGAAAACGTAACAACTATAAGCAATTTTGGACATTGACAATATTATTTACAATGTTACACCTATTATATTAGTACATATAATTATACTTTATTGTAAAATCATAGTAAGCATAATTGGCGGACTTAATGCCTAAACATTCTCTACCAGCCTACCATAGGGATAAACAGAGATTCTCGAATGTGGGTGCAGTGAGAAAAACATTTCGGAAAACGTAATAACTATAAGCAATTTCGTACATTGACAACATTATTTACAATGTTACGCCTATTGTGTAGTTTAGGGTTCCGTACCGTACCCAAAGGGTAAAACGGGACCCTATTACTAAGACTCCGCTGTCCGTCCGTCTGTCACCAGGCTGTATCTCATGAACCGTGATAGCTAGACAGTTGAAATTTTCACAGATGATGTATTTCTGTTGCCGCTATAACAACAAATACTAAAAAGACCGAACCCTCGGTGGGCGAGTTCAACTCGCACTTGTCCGGTTTGTTCATTTATATATAGTTTTATGTTGTACGAAAATATTTGTTGCGGCTGGTTAAATGGCGCAAGGGCATGGCGCGAGTAGGTAAACTGAATCACGGTTTAGGCCCCTAAGGCGTGAAACATAAATTTTAACCCAGTTAGAGGCGTTGCTCTGCGGAAAAACCTCATTCAATATTAAACTCATAAATAATACATGTTAACAGAAACTGAGTATCCTGCTGAGATATTAAATATGAATTTTTCAAATTGAATATGGATCGTTGGTACTAGCCATCCCGTAGTAAATAGTCTTCTCGTGTATAAACTTTGTGAAAACGAGTTTTTGTAAAGTCATTTGCATTTTTTTTTACATTTTGATGCAAACAAGTTTATAACAACTTGGGGACGTGTTGGATCGCCATTTACAAAGTGTAAATGACGTTATACACACGGAATCTTTTTATTTTATAATTGAGTCATTTACCAAGATATAATAGATAAGTGGTTTTAGATAACAGCTAAGTTATCGGGTTTGAAAGGTTTTTAGAAGTGCTGAAGATAGATCTGAAGCCGGGCCAATTTCCACTTCGGCACGTTCGGGGCGTACCCTCGTGAGTAGACCAAAGGCTAGGTTTAACTTGTTTTCATGGCAAACACTATACATATATGGCTATTTGTATGAACGGGTGAAGTTAATAGCTAAGTAGATGCAATCTCCATTTTTTTTTTTTTCATTTATGTCAAGGGTGCATTCCTGAGCTTAAATTAACTAACTTTCTCAAAGACACCGGTCACACAGGACACTCCATTTCCGAGATAATCAATAATTTATTTTTATCTGATACGGCCCTTACGAGCCTGTACACTTGCCTTAGGGCCTGTCTGCATATTTATTAGTACGATTTAGTACGAGTTTTTAAATTTACTACTGGGCGTAAGTACTATCTCGGACGATCGATGTTCGAAATGACATTGATATGTTACATTTTTCAGTTGTTTGATTTAGTTAAATGTATAATGCCCATGCTACAAAAACGCTGTGTTATATGCAATGCAACATATAATTACCTTTTATAAATAAAACTATATATAAAAGTATTCAATAAACTATGGCATTGAGTTTCCTTAAACGTATTTACCCATACCCCGAAGTTAATGGAATTAAATAAAAAGACGGTGTATGAGTATTTACATCGAAAATTCTGCCACATAGTTTCAACGCGATATCTCGTCGTTTCTAATATAAACCAACACTATTAAAGCTCTATATATGTGGCTTTCCACCAGAGAAGATTCCTTAAATATTTGTGCCCATATAATTTACCATATGACATATGAATAAGGTTTTCCTGTGAAAGCAAGCAAGCAAAATACCTAATCATAATCATTAGCCCCATTAAATAAATATATAAATTTGACTACTCGGATCCATCGTCACCCAGATATTAATATAATATATATCACTATATATGTCATTATGCCTATATATTTACTCATACTCATACTCATTTATTGATAATATTCTTAAAATATTACATGTGTTGACATGTTGATAAGAAAATACATTTATACCGTTAAATTACAATGAAATCGTTTACATTGTTAAGAGGAAAACCATTTGAAAAATATTTTTACTTAATTTTATGTATATTAACCATAGCTATGCCCCTGCGTTTGACTATTTTCGATTTTTTGATTATTGTAAAAAGTAGGATCGAAAAAAGATTTCATACACATTTTTAAATGCTCTTATAATAATAATGAAAAAACGAAAAAAGTCAAACGTAGGGGCTTTGATTGATATACAACAAATTGAGTCAAAATATTTTCAATAATGTTATCCAGAGAGGAAAATTTGGACTACGTTTGTCAGGGCAAGTTGGCACGGGTCACTTTCGTCTTAAATTGAACAAAATAATTAACTTCTTATTAAGTTAATTTTCTCTCAATCCATTGAAGATTTCAGAAAGCTCCTATGCAAATGACATGTAAGGAACAAACTTTGATTCCACCCGCATTTTGCCATCCCTTTGTAGACTTTTCTTGTTATACTTAAAAAGTTTTTATCCTTGTTACAAGTAGGTACATACATATATAACAAACTTTATATTATGTATATTTTGTTTATGTTACGCCATTCAACTTTAAAGGATGTGGTTACGCCGTGAATATGTAACATGTGTTCAAAACGGGATTAGTACAGGTACAACCATTTCGACACTGCGTGCTACTTTTTATGCGTCTCGCTCGTACTCGCATATTAGTGCGAACGAGATGTATAGAAATAAGACGTTAGCGAATATTTATGTCAGTTTGACACTGCTAAGGCAGTCGTGGTGGCTTCTGATTGTAATAACAGATGATAAACTTGACCTGGATTTGTTATGGATAAAATCTGTCAGTGTCAAACTTCTGGTTGTAGGAATAACCTGGTAGCCTAGCCAAGATGACAAGTGTAGATAGAAAACGCCACTCGAAACTTAGTAGGTAAACTTAAGCTTGGTACTGGCACCTTCTCCATTTTGTACCATTTGGCGTTGAAACTCTAAGTCCATGGGGTCCCAGCGCGCACAACTTTTTTGCAGAAATTGCGAAGCGTCTGGTTGACTAACTGGTGACCGAAGAGCTGGCTGGTGGCTTCCTCGCAAAACGAATCCGCATGTGCGATACAACGAGGAATAAATACTTTCTATGTTCAAATGTATATACTTAGATACATATAACCTTATAGACACAGGCCTCCGGCTATATAACTCACCCGGCAAATCCTCGCAGTCCGTTTAACCGCTGCTGAATGCATTTAAATTAATTAAAGCCTATCCAGAGTAGCGATGCGCAATTTCTGAAACATTTCACATATTTCCTTAACGGTGACATATTTCAACTGTTGAAAATTATATAAGCATAGTTGACAGGAAATTTTTCTGATAGAAATGTTACCGTATGAATTTCACTTAAATTTCATGCAGCCTTTCCGCTACGCCTAACGTCAGTAGGACGGATTGTGATCGCAAAATTCGACAATATGTGACAGTAGACGCGTGGCTAAGGGGTAATCATGGGGTAATCGTACCCGGTCGTTATTCGATGGACGGAAATTCAAGACCACGTTAGGTACACTGCGCCTTTATTCCTTTTTTTTTCATTTTTTATACATATCTGCTATTTGCTTTGTTTCGTATGTGTATATTACATTCGTTTCATTTTAATCTCTCATACATGAAATTTCATTTTACTTTCTCTTATTCGTTATCCTAACCTAATACACCATAATATTCGTAATGTCTTTATTGAGCATTATAGACTCCGCTTGACGTTTCATTTTATTTGGCATGCTGTTCATTCCGATAAAAATAATTGTGAACAGTTTTGAGACAGTAAAGCAGGCAGAGCTTTAACAAATTCTTTATCTAGACATATTATATAGCAAAGTCGCCCCGCCCCGTCTATCTGTCTGTTTGCTAAAAACTCCAAAACCAAGAAAAATTAAAAGAAATTCCATTTGAAACTTACAGAAACTTACATAAAATTTAAGTGTAAGTTTCACTTAGGAAACTTTCAAGCTGCCCATCACTAATCCAGAGTACCACAATAAGCTTTGTTTGGTTCAGTGAAATCATCTTAACTCAGTCCATTCTGCATTATTTCGTGACCTGAACACAATAATGTACGCGTGCAGCTGCAATAAACAATAAACATTTATTATAATTTGTATTGAAATATTATGTTAATGTGATATTTGTAGAATCTGGTTACGCCTATTTTAAGGGGCCACCGTACTGGCAGTAGACGGAACCCTGTCAAATTTGTATTTGTGTAGCAACGGTTCTATGAATTGTTTGTTTACTTTTATGTATGTCAGTCGGTCAATAACAGTTCTCATGTAAACACTGAATAAATTTCTAGTATACACTTTCTTGGTTTAACTGTGCTATAGATCTCTGCTAAATAGTAATAGGTTTATCCCCACAGTGGTTATGTAGCCTACGCACGATTCAAGAATAGTGTTAATTAACGGTAAAAGAAAGAAATTTTCAGCGGAAATGAGTAGTACTGTAAAAATTGATCAACTCAACGAGAGTAATTATGAAACATGGAAGATCCAAGCTGAAGCAGTGTTAATAAAAAACGACGCCTGGGGATACGTTAATGGGAGTATCAAGAAACCAGCTGAGGTAGCCGAAGCAGCAAAATGGGAAATTGGCGATTCTGAAGCTAAGTCTGACCTAATTTTATCCATAACCCCGAGCGAATTACGACATTTGAGAGGTTGTAAGACATCGCGTGACGTATGGTTAAAGTTACAGAACATTCATGCTTCCAAGGGACCTGCGAGAAAGGCTACGCTATTAAAAGAGTTGTTACTGCGTAAATTGGATGAAGGTGGTGACTTAAGAAAACATGTCATGCGATTTTTCGATGTAGTAAGCCAATTAGCGGACATGGATATTGAAATGCATGATGATTTGATCTCTATAATGCTTCTGTATAGTTTGCCGTCCAGTTTTGACAATTTTAGATGTGCCATAGAATCTCGAGATGCATTGCCAAAACCAGACGCATTGAAAATTAAGATATTAGAAGAGGAACATTCCAGAAATGTTAAAGAAAGTGTAGATAAGGCACTTCTTGTAAAAGGAAAGAGATCTTCTAAGCCTAAGAAACAAATAGAGCATCGTCAACACGCATATGATGCCCCTGAGCAGGCTAATTTGAAATTTAAGTATAAATGTTTCAAATGTCACCAGCATGGACATAAAGCCTCTGAGTGTACACAGAAGATGAAAGTACAACGTAATGATAGTGCAAAGTATGTGTCGAACTTAAATGAATTACCAGATGTTGATTCCAATTTTGTAACATTCAATTGTGTTTCAGAAGTTAATGCTGTTTGCAACGAGAATGGAAATTGGATCGTTGACAGTGGGTGTACGTCACATTTGTGCAACGATACAGATAAATTTGGTACTACATTACTACCGTTGCCCGGCAAGCTAAATTTAGCGACAAATTCGAGCACAAACGTACAAGGTAAGGGGACAGTAAGATTTTCTTCATGTAATAATGGTTCTAAAACTGAAGTGCAACTGCCAAATACTCTATTTGTTCCTGATTTGCGATGTAACCTAATTTCAGTAGCTAAAATTACTGATCAAGGGTATAGCGTTACGTTCAAGAAAAACATAGCTAGTGTTCAAGATAGCTATGGTAACACTAAACTTGTCGCGAATCGTAAAGGTAATCTATATTACGTCGAGGAACATTTTGATGGAGTGTCAGCGATTTCTGAGCGAAAGGTTGACGTATGGTCGTGGCATGAGTATTTAGGTCACTTAAATGCGAAAGATCTTGTCCGAGTCTTAAAAAAATCTGGCATGAACTTAAAGATGACAGATGTAGCCGAGTTGTACGATTGTGATATTTGTGCGAAAGGAAAAATGAGTAGGTTGCCTTTTTCTAGATCGAGTGGGCCATGCGATGAAAAGTTGAGAATCATACATTCTGACCTCGTAGGACCCATGCGGCATACGTCAATAAATGGAGCGAAATATTTCGTAACCTTTATCGACGATCATACGAGATGGTGTGAAGTATATTTTCTTAGCAAGAAAAGTGAAGTCTTCACTACATTCAAGGTATATAAAAATCACGTAGAGAATCTATTCAGACGTAAAATAACTTATCTCCATACAGATAACGGAGGCGAATACTGTAATCGGGATTTCGACGAGTTCCTGAAGAAAGAAGGAATAGCAAGAAGATTGACAATTCCTGGAGTACCCCAGCAGAACTCGGTCGCGGAAAGAAAAAACAGGACCTTGTTAGAAATGGCGAGATGTATGCTGATTTCGTCAGGACTTTCTCCGGGTTTCTGGGCAGATGCTGTAGCAACAGCTTGCCATGTAAGAAATCGTTGTCCGACCAGAAGTCTTGAAGGTGAGATACCTTTTGAGAAATGGTTTGAACGACCTGTCAAGTTAGACTACTTACACAAGTTTGGATCTAAGGTACACGTCTTGGACAAGTCAACCGGGAAAGATAAGTTCGCACCAAGAAGCCTGGAAGGAATCTTTGTAGGCTATCCTAGAGATCGCAAGGGTTACAGAGTATGGATGCCAAAACAACGACAAGTTATCATGTCAAGAGATGTGAAATTTCACGAAGCAAAAAGTGAAGGTAAAGAAAACGTGAACCTGAAGATTGACCCCTTTGAAATCGACTTGGGAGAATCGATAAATGTTCAAAATCAACCTGTATCGGTAGATGTAGAGTTCCATCCGACTCAAACTAGTGAAAATCCGGTAATACATATCTCCAATCACGAGGATGAGTGCATCGAGTCATCGAGTAGTCGTGATACAGAACCTGAAGGAGGAGATGATGTTCCCGTTGAAACCCGCCAAATGACAGACGATCCATATATTGTCATGGGACCATCTCAACACGATCATCATCAAGACGATGTTCATGTTGATGGGGGGAGGATAGTAAAGATAGGTCCAGGGCGGCCACGACTGGAGCGAGGTCATGTTGGGCGTCCACGGAAGATATACAACATGGTTGATGTAGAGCCACAGGTTTCCACGGAAGAAGGCGTTGAGTCGACTGGAGAGTATGAAGACTGTGTGGATTTCGTTGGAGTCGCCGAAATAACTCTAAAGGAGGCCTTATCCGGTAACGAACGAAAAGGATGGAAAGACGCAATAATTTCAGAAGTTCAAAGTTTAATCAAAAACGATACTTTTGATGTTGTCAAGAAACCTATGGGTCGAAATGTTGTTGGTTGCCGATATATATTAACAAAGAAGTTGAATATCGATAGAACTGAGAAGAAGAAAGCCAGACTAGTGGCAAAAGGTTTTAGCCAACGTTACGGCATCGATTATCAGAAAACTTTTGCGCCAGTCGCTAGGCTTGACTCGATAAGACTATTAGTTGCACTTGCAGTGGAGCTGGATCTTAAAATTCATCAGTTGGACATTAATACGGCATATTTAAATGGATTATTAGAAGAGGAGATATATATGAAGGTGCCAGATCTCCTAGATGAATGTTTGCAAGATCTAACACGATTGGAGCAGCCAGGTTCACTTATACATGAAAGAGCTAGCAAGATGTTATGTGACCTGAGGTCTGGAGGCAGTGTGTGCAGGCTCAAAAGATCGCTGTACGGGCTTAAACAAGCCGGTCGACAATGGAACATCAGACTGGACGAGCAGCTGAAGTCCATGGGATTACAAGCATCTTTAAATGAGCCTTGTCTTTATTTTAAAAATATAGATTCGCAAACTAAACTCTTTGTATTAGTTTACGTGGATGACATTCTCGTCGCTTCGCAAAGAGGTGAATGCATCGAAGATTTCAAAAAGGAACTGGCCACTAAGTTTGAATTGAAAGATTATGGCATTGTGAAATATATGTTAGGCATAGAGTTTGACAGATGTGACAAAAGCATGAAATTGTCACAAGAAAAATACATTGATGATTTATTAATCAAATTTAATATGGATAAAAGTAAACCAATATCTACGCCTATGGAAGTTAAGCAAAAGATTGAAAAATCTGTAAATAAGTGCAGTGACAGTGAACAGTACCCATATCGTGAGATTATAGGTTCACTGATGTATCTCTCTACGGGAACAAGACCTGATATTACGAATACCGTGGCTGTATTGAGTCAATTCTTGGATTGCCCTAATGAGGAATGTTGGAATGTTGCAAAGCGTGTACTGCAATACCTAAAGCATACAAAACAATATGGACTTGTTTACAAAAAGACAGGTAAATCTTTGCATGGTTACTCGGATGCTGATTGGGGAGGATGTTTGATAGATAGGCGTTCTTATTCCGGTTATGTTTTCATGTTAGGAGGTGGATGTGTGTCGTGGAAGTCGCAGAAGCAGAAATGTGTCAGCACCTCAAGCTGTCAATCAGAGTATGTAAGTCTAGCCTCATCAATGAAGGAAGCTATCTACTTGAACAGCTTACTTACTGAAGTTGGGTTATGTAAGTTTGCACCATTATCTTTACATGTAGATAATCAGGGGGCGATTTGCCTTGCGAACGATCCAATGTTTCATTCTCGGAGTAAACACATTGACATAAGGTACCACTTTGTACGAAGTGTATTAAAGGACAATAAGAGTATTGAGTTAAAGTACTTACCGACCGACTCAATGCTCGCCGACATATTAACGAAGGCTCTGCCTAGAGAAAAGCACTATATGTGCATGCGCGGTTTGGGCATTGCTTGTTAATTGTTTATTTTTTTATAGTTGTTCTTTGATACCACTTACCACCATTACCATTACCTTACCTTTGATACCATTTGTTTTATATGTTTTATTTGTGTTACCGTTTATTTTGAATATGCACATTAAGGGGGCGTATTGAAATATTATGTTAATGTGATATTTGTAGAATCTGGTTACGCCTATTTTAAGGGGCCACCGTACTGGCAGTAGACGGAACCCTGTCAAATTTGTATTTGTGTAGCAACGGTTCTATGAATTGTTTGTTTACTTTTATGTATGTCAGTCGGTCAATAACAGTTCTCATGTAAACACTGAATAAATTTCTAGTATACACTTTCTTGGTTTAACTGTGCTATAGATCTCTGCTAAATAGTAATAGGTTTATCCCCACAATTTGTAGCATAACATCACGCAACCTATTAAGCCATAGCCCTCCATTGTCTCGTGTTTTCATAATCACTTTTCTAACTGTAGGACTCACATATTAAATTTAACCTAATATTAATATTATTCGCCCCTACATAGTTAAAGCGAGATGTGAGTATTTTTATTCTTTAATAGAGTCAGTAACAACTATGTATGTAGAAGATTAAGTGTTACATACATACCTCCATTCCAGTAAGCGGGCTATGCAGATAGTGATATGTATTTATAAAAAAAGTATATTTTCAGCCAATCTAATGAAAATAGGCAAAAAATACATGTAGCCATTTAAGCTGCTGGGCGAGCTATACACTAGACATATAAACACAATGGCAAAACAATAAGTATCGCACCTTCGCCAGTAGGATCCAAGTATTTTCTAATAATTATTTTTCATTAATACGTAAGTCGGCGAGGTCCAAAAATAACACTATACTTTGTAAAATCACCACATTATTAACTATATACACTAAAACTACACACTATATACAATTACAACACTCATGATTTGATTTTGAACTGACGAACATTTTTTTTAACATGGAAAACAGAGTCGACCGGAAAAACCAGGCAGGGGATATGACGAACTGTTGTTCTTCGGACCCTATATATAAACCCGGAAAAATCTTAACACCGCGTTCTACAAAACACGCGTTGGGAACAAAGTGCCATCTTTTGACTTATTTGGTAATTCATTATTTTTAACAAGAAATTGCTAATCTGTGTCTTTAAATATTACATATACGTTATTTTAAATAATTTTACAAATATTATAGTGTTAATTGCCACCAAAAACAAACAAAATAAATTTCCAATATTGCTTCTACTAATGCCATCTATCGGTGAATTAAGTCAAACTGTGAAGTACGACAGAAATCCATAAGATTAAAATATACGGTTTCAACAGTAGGTAAGTGATACATTTCAGATAGCACTATATGCAGCCGTAATTCATGATAAAAAAACGATAATTTTACTTAACATGTCAATTTCCTATGCCCTAAATCGGTGATATGATATCGCTGTGACCCCGTTTCAACAATCCACCCACTTAACCGCTGTACATCGGTGTCAGGCGGTGTCAAAAGCCAGGTGACACTATATTACCTATTACACGTTATCTGATATTGATAAAGTTTAACCCCTCTTTACGGTACATATTACTGGTTTTCTTCAATGCACATAGGATGAGCGTCATTATCCCTAGAAGTACTTACTCAAATTTAATTGCTTACTTTAATATATAAGCAATAGGATAAAAATACAAATTGAAAAATTTTAGTGTAGAAATGGGGGTTTCAATCCATTTGTGGAAGGGCGGCACCGTCGTCGAACCACCTGGCAGCGGGCTTAAAGGTGTCGCGTGCCTCGGATGCACATGCTGGTTGGCGCGTATAAAGCATACATAAATTGCGATAAAGTCGGAGGTATAAAAATCTCCATCATCATAGTGAAGTACAAAATCTTGCAGTCATTATATTCAACCTCGCACAATTTGAATAAAAAAATTTAACTACTCCTATCCATATGTCTGTTATAACTAAAGCACAAATTAAGCAAAAATTTAATAATGATAAGACAGGTTTTTTTTCTAATGTTGCAAAAATAAATGTTTGCTAACAACAATTGTACGTAAATGGAAAAAAAGATGTACTTACTGAGGTGCTATGATATGATAATTCAATAGAAATCATGAGAATATTTAGGGTCTGTTTCACAATGTCCAAGTAAAGTCCTAAATAAGCTATTTATGCTACTTATCTAATAAAGTCATTATGCATTGGCATTTCACAATTTTCAAATGAGCTTAACTGGTAAATAAAGTGCTCATTTTTTCAGGAAGTTTTATCTGACGGTTAATTTATTAGTTAATAAGCTATCCAATACTTTACTCTGACTTTGTCAGACTATCCCTTAGAAGAAAGGATAAAATAGAAAAGTAGAATTATTTGTCGATCTGGGGGCCGATTTTTGAATGTCGAGTGCTCGATTTCGATTAATTCCCTTCAATTTATCTCCACTCCTAGGCATTTAAATTCTACTAATATAATTGACTAGATTCCCAATTTCTATTGCCCGTATTACCGTTAAAATATCAATTCGCCATTTTCCACAGATTTTCAAGTGACGAATTCGAGCGCCCGCTCGAAATTGAAAAATCAACCCCCAGTGCAAAGATCAATCTAATGTAACGTCAGTTTATTACAGAAGCGAAGAAACTATTTATTAGTATGGCTAATTATATTATTTATAGACTGGAATTGAGCTCTTTTTAAATTTACTTTGTAATTCAAAGGTTTTATTAAGTCCTCAAATACATTTCTAAATTGAACCTTATTAGTTAGTACATAAGAATGCAAATCGTAGACAGTTTCAGGTAAAACGACACGTTATTAAAATTGAAAGTATACTAACTAAACTAAACTATAATATTACAAAATTAAAACTAAAATTAAACCTAGAAATAAAATAAAATCATCTACTATAAAATATACTTGCCTACAAAAAAAAAGGAACCAATTATAAAGAGAATACCCCTTCTAACAGGTCTGTTTGCGGCATGGACCCCATGAGCTCTTAATTGTATTATAATGAAAAGCATAATGGTCGATGTGGCTTCGCTCATTATTAAAATATGATCTGCGCCATGTGTATAATTTCAATGCATCGGGTGAACTGTAATGGACAATGGCGCCATATTGCAACCAACCGCCAATTAAAATATGATTAATTATTAAATATCAAAAGCGCTTAGTGCTGTTTCTAATTGGATATCGATGTTATACACTACCGTTTAATTATTGAAATAGTATCAAAATAGAAACACTTTGTTGAGCAAATATTGGCCAATTTAGTACCCGAATGTTTTGAATTTATTTTATGTTCATTAATGCGTTACAGAGTGTTTTATGCAAAATTAAAACACAGTTTATACAAAGTAACACGAGGGACAAGTTTCCCTACACCCACAGATATCTTAATATAAACGTAGGTAATTTGGAATTCAAATTATTACAAAAAAAATAGGATAACATTTTGTCGTCTTTCAACATTATTTATTTTGTCACGCGAACACAAACGAGGTGCGGTTAATTTTCTTGACTAGACACAATTTCGAGGGGTTGCCTCAGTAGGGCTGCCAAATAAACGGGTCTCCAGCGATGGCTCCGAGTGTAAAAGCGGTCCATTTCGTGATCAAGAATATTAAAAGCTGCGCAATACCTACTTTATCTTTATAATTATGAACCTTTCTCCAATCATTGGCAATTTTATAGACTTAGGTGATGCTTCTGAAAAATATTAAGGTAAAAAATTGCAGCCCTAGCACATTAGCTCATGATATTATAACACCTACACAGTTATTATGATTAAACGATATTTTAGTTTGCATTTACTTACCCACAGTTAGATATGTGTAGGTGTTAAAAAGGTATGTGCGTTTAAACCGTCCACATTAATGAATTTACGTGCGGCTACACTGTATACAAGGCCAAAGTAATAATTAGTTTAATATAAACAAAATGTGGTAGGTACATAGAAGAATAATAAAACGAGTAACTAAGTAACTACTCATATTACTACACTAACTATATCCGTACACGGCAGGAAGAAGGATAGTTCGAGATATAAAATTGAAAAAAATTTAACTTAAAATATAATTAGGTACATCAGGTTTAATGTCTTCATAAAATTGAAGATTCGATTATTTCGGGTCATCAACTTCTTCCCGCCGTGTACGGATATCAGCCCGATTCAGATTTAACAATTTGTTGCGGTTTTGATATTATTTTGACACGACCTTGAACATTGCTCAGTAGGGCTAAGATGGTCGGCTCTTAATCATTTGTCACCATACCTGTCACGTTCTAACAAGTATATAAGCGCGAAAGTGATGAGCATAGTGCCAAGTGATAAAAATAGAACGCATGTTCCAATGGATGCATGAGAAATGGTGAGAAAGTCGTGCGTGAGACGCGCGCCAATCACCAAGACGATCGTCAAGGTCGTATCAAAACCAGTTCATAACAATTTAATACAAACCCCCGGGAGTTGTACGGTCACGTCTGAAAATATCGATACGAAAAAGTCCCAAAATATGTATACACGACTTTATTGCCCATATATTAAATACATATTTTTGGTACTTTTTTCGTATCGATATTTTCAGACGTGACTGTACCTACCTATTGCAAAGGTATTTGATTTATAAGCTGGGCATCACCAAAGGTGTCCGCGCCAACATGGCACAACTAAAGAAAGACTACTTGTTCCTCGCTCTTATTTAATCGACAGTTCCGACCATCCTTTACCAACCAACACTATTGTCCACAGAGCATCATGCCCGTCATCTCTCTTCCACACATGGGAAACGCTACTGCAAGAAGTGGAAGCAGATGTGATCGCCAACAACAATGCGGCAACAGCGCTGGAACGCAACGTCGCCGCGCCACTGGTGGACCGCACGTTCCATATGAAGGTGCAGGCCAGGAAGCTGTTCGCGCACCGAGAAGGATGCGAAGTCATTCTGGCGAAGGCTGATGATCAACTTACTAAGGTACAATTTGAGAATAATAAAGACTAAAAAAAACCTAGTTCCTGTTAATTTACAATATTACTACATATTACAATAGTTGAGTAGAAAAGTAATACTGATACAGAACATTACTCAATAGGGTTATCAAACTAACTTTATAGGTTTTATAATTATATTAAATTAGGTAGTAGTGATTTTCGGGTACAAAACCGTACAATGTTTAACGGCGCTGACGTCACTTAATTTTCTAGGTGACTCTGCTGTCTAAACACGTGGAATATTTTTTCTTAATTAAATGATCGAGAGATAGCTTAATTTAGTGGGTTAATCAGTTCGGTTGATTTTAAAATACATACATGTACATAGTTCACCGTAGTTAAGCTGTATTGAGCTTACTGTGGGACTTAGTAAAAAAATAAAAAAATATATATAACAAGTCAATTGAGCCATCAATCATGTGATTATGCATGAGTGTATATGCCCTTGTTTGAACTGTTTGAATAAGATACCTACCAAATTAATATACCAAAACAGCTAAGAGAACCATTTCTGTATTTTGATACATAATTTGTGAAAGCTAATCGTCAGATAATTAAACGAACACCCACGTTTAAGCCGAAGGAAAATATCTACTTTGTAACCATTATGCTTAAAATTGTTCTGTTTGATTATTTTTAAATTAAAATTATTCACCCTAAGCTATATTGAGCTTACTGTGGGACTTAGTCAATTTGTGTAATAATGTCCTATAATATTTATTTATTTATTCACACGTTACGTTTGTCACTTTGTACCATAACATCTTTGACCAGAGGAATGGTATATTATATTAAATATATTAACCTGGGTCACTCATACAACTCATTAAATATATTAACGACATCGAAGTCGAGTCACATACTGAAGTCCGTTATCGACTTTATACACGTGAGTGACCCGGATTAAAATATTGACGGTGTCTCACGGAAGATTTGTTATTAAAAAAGGAATAATGTTTAAATTCTAACCAAGCCCACAATCAAAACTGCTTTTTTATAATTATTAATAGGACTTCTGTTTATTACGACACAAAATTACCAGAAATAAACTACCGAATATAGGTGCAATTCTAGTGTTCTTTTGGTGTCGTTGTAATATTTTAAATACTGACCTAATTGACAGAAATAACGATGTCACTAATGTAGTATTTCGAATAGACATTGATATCGATCCAGCCCAGAAATAGACGCTTTAGTAACAAAGGGGCAACATGTTATTACGATGAACGTTGGTTTGTAATTACAGTGCGCGAACAAAGAATAGATGATACTAAGGGCGCCACTGGGCCTAAGTTTACATGATGGTTGTAAACAGCAAATAGTTATAAAGCAATCTTATTCTGCCGCTTAAGAGCGTTTTCATATTATACGCTCCGATATCGGATGTATGATCCGAGGATCCCAGATCCGCAACGTCGGGCCGCGGGGTGTACTTGTAATGGCGCGCCGCGTGTGCTTCAGCGGTCACGCACACTCAACCATTATGCAAACATTATGCCTACATATTTACACATACAAATAAAAATGATCTGTCCGACAGCTGAATAGGGCCCGATATGTCTGAAATTATCGGAAGTGACAATCCGTTATTGGATTTCAGATGGCCTGTGAAGTGAACAAAAACTGTTAAAGATTGCCCTGTAGCACGAAGTCCGACGTTTTTGGCAATAAAGTCGCTTTTTTAACAAAATTTATTAAACGAATAATTTACAAATACAGAAAAACACATATGTTATTGTTTAGATTTAGGTAGAGGTACAATTTACTTTCATCCGATATCCGCTATCAAATCGGACACTGTGAAAACGCTCAAAGGACGGGGGACGCCCTGTGTCGTTTACTTTGGCTGTTTGCTCACAAAAAAATCTCAAAATAATTTCTATATAAAAATTCATCAAATAAGTCTAAAGCCACTTGGAATATTATAAATAGTTCAAAAATGAAACACATAAAAGATAACATTTCAGAAATCAACTTGAATGGAAAAATTATAACTGACCCTAAAGATATAGCACAGGCATTCAATAACCACTATGTTCATCTCAATACAATAGGTGTTGATTCAACTACCATAAGTAACACGACATTGACGTACACTTCTATTAATTCAATTTTTATGAAGCCAACAAATCCAGATGACATAAGAATAATTATCAACTCTCTGAAAAACACCAATAGTACAGGAAACGACGGGATAAGCACAAAAATAATTAAAACAGTTTCAGAAATTATTGCAACACCGCTTAGTTATATTATTAACATGTGTATCGAACATGGAATATTTCCGGACAAATTAAAAACGACCATCGTTCGACCTATGTATAAAAAAAAAGGAGACAAACAAGATATAAATAATTACAGACCAGTGGCATTGATTCCTATTTTCTCCAAGATAATAGAAAAAGTAATCTATCTCAATTTAAGTAGCTTTTTTGAAACACATAACCTTTTTGCTGACGAGCAAAAAGGTTTCCGCAAAAATAAATCCATAAATATGGCCATTTATGATCTACTCAATACAATTACGACACAGTTAGATAAAAAAGTGCCTGTTACAGCATTGTATATGGATTTAACAAAAGCTTTTGATTTTGTAGATCATAAAATCTTATTATCAAAACTATATAATTATGGTATCCGCGGAAATACCTACAATCTACTACAATCCTACTTGATGAATCGAGAGCAAGTCACACAGATAACTCGAATTTGTGTTAAGTCTAAGAAAGAAGTCACGTTTTCTTCAGACTTAAAACAAATAAATTCTGGCGTCCCCCAAGGAAGTGTCTTAGGCCCGCTCCTCTTTTTAATCTACATTAATGATCTGCCAGAAGCAATCACAGATAAGATAGTTCTATTTGCAGATGATAGTACAGTGATTTTTACTAGCGAAAACCCATCATCATTTGAACCACACGTCAACAAAACAATAGAACTAATAATTGATTGGCTACAGAAAAATAATCTATCTATCAATTTAAATAAAACCAAAATAATGACCTTTAAACAGCGAAAAGAACTTATTTCTGATTTAAAAATTACATACAAAGACCAAGACATTGAGGAGACGGATGCAACAACTTTTTTAGGGCTAAGTTTAGATCGTACTTTAAGTTGGAACAACCATATAGATAACGTTTGTAAAAAGTTAAACAAATATTCATTTGCCTTGCATAATTTACGAAAAGTAGTAAATCAGTCGACTGTTTTAATCTCTTATAACGCTCACGTTACATCAACTTTGAGGTACGGGGTTATATTTTGGGGTAATGGTACTGATAGAGAATTAGTATTTAGAGCTCAAAAAAAGTGCTTACGATCAGTATGTGGTATACAAAACACAGAATCATGTAAACCCTACTTCATTAAGTTAAATATTCTCACCCTTCCCTGTCTTTATATATACGAAGTCGCATTATACATTAAGTATAACCCTAACCAGTTCTCCTATTTCAATAGTTATCGCCAACAATATAAAATAAACTCTAGGTCATGTAAAACAGCATTACTAGCAAAAAGCTTTTTTGGAATGGCACCAAGAATTTACAATAAACTGCCAAAAGAGATTTTAAAAATTAATGATTTAAAGAAATTTAAAAAAATGTTGTATGATTTCTTAATAACTAAAGCGTACTACTCAATACAAGATTTTTTGTCAGACTCAGGAAATTTTATTACCCTTTAATATGTCTGCCGTCCTATCACTAAAACCTATCTAACCCACAAATTATAGTTTTGAGATATGAGCAAAAAACGTTCAAACCCATATCTCTAGAAAATGTGTACATTTCTTCCGGATTTCTTTTGTGCAAAAATTAAAACTAAATTTATCCTTACTTTGTTTGAAAACCATTTCCTCAAATATTATATTATTAATTAGAAAATCACAATTTTGTGTTTTAGTGTTGCAAATAATTACTAAAATATGTGCGATATTACTCCTAAAACACCGTTAAGTATACCTTAACCGTTGTTTAGAATTGAATAACATATAAAAAATAACTAAAATAACGGCCAAGTCAATTTACGTGTTTATAGTATCGTAATTGTGAATTGTGTAATAAACAAAACATAGCTTAATAACCGCAAAGGTACTGAACAATTTTATAGTATTTTATCTGTTAAAATATTACCTAGAAAACATTTGTAATAAACACGTTATTGGACTGTAACCGTTTTTAGCTATGTAATGACTATACATATTGAAGTAATTTGTATGCATTCCTATACTAAAAGCCCGTTAAATGACGAACTAGTAATGCTCACTAGGTTTAAGTCTTGGAAATATTCACAAAAAAAGGTTTATTGTATTAACAAAATCATGTTAACCTGCGTTATACTACTAAGTTTTAAGAGAAATTCAATATGTTAAATCACATCTGTATCGTATATGTATTTATTCGCATGCAAAAATAAAACCAAAAACTTAAAAAATACTGACAAATCAGTCGTCAACTTGTTAAAATTTTAAAAACGCAAAGTGTGTCAGTCTCAAAAATGTGTTAAATTTTATATAAAAAAAATGTACGTGAAGAAGTAGATTACTAACCATTTTAAGGTGCCTGATCCATGTAAGGCCCAGTGTCTAATGAAGCCCACTTTTGAAAATGAGCCCCCCGCGCTTTAATTGCCAGTTCAAAAACCTAGTAAGGCTAAATGACTACACTAAAACCTATCATTTCTCAGATCCCTATCCCTACTAGTTTTTTATACGGAATTTGTGACTTCCTGAGTTTTACTACGGTAAAAGGTAAGTTAACATACTATTTACTGGGTTGAGAGGCATAGAAATCTGTAGTAATCATAATAATTGTGCCGATTTTGGAGCAGGTGTCTCTGTAATCGGGTGAGTACTTACGAGATGGATACAAATAAGATAAAAAACGAATTTCCAATAATTAGTTACCCACCTTACCTAGTAGGTTTTTATATAGGGTAGCCAAAATCAGCCTTTAACACCCTTCGCATAAAAATAAAGCATTAATCTCATGCAATATGGAATGGCTGTAGTACAATATGCGGAGATGATCAGAGGCTTCACTTTCATAATTCCGTTGAATTTGGGGACCCGCTAAAGTGTGGTAGTTTCTTAAGTTACTTGGAGTTAGTAAATATTACAAAGCTCAATTAATACCTTTTTTGATTTCGACTGCATTAATCTGCACTTCTTTTCTTCTGATTTTTTTTCTCGTTAAGTATAAAAATCTAAAACTTCCCTTCTAATGCATCTACTTAACTTTTTTTAATGTTCGTCTCGTCTAAGGCCGTTGGAAAAGACGATGCGAGCCAAAACATGATCCTCCCTCTAATTGACCTTATTGATCATATCATCATATGTATCCTCGATAGCTCTATTCTTCTTATATTTTCCAGTCGCTTTGGTAAGATGCCGTTAGAAAGTCCAATTCCTTCTCCTTCTCAAACTACCGCTCTATTTATTTCCATTTATTTGTTTCCTCTCTTAAGTTCTTGTGTGTCTTTTGTACATAAACAGATTACCGTTTTGTACAGACATGCGCTCACGAACCTACGAGTATATTAACCCGGTTATCCTACTCGGCACAGTACAATTATCGCTCTTGTAAAAATACTGCAGATATGGTATATCACGGTGTTATCATTCTTGGATTTCGGTAATGCTTTCAACACGGGTGACTTCGACATCTTAGTAGGCATATTCCGTTCTCTTAATGTATCTCCTGTGACAGTGAACTAGTTTCATAGTTATTAAGTAGGGCGTCAACAGAGGTGGATTGCTCTTAATCTTCATTGTGCCTGCACAGGACGGGGCAGCGTGTTGTCTCCTGTTTCATTTCCTTACTTTATATACTCTAACACGTTATATTTCCTTCTTCTACCACTTTAAACATACTGTCAAGGCTCTTTTACTCATCTACCATAGACAATCTGCACCATGCACATGAACACTAATTTAGAAATCATTTTGATTTGGACTTTCACGTTACGGTCTCAAGGTAAATCCACTGAAATTTAAGTTATAGTGATAGGTACCTAGGTCAAAGTGTTCTGCCAAGACTGATTTTAGTACCCTAATTGCCATTATTTTTAACGGTACCTATTTAGATTTCCTACTCTCCCCAGGTCTCTTAAATCTCGCTGTTTCTCTATCATGGATACCTCAGATGAGCGAGTTTAGAAGGTTTTTTTTTGATATAAAAGCATCACTCCGCATAGTTCGAAACATTACGCCACTAAGATTGCATTAGCTCAATCCCTCTTACTTACTATATTAGTTTATGCTGACACTTGCTACTTAGACCTTTGGAAGACCAACTCAATATGTTTGAGCAATTCCAGCAACTCTCTATTAAGTATATAGTTGCTTTTTAAATTAGATCATGTCTTCGTAGTGGCCATGTTCTCGCTACGTAGAAATCCACTACCAACGTGAATTATCATTGGTTAATCGTTCACCATTTTTGTATGTAAATCGTTCCACTTACTTTCGGTTTTCGGTTTTTTTTTATATAAGCATGCATCCATCAGTCACCGAGTAAAAAAGACAACTTACAGCGCACGGCGCATTGTTAAACTCTATAAACTCGTCTGCCTTGCGTAATAAAATTCAAGGGAATATGTTTTACACTTAGCGGGGTTTTAGCGTGGCATTGTTGGTTGGCTGTGTTTAACTGTTGTATTATTATTCTTTTTCTCAAACATAATTACCCGTTAAGCACACTAAATAGGTTTTAGTGATGTATTTGTTACATGAATCGCAATAAAAGTCTTTTACACAAACGGTTAAAGAACGTTAACCATGTTTAAGCATAGTAACTGTTTTTTTGTGTAGTATTTAATAAAAAAAAATGTACTTGATAAAACATATTAATAGTTTTTCCAAGTAAATGTGTTTTAGCTATGTATAACGTAAAAGATTAATTAAAATAAAAAACTGGCTAAGCGCTTTTATATTACTTATAGAAGAATAATGTAGGTTTGCGATTTTATAGTATTGAGAAGTATCAAATTATAATGCAGTTAGCGTGTTAGGTCGAGTCTGTATCTCCGTAACTACAACAGATAAAAATATGATTCCAAGACCAGTCGATAGAGAATTCTTTTCTCTTTTAGAATATTTGTCCAAATGAAAACTGGTATTATGCAGCTTTGAGCGGTTTTAGAGATATGACGGCATTGTAGTGTTATATTGTATGTCATGTCTTCATTATTCACCATAGATTTAGTTTGTAAATGCGTGCTACATGTCCTCTGTAGCTATTTGTATGCCATGTGGCGTAGCATAGTGATACTTTATTATAAATTTAAGACCTACTGTTGTACATACCTATGTTTAACAAATAAATAATTTGGAATTGGAATTGGAATTGGAATTACTACCATATGAATGCAACATTTGCTTATTTACACATAATTATCCGAAATCTGGTGTCCTCAAGTCTGAACAATTTTAGTTAACCTTAATTGCATTTTTCTATTTTATCTAATCGGAATAATAACTATGAGTGTGGTAGGCTTAGGATTTACGTATAAATATAATTTCACGAAATAGTTTGTAATAATTAGTACTAAATAAAAGCAAGAAATATTACTTTGCTAATCCGCGAGAAAATAACGTGTTAGTCAATCAGTGCTAACCCGTTATACTTACTTGCGTATTTTTACATGCAATTTGGGTTGTTATATTTATTTTTGCGGTGGGAGGGTGGGAACATTAATTGCATGTAAAAATACGCAAGTAAGTATAACGGGTTAGCACTGATTGACTAACACGTTATATTACACACGCGGATTAGCAAAGTAATATTTCTTGCTTTAATTAGCATGGATTTCCGCAAAGTAACGCCTGATTCTATTAATAATAATTAGTACTTATTACGCAATAATTAGAATGCAAATTGATTATCGTTTTACTCGTAACCTTCTAGACTGTAAAGCAAAAAATATGCTGCTTGCAGAAGAGTGATATTACATTTTCGAGTTAGTTTTTGCATGAAGTCCCGTCTAAAGGTTTCATAAAGAGAATAAGAATGCCCATGAATATTTAACTACCCCAGTCTCTTAAGAGATAATTTCGCAAGTCTGTAGTTAACTAACTTTTAAACTGTTCTTGTTGTAGGACTAGAACTTTAGCGTTTTTTTTCTATGTACTTGTATAAGTACAAAAATAACTCGTTTATTGTCTGCCGTGCGCGAAAGAAAGAATTGCAACGGCAACTCTCGGCAACAGGCTCGGCAACGGATCAAACTTTTTAGACAATCACGCTTCAAGACCTCGATGCCTCAAGACAATTATATCATTAAATCCGCCTTTTGTACTTTTTACTTGTTTTTGAGCAATAATGTTTAAAATAAATAAATGTAAATTGAAAGAAATCTAAAAGAATAATCCAATTTTCATTTTCTTCGTGGTAATTAAAATCGATTTTTGTATAAAATAACACTTTTTTTTTCAACCTCATAAATTTTAAGTAGGCACTTATTATACCAAAAAATATCGTTACAATCAATATGGAAGCCTTAAGTAATCAGGAACAACGGAAAGGAGACCGTTCCTAATTACCCCTTGTGTTCTTAATTGTCCATATTACCGTTGGTCAAACGTGTTTACTTTGGAAATTTATTTTATACCTATTATTATAACTTTAAAAAAACATACATGAACACAAAATACTATTAGATTGAAATGTTTCAGGTGTTACATTACCATTGAAGGCAAAATTCGATTATCTATTAAGTAAAGGATAAATTAGGCACCGCAGCATTCTATTTATTCGTTGTTTTATTATTATTAAGTATAGATCGTGTCATACACGAGGACACATGCCTTGACTCGTATTGTCATGTTATAAAAGATTAGATTTGACAAATCGGCGCGTCATCGTGAATGACACGAACTCTAGACGGTTATGACAATAGTAAATTACTGTCGAGATGAATAATGAAGTAATTCTCAGGCTTGAGACGGACGATTTAGGGAGTCTCTTTAATTTAGCAAATGCCATTATATTACGGCCCATTCATATAAACAGTGTTTATTTTGCCCGCTTTCCACAATAAGTTGATAACCATTGGAGTACATCAACTAGGGAACAATAGTAGATTGTTAAACAAGGGATGAAAGACACTCATTCCCGTCGAGATAGTTTGGCGCGCGAACGTAGTGAGAGCGCCAATAGTCCGAGAATGAAATAGTGCCTTTCACACGAGTTAAAAAATCTACTTCTCGTATCGAATAAGAGAAAAGTAAATTATATGTGCATTAAAAAAAATGGTTAAGTGCATTAAAAGAAAAAGAGATTAACAAATCAAACCCAAGTTTTTATACGGTTGGAGTAAACATTACTCATGTCTTTCTTGTTTTGTGTATTTTTGCGTTGATCAATTGCCCGTACCAATTAGACCAGGGATCAAAAAACATACCTAGCCCGGAGATTCAAACAACACATAAATGGAACTCGGTGTAATCCGATTAAAAGAAAAAGGAGACACCATCTGGTCTGCCGAACAACTCAGAATTGAGTTTTCTCTTAGTCCGATGAATTTGATAGTCGGAGGAAAAAACTGTATAGTTCAAACTACGACCAATGAATTTTTCCGAACTAATTTACCTAATTAATGTTTGACCAGTCCGTATCCGGTGAAAGCAGCCACCCTGATGAAATTGGACGAATCCTAATAAAGCCTAATTTTCGCTCCGGGTTGAAAGGTGGCAGTAACTTTCGTAAAAAATAGTGCCGGCGTTATTAGTTTTCCGTGCAGGCAGCAGAGGGCCTACCGCGAACCACCTTCGACGTGTTGCCTCCCTGTAACACTTACGTACGAATTTATAAGTGCGACAGAGTGGCAACACGAAGAACGTGGTTTGTGGTAGGCCCTCAGGTAAGAGTGGAATTGTTCAAAGCATGCCTATGCGTACGCATCGTCATACCAACGAGCGATTTCTCATACATATAATGTGGCTCTATGCTGATAGATGTGATTCCACGGAATTAGGAAGGAAGATGATAATAGGACGAAATATTTTGACAACTGACCAAAGTTTTCTTTAACATATGACGAGATTATTTCGCGATACCTTTTATACCCAATAAGCCTTTGATGAGGGCCTGCCGCGACATAGAAAATCGAAAATTGTTGTCTACCTCTCTATCAATCGAATATGTAAGAGCGATAGAGAGACAGATTACGATTTTCGATTTTTCAATGTAGGCGGTGGGCTTTCTACGTCTAACCTTTATTGGCTCGTAGGGACCAAAGCCCGGAAATCCCGGAAATGAGAAAATTAGATTTTTGCGATCTCTTTTATATCAAATACTAAACCGGATATGAATGGAGTAAAATTATGCTTTTAGAATCTCTGGGAAACAGGAAATCAAATAACTTGGGAATTACTGAAGCTGAAACTGTAGAACTGCGATGGTCTCTGTAATGGCATGGAGAGTTCATTCAATTCGCTGGATTATTTACTTAGACGCAAAACGTGTTTTAATGTTGGTTCGCGCGACGTTCTGAAATTTAAATCATTACACCTGTAGGTACAGGTTGAGCAAGAAGTATACATTTTGTGTTTAATTTTTAACTATATTTAGTTTATATTATAGGATATCATGTTTTGAGTTTTTATTTGTTGTAAATTTTAAAAATATAAAGTAATCTATGAATCCCAAGATTTGGCGTAGGCACTAGTTTTTACGAAAGCGACTGCCATCTGACCTTCCAACCCAGAGGGTAAACTAGGCCTGGTTGGGATTAGTCCGGTTTCCTCACGATGTTTTCCTTCACCGAAAAGCAACTGGTAAATATCAAATGATATTTCATACATAAGTTCCGAAAACTCGTTGGTACGAGCCGGGTTTGAACACTTTGAACCCGCGACCTCCGTATTGCAAATCGCACGCTCTTACCGCTAGGCCATCAGCGCTTCAGTTTTTATATACTATATTTAAATATATAGTTTTTATATTGAATCTATACAAGTTTTAATCAAGGCCATGAAAAACACAAGGAAATATACACCGTGGGCTGATCAAACCCGTCAGATTTTAAAGGTATATTTTTGACCGAATTTAGATACTTACATGCCATACAAAGTTTTCTGAAATCGGTCTTGTTTCAGAGATAGTGACAATTCTAGTCAAAATTCGATTATGTATGAACTTATAGCGAAAAATGTCCATTTGACTGCGACGCTGCCGCTATGTGACTTGGTTTAGTTACATACCTACTGACATATATTAAAGTTTTAAAGGAAACTTGCAATTTTAATTTGTAAAAAAAAACTTATTCGTTGTAATGTTGTTTTTTGCCAAGATGTAAAAAGAAGTAACATATTGTGTGCAGAAAATACGAAAAAATAAAAATATTTATGCCAAAAAATTTAATGATTGACCAAAACTCCTATAACATTTATTCCTCCTTATGACCTCAGGAATGCGTGGCTTAAATACGTCGGGTTTTATCAGCCCACGGTGTGTTCAGTGTTGGTGAGGTTATATCGCGCGGAGTGCCATATCTTTTGTTCCCTTCTAATTTCCTGGCTTTTTGCCCCGTCTCCCTCATGAGTTACAGTTAAGAAATATATTCTCATTTGGTAAGCAGACATTGGACACACCAAACAAGCGAAGGTTTTGAACTTTAAACCGGCTTTCAAATGAATCAAAATTATTATTTATTGTAGGTACTTTATTCTAATTTAAATATATTATATTCAGAGGCATGCTTAATTGTATAAATTTTGTCACAACTTTTATTCATCCTTGTTTTTAACTTCCAAATCCAAATAGTTATACTGTAGGGAATACAAAGGCATTTAATTATCCGTCAAAGTCTTAAATTTAATTTCGCATGTCAAGCGTCCCGCTTCAGAGTTAATAATTTTCGTAATCTCAACGGCTTTAATAATTCAGGAGCAGAAACTCTGAGTGACTCCTACATAATGCATTCTGACTGCTACTTGTCTCTACCTCATATGTAACTTTTATGATATTTCAAAATGAACCGTAACGTTTGAAAGATAAGACTGCTTGTTCAATAATATCGCTCGGCGAGATACGAGGTTCTTAAAGTACGGAATGGAAATGTAGAATGAGGGAGTCACTCGGAATGCTATTTCCATCGTTCGAGTAAATATGATCATTCGAAAATCATAAATCTAGTTTCCTGCAGTAGGATCGCGCATGTTATAATGAAACTCCAAAGACAGCTACAAAGTAATTATTTTATTTACTGTTGATATAATATATTTTTGTTACTTAGTTACATTTAGTATGTATTTGGTGTACCGGAGATCAATAGAAATAGCAAATATTGTAAACAAACGTGACAGATTTTGATAGCAATTGACATATAACTAGGGTTACCATACGTCTCGTATATACGGGACTATTACCGTATTAAAGGATCGCGTCCCGTATTTGAACCTGGTATCAGTTCTTAGTAATTATGCCTACCCTACATATAACCAAACTTTTTTCTGTGAAATATTACTAATTAACATATATTTTAACTAATAATTGATATAAATAGATAAACTGTAGATCGTGATTGTCCTTAAGAAGTGCGACATTACTAATTTATTGAAGTAAATTGTATTTTCAGCGGCAATTTTCTGTAAACTTCATTTTAGGTACACACATTCACGGCCCGATTCGAAGAATGATTAAGACACGTTTAAGATCTTGGAAAGATCTTTAAAAGATCGATAGCTAAACGACATGTTAAAATTGACGTTTATTTCGATTCCACGGTGATCCCAATGAGATCTATCTACGATATTTCTATCGTCAAAGTGACATTGGTTGCCCGAATTAAGCTGCTTCTGTCAATTATACGACATAGAAACGTTATCTAAATGAGAACTTATCTAAACCAGAACTTATCGTTATCGTATTTCATTCTTCGAATCGGGCCGTTAGTGTCAATGGTAGCGGATGAGACTATTTGTCGAAAATGTAAATACTTAAAATGTGGTAATTTACCGAATTTAAGCCAAAATTAGCTAGGAACAAACAAACACTTACAGTTACCATCAGAGATATTGGAGCGGGCGAGGAGTTCAGAAATATACATATTTCTTATAATAAAGTTGTGTTCAGATATTTGATAGCACCTCGACCGTTGCAATATATCTGCTGTCGATTGTACAGTAACAAAAGTCACCGTAAGATATAAATAAAAATGTGTATAGCTTCAATAACAGAAAAGCTAATTTTTCTTACATAAATTACCAGGATGGTACCCGGTCTGCAGTTAATCGAAACAATTACCTCAAATATAATAGAAGATGAGATGATACCATTGCAAATTAAGCATTAGTTCCCAAGTCTGTCTCATATGAATTTAAATAAATTCAGAAAAATCGCACGTCCTGCCTTTAATTTGCATTACGTTTTATTTCAACTACGCCTATTATTGCCAACACCGACTACATTATTGCGCCCTCATATCATGTCCAAATATTGTTAATCAATAGTGCTCAATCAAGTTATGTTTCCGCTTTACACCTTAAGCCACTAGGCGTACAGTCGACGTCGAATATATATTTACAGTACATATGGTGCTACTTTCCCGCACGCGTGCGGGTATGAGCACTTTCCGTGCAAATGTCGAAACTTTAAAGAGCCATAAGTGTGTACTGTAAAACGTTGTACGATACACCTGCGAATAGGTAATTCGCAACTCGTGTCGATTTAAAACATTCCCTTCGGTCGTCTTGTTGCGAATTTCCTATTTTCTGCACTTGTATCGTAAATAACTATTGCATCATACTCCTTTGTAATGAGGCGAAAAAAGTAAACTTATCTATGACGTCGACTGTACATGCTATATTAAATATCGTTTCTTCGATTGAGCGCAGTAATAAATAGAAACTCAATTATATATCCGAATTAGGTAGTCAACAATTCGGATAATCGATTTTTTTTGACGAGATTACACAATTCAATAACACCACCAAACAGTACAGTAAGTATAATAAAATTGGATTAATAAAAAAGAATCTGAAATTTTTTGTACACATATTTTGTTTATAAAATCGTCATTTTTTTACTGACAAACGACTGAAGCGTTCAAATAATTGAGGGTTCGGATAAACTAAGCGAACGTCCGCATAATTAAGGGTTCGGATAATCGAGGTTCTACCGTATATGTGTGCTCACGTCATGTCTGGTAGGGGCAGGTAGTCAGTTGAAAATATTTTGGCGTAAGTAATGGTACAGTCACGAACTTTCATTGTTGAGCCGTTTAAGGTCTCATTTTATTTTTATTTTTTCTCGCCACTGCTCGGAAATAGATAGTCTAAAACCAAACTGGAAAGTAGGCAATAGCTGTAGCACCACTACTACAATGTTTCATTGTTATCATGATCCGTCATTGGTAATGGTAAAAGGTCCTTCAAAAATAAAATAAGGTTATTTATAGGACCAATTACTTATTAAAAAAAAAATAAAGGTCAAAACCATTCAGTTCATGCTTGAGGCGTTTTTACTTTTGTAGCTGTTTGTGGTTTTTTAGCAAAAACGCTTCTAAGTTTAGAGTCGGTTTGAAGCAACAACAAGAAAACGCCTCTTAAAAAAAGTAAAAAAGGCGGGATCGGAAAATACTTACTGAATTGGATAGTGTAAATTGTATTTGACTAAAAAATACAAGAAACACGTATCTACGCTATAAAAATGAGTTCTTCTAGTGAAGAAAATATAAATGATCCTGGCAGAACACGTCGCTTTCTTTCAACAACTGTCCTCACGCCAATATAAATATTAATTTCTATTAAACTACTTACAGTTATGCAAATGTTTTCTTATTTCCTCGCAGTAGTCGTGAACAGCACTATGTAATGCCTCGGCCGGAAACGTTAAAGATGGGCGTTAAACTCACTTGTCCATCTTCTTGCGATTTTCCGGCCTCTCCTAGAATGTACTATTGTTTCAAGGAGATAAAAAAGAATCATACAAGAAAACTTAGTTTTTATTGGAATAACATATACAATTTTATAGACAAGTTAATAAAAAAAATTACATAAGTAATACAATTAACTAAACTACTATATAAAACTAAAAATCTAAATCTAAAATGCTTTTTTGGCATCATACAAGTGAAGAACAATATAGGCAGTGTATACGTAACTAGTACAATATAGGTATTATAGATTATGATGTTTCCTATGATGTTAGCTAATATGGTTGTCAATACTAACGCAATGAAATCTCCAATATAAAGTAAACCTTAAATGGCTCATCAATTAAAATCCGTAACTGTACAAAAAAAAGTAGATATTTACTTCAAATTGACAAACATACTAAACTGCCAGACTGCTGTCGCGGATGAGGTATTTCTATTCTGCGTGGGGTGATGTGTTTCCAGACTGTATGAAAAATGTATAATACTATAGATTATTCTGTACTTAAGAGTCCTTATTCCTACAGACGAGCGTATTTTGTAAAATGCTTCCTTTTTCATTCAAGATTACGACGTAACTATTAGTATTTATTCAAAAACTGATAACGTACTTAAATAATCGTTTCCTAAACTAGGGGCTCCAACAGTTCAAATTTTCATTTTCTCTTTTAAACCTCTTTTTTAATGAGGTTTTTTGGGAGTCTTTTCCAAATTTTGCAATGAGATGTGGCGTTTCGGTTCTCAATTTTGCTATAAACAAGAATCATTTGGTACATGAATGACTACAATTTGATTCAACATATCTCGTACGAGGGGCTGGAATGATTAACAATCGAAGATTCATTTGAAAAAACTGATAAAATACCTTCCGAGTTTTCTTCATTTTTTTGGCGAAAACAGGGTTTTATTATATTTTATTTCCGCAAATTGTACGCATATTTTACTTTAAAAATAATATTATAGCAAACTTTAACTTTATGTTAACCTATAAAAAAAAAATCGTAACTATGGGACCTACATTGCCGTAAATTTATATTTTTTTAAAACACGTATAAATCACGCAGCAGCGACGCCCCGCTCTCAGTCCGCGCGGAGCGCGCTTAGAGGACGGACCTGTGCTCGATTGTCAGGCATTCGTTGCGATCGTAATCAGCTACGGAGTTCCGAGAAGTGCTATATACTGCGATTAGAAAATCTTAATAAAAGTTCATTTTTTACAGTATGCCTAACAGACTCGCTTATTGATGGATTTTCAGTGTTACTTTTTTTTTTAATACTAAGTCGGTGGCAAACAAGCATACGGCCCGCATATGTACGCCTGCAACTCCAGAGGAGTTACATGCGCGTTGCCGACCCTAACCCCCTCCCACCCCTCGTTGAGCTCTGGCAACCTTACTCACCGGCAGGAACACAACACTATGAGTAAGGTCTAGTGTTATTTGGCTGCGATTTTCTGAAAAACGCATTTTCACTTGAAATTACGTTAGGGTTTGCATTATTATTTTTGACCCGGATGAAGTCCAAGTTCTCATGATGGAGTCAGGAGTTGGTCACCAGAACTCCTAATCTACTAATTATAATCCCATCGTGTTTGGGCTCAAAAGATTTGCCCTGACGAACACCATCGATCTAGATGAGGTCCAGGGTCTCATGATGGAGTCAGGAGTTGGTCACTAGAACTCCTAATCTACTCATTATAATTCCATCGTGTTTGGGCTCAACAGAGTTGCCCTGATGAGCACCTTCAATCTAGATGAGGTCCAGGGTCTCATGATGGAGTCAGGAGCTGGTCACCAGAACTCCTAATCTACTCATCATAACTCCATCGTGTTTGGGTTCAATAGAGTTGCCCTGACGAGCACCATCAATCTAGATGAGGTCCAGGGTCTCATGATGGAGTCAGGAGCTGGTCACCAGAACTCCTAATCTTACTCATCATAACTCCATCGTGTTTGGGCTCAATAGATTTGCCCTGATGAACACCATCGATCTAGATGAGGCCCAGGGTCTCATGATGGAGTCAGGAGTTGGTCACCAGAACTCCTAAACTACTCATCATAACCTCATCGTGTTTGGGCTCAATAGATTTGCCCTGACGAGCATCATCAATCTAGATAAAGTCCAGGGTCTCATGATGGAGTCAGGAGTTGGTCACTAGAACTCCTAATCTACTCATTATAATTCCAACGTGTTTGGGCTCAAAAGATTTGCTCTGACGAGCACCATCGATCTAGATGAGGTCCAGGGTCTCATGATGGAGTCAGGAGTTGGTCACCAGAACTCCTAATCTACTCATCATAACTCCATCGTGTATGGGCTCAATAGAGTTGCCCTGACGAGCACCATCAATCTAGATCAGGTCCAGGGTCTCATGATGGACTCAGGAGTTGATCACCAGAACTCCTAGTCTATTCATCATAACTCCATCGTGTTTGGGCTCAAAAGATTTGCCCTGACGAGTACCATCGATCTAGATTAAGTCGAGGGTCTCATGATGGACTCAGTAGTTGGTCACCAGAACTCCTAATCTATTCATCATAATGGTAATTTGATGGTGCTTGTCGGAGTAAATCTATTGAGCCCAAACACGATGGAGTTATGATAAATAGATTACGAGTTCTGGTGACCAACTCCTGACTCCATCATGAGACCCTGGACTTCATCTAGATCGATGGTACTCGTCAGGGCAAATCTTTTGAGCCCAAACACGATGGAATTATAATGAGTAGATTAGGAGTTCTAGTGACCAACTCCTGACTCCATCATGAGACCCTGAACATCATCTAGATTGATGGTGCTCGTGAGGGCAAATCTATTGAGCCCAAACACGATGGAGTTATGATGAGTAGATTAGGAATTATGGTGACCAACTCCTGACTCCATCATGAGACCCTGGACTTCATCTAGATCGATGGTACTCGTCAGGGCAAATCTTTTGAGCCCAAACACGATGGAATTATAATGAGTAGATTAGGAGTTCTAGTGACCAACTCCTGACTCCATCATGAGACCCTGAACATCATCTAGATTGATGGTGCTCGTGAGGGCAAATCTATTGAGCCCAAACACGATGGAGTTATGATGAGTAGATTAGGAATTATGGTGACCAACTCCTGACTCCATCATGAGACCCTGGACTTCATCTAGATCGATGGTACTCGTCAGGGCAAATTTTTTGAGCCCAAACACGATGGAATTATAATGAGTAGATTAGTAGTTCTAGTGACCTACTCCTGACTCCATCACGAGACCCTGGACTTCATCTAGATTGATGGTGCTCATCAGGGTAAATCTATTGAGCCCAAACTCGATGGAGTTATGATGAGTAGATTAGGAGTTCTGGGGAGTTCTGGTGACCAACTCCTGACTCCGTCATGAGACCCTGGACCTCATCTAGATCGATGGTGTTCGTCAGGGCAAATCTTTTGAGCACAAGCACGATGGAATTATAATGAGTAGATTAGGAGTTCTGGTGACCAACTCCTGACTCCATCATAAGAACCTGGATGGACTTCATTCGGGTCAAAAATAATAATACAAACCCTAACGTGATTTCAAATAACACTGAAACTCTATAGCACTAATGTGCGCAAACGATTGGCATCTTGACTACGCAGCATGGGTGCGTAGCCACCATGCCAATCGATACGACAACGAAACACTATCTGTCTCTCTCTCGTACTAATATGCACAAACGATTGGCATCTTGGCTGGGCAGCATGGGTGCGTAGCCAACATGCCAAACGTTTACGATACGACAAGGAAACACTATCTGTCTCTCTATCGCACTAATATGCGCAATCGATTGGCTTCTTGGCTAGGTATCATGGGTGCGTAGCCAACATGCCAATCGTTTACGATACGACAACGAAACACTACTCTCTCTCTATCGCACTAATATACGCAAACGATTGGTATTTTGGCTAGGCACTAAGCAAGTGTGTGGCCAACATGCCAATCGTTTACGATACGACAACGAAACACTATCTGTCTCTCTATCGCACTAATATACTTTATTTATACCTGCAGTCATTTAGTAACTTCTTCATTTTCTATTGGTGTGAAAGAGACAGAATAAAGAGCAAGGGTTATAGTACACTCTGTAGTCTGTACACTTAGTAGTAGTGTACATAAAAAAAAAAACTACTGTGCATATACAATAAAATAAAGAGTGCCCATATGATATCATATGACACTAAAATTAATGTTGCTTGAAATTATATTGAAAACTATCAAGATTATTCTAGTCTGCATTGAAACGCGCGTCGCGTTGCCGGCGCTCGCGTACCGAGCGCCAACGCCATCTATCGAGCGTTATTTCGTGAAATCGGAGAACGCTCCAAGGATTAAGGGCTCTTAAGCTTACCTATTTTATACATTATATATATTAGCGTTATAGGCATTAGTAATATTATAAACGTAACTAATCGGATCAAGCCTAATCGAACAAGCCCGAGGCTCAAACGCTCCACGGCAATGTGGAATCGAATTTGCCTGCTCATTTTAGGCTCTAGTGATCCACCGGTATCAGTAGTGTAAAGGAAATTCCTTAATTCCATCAAGGCGCTATGTGAAACGACGGGTCTAATACAGTACTAGTGTATGACGATTCTGATACGAGTAATACTTGTTAATGTTTTAGTCAATACGAGACAAATCAAGTCAAATGAATAAAATTAAAATTTTAACCCCTTTATTCATAAAATTTTTCGAGCCTGAATCAGTTAAATTATGTTTTATCCCTTTCTTGCAAATACATAAGTCAAAATAACAGATAAAGACAAACGATTCATAGCTAATTCAAAGGCTGTAACGCGTTTATGAATAACGCCACAAGTACGAGTAAACATTCGGATTCAGGCTGCACCGGCGTTAAGTACAGTCAGCATTAAATATATCGGAGCGGCACTTACTCTAACGCCTTGACAATAGAGGCGTGTTCAGATATTTCTGAGCACCCTGGCCGCTCCCATATCTCTGATGGTGACTGTACGAGTATGTATACAGCGTCTATGTTTGATACGCATATAATCATAGGGTATTTTAGAGCACATTTTTATGGGTAAGGATGCTAATAGAACCGCATACGATCGGCCCGATTCGAAGAATGATTAAGACACGTTTAAGGTCTTGGAAAGATCTTTAAAAGATAAACGACATGTCAAAACTGACGTTTATTTTGATTCCGCTGTGATCCCAATAAGATCCATCTACGGTATTTCTAACGTCAAAGTGAAATTGGATGCCTGAATCGAGCTGCTTCTGTCAATTATACGACATACAAACGATATCTAAATAAGAACTTATCTAAACCAAAACTTATAGTTACCATATCACATTCTTCTAATCGGGCCGTATATTTTTTCAAATAATGTATGCCAGTATTGTCCCTTGGACAACGGGACAGGATAACTACACAAAAAAAAATGTTAATTCACCCATTCACAGGTTATAAATGAAGCTTACCAAAGCAGATTATAATTTAATAAAATTTATGATACATTTAATCTTCCAATTTCCAGTGAAAATTAAACTTTAATCTTCTTTGTAAAATACTTACAAACAAACGACTGAGCAAACTTTTAGGCGCACATTATTTAGATAAACGGGTCACGTACTCGTGTAGCCTAAGCAAACAAATAAATAATTATAAGCCTTCATATTTCTTCGAAAAAGATATATTCAAGTAATAAACTTTGTTTGACATATAACTAATGCGCCACTTTTTAATACGAAAAATCTGATTTATGAAAAGCTTTACTAACATATTCACTATTCAAGTTCACTTTTTTATATGACAGTAGGTACCTACCCTATAGCGCTATTTTATTTCTTTATTTTAATCTTAAATTAAAATATAAACCGTATATCAGATACACGTGGAAGCATAGGCACTCGGGTATATACCAAATCTTAAAACTATAAAACATTAAATAAATAAAATAGTAAAAATCATTAAACTATCGTGTAACGATTAAATGTTTAAAACTAGTAAATAATTATAAAAAATCGGACAAGTGCATTTCGGGCCATGTTCAGTGTAGGGTTCCGTAGACCTAAACGGGCTAATTAATAATATCTGGGAGACCAGGCTTTGCTCGGAAAACAAACCAATTTGGAAATGATAAATGTCGTTATTATGAAGTATGAGTGTAAGTATAGTATAAGTCTGTTTATTTAGTTCCGATCACAATGCTGTCCTAAAACTACTTTCAGACTTCATAATGGGAATTGTCTTAGGATGTAGGCTATATCTACCATTTTTAAATCATACCTGTAAATATTTTTAGCCTGTATCTGTTTTTTCCCCAATAAAGTAAATAAAAAAAAACCTTTACAAACTCAAAAATGAATGAATGAATGAATGGTATTAATTTATTCCTGAAAGTAATTTCCATAGAAAATGCGCGTTTTCCTAGAGATAAGATCGATTTTTCGCCAACGAAAACGGAACCCCCATATAGCAAATTTCATCGAAATAGTTAGAGCCGTTTCCGAGATCCCGAAATATATAAATATATATACAATAATTCCTCGTTTAAAGGTATTAGATAAGATTATGACATTACAGTAAGCATAAGGGAGTAGGTATAATACCTTCGCAGCGATGTTTCCCTACGTATTTTTACTAAGAAGACTTTTTGCAATACTCAAAAAACGGCTGAACCGGTACACCATTGCGTAAGAGCGAACAAAAATAATAATAAAACATTTTCTATGGGAGTTAGTACCCAAAAATTATTTGTAGTTTTTATTATACCGTTCTGTCGCCATGCATGATTTATGTAATTCGTGCTAATTTGCAGCTTTCTAGCATTAGAGATCACGGAGCAAAGCCGCGGACGGACATGGCGAAATTATAAGGGTTCCTAGTTGGCTACGGAACTCTAAACGACTCTAAATGATGCACTTATACTTCTAATAAAAAGAAGATTAAGTTATGCATACATTTTAATGCGGACGAGACGGTACCTAGCCAAGATGGCAATCTTTGATAAAAACGCCAATCAAAACTTAAAGAATATGGAATAGTCACGTGACTTTTCGTAGCATCTGTCGTCTCGATAAATTGCTTCTTTTTGTTTGGAGTTAATAGATGTATGTCATCTTAGCTAAGTCCACAGGTATACCTAGTATGTTAGATTTAAAAGAATTGTATTATTATTATTATTATTTCAATTAATTCATAAATAATTAAAAAACCTTTGGTCACACTACAGTTTGCGTAAATCAATCAACTCTGACCTTTATGTTGACGTATCTTATGACAGCCAACGACATATTATCGCGATACCGTGCTTTATCGCATTTTATCTAAAGTGTGATACCGAATTAGGTACGTGTTCACGCCGGGTGGAACACGTAGCGTAGGCTAGATACAACCAGATAATACAGTTGGCCCAAAAATAAGTTATAACATTTATTATTAAATTAAGCTTTTTTTATGTGCATACTATTGATAATTTCAACAAACCTTAGCGTTTGTGTAGCCAAACAATATTTTTTTGAGAATATTTAATGACATTTTGTAAAATACGTGTAAGTAATTTTTGTCAACGTATTTTAGGACACCGTGTAATTAAAAAGTTTGATACATAAAAACACTTGTGTGTTATAGTATATATATATATTCAATGGTCAATTTAATTTGTCGTCAACGTAGTTTAGGCCACCGTATATACTAAGGTTGACTGAAGTACATGACAAACACGAACTTTTCCGAGAAAATACTATAGCAAACTATGATGCACTACTCGTACATCTGTAGTCGGACCAAAGTCACTTTGCATGGTATTTGCAATGATAAAGTGTGGCATTGTCATCATATCAAGACCAAGCTCACTTTTGCATGGCTGTGCTATGAAAATATGACGTTCATAATTACACCTCCTCACTTAGAGGCGGACTATATTAGATAACAGATCAACAGTGTGTTGATCGCAAATCTTCGTAAACACGTCATAGTGCGGTATCTGTGAGAGGTCGTCCTTAGCTTTGGTGCTCAGTCTGGCGCTCCATTTTCCACTGAATTCTATTCCGCATGCACGAGATTTTCAAACAAATGGAAACCTGTTACCAACGAAGGATGTACTTGTAGTATCAGTACACAAGTTGTGCTACCATATCGCATCAGAATGTAATTGAATGTTTTACTATATTTACATTTTGATAGTAGTTTACAATTACAATTATGACAATTATTGAATAATAACTTTTTAATATAGATTTTAGACTAGACGGTAAGGCGGTTATCCTGCGGGCGTATTATGGATGGCTTTATCTACATGATAAAATAACTGTCATCCTTTATTTTATGTAGGTATAGCAATCAGTCAGATTTATATAATGTATATTCTCATTTCTTTATTAATTTTTTTTTTCCTTTGTAAGAATTCGATAAAAAAGAAAATAAAGAATTTTGAATTCAGTTTTTAAAATGTTTTTTTTTCTTTCTTGTTCATGTAATTATCGTTAAAAATTAAGCTAAATATGTAAATAGTAATTATAAGTTATATAACCATTGAATGGTACTTTTAATATCCAAAAACAAAGAAATAAACATACATAGTAAAACTTACTAACAACTTAAACTAAAGATAAAAAAATTGTCCCAAATCGCCGTCAATGGGCAAGGGGCCTAGAAGGCTGGCCGTATTTCCCCGCTGTATGGCGATACTTATACGAAAATTTAGATATTAAGGAAATAATTGACATGACTTATTAAAGTCTGAATGTTCGCCCACTCAACCATTGTAACACCACAATTGTACTACTCGTACATTTAAAGCAAAAAAAAGTAGCTACTGTATGTAATCGCATGATTTCTATAGTAATCTAAATTATATTGTCTCTTATTTAATGCGTGTTAATTATAAGATGTAATGTTTTGAACAGATGTGTCCCGCCGAGTTTCTTGACGATCCATGTTGGGATACCCTCCTCCAATTGAGGGGGGATTTAAATCTTCTCGAGTCAGAGGTTAGAGCCGGTGTAGCTTTATTTGACGTTCATAAGCGCATTGTAATATGCCTACTGGAATAATAAAATATCTTTATCTTTAACACCGCGGGATAGAAAGTGACCGACACCGTTTTATCTACAAGACGAGAAGTGATATTGTCTACAAGACAGCGTGATAAATTATCACATTAACGACATCCGTACTGCAGGGCTAATAATATTCGGCTCTTTATCATTTGTCACCATGCCTGTCACGTTCTAACAAGTATGTAAGTGCGAAAGTGAAGCAAGTGATAAAAAAATGCGACTATGATACCGCTGCTGGATGCGATTCGCAATTCGCCTAAGTTTTAAAAATACTGTCTATATGGGATACAATTGTTGTCATGTATTTTTACCTAGCATACATGAATAATATCATCAATTGGTTAAATAGATGCGGCGCAGAATATTTATAAGACTAGTGGAGAGAAAAGAGCGCAGTCCCGTTTTAAATTCCGGCAACGCACATACAACCCCTCTGGTGTCGCGGGTGTCCATGGGCGACTGTAATCGCTTACCATCAGGCGATTCGTCTGCTTCGTTAGCCTCCTGTATCGTACAAAAAAACAACGGGGCAAATTTGTTGTTTAACCGCTCGTTCTAATATTGATACTCGAGCAAGCGAAAGAAACCAAAATTGATCTTTCACTACGCTTGTGGTTCGAGAAGTGGAATCTGGAGCGTTGCGAGGGTTTCAAGGCATGAGGGTTAAACAAACTTTTCCTCCGACAAAAATTTTCACCATTTCAACGCGAGGAAAATACTAACTATTAACACAATTATAAAATGACTACAAAATAGACATTAAGGTAGCGTATAGATATTTTTTCCCTTTATATGTATCGATATTTTATACCTGACTGTACGTCACGTAAAATAATATTTTACTCTACTCGAAGGCCGCAAAAATATATGAGATGCTTTTATGGCTCTCCAAATAGATCGTGTCATCAGAACATATTATTGCAGGTGACTGTACCTATTTATTTAATGGTTAAGCATATGGTACAGTCACGTCTAAAAATATAAATACGGACAAAGTGCCAGAAATATGTAGAAACGATCTTATTGTCCCTATATTAAGTTAGTGTATACATATTTCTCGCACTTTGTCCGTATTAAGATTTTTAGACGTGACTATAGTATTGTTTCACATTATTCAGCAATATAATTATTTTAAAACATATTAGTTAACTGATTATGATTTGGGTAGTTGTTTAAGTGCCGAAGTTTCCTTATTTTCCTTTCATGGTTGGTTGCTATTACCTTTTAATTTTTGTTGGCACGCATGCTTATTTTGAAGTATCAAATGTATTTTTAATGGCCTCACCCAGTAAAATGGTTATTGTGTAACTTTATAGGTTTATTTATTCAATTATCTACTTGGTATAAAGTAGTTGTATTTATACATATAGTAATTAATTAGCTGCCCTGACTACTGATACGATATTTGTCCCTAGCAAACGAGAAATAATTACGTTTTAGGCATATTTACAAAAAAAATCGGTATCAAAATAAGTATAGCTTTATTTAAGAAGCCTAGCAGCAGTTTTCATACTACAATGGTAGCCATGAGGAATACCCAATCGACAGTACTCCAAAATACTTCCTTGTTTTCTGTATATCAAGACATCCCTGAACATCCAGAGTCACAAAGAAATTGGGATGATCCATTGTGCAAATTACCCTTCTCGACCAGTGCAGCGCTGCGGAAAGAGCTCGACTCTTGGCAGCGGGCACTAGAGAAGCAGGGCACTGGCTCCGCGCGCATCCATCCCCTAAAATTGGAACTTTTTTAGAGCCCAACACGCTCCGGCTCTCGATTTGCCTCCGTTTAGGTATTCCGGTGTGTGCCCCTCATCGTTGCCCCTGCGGTGCGGACGTTGACCACTTAGGTCATCACGGTCTCTCCTGCCAGAGGAGCGCGGGCCGCTTTTCCAGACATGCCGCCCTTAACGACATCATCCGTCGGTCTCTTGCATCGGTCAATGTGCCTGCTCTATTGGAGCCGACCGGCATATTGAGAAGTGACGGCAAGAGACCTGACGGGATGTCCTTGATTCCGTGGAGTATGGGGCGGGTGCTGGTGTGGGATGCAACATGCGTGGACACGCTAGCCCCGTCACATCTCCACGGAACCTCGGTAAGGGCGGCAGCTGCTGCGGAGGCGGCTGAAAACGCAAAGGTGGGGAAATACCGCGGTCTCGGTGCCGAATACAGTTTTGTTCCGTTCGGCGTCGAGACCCTGGGTCCGTGGGGTCCTGGCGCTCTGAGTCTCCTTAGAGACCTTTCAAAGAGAATCAGGGACGCAACTGGGGACCGGAGAGCTGGCAGTTACCTCGCTCAACGCATCAGTCTGGCAGTTCAGCGGGGTAACGCAGCCAGCATCATCGGGACCTTGCCGCAGGGACCTTTTTTAGATTTAGTTTAGTTTAGTGTAGTTTTATTTTTGTATAGTCTGTATTTAGATTAATTGTAATTTTAAGTTTTTATTTATTGTTTCTGACATGTTTTTGTACCTTATATCCAACAAAAAAAGTTGATCAATATTAAAAGCTTTATTTATTTAAAAACAATCAATATAATCATAAACTGAAATAGGTATCATACTCGTACCATTATCATACACTAAAGAAAATGTGACCAAGTCCAGGTGGCCGAGGCGGGAATCGAACTCGCGTCTTCAGCTTACGCGGCTAACGGCCCAGCGGTACCCGTCCTAAATTCTCTAGTGAATGCTATCTTTGAAAGGCTAGGCGCCTTTAACCAACTCTAACTCTCAATATAATTATATCAAATATCCAACGAGTAATATTTCGAAATTTACTCCATATCACTTTTGTCACGTCTCTAGCTAATAAACTTTAACTAACTGCAACCCAAAAGTTTACAAACAAATCCAACTACTGTCGTCAATTCACTAGTCGGCAGTTTTTATTGCCACGTTAAACTGTGAACACGCTATAAACCAGAATAGTGAACTGAGGGCCTACCGGGAAATACGAAAATCGAAATTTCTTTACCTGCCTCTCCATCGCTCGAATATGCAAGAGTGATAGAGAGGCAGATTATGAAATTTCGATTTTTGTGTTTCGCGGTAGGCGGTTGACGCTTTTACAGGTCGGTCGCTGAAACTTTAAATAAACTTTTTGTTCTACGACACTGCATATGTAATGTTCTCACTAAATATTTATACTTAATTTAGTTGTGCATACTTAATGGTTTCATTAAACAATGTACGTTTTTCTTTATTAATTGATTTATTTAAGAACTTTTATCGTACGTACTTTAAACTAAATTACAAGCATCTACGGCGAAGAGCGCTGGTGGCCTAGCGGTAAGAGCGTGCGACATTCAATCCGAAGGTCGCGGGTTCAAACCCAGGCTCGTACCAATGAGTTTTCGGAATTTATGTACGAAATATATTTACCTATATAATCATATCCGGGAGGTACAGGCAACTGCAAGTGTACATATGTGTGTCAGTCCTAAACAAAAGGGACCTTGGCGGAAATTGAGTTATCTATCTAAGGGATATAAATCTAGAAACTTATACCTAACTATTAATACAACAGTCAACCCACCTAAAAATACCGCCATAAGGTCCCTTTTGTTTTGGACTGACACAAATGACGTCCAAAGTTGAATGTAAGAACTAAAACACGTACTAAAAAACTTACACAAGTATGTAAAAAAAAACGATGCCGCTTATAATCGTTTGTCCCTTTCCACCATACCAATACGTCGGAAAGGGACAAACGATTATTAGCGGCATCGTAACTTCAGTAGACGTTTATGAATAAGGGGGTTAGAATTTTCTTATGCCTTTTATAAAAAACTTTGCTATTTGCTAACGCACTTAGCTAACGATGAATTATAGTTTGTATTATAATATCACACAATATTTTGAAACAGTACCCCTAGTGTAAATTTAGTCGACAGCGAAACGTGACGTACGCGTTTGCGTTAAGTCTCATTTTGTATGGGTTTTTGAACAGCGCGCCAAGCGGGACGTTTTGGAAAGTCAAAAATCTCATACAAAATGACACTTAACGCAAACGCGTACGTCACGTTTCGCTGTCGAAAATATTTACACTAGGGGTACTGAACATGTAACAAAACTATTACGACAGCAAAACGGAACCGACAGCTCACAAACAAATAAGATTTTCATAGGGGCGTTAATACACTGTAACTGAACGGCTGTGACCAATAAACGATTTTATATGTCTCGGACTATTAATTCAAATTAACCATAATCCTGGCGAAAATAGTCATTTAAATTTCGCGTGAACGTCATTTTACTGCTCTTGAACACATGGAAACATTAAAGTTGAGTGGACGGGCACGCCTCGTTTGTTTTGCCAAATACTATGTTGCGAACGTGAGGGGGACAAATAGTCGCCAGTGTATTATAATTATAACACTCCGTATGTGTATGTTTATTTTCAAATGATGTAATGTTTGGATGATGAATATTTATTTGTTTTACAAGGGGGCAAAGTTGTTGTTTAACCACTCGTGCTAATATTGATACTCGAGCAAGCGAAATATTACAAAATTGATCTCTCGCTACGCTGGTCGTTCGAGAAGTGGAATCTGGAGCGTTGCAAGGGTTTCAAGGCAAAAAAAAGTATTTATACAAAATTTGCCTTCGACAAAATTTTTTACCATTCCAACGCGAGGAAAAATAAAATACCAAAAAAATCAAATCTAATTAAATCCAAATGAACGTACCTAATAAGTAAATTACCATTCAAAATCATCATTTTAAAAGTCAATTCTACCAGCAAACATAAGGAAACAACGCAAAATTTTCATTTAATTACTTTGCCCGACATTAGGATACAATACAACTTTTTCATTAGTTTTTGAACAATCAAGAGGGCTTTTACCATTTGGTGTGGTGAAATTTTTTATTTTTATAATGGTGCAAATTTGTAATGTATTTTTTATCAGGAAATAAATCTAAATTTATATTGAAAGTAACTATATATGTTTTTCATTCCATTAATTCTATTACGATTGTATTATATTATATATACATTAAAAACACTTTCGATTTAATCTAACTTTATATATACAGTGTGTAAATCCAATACGGACAATAAAAGAAACCAGAAGTGGAATTTTAACCGTGTAATCATGAATTAAGAAGCTTTTTTAAGTTACACTTAATTACGACCCGTAATTAATTTTATAAAATTTACCAAGCAGCAATCGAATGTAAACATTACGAGACATAACATAACGTGACATAACGAGATACAAGCTTAACAAGCGTTGACAGTTACTATAAAAAGCTCGTATCTAACTTGTGTGTTGCTTTACATTGCGGGACGTATTATTTTGTATGGTTAATATTTTCATTGTATTTCTAAGCAAACGTTATCTCAACATACCTCTTAGATCCCCTGGTAACCACCGTTTAAAGGTTTGCCCGTATTGAATTTACACATTACATAGATCGTGTCATTCACGACAACGCATGCCTTGACTCGTAATACCATGTTATTAAAGGTTATATTTGACAAATCTGCGCGTCATCGTAGATGACACGAACTATATATAGCCATCAATTCTCCACAGAGCCGGCAGGACTACCGCGCGGCGTTCGTGCACTACTGCAACAGCCCGAGTCCAAGCGCGTTGGCCGCTTACTACGACTCCCACAACACCTACGTCCAGCAGCTGACAGCCACCAACGCCATGCTGGACCAGTACCACAAATACACTCTACCTACTATATTACAGGTAAGAGCTATCAATAGTGTTTATATTCATACATACATATACCCCCTTATTCATGATCGTCTACTAAAATTGACAAGCCGCTAATAATCGTTTGTCCATTTCCATCATACCAATACGTCGGAAAGGGACAAACGATTATTAGCGGCTTGTCAACTTTAGTAGACGTATATGAATAAGGCGGATAATCACGCTTATTTCCCGGACGGCTAGACAGAGACCACAGATTTCCACTTGCTACGATCCTGACATACCTCTTTCGCTTCCTTCACTTTCATAACATTCTTTATACACGCTGGACGGTTTAGGGTGCTCTTGACCTGGCCATTCTTCAAGATCAAAGTCCGCCATCCGTCACTGCATATAGGTACGCTGCATAAAATTCTGCATTTCGCTCGCACTTGTTCGTACATGAGTTGGCGGAAGCGAGACGCACGGGTCAATGACATCATATAGATATAATTTTGACATCAAAATGTAAGTTCGAATTGGCGTTAGGTCTTCGTTGAATTATAAAGCTACCATTACAGTATATGTTCATTTTTTAATATGTTTGTTTTGTTTTGTATGTTTATTTCTATTATGTTTACCAGTTGTATTTCGTTGTATCAATAAAGTATATCCATAATACATATATACATCTATAAAAAAATAACGTTAAGAAATTATATTATGAGCGCTGGTGGCCTACCGGTAAGAGCGTGCAAGTTTCAATCCGAGCTCGCGGGTTCAAAGTTTCAAACCCCGTCTTCGTACCAATGAGTTTTTCGGAACTTGATGTACGAAATATCATTTAATATTTACAAGTCGCTTTTCGGTGAAGAGAAACATCATGAGGAAACCGGACTAATCCCGATAAGGCCTAGTTTATCCTCTAGGTTGGGAGGTCAGCCCGCAGTCGCTTTCGTATAAACTAGAGCCTACGCCAATTCTTGGGATTAGTTACCAAGAGAACGCCAGACTCTCATGAGCCGTGGCAAAAATGTCGAAACAATGCGAGGAAGAAGAACGTTACGAAATTATATTCTATATAAAAAAAAAAAAAAAAAAAACATTTTATCCTAAATGATCGAACAAATTATAATTTAGCAAATGGAAACGTCAAGTTTATTTATTTCACAGGTTTGTATCGGTCGAGTGAGGGGGAAAATAATAATATCAATCACAAAGTGGTGGGAATTCTCTTCGATAAGTAAAGTGGCTTTTTAATATCAACCTGTCAAATTAACGGCTTTTATACCATCAAGGCTTTTACTGGCTTTTATTAAATTGTAGCGTAATATTATATTTACCTTTGGGTTTTTATGCTTCAACTTGTAAGGTTCCGTAGCTAAAATAGATTCTTGTTTGTGTTTCACGCTTAAAGAAAAAAGTTTTTTGTGTTAATTGTATTGAAAAACCCGTAAAAACATCTTTGAAATCCAATGCTTCGAAACCTAAAGTATGACTTGAACGTGACTATGAGTACCTATATACCGCCTAAATATATAATTATATTTCTTGCCACCTGGAAATAATACATATCAGAAAAGACGGAAATATATTGGCCATCTATACGGCAAATTTATTTTACCTTGAGAAGTCATATTTAAAAAATTGAATTAAGCTTAAATATTTATTTTGTGCTAATCTCTGTACCTACTGATTTTTTATTTTGCTTTCAGTTTGATTGTTAAATGATCAGTCTACAATCTTGCCTACTTTGCAACCTGATTGTTTAGTAGAAAATGTCTCGTTCAATATGTTTTGCGGAATAATGCTTAAATCCATAAATACCGGCGGCAAAACGAGCACGCTCGATTAAAAATTCTAAGCGGTAAAAAGAGTAATTTTTTTTATTTTTTTTTTCAAAAAGAATTAACCATATAAATTTCAGACACACAAATAAATTTCCGTTAAAAGACAGATTTTATTAAACATTAAGGTTCACTCAGAATCATCAGACTCAGAAGAGCTAAATACCCTAGAGGGTGATTACAAATAGAACAAACTTGCTACGTTGTACCTACTCCAAACTACTAACTCTTTACCTTACATAAGCTCCTTTTAGTTGGGAATATATTAGACTTAAACAAACACATATTCATTTCATTAAAAGTGGTATGAACATTAAACATACGGGTTCACTTGTCTGGTAACTTCTGAGAACACGAAACTAGCAAGTCAACGACCGGTCAATGCAAAGATATATCACTACGTTTTGCCTAAGCGTAACACTGTGCATTGCATCTCACTCTCTTATTAATCAAGTTGTGAAGCGCAAATAGACAATGGAACAAGAAATTGGACAGGCGAATTACCACCCAACTACAGGTATACTTTCCCTTATCACCCTGCAATATGCAATTCATATAATTAAAGTATTCCGAATCATACGAGTGCTCATACTTACAAACAAAGGATAAACGAAGTGAAGAAACAACGAACGGAAGACGGAAGAACGGAAGACGATGACGTACGGAAGAACGAACGACGGTATTAGCAATGTAATTAAATCATGCGTTGCTACCATTGAATTAAATCCAGAAACGTTTCTGCCTAAATTATTATAGGTTGATATTGAAAATATTACGAGTAACAATTTTCTATCCAATTGAGGTTGATCGGTGTGTAATCAAGGGAGTAATAGCAGCAATTTCAAAACTCGAATAGTCGTAAAACTCCACAGTCGCAATTCGATTTCCGTTCATTAATCAATCAATTGAGACGTACCTGTCACAACATTCTACTGCAATTCAGGAACGAGTATTCAATCTAAGTTGGTAAACTCCCGGCTTTTGTGTAGTTCCCATCCAACTTTGCCTAGACGGACGGTTATCTTGCAATCATAAACCAAAAAGGCACATAACCAATCATCGCCCATCGCTTATACGACGTTTTCGCCTAGTAGTTGGCTGTCTACGGACCGAAATGAAACCAAGCCTCAAACGAAACGAGGTCGATTAGGGCTGCAATTCCCGTGACACTCGAAAAGATATATTCGCTTAGGTAACAAAAATAGAATGGAGTTGGGTAAATATAACCAGCGAAATAAGTCAAATGGCTCTCTGGAGCCCGCGGGACGCTTGCTTTTTGGGTCGGCTAGGTGCCTATTTCTTATTGCCAACTAGATCTTAAAGCCCGCTAAAAACTGTTGCTGCATAAATATACCGGTGATCTTATCCTCTTTCAATCAACCAACCACCACCGTGTGAGTCTTGATGAAATTTCTTTAAAACCAAGTTTTTAAGTCCGCATAAAAGATTTATGTAAATAATGTTTCGAGTATTGGTTTTAATTTATTGTCATGTTATTTACAAAAGCAAAGCAGATTTTTTGATTGAAACACTGATTAAACACAGTTTAAAAACTCTATTGTGCCGAAATTTGTTCTCAATTTACACAGACGTTGCTACGAATATGAAATGTAAATAAAAGCTACAGCTCGATTTTTACGTAAATACTCATAGTTTCGGATGTTCATTTAATTTGAACCTATATTTCGTTTCCAATATATTGGTGCATTTAGTTGGCAACCCTAAAATTGGAATCCTGCCATTCATGAGACTTGTTCAACGGACATCCGTACTAAGTCTGGTTTTAATTAAACTGCCTGATGAGTTATGCTGGAGATGTCACTTACAATACATATTCATAATAAAACTAGATTTTAGTAGTATTAAATATATGCGGAAAACGGGTGTGTAACTATATAACGGTTTAGTAATGGCATTTTAGAAATATTTAATGTTAATTTACATTACAATGTAAACTTAATTAAATTTTATCTTTACTTTAAGCTTATCGGAGTAAAAACCCTTAATTACAATCTAGGATTCGGGGAAATGATGACAAGGTTGTCATTGAACATTTTAATTAATGAGAAATGTTTTATATGCCCATATAGTAGTAGTAGTTGTAAAGAGATATTTAATTCGTAAATAATTTGGAAATTTAAATTAATGGTCAAGGGAATATGAAATTATGGATTCTATTCTTACGTTTTTTTATTATATTACTTTTGTTAATATGTACGTAATCATTTTTTTTTGTTAATATGTATGTAACAGTAACAGCCGTGGTCTAAATACTCTAAATATATATTTAATATTTCAGGACCTGGAGGAAATATTGACGGACGTGACCACGGCAGTCAGCGAGGCCATTTGTAATGAAGGGGGGATTATCACGGATAAGGTAAGATATAAGCCCTGTCAAGATACGAGAGCCTGCCGCGAAACACGGAAATCAAAATTTCGTTATCGCCTCTCTGTCGCTCGAATAAGCAAGTTTGATAGAGAGGTAGATAACGTAATTTCGATTTTCGTGTTTCGCGGTAAGCCCTATAACGTGGATTGCAGAAAATGCAATAACGAACCTTCCGTTTTCATGTTTACCGCTATTAAGTAATCATCGGGTTTTCACAACTTTTGATTGAATATTGCTTCATAGTTACTACCGATACATTTTGAAAGTATCTGTTCTTCAATACTTTTTCGTATTTTGCACAACTAACGAGAATCGCAATAACAAACAAACGTTGATGATTTTGGGAGCATAACACTAAGGAAAAAGTAATTGTGAAAATACCTAATGAACGACCAAATGTAAATCAATACGACGGAGCAACAATAGCTAGTTTATTGTAGGTAATTCATACAGATGTCGTGTTTGTTCTGTATATAATGGACATTATGATACAGCATGTTGTCATGGCCTTCACCACAAATTTGACCAATAAAATCAAATAAATATATCTAAATGTAAATTGTTACTGATTTATTTAGTAAAGTCTATTAACAGTCCAAGTAAACCTAATATGTATCTATTCGTATTGTATCTATACCAAGGATGTATGTCATCGCCTAGTAGCTCTAGGCTATCTGTGTAAGATTGTCCCCAATATATTTATTTATTTATTTAAACTGTATTTTTATTGAAAATAAACATAAAATATATAAACAAATATAATACTAAATTAAATTAAAACTATAAAAAAATGTAACCCAGAAACCAAAGCTCTTAGTTCCGAAGCAGATATAAACAGATAGGTACCTATTATTTCTAACAAAAAAAAGGTTCGTATGTTTTGAATGAAAACATAGTACTTTGAAACGAAAACACGCTTTCAGAAAGCTTTCGATTTCAGAAAATATAAACTAAGCCGACCTAGATATTTCAGTATGTCTGTATGTAGGCATAGATGCAAGTATGCATTTACTTCACTGTTGATAATACCAAAAGTGCTTATAGACTTCCCAATGCGTAACGTCATAAGCATAGTGGGTCAAACTCAAAACTGTGTTCACGTCTTTCCTGTAGACTTGCCCAAAAGTTAAGGGATATAACGGTTAATTTAATTTTTTAACCCTTATCCACATAAAAAGATACTTCTGAGGAGAGAAAATTTGTGTGTTCATCTGAACTGTACAGTTCTTTCTCCTGTCGTCGATAGTTAACTGCTTGTGGGCATGTAATGATTTTATCACACTTATCCAAATAAAAGGAGTACCTTTTCATGTGGATAAGGGTTAAAAAAGAAAATTAGCCATTATAGCCCTTAACTTTTGGGTATGTCTACAGGAAAGACGTGAACACAGTTTTAAGTTTGACCCAAGTAACATGACGGCTTTAATTTGATGTATTATTCTCACTGCACCCACGACAATTTCAGTTTTGCGTTTGCCTTACTATTGACTGGTAGAGAATGCCTTAAGACATCAAGTCCGCTATTTGCACTTATGTTTATTGTGGAATAAAGTTTAAATAAATAAACAGATCTAAACACGGATCCCAAATTAACACACGCGACAGTACTTTTGGTCATACTCGTTAGCGTACCTACGGAGGAACTCTTCAAAAAACGTTACATGTACGGCTATTTTAAACAACTTAACTTTCTGCGCAGTCGAACCAGCAGCTTCGGCGATACGAGTCGCTCTGCGCGCAAGCTCGCGCAGTGTCGAGTACAGCGGACCTCGCGCACCTGGCGCGCGCTTTGCTGACATCTCAGCCGCCGGCGCGCCCGCCCCGCCGCGAGTTCTTGCCACCGTACCCACCTGAACCTGATGACCCGCCACTCGACGTTGCTGCGGTAATTAATGAATGAATGAAATACTTTATTGCGATAAACAATAATATTAAGTAGCAATACACGTTTAGCGACAAATGGCATAAAATTTTACACCTAAAATAAATAATGAAAGAAAACATTGCGACAGCAAAGACGTTGTTGGTGGTTAGCAAGTTTGCACGCTCGTGACGCTTGCAGCGTGCGGTCCGCGTCCTTCGGGTCATCCCTATCGCCTAGGCGGTCATAGAAATGGCATGCAAAATAAGTTTTAGAACCCATAACGATTCAGTGCGGCTTTATGAACTTTCGTGCCATGACATGTGAATTTAAAATGGCAATACAATCTTCGTCAGGTCTAAGTCTGGGACATCAGATGGGTAGGTACTTAAACACTGAACCCTGCCGCGGTATTGTTGGCGTTCAGCAGACACGACGGAAAGACGTTCGGTTTTGTTTGGTAAAAGTGTTTATTTGAGTTGAATGTGGATTATTAAAACATAATAATACCGTAACACAAGCTACTCTAAAATAAAATAAAACTATAAACTATTGACAGGAAACCGCAATATTGAGTGTGTCGCTACGCGAACTTTCTGCTTCGACCAATATCATGAATATCACTGATAGCGCCTAACACATAGGCTTCCGTATTGAAAAGATTCGGATCTAGTAACACGTGTAAGCTCTATATATATATACAGCAGTCAGTTCGCGTGTCCCAATGGGAATTCCCATCAGGAAAATGTCTTTGTCCTATTACCAGGTGCCTACAAATACACAACGATAGCTACCAAGAAAGGATATACTTCAGAGCTTAGGAGCTACAGAGAACACAACTCGGGAAAGCAATAATAAATTCAAATTTAGATCGTAAATATTTAGTTGTTTTACGATCGAACAAAAGAAAATACGGTGTAGGTTCATAATATCATAACTTATAATTTATAAATCGATATGTTCCTGTATGGGGAGCGAGTTCGGCTATATACTTACGTAAAGAGGCCCACTGATTACCAGTTCGCCGGACGATATCGGCCTGACAGTTTTTCGCTAAAGCTGACAATCACGAATAACTGACATGCCAATATCTTCCGGCAATGGGCCCCTTAAGGGCACGATGCACTTACATGATCGTATATTCTTTACCCATCTATCTAAATCGAACAGTGATTTGTAATAGAGAAGTAAAGTTAAAGAAATACATGCTTCCTACTTTGACACCCGAACCAGGTGGCGCTGTACTGAATTATCAAACGTCAACTTTTGCCACGAATTGGTCATAGACCTTAAACTATGTTAAATACACAATACTGGATATTTGCTTTAATTGCAAAAAATTATATAGTTGATCATATAACCTTAAAATCGACCCATCGAAGCAAGTTGCTTGGCAAACATCAAGTTCCCGCCCAACTTGAGTTAACTTTATAATGCAACAAAGTTAGTCCCAGTTGGAGTGCGGTCTGCATCTAAATCCCAGGAGGCGAACTGTCGCATTCCAAGAAAGACAAACTATAGTTCGGGTGTTGTTTGTCTTGCGAGGTGTGTTGGATTAAGATCTATCTATACAGCCGTATTTGTAGTCGTACGATATGACATTGTATGGCGCTTATCAGATATAGCCAGAAATTGATTTTTACGGTATCAATGTTTGCGCGATTACAATATCCCGTTGGGTTTAGATGTAAGCATAACTATATTAATTGTAAGGAAACTTTTTTTATATCATACCATACATTTTTGTATTTAAAGTTGTTCTTACACTTATCTTGCGCTCCAGTCACATATTTAACATATTTTCCTTTTTTTTTCATTTTTGTAATGAATTTAGGTATTATAATGACTCTGCTTAAAAGCAGACTTATATGTATGTGGATTAAAGTATCAATCTTCCTAAGGGTATAATGGAATTGGATTGTCGGATAATAGTTTATCCCCTAAGGAAAAAACGTACAGTTCATCAAAGTTTTAACTTGAAACTGAAACAATTTTCCGCAGCGAATGAAAAGGTTTACGGCAAAATTGAATTTCTCTATTACATCGCCGGTATTTCATTTTGTGAGGAAGGATTATCTACATAATAGTATTATGAATTCTAGAGTTCTATATGTAGTAAAATCTATGTTATTGCCTTGCTTTTGCATACGTGATTGGCTATTCTAACTGATTCTATAAATGCAAATTTTTCTTTTCTTAATAATGGTCTGTCGGTATTTGCGCGGCAGTATAACGATAAATATGAATAAGTTAATAAACACTATATAGTAGAATATAAATTATTTTTTCTGTCACGGGACGTGGCTGGCATGCTCGATGTCTGTAGAAGATATAAACCGCCCTTCAACCGTTTAACCGATTTCGAGAAAATTCCGTATGGAGGTAGTTTAGATCCAGGCACATGGTAGTTTTTGCCACCGAAATCATCATTCTACGCGGATGAAGTCGCGGACAGAAGCTAATCAAAAGTAAAACTGTTCCTTTTTTCCCTATTGTTCCATTAGTAATATTCCATATCTCGTCTATGCCATATGCGCCCGAAAAATATTGAATTCGGATTTATTCAGATAAAAATACCTTTAGTGTTTTATTAGTGATTTAATAAGGTACACACTTCTCTCTGGGACCTCGATGTAAAGCATATGGTTTAGAAAGAATTTACCCAATCCGCCCGAGTAACATTAACGATTTCGGACAAATACTACAAAAAAAATTACGGATTGTGAACAAGACAACATTACACAAAAAAAATCGTACTATGTGAACCGCAATTACACATGATTTGTAAAGCGAAACATCTGGGCATAGTCTAATCATATGTTTTAGTTTTAAAAAAAGTTTAGGATCTGTGCAATGTGGCCTTTTAGAGAAAATGGCATGTTACTTACGACAACTCCGACTTTGACATCCAATATAACTATAATGGAGCGTTTCTATCGACCAGCGATGGTTCAACGCCATGAATGTCCGATAGGCTTTGGTTTTTAGCTGATTCTTTTAGCTGTCTCCCTCATTTCGGTTGCATCAGAAATAATCGGGTATCCAAAATATTGCGTGAAAAATTGTTTTTAAGTAAAAATAAAAATTCACTACATTTATTTTGCAGACGCTCAATTGAGCAATCATGAAGAGGACACTTGATAACATGTTTTAGCAGCATATTAACCTTTTGTTTCTTTAAATCGTACCAAGGAGTCGGTAAATAGTCTCAAATTAAGCTCGATATAGGCTTGTCCGAAATATTTTTGCTAGACGATTTTGAAAGCATCATAAAGTCCCTAAAACAACAAATTATAAAACCTTCTTATATCAGATATGGCGTACAAATACCCTCAGATCATACCCGAAGTACATAGTAATACAAAATAATAAACAAGTCAACAGTTAGACCAGATTCAATCTGTATTTATAATAAACGATACAGTATTTATCCCTTACCTCTACCTTCCATACTAGAGATGCTTAAGATTTAATTTTCATAGATTTTTGTTAGCTTTCAAATTAATGGCGTCATATATCCCATCACTGGAGCAAAACCACAGTTTTAAATAATTAATTAATAATATTGAAACCAACTGAAGTATATATACTTAACTACATCGAAAACATAAAGGACGAGTAGGACACACTTTTAGCGCATAAATCAGTAGATGTTTTCTGTTAAATGTCCCATGATTGATGCCGTTTACATATAGGGGTTCAATGTTAGACGTCAATATATAGATAAATCTATGTTTGTCGTGATGAAGCTGGAGACCCTCATATGGTTTATCATAAAAAAAATATTAATATTATAATAGCTTAAAAGGCGATGCCGAAAATGAAGAGGAAGCACTTACTAAAAATCTGTTTAAATAAATTTGAAATCAGGAAAAGCGGAGGTATAGTATATAGCGTACTTCTACTGTAATAAATAGAGAGATCTCCTAAAAGAGATTCACACGAAAGTTACCGTACGGGGTCAATTTGGACCCTATATATCTTCGGGCTATTCCATTTAAATGTCCTAATAGATTCGCTCGAGGATCGGCCACTCGGACCCTTTCGGGATAAGTAAAAACACCCTGTTTTTATCCAAACCGATCTACCATCAGATATAATAAACGTACTTGTCGAGCCGAGATCACATTACTAAACCAGTTAAATACCGATAAAAGACAGGTAGATCAATAAAAATAGTGACATGAAAAGATCGATACGCAAGAATATCTAGACTCTGACATAGAGAAATAAGAAGTAAACAGCGTGTTCACTGCTCACTCCATACATCTGTACTTATATAACATTCTTTTCTTCTTTTGGCTTCTAAAGTGCGTAGTTAAAATCTTTCGGATTTCTCGTGTTACACCGTGTATATAATGTGAAAATGCAGCATCGTTTTGATAATTATTAAAGAAAGGTAGAAAATTAAATATAAATAATAACATATTCTATTTTTTGTACGTGTTGTCAAATTGAAATTGCATGCCAATGTACAACTGGTAGTTATTTATAAAATAACGCCCATATCCAATTCGAATCAATCAGTAACCAAACAAACCACAGACCAACAAAGCTATCAAATATTGAAACTTTCGTCAAATATACATTTAGGTATTTCACCTACTGAATGAAAAATTTGAAATCGTGTTCCCCAATAAATAATATTCACGAATAATTTTTTTTTAAATAAATATTGGCTCTCATATAGCAGACTAAATCAAAGCCCCTTAAATACATGTATTCCGAATTAAGTCTTGACTGCCTATTGTATGAATTAAGGATATTGAACAGCTAAAACTGAATTCAAACTGATTTGCTAAATTAAGTCGATAGTGTCACACTTTTAGCACTGTCTAATAATGTGTTCGCCAAGTGTAGAACTGTAAACCCGCCTTGAATATGTCGGGAAAAAGACATAACTATTATAATTTACAATATAGGAAGACTAGGTAATCTGATTATTTTGTATGAATACATAAATAGACACGCTAACAATAAACGCAGTGTATCTCGCTTGCACCTATGTCAGGACGATGGACATGCATTATGATGCACGCACTCGCTAGCGAAATATGTCCTTACTTGATACTTGTAGTTCATACTATCTTGCGTTTATAACACAATTAGCAACATTCAACGTCAATGGATAATGCATACTATAGAAAATGCATATTTTGGTTGATTTGTAGATTTTACAATACATTAGGAATAAGAAGTAAAATAATCGAAATGTAGGTTTTTGCTAAACCATGTTATAATATAATAAATATGAACATTGTGTACAGGAGGTGATGCCACCGGTGTTGCGTGGAGAAATGCTACTGGATCGCATGGGCGGCGGACAGGCGCGCATGAGCTACGAGCAGCTGCGCAAGGATGCACAAGACCTGGAGATGCAGATCAAGCAACTACAGGTACGTTAGTTCTATAACCTCCCACAGGAGATGCCACCTAGTTGTGTGGGGGGATTCTACTGGACCACATGTGTGATGTACAGGTGCGCATGAGCTACGAGCAGCGCGCAAGGATGCGCAAGACCTGGAGATGCAGATCAAGCAACTACAGGTACGTTAGCTCCTTAGCTCTATAACCTCGCACAGGAGATGACACCGCTGTTGCGCGGGAAGATGCTGCTGGCCCGCATGAGCGGGGGCCAGACGCACGTGAGCTACGAGCAGCTGCGAAAGGACGTGCAAGACCTGGAGATGCAGGTCAAATAACTATTGGTACTTTAGCTCCAATATCTTGTACAGTAACTATATGTGTGTCCTTACTCGAGGTGACTCGAATAACGACGTTATAGATTGTGTCAATGTCAGCTTTTAATTCTAGAGCGTGGATTGTAATGAATATATATGTAGCTAATAACTTCCAGTTCAACGACTCCGCTCGCTCAGCCGATAGATTATTTAACCAACCAAATTGACAATGAAATACTAATATTCAAATCCTCGATTTGCTTGTGTTAAACAAAATTACTAGCAACATTTTCTACAAAGGCGAGTTTCCTTGAATCTGCCTTGTTTGGGCGACTGGGCGGCGTGCTCCTGCCGAATATTTTCCCTGTAAATCACTTCAACGGAAACCTCCATTACGCTGGATGAATTGCGTTGCGACAAGCGACGCGTGATGGGAAAGGCGAAAGGTTTTGGAATTACGTTATAATTTGAATACGTCTCGTCTTTGTAATTGAAAAGGTTTAGTTTCTCATAAACAAAGGTAGAAAATTAAATATGAACAAAAAATTTTTTTTTAGTAGGTACATGGTTTCAAACTGAAAAATAATTGAGACCTGCTTACAAGCCACATAAATATGGTAAAAATAAAAATAAACTAATAAAACTCTTCACTGACCTTTTAAGTACTGAAGCAAATCAAAAACCCTTTGTAATAATACATATAAAGCCTCTAAGGATGATCGAGCCCAGTTTCTTTTTGATCAAAAGCTGTACGTTTACGTGTACGTTTATATCCAACGCACATAGAATGCTTTTGACACTAATTAAATACTTATAATTAGAACAACTTTACCCATGTTTTTGTTTGTATGTCATTACAACAAAACCACTTCTTAACCCCCCTTGTTCTCAAAACATACTCGTAAAATGCAAACTTTACCAGTCCCATGTGTACATTCTGTACTTACCCAATTCCCTTCGGCGCCCAACTTATGTGAAATTTAATTAACAAAGCATTCAGGAAAAAGTAAGCAAGGTTTCCTCTAACTTCCCAAAACACAATCTACTAGCATTGTGCCAGAGGCACATCTCTCATAAATGTCCAGTAGCTTATTGAGTGCGATGTTAAATAACTGACAAAAAAAACATACTGTTTTAAAAACGTTTTAGTGTGGTCGTATAGTAACAGCCGTTGCTCAATGTTTTTGTTGAATTACCTATTAAACAAAAAATATATATCAAAATAATTTATTTGAACAATCTACTTACAAACACTATTATTATAAAATATGTATATCCAATGCGGGAAATTAGAACTATTTCCAATTGTTCCAGGCGGGGAAATAGGACAATATTTTTCCATTTGTTTTCACCTAGTTTCCTATGGGACAGGACAGGGTATATCTTTCAACCCGCTTCATAGATAATACAATGACGCACTTTCAGAGCTTGAGAAATTAAAAAAGCTATTTTCAACTCGACTATCTACATGTGAAAAGTTAGCATGCCGAATGTAAGTGTATCCACATACACTTACATTCGGCATAAGGCCACCCTTATACTGATAATCACATGTATTATGCACCAGGCTTTATACTTTTTGGTTATTGTGTTGTGTTTATGGTCATTATAGTTTATATAGAGAACTCACTATCAGGTGAGATCGTGGTCAAACGCTTGCCTATCGTTATAAAAAAAAAAAAAAAAAAAAACTGTCACATTTGAGGGGACGCCGTCGCCCGATGTTAGAGTTAGACCAAGATAAGTCTGCAACGATTTTGATAGGACACCGAGTGCAAGTGCTATTTATACGTTATAATTTCATGGAAGTTTGACTATTACAATATTACTTGCACTGCGTGTGCTATCAAAATCGTTGCAGACTTGTGTTGGTCTGACTCTATGTCCCGTTTGATCTTATTTTTAATACGGTATATCGCGATGTAATAAAATAAATGTTACGGGAAGTAGTGATTTGTGTGCTAAACCCCATTTACTGATTTTTAAATCAATGTTATTACGAAGAAGAGAAATGAAAAATTATGTGACGAATAAAATATTTATGAACGCTTCCATATTAGCTAAGTCGCGCGACAATATCGCTGCAGCGCATGATTTCGTAGTATGGCAGTAGCAGTCGTTCTATGGCAGTTAATTTTATATGGAATAGCTCTGTCACGTAACATGTTTGTAGAAATGTTTCGGAAGTTTAGCACATTTATTTATTTAGGAATGCAACATTAAATTAACTCCAAGCAAAAGAGACTAAGGTACTCGTACTGTCAGGGAGACCATCATTTGACGCGTGACGTATAAAAAACTAATAGAATCTACCTACGTGATTTTTTTTATTGCAATATAGTCCCTATCCCTTGTCGCGCGATATGCGCAGGTAAAACGTGCAATGTAGAACCCCTTTAAAGCTTTACATTTTGCAAAAAAAACCTTTTACAGGCTGTCAACACCCAATGTCCTTGAAATTGATGTTACTTAAACAGTTTTTTAAGAAAGACTTTTTGTTTTAGTCAAGTAAGAAAAATATATGTTCATATTAATTATATTTCGAAGACCGTGGTTGTACTCGATCGATACACGATTGAACGAAATCGGCTCGATAGAAAATAATTGCAAAGATTGGTCTTAAAATCACAATTAAACGGTTTTATGTCTTTATTGTTTTGACTTATGGGTCTGCAATTAAAATCACAATTTCAAAACATTTATATCTAAACCGTGGTTGAGTAAAATATTACACTAATAATCCACTTTTTTTTATTTAAATATTTTTCTTATTATTCCCTTGCCCAGGCCCAGTAACATGCGACAGTGCTATCTCATTTACTCCGATACAAATAGACAGTGTGCGCGCTTTAGGTATTGACAGCCTCTTAAGTTGCGATATGTGTATGATTTCCTATTAACTAAGTCCAAGAACGGAACCGCATCGTGTAATAACCGCCTTACAAGACGATTTTTTCACAGGATGGATTGGAGGTACTCGCCCGGCACCAGGCTCGCGGGTTGGAGACAAACATGTACAGCAAAGTCAACGAGATACAAGTACGTACCGTAAGCAGTCATCGTAATTACAATCTGTTATTAACAAGTAAATTAAAATCATGGCTTTACAACCACGGATAAATACAATTGATAATAAGTAGCTACCGACGATTTGAGAATATTTTTGAAAGTCAGAAGCAGTTATACCTTAGTGTGAGCGTAACGCACTGATATTGAAGTGTCTTAGTAAGATATATGACGTTTATGATAAACCTCATCAAATTATTATGTGCCAAAATGTTTTTCAGACAGTGCATATTTAATGACTGTCGCTATAAAAATGCCAAAGCACCTAGTTAGGAGGGAAGTATACGTGCTTTTCCATATAAAAAGAGAAAAATGTTTTTCCATTTCTACATAATTTTCCATTCTCCATATTTGTTTAGCATGTTATTGACAAATGAAAAACTAGGTTTATAGGTTTTACTTTTTTTTTCAAAATTTTCAATACAATGAAACCTTTTTTTAGAAAAACACGAAATATATAAACCTATTATCATCAGACCTCAAAATTCAAAATCAAAGTTATTTGTTAAGATTTAGTTACCGTTACAGTTAGTGGAAACCATTTTCTCCCGAAATGGAATTTCATAGAAAAAGTACCGTTATTTCGTTAGGAACGCAAAGCTATTCTTCCCTCTTAAATTTTGTTTTGCAAACGTTTTGTTTCTTACCAAAAAAAAACTTAACTTTATCCATCGTTCGTTCCTCTCAATTCTATAAAAAACTTAGGTAGGTACCGTTAGTTAAAATACGGATAAGCTAAAACAAATGCTGGTAGTAGAACATCATTAAAAATTCACGCTCAGTCTGATTTTGCGGTTAAAACAAACGTATCAATTCCACTTGGCCCGATTATTGAAGCGGTGGCCTAAAATATTCCGGAAAATAATAGCTTGCGGAATTAGTTAACACGAACGGAATTATGCAAAAACCTGTAATATGTACACTCAATTAAAATGGGTCGGTACCTCTTTCTTTATTCGTACGTAGGTACAGTCAACATCAAATACTTTGTAGCAGTCAAAATGGCCAAATAGTTCGGTACACCATACTATAAATATATGGTGTACCGAACTATTTGGCTACCTACTTTGGTTGCTACAAAGTATTTGACGCTGACTGTACCATTACGAATAGACTGTTGGTAACCCACTCGTATTGTTCGTAATGATAAGAGAGAAAAATCAGGTGTCTATAACACTTACTTACTCCGATGGCTCAGCGACCCAAAATAAGACTTGGTCTCCGACACAAGTCAGCGCCACTTTTCTCGTCCTTTGCGACTTCTCGCCAATTGTTGACTTGAAGTTCGCGCAGATCCACCTCCACTATGTCGCTCCAGCGATACCTGGGGCGTCAGATAGGACGTTTTCCTGCTACGCGACCCAGATACGCTCTTTTTGCATTCCGATCTTGATCCATTCTCTCAAGGTGGCCCAACCAACGGAGTGTGTGAGTTTTGAGGAGAACTTTCTCCCATGATGTTAGGTCCAGCCACTAGGTCTTCAATCTCACGGTTCTTAAGGACTGTCCAGCTTGCATCCGGTTTATAACAAGTAAAAAATATTTTGGTACTTATCCTACTTTCTTAATTTACTTTGGTATGGTAAGCACTAAACAGGCATCAGAATGCTTGCTTAATAAAACAAACTTTTTTTTATGTTTAGCCTAATGTTTCATAAGCGGTCCAAATGATAAGTCATGTTCACAAGCTGCTTTCAAACTTTTCTTATAAAAGTTTGTTTCACAAAATCACGATCAAGACTCAAGCGACATCTGACTTTTGCAACTAACATTATTTAGGTTAAAAGTTTTGAAAATAGCGCCATCTGTTAAAGGGTGCTCAAACTGATTAACTTGTGCTAACAATGTAGTTCCACCCGTAGCGAGCTATAAGGAGCGTTCGTAAACCGTTAGGGGGCAGCACTCTAGCCCGAAGTATAAAAGTTTTAGGTTACGATTAACGGCTCAATTCTTATAAGATGTCACAGCGATACGATACCTATCTGTCAGTGTCAAAAAAATATTTTGAGGTTTTAAGTTTTTCATGTTGTCACCCGTCTATAGATTGTGTCATTCACGAAGACGCGAGCTTGACTCATAATGTTATGTTATTAAAGGTTAGATTTGACAAATCGGCGCGTCATCGTGGATGACACGAACTATATCGGTAAACAGGATTTATATATATTTTTACTTTGGCAGGAGGACATATCTATGAAAAAATATGACTACAGGGCGACCCAGCTTCATCTTGCTGCAGTACGAGCTCAGGTAAGTCCCGCAGATGCTAAATAATTAATAATAAAAAGGAGATAAATAAATTATCTACTCATGTATATAAAAAATTATATCTTAGCGATAAAGTATGAAACTAGTCGGGTTAACCTTAGAAAATGTAAAAGTGAATCATATTAACTCGTAAGTGAATAATTTTTTTATATTCGTCGGTGGCAAACAAGCATACGGCTAGTCTGATGGTAAACAGTCTCCGTAAACTATGTACTTGCGCCTGCAACTCTGCTCAAGATCTGGAATGACATCCGCTGTGCTGTACCCTTCAACACAAAGCGAGATGACATTCACAGTGCCCATACCTCTCTTTTGGATGTAGTTTAAGGACATACCCGGGTCCAAGGACATACGCGTAAGGACATATGTATACGTTATCACAAGCGCCATAGGCCCTATTGATGCTTAAGTCCTCAATCCGCATTAAAAAAAAAAAAAAACCTGGATCGACAAAAAAACTTAGTTATAGAATCAGGCCCCAAAATTTAACGAGAATTGCTTAAGAACAATTACGACCTGTAGAGGAGAACACATTAAAACGGAAATCTTCGCTAACGCCTCGGTCATAAATATGACAGAGCGACACAGCTTTATCTAGCTGCAGTATGAGCTCGGGTAAGTCCTATTCCTTAATAATTAGTATCTAAAACGAGGTAAATAAATTATCTACTCATGTAAATTTATATTTTAACGAAAATGTATGATATGTTTCTGAGGAAGTACCATTATATTTCATAGCTTGGTCTGTTTAAGTTTGTCCCCGAAATGATTGTCTAGTGTGTCGTCGTAGATTGCCCAGCGAAAGTTAGTGCTCGGAAGAATAATTACACTTGATATAATGTCCACGGCTGCTCTCTACCATCGTACTGCTTGCTCTCGCAAGGGCGTTCATCCTCATACCCTAAATCCCGAAACCTCGAGCACTGTGTGGTTTCAGAGGAATTTTCTCCCGCGCCCGCTCTGGCTGCTGTAGTAACAGAATTTAAAGAAGTTTTCTCGGAAAGGATTTTGCAGGGTTGTCAACACATATAGATATTTTTTGTTTTTAATTTATTGTTTATAAAAAAAAAAAACACATACATGAACAGTAACAAAAATTTCACCAAACTGCTTAACAGTTTGTTGGCGGTGCGCTCTTAACATGGTTTTATAGTAATTAGATATTGATTACTGTGCATACAATATTAAAAGTTGATGCAACACAGGTGCAGCATACCCATGAAATCCTTCTTGGAATCACAAGCCTTGTTACGCTAAAACCACTTTACCTATCAGGTTAAGGTGATTATATCATTAGGTGACAACCAAAATAATGTCTGATCACACAGTTCACTTCTTATATCGTAGGTCGTATCGTAGGTTAATAAGTAGGTCCTATCACACGAGGGTTTTTTTGAGCTAAGGCCATACGGCGGGGAACAGTTCTCAGCAGTCCAACCACAAGCAAGACAACCACTGCTGCAGCTGCACACACGTCTCATTAACCTTTACAGTAAGTACTTCATACGTCTGGGCACTAGCAATAACTGTAGTATCTTTGAAATCGATAGCCGGAAGTGATCAAAATATAATATTTTTAAATGAACAGTACACAGGATTTATTTAACTTTTAAAGCGCTGTAGTAGCGTAACGCTTCCGGTTTGCACTTTGGCGCAATAAGGTTGTCTCATGTGTTTAAAATAAATTATTTCACACCATGGACGAAATAAAGCACAAGATAATTATTGGAAAAACGTAGACAGCAAATATTTTTGACACAATTTCTATTTAATAAGTTGGATAGAACTAAACAAATATTGGTGACTTGACGTGACTTTACAGTTCAGTTTTCAAATAAGTTCCATAGTAGCTAATCGTTTTGACCGTTTGAAAAAAGAAACGATTTGAGTAGAAAAGTACCCTATTGTCGTCTTACTTACAATCATCATATTAATCGAGTTGGTTCTCATTTTAGCTCTCTATACATATTTTGAAATTTTGTCAATGAAGTTAAAAACCACGAACTACTATAATGATTCCAACTGGAACCCCAGACAACAGACAACTTTTCAGCTAAGAGCGTGATTTCAGACGTCGTCAAAGTACATACAATTGAAATGTTGCAATATTTTATATTGCCATTATCAAATTTCTATCTACTATAAGAAAATACATATAATGCTACATTTTATACAATTGATATTGTATGCACTGTCTGTAGGCACATCTAATCTACAGACTCTACAGTATGTACATTCAAAGTACCTATATACATCAGACTATAGGCTTCTGAGGCGGCTACTAAAATATTTCGTTGCTGGCCAACTACTCTTTCTTCTAAGTGTTTACATTCCGACAGGCTGCTGGGCTCGGGCCGAAAGCGCAAGCGCCAAAGCCTTTGCACATGTGCAGGAAACCGGCAGCTTGAATCAATAGTTTCAACTTTTCCCGCTTTTAATTCAGTGCTTGAAAGTTCTTTTGCGGAGCTTTAGCTGTTAGGAAGTTTTTTTTAGTGCTTGCTGTTTTCGATTTAGATCAACCATCAAACTCTGGTAAGTAAGTATTAAACAGTAAACTACCATAGGTATTTAAAAAAAAATCTTAGTTTTTTTTTAATATTTTTTTTAATATGTATTTTTTTGCTGACTTATTTATTAAAATTATATTACTAATACCATTAAGTAAGCAAATGTATGATAAAACAATTACATTTAATATTTTCCGTACGTGCGATTGCCGCATTGCGCACAGCCTCCCATTCAGTCTGAGAAGAGATCTCGCAGGCACACATAACCTTGCGACGCTGTCCGTGTACATAACAAAGCACTCGCCAGTATCTATAATACACGTGTTTCCGTCCTTTAACGTCAGTTATATTCAGCAACCACGGAAAATAAACTGAAAATTAAATTCCGAGCCAAAATGGGCTGGATATCTATGAAGAATCATATGGTAAGTTTTTCGTAACTAAGACTTTTCTATCAATACATTTCATATTACGATATTTTATTCAATAACAACATATACTACATGGTTATACAAAAAGGGTACCAACTGATTTATTAGACATACTTTATTTATTCCGCAACAACAGGCATATTTATGAAAAATAACCTAAAACGCTCTTCATTTCTCTAAAAGATACGGAATTACAAATAATCGGATTAATTTATTGATTGTTTAAGTTAATAGTCATGTATAGTTTTACATTTCATTTTGTCATTTAGTGAGAAAATAATTAACTTTACAAAGAAATTCCGTAACAATGACATCACGGCATCAGTGAAAATAAATAATTAAGCTGAGTGTTAAAGAAGCGCCAAATGGCGAGATAATTTGCCTCATTCCTTCTAACAAAAAGTTTTTATACTTTGTGCGCATACATACAACACTGAAGTTTTTGAAATAGTCTGTTATAATTATAACTATCGGTACTTGACGCGGCTAATGATGATCCATATGACAGTTCATTTTTAGGGTTCCGTAGCCAAATGGCAAAAAACGGAACCCTTATAGATTCGTCATGTCCGTCTGTCTGTCCGATTATGTCACAGCCACTTTTTTCCGAAACTATAAGAGCTATACTGTTCAAACTTGGTAAGTAGATGTATTCTATGAGCCGCATTAAGATTTTTACACAAAAATAGAAAAAAAAACAGTAAATTTTGGGGGTTCCCCATACTTAGAACTGAAACTCAAAAAATCTTTTTTCATCAAACCCATGCGTGTGGGGTATCAATGGATAGGTCTTAAAAATGATATTGAGGTTTCTAATATCATTTTTTTCTAAACTGAATAGTTTGCGCAAGAGACACTTCCAAAGTGGTAAAATGTGTCCCCCCCCCCCCCCCCCGTAACTTCTAAAATAACAGAATGAAAAATCTAAAAAAAATATATGATATACATTACCATGCAAACTTCCACCGAAAATTGGTTTGAACGAGATCTGGTAAGTAGTTTTTTTTAATACGTCATAAATGGTACGGAACCCTTCATGGGCGAGTCCGACTCGCACTTGGCCGCTTTTATTATATGGAGTATCTGTCGATGACAAATGTTTGTAGACTTTTTTTTGGTAATTTAACACATTTTTTTGTTTGGAAATGAAACGAACTATATTAATCACCCTAATAAAAATAGGTACGGTAAAAACCAATTTTATATATATATATATATATTTTAAATTAAGTCTATCCAAAATCGACTTGGAGGAATTGTCATAGGGGTCAACATTCGCCGCGTCAGGTATAGTAAGTACCCAAAAAAACTATAGTACTTACTCCCAGGGGCTTATTTAACAACTTGACAATTGACACCTGACACTAACAATGTCATATATTTCTGGCGACTACCGAGAAGACCGAAGTTCGCAAATTGGCATATTTCTCTGTCACCCTAATTGTGCCTTAATTGGAGTAAATGAGAAAGATGCCCGCAAGAAAGAGGCCCTCTGGGTATGGAAGGATACCTCTGGATCTGGGTAGGTAACGACGCTACATATTGTAGGGACCTACTTGTTGGACCAGGAGGCGCATTCTGATTGTAATAACAGGCTATGAATTTGACATGTCTTGAACCGGAAACGTCACTTTTGAGGCTGACAGGTCATATCCAGGCTATCCATTAATAAATCCACAAAAATTTGTAGCCTGTTATCAGAATACGCAACCCGCAGTGTACGGTGAATTATCAATGTCAGACAATAAATAATTTGTCAGTGTTGTGAAACAGCCGCCTGACAGATTTTTGAGGGCCACAGAATTTAAAAAATCGCAGTAGGTAGTAATCTAGTTCGTTTCTATAAGTAGGCCAAGTACCTAGTGTATTTGTGTACAGTGGTAAAAAAATACAATAATATACTGTTTGGGATTATTTGGTACAAGGGTCATACCTACATTTATGAGCATATAATGATTTTATCACACAATAGAAAAGGCAGAAAAATTGGTTTTATACAGGATGTACCTAACAAAAATAGTGGGGATCTTTATAAGAACTAAGTACCTATACAATACACTGTCCTGTCCGGATATTAGATACCTATCATGTTCAGAGTAGAAAAAAAAACTTTATTTCGTATTAAAATTCCATACAATATTGTTGGTACCATTTCATTATCGCTACATGTTAGTAAGTACATTAAATAAATAGGTAGAAAATTTTTAGACGTCAAAAAATGTTGGCCTTTATATGGAGGGTTGGCCGACCTGGACGACATGTCCCATAGAAAAAAAAAATACCGTCAAAAAAAAATTTATTCTACGTTTTTACTAATCAGAACACGATACCGAATATGTTACAATGGCCGCAGACGACATGCGACAAACGACTTACAATTACATGTACAAGCGAGACAGCACTATGCATGTATGTGTAGAGCGACGTCCCGTTTACACATGTCATTCCGTACGGAAACCGGGTATTAAAATAAATAAATCGGGTAAATATTCCGTGCGTCTGTGGCCAGCCTCAAACGGATCCCCATTATTTTTGTTACATTTTGTATTACTTAAAAAATGTAGTTTGCCTACAGGAGAGACGTGAACCTTATAGCAGTTACACAGCTGTGTATGACCCACTAACTTATAAATTTTAATTTGTTATAGGTATATATCTTTAAAACGAATAAACTTGTCATGTATGAAACATAAACTATGGTATAGTTATAAAGAAAATGCACTTGGCTAGTTTTTATTATAACGTCATGATATTAACATTATTCCACTTTAGATCCACTGACATCAAACCGATATATTATTTGAATGATAATGGAATCATATTAGTTGACTCACTAACTGTCATTCGCTCGGACTTGTCAACACAAACAAGTATTAGCAAGTCGGAGCATAAGCGAGCGAGACGCCCGCGCGAATCACAGCCAACTGATATCATGCAAATATCGGTTTGATTTCATTTCAGTGCACCTTCGAATTAGCCTGTTACACAACACAACAGTCTTGTAAGAACGAGACATCTAAGGACATTGATCTCCCTATTTCAGTTTAGTATGTAGCTCGCTATAGACGAGGTTGTTTGCATTGATTTTTTTTGTCAATATAATTATGTTTTAAGATGATATAAAGCTATACAGGCTCTAGCCCGGAGACCCTCTAGGGCCTACCGCCAACATCAAAAAATAAAAAACCTTATCTTTCTCTCTCTCACACACAAGAGCGATAGAGAAGCAGATCACGATTTTCGATTTTTCGTTGTTGGCGGTAGGCTCTTAGTACCATGATGATTTTGAGTTTAAAATTTAAGTTTTTCCATAATGGAATTAATGAAGATCTTCCCTTACTAATTTTGCTACAAATAGGTGAATATTTCCGAGCATATTAGAGAACAGTAGGTACACACGAGAATAGTACGATTACGATACAAGAGCTAAAAATAGGAAATTCGAAACGATTGGCGATAAATTAAAACACGCCCGAAGGGATTGTTTTAAATCGACACGAGTTTGAATTACCTATTCGCACATGTATCGTACAACGTTTTACAGTACATATGGCCCTTTAAATGTTCGACACAGTAACGTAATATGCTAATTTTCGCACTAGTGCGGTAAAGTAGCACCATATTATGTACTGTAAAAATATTATTTTTTGCATTACCTACCTACGCAAACGCAATTTAATCTGTAATTAATAATACTTCATCGCGCCTACATTTTTACGAACGCAACCATAACGTTTCCCGCGCGTTTACCCTGCCACTTGCGGATAAATTTGGAACTACTTTGCGTCATGAAGGCTATCTATGTACTGTGGACTCGTGTTTGTGTACGAAATTGTAATATTTCAGCTTTTACCGGAATATACAGTGATTGTGAATTAATTGGATGAGAATGCAGAGATTACCAGGTATGTTTTACTTTATTAAAAATATTGATTATGTAATTGTTAAAGATACGAGAAGTGTATGATGACGAGACATATTTTTGTTGGATAGAGTCATTTTATAGATGGAATACTTTGAAAAATAATGCTAAAGATTGCGAAGTATTGATTTTAATGTTTTAGTAACGTGTATCTACACGCTTATTGGTTTACAGTGACTATCTGCATAACCTCAAACGATATTATCGTAACGCTTGATTAGTCACTAATACGTCCCGCTCTAATTAATATATTTATCTAAATATTGTCAATTTCCTAATTTGTGATAATTAAACAGTTGTCATAATCTCTCTCTGTCAAAAACGCTGTAAATTTTAGCTAATTTTATTCATTAGCGTAATTTGGGCGGGAAAACCTTTTCACTCAGAACGTGTCTTCAATAATGTCTATTTTGATGTTTCAGATACACAAAACTTAAACAAACTTTTAATATAAACAACCACGTATTTCATCTCTAAGAAACCTTGAAGCACTAGCATCATAATGAAACAAAGTTCTTCTAAATTGGCATCCAGGAGCAATGGCTACCAGTCTGACGACGATACCGTGCGATACAAGCTGAATACAGAGTTCTTTAATAATACTAACAAGGCTGCAATAAAGCCAAACAAAAAACAAGAAAATGTAGAACCTGATGATGGTATTCGATACATGTTTCCAAAAGTTTTAGTAAAAAATCTAGCAGTTGATAAGAAACCCAAACAGAAAATCAAAGTTAACTTTTGGAGCAGCAAACAATCTCTCAACCGTATGCGCAAACCAGATGCAAAAAAAGAAAGCTCAAATCGCAGGCACACAGTAGCCGTGTCATCTCATGAAAGGTTAAATGATAAACCGAAGAACTCTGCTGTGAAGGTACGCAAACGGGTATCATTTCTCCCTTCCCCGTTGTTCTCTGATAACCATGTACCAATGGTGACTGTACCTGATGACTTGACTATCCATCTTAATGAAGAAGAGGCAAATGATCTTGGCGAGGACTTAAACCAAGCAATTACTGAGCAAGATGCTACAACTAAAAGCAAATCAAGTGATTTGTTTAAAAGGAAGTCCCGTTCATTAACAACTCAAACCAGTCCTAAAGGCACAAAACGCAAGCACAGCAGTGATGACTCTGTTGGCAGGTCCCAAGGAAATGAAAATGATCTAGAATTCTTCTCGAAGTATGTGGTTCAGAAGTTAAGGAAAATGGAAACCAACCAACGGATTTACTCAGAAAACTTAATTAATACTGTTCTCATGTTAGGACAACTGTCCAAGTTGAATGGTAAATATAAAATATTAGAACAGTAACAATAGCATCTTAAAATTAATTTTAAGAGTTACCCTTGTATAATTAAGTTAACATGATGAATGAGTTTGAAGAAATTGATTATTAATGTTTTAGAGAAACTTACTAACTTAACCCATTACCGCCCATTGTACCCACTTGGGTACACCTGGGGTACGGCGTTTGATTTGATTTTCTACTGTAACTCTAACTCTGTAACCTAGCATTTGAAAAATGGTGGGTACCCAATAGTGGGTGTGGGCGCTCATGGGTTAAACAAGGAATGTTTAACAAAAATAATGTTACTTTGACTGAACTAGTGCAATAATAACAAACAACTAGCTCAAGTAAATTGCTTTCCAGCAAAGATCATACATCCCAATGAATTTGTTGAATGTGACTCGCACAAGCCTAATTTTCTTAATATATAATAGTTTTTCACAGAGTTTTAATAAGTTATAAATGAACTCACCTTGTATACACAACAAATATTGTAACATATTGTGTTCAGTCACATTTCCATTTCCTTATTATTTTGTAGTTTTAAGGTAACTATTTATACATGGTATGTACTTGTACATATGAGTAGTGATAAGGAGTTGTCACTGATATAAGAATGGTATTCCACTTGTCCAATTTCTTTGTCTAATGTGCATTGTATCTCCCTCTCTCATTAAGCAAAAGGTGGGTTGCATATACACATTGGAACAAGAAATTGGATAGGTGGGATACCATCCTAAGTAACACTTAAAAAAATTGCAAAAATAATAACTCATAAGTACAGAAACTGAATATTTATTTTTTAAGGCATAGTACATCTAATGAAATGTCATGCATGTCTCACGTTTAATTTATTTGTTACATATTTTCATTAAAAAAACTACTTGTCTGAGTGCTATATATTGAACTTATGGAATGATGTTAGTATATTTACTAGATATTGCATATTTCTGGATGTTGTAAGCCTTCTTACATATCAAGTTTATTGTGCTAATTGTTATTTTTCTTGTGCTGTTACAGAAATTTCAGCTACTTAAGTTTTATGTGCATACAAATTTTAGTTATCAACGCACAAGCTTTGCTTACTTATATGTATTTTTTTGGTCATATTTATTTTCTAAACACGTAAAGCTTCACCATATGCATAGTTGATGGAATTATAAGACAGTGTCAGGCACAGGTTTCAGAGCTAAACTAGATGGCGTTATATGGTCGCTTTGTGATAAAGGGGGTTGATTGTAATAGAGAGGTATAGTCTAGTTAGTTTGACATCCATAACAGATGGCGTTGTACTGCGCCATAGCGGTGTCTCTTATCACAAGTATCTCTGAATACTTAAAAAGAGACATCTACCCTGTTATTGTAAAAAGCATGTATGCTAACGAATAAATAAAATTTTATTTATATATTTTTCGGTCACTTTTGACAGTCAGATTTACCGCAAAATGTATAGAGCTGTACAGCACCATCACCTTTACCTGTCAAATTCGAAGCACGAAATTGTCTTAGATTTGACGCAACTTTCTCAATCAATGTATATTTGCTTTGTCATAAGATAACTAGATTATTAACCCTTTAACGGACAAACTTCGATTTTATATGGCAGGCCTATGTTAATATCGTTGCACTGTGTATGTCAATCATTCCTTTGTCTATGAATAATTTTTCAATGACACAAACTTTTTGTAGTTGTCACTTTTGTTCCTATTAAGACTTAAAAGGTGACTATGACTTAGTATTAATATGAAAAGGAAAAAGTCATCTATACTTTTCGTTTGGTGATACTTTACATGTTACGGTTATTTTTTTTTGTGTATTGTTTTCCACGATTTTCATGCTATCATTGTTGTAGGGTAATTAATAGTAAAAAAAAAAGCAGATTTTTGACAAAATTTATGTCCCGGTCCATAAATTGTGTAAGGGGTAGTTTAATGTTATTAATGGACTTTCTGTGATCCCATTTCTGCACAATAAAGTGAAAAGGAAACTATATCTGTTATAAGAGAAGTAATGAAATTGTGTTAATATAGTTGTCAATTAAGAAAAGTATTTACATATTTACAAAACCTGATTGTTGTTTGCCGGAAACGATGACTAAGTTGAGTCTCGGTTTCTATGTTTAATATTAGGTATACATATTTTTAAAATTCGAGATTGTACCTATAAGGTAAGAATTTCTGCCTTAAAAATAAAACTTTGTGAACTAAACAACATTATTTATTTTATTTAACATACTTACCTAGCAGAGACAGTAGGCTCAATCTAAGTTGCGTCCACTTAAAATTCATAAATAAATAAATATTATAGGACATTCTTACACAGATTGACTAAATCCCACGGTAAGCTCATAAATTGCTTCATAAAAGCTATTGTGTTGTGGGTACTCACTGTACTCAGCCAACGATACGAGTATATGTAATATACATAGAAACCACCAACGACCCAAGACTAAATATATATCTGTGCTCACCACACAAATAAACGACCTTACCGGGATTCGAACCCAGGACCATCGGTTTCATAGGCAGGGTCACTACCCACTAGGCCAAACTGTCGTCAACTTAAACAAACTTTGACGTGACAAAGTGTGTTAGTGACACAATAAACATATTCTATTTTAATCTGACACCTAACGCCATCAGCTGGCTGCGTGGCCTGGATGTCAGTGGAACCTCGATAGAGTTAGACCAAGCTAAGTTGGCAGTGATTTTGAAAGCCCAGACTACAAGTGTTATCTTAAACTTCTATGAAATTATGAAGTTTAAATAACACTTACACAGTCTGGGCTATCAAATCGCGTCCAACTTAGCTTGGTCTAACTCTGGCATGAATCTGAAGGAAAACGACAAAAAGTTCGTGGCAAGGAGTTTTTGTTTCATAGTTTAGACATGGGGGGGTTCTTATTAGTTTTTATTCGTCTTAAAGAGGTTTTGAGTCACAGAGATAAAATGAATGAAAATTTCGTATTAAATGTAAGGTCTTAGGTAGTTTTCTTCGAGTTACAGAGGTTTGTTGATAAATAATTTCCACATACATACCTATTAACGAGTATAGAGGTAATATAAGAATACGTCTATTTTTTCGAGTTATAAAAGTCAAATTATTTATTTATTTAATATTTATATTTACTTATGGGAGTGAATTTGTACTGGATTGCTGTGAAGGGAATCATCGTTTGTTGCTTCGTCTTAATGCGGTTAATTTTATTTGAATACCTACCAGTCCTACCACGAACTTTTTGGGCTTTGAAGGGAAGGGTACTAGCATTCGGTTCGTATTAGCGAGGTTTCACTGTAATACTTTTAAATACATATTTTTATAGATATTTGACATTCATAGTGACACTTCCACTTTGTTATTGCAAAATAGAGTTAGCTTGGTTAGAACCTAGTTAAATTTTTCGTAAATTAAATGGAATCCTTGCATTCCTTGCAAACCATAGAACTATGTCAAAGTACCTTAACAAACATATATACAACTTTGGAAACAAATCAAATTATTTTTGATTTATATTAACACACAATATATGTATATATACCTAAATTATAAAATAATTTTATTTGTTCCTATAAGTACCTACCTACATGCCAGCACCATCTCTCGATATGTTGTGTAATCTCGTAAGGGATTCATATAAGAGGTGCAAGCACATACTACGAGCTCTTAGAGTAGGTCAAAGACGCCTAGTCTTTCTAAGATGGCATTTAGTAGAGAAATGGGTATGGGGTAGCCTAGAGGGCCTACCGCGAACCACGTTCAACGTGTTGCTTCTCTGTCGCACTTGTAAATTCGTACGTAAGTGTGACAGGGAGGCAACACGTCAAACGTGGTTCGTGGTAGGCCCTCTGGGCGTTAGACGCAAAATAGCTCGAATCCGGCCTCCGCCTCTGGAGTGCTGTCACTTTTTTCCTTAGCATCTATATTCGTCATTTTAATATGATTCCATGGTAGCCCAGCGGGCCTAGCATAACTGACCGTTAAATAGCAAACCACAAAAATATATTTTTTTAAATAGTTATAATATCCATGCCAAATTTCAGCGTTCTAGCACTAACGATCATGGAGCAAAGCCTCGTAAATACAGACAGACGGACATGGCGAGTAAAATAGGTTGTCAATAACGCTTTATAGGGTTCCTAGTTGACTACGGAACCCTAAAGATCGTTGGTAACCTAGCGGTCAGGGCGTGCGACTTTCACTCCGCAGGTCACGGGTTCAAAGCCTGTCTCGTATATATCAATAGGTATTTCGGAACTTATGCAAAGATATAATTTGATATTTACCAGTCGCAGTGAAGGAAAACATCGCGAGGAAACCGGATTAATCCCAATAAGGCCTAGTTTCCCCTCTGGATTGGAAGGTCAGATGGCAGTCGCATTCGTAAAAATTAGTGCCTATATCAATTCTCGGGATAAGTTGCCATGCGGACCCCAGGCTCCCATAAGCTGTGACAAAAAGTCGAGAAAAAGCCAGATACTATAAATTATACAAAAGAAACCTGTTACTTACCTATAGAAACCAGCCCGCGTAATGAGTATCTAGTCTTTATACAGATAGGTTATTCTTATCAGTTTAGTTCAATAAGTGTGAATTATCCAACGAACTGTAAAAGGCTGCTCGACAGAGTAGTTAATAGCTTAGATATACTCTGGAAAGATTGGAAAATCCATTATTTACCTTTTATATTATGTGGAGCTTTTTATTATTTTACAGTACATATGGTACTATACTATGGTAAGAGGGGGAGGCCTTTGCCCAGCAGTGGGACACAATAGGCTCATTATATATATATATATATATATATATGGTACTACTGTCTTGCACTAGTGCGAAAATTAGCATATTACGTTACTGTGCCGAACATTTAAAGGGCCATATGTAGTGTAAAACGTTGTACGATACATGTGCGAATAGGTAATTCGCAACTCGACTCGTGTCGATTTAAAACACTCCCTTCGGTCGTGTTTTAATTTATCGCCACTCGTTTCCAATTTCCTATTTTTCGCTTTTGTATAGTAATGTACTATCTCACCACACCAGCTGGTAAAGGCTTTCTTGGTGGTTTAAAAAGGGGTGAGAAAGTTACTATATGTGTGCCAAAGTAATCTGATGCAAATTTTGACTTGTTTCCTTATGTTAGCTGGTAGAATTGACTTTTAAATGTTAATCTTGAATGATAAATATTCGAATATTTTGTTTGTTTTTGTTGGATATTTTATTTTATACCGTTAGAATTTTCGTCGCGTTAATATGGTGAATAATGTTGTCACAAATTTACCTAAATTAAAATTAAACCAGTAAGTGCCCACTAAAATCAATAAACCTTCCTTTTTCTTAGCCGTAGTCGGGTAAAATTACAAAAAAACTATTAAATTGGTGACTAAACGGTACCTATAGTACCTGTCCAACCTATGCTATGTATATACATATTTCTTAGTTTTATTTGCAAGAAGTTAATTAAAGTTGTCAAATTGCCTGCTAGATGTCGCTGTACCGTGTGTTGAAAATCCTAGTTCGCGGTGTTGAGATTTTTCCGAGAAACAAGACGTCTGGCCGATACTAAAAATTGTCGCCAATACGAGTACAACAGTTGTACTTTTAATGAAATGATTGTACTGTATAGCCAACAAGAGGTATCTTTCCTTTTGAGCCTTTTTACAGTACTCACTCGGAAAACATTCGATATTCTCTCTTGTGTTGGGTGGAAAAAGGCAATCAATACACCTCTCTGGAGAGTCTGGAGGGCCAAAGAGGGAGCGGGCTGTATATGTTTGGTTGCCGCCTATGTGGTACTAATGCTTCAACCTCCTCTAACCGTCCAACGCGTCAAAACTTGCTAAGATACAATTTGCAATAAATGCAATTTGATTTGTCAATATTAAAATTTTAAATCGAATGGTATTTGATAATAGGTATCTGAGCGGTTATAGGTTAACAAAGTTTCTTGATTACGTCGCGCTCACCTTGAAGCGTAGCATCCATCATTCCGTACGGAGACATTTTATCCATTACCTCACGCAATTACTTATGAGGCGAGAAAAATCGAAAGCAATTTATTTGTTAAAAGTTTTACAGGTAGGTAAATAAATAAGTGGACTGGGACTGCGTAGACAAGATGCCAATCGTTAACACTACGTAACGTAGCGTAGTCATCTCTCTCTATCACTCCTCCATATTAGTCCCATAGTGACAGTTGCGTTTTGTTCGCTACGGAGACTTGTTAAACGATTGGCATGTTGGCTACGCACCCAGGACAGCTATAAATTAGTAATTATAGGCTCCAAGTTTTTTAGGTTAAGGCATATAATTCTTCTGAGTTCAGACAGCAGATAAATCGTCAAGACAGGAAGATTTCAGGTTGAGGTTACTATTTCAGAATCATCACAGGAATCAGTTAAAACTATCTGTCAGATAATAGGATTTTATACAATCGTGATATAATAGAGAGCTTTCAGTCGAGTACCGTGTTTAGGCAACGAAGCTTGCAGAGTTGCCTAAGTAAGGTACGAGATTGAAAAGGTTGATTATATCACTTATGTAAATACTTTTTCTACGAGTCATCTAAAATAATGTTTTTTTAAAGCTTATAATTATAACGGGTAATAATAAAAAATGAGAATTATTTCAGAGGTGTGAAAAAATACTCATATACTATAACATTTTACGATACTTTGTATCTCCTTGGATTTTACGGGCCTATAAATTCCGGTCTTTTGATAGGCTTGCGTGGGGATATAGATCTAACACGTAGAGGCCACTTAGAGAGATGTAGAACTTCTGCTGGAACCCGTTCACAGGGCAACAATAGACACCCATGAACTGGTCGCAATAGGCATTGGGTAGGACTATTGTAAAAACCTCGCCCATGAAGGGTACGTACCATTTATGACGTATTAAAAAAACTACTTACTAGATCTCGTTCAAACCAATTCTCGGTGAAAATTTGCATGGTAATGTACATCATATGTTTTTTTTAGTTTTATCATTCTCTTATTTTCGACGTTACAGGGGGGGGACACATTTTACCACTTTGGAATTGTCTCTCGCGCAAACTATTCAGCTTAGTAAAAAAATGATATTAAAACCTCCATATAATTTTTGAAGACCTATCCATAGATACACCATGTGGTTTGATGAAAAAAAATTTTTTGAGTTTCAGTTCTAAGTATGGGGAACCCCCAAAATTTATTGTTTTTTTCTATTTTTGTGTAAAAATCTTAATGCGGTTCATAGAATACATCTACTTACCAAGTTTGAATAGTATAGCTCTTATAGTTTCGGAAAAAAGTGGCTGTGACATAATCGGACAGACAGACGGACATGACGAATCTATAAGGGTTCCGTTTTTTGCCATTTGGCCACGGAACCCTAAAAACGACGATGTATAAACATGTCTATTTTCTTTACTTACCAGGATCATAATAATATACAGCCTTGGCCAAATTTAAAAGCTACATTTATATTTTCGACTATAGAAAATTGCATACCTATCGGAATAATTAGTAATATTTATTGATGTTACAGGAAATTGAGCAGAAAAAATACTATTATTCCTTTTATTGCGAGACTCAACTTTTACGAGCTTCAGTTTTTTTGTGTACATTTTTATACTTAGTCAAAACTATACAGGGACGAAATTATTGAAGTGGATATTTGTATACATCGCCATATTTCCTAATAGTCCAAACACGCATAAATCTCAGTAAATATATAAAAAAAATGCCATGATTCTATCAATATCAATAAGTAAGTAATAAATGCCTTGATTGATATAACAAGCAGGCTTCACGATCGATTCTCGTACGATCACATATAATTATGAAAATATCAAAAATATGCACCTAATATTATACACCTTAATATATGGGCAATAAGGTCACATATGTTTGGGACTTTGTTCCTATCGATATTTTCAGACGTCCAGTGCCTGAAGGTGTCTTCATTTAATTTCCGTATGTTTATTTTTCACCAAGCTATTGAGATCTGCGATTTCAGCTTGAAATGAGATGTTATACGACTTACATCTACTCGATCTGTAGGAAATGGGACGGGAAGCAAATTCGATTCGTTAAGAAGGAATACTTGTGAAAACAAATAGCCATTTTTAGGGTTCCGTAGTTAACTAAGAACCCTTATAGTTTCGCCATGTCCGTCTGTCTTTCTGTCCGAGGCTTTGCTAACAATCACGCTGTTTGCACTAGAAAGCTGAAATTTGGCATGTATAAATCAATAAAGCCGAAAAAGTCGCAAAATAAACCCTGTAATTTTTTATGGTACCTGATACATGTTTTGAAGTTGTGTTTTCGTTTTATCTCAATAATGTGGGATATCGTTGGATAGGTCAATCAAAATGAATAAGGGTCTCCAACAACCAGTTTCTGAAAAATTGTTTATTTTCGCAAATAACCGCTCCGAAAGGAAAAAAAATGACCCGCCTACCTCTTGAGCCATGGGTCCAAAAATATGAAAAATATAATGAATGTAAACCTTAATAAAGACTTTCAATGAAAACTATACCGTACATGATTGGTCCAGCCGTTTTTGAGTTATTGCTAAAAGTCTTCTCTTTTTAGTAAAAAGCTGCGAAGCTCAAAAGTACTTTTAGACTATTCTGAAAGAATGGTACCTATGGAACCCTACACTTAGCATGGCCCGACATGCTCTGGGCCGATTTTTTTAAATGGGCCAAATTATTCCAAATGTAGCTTACTGAAACATCCAACACTAGTAATCGGCCCGATTCGAAGAATGATTAAGACACGTTTAAGATCTTGGAAAGATCGATAACTAAACGACATGTCAAAATTGACGTTTATTTCGATTCCGCTCTGATTCCAATAAGATCTATCTACGATATTTCTAACGTCAAAGAGACATTGGTTGCCGGATCGAGCTGCTTCTGCCAATTATACGACATACAAACGATACCTAAATGAGAACTTACCTAAACCAGAACTTATCGTTATCATATGTCATTTTTCGAATCGGGCCGTATGTACCTATTTACAAATTTCTTTAAACATATTTTATTTAGATACTTAATTTGATATATAGAAAAACAATTAATAAATTTGATGTAAATTTATATTATATCTAATCTGCGCATTTCCATTTTCTTATTAGCACGAATGTTGCCAACTTTCAGAAGCAAATGTTACTTTGCTAATATGACTATTACAAAACGTATTGTAAACGTATTGTATGTCACTTTTTGTTGTAAGAACTATATTGATTAGTAAGCAGGTATTCAAGTTGTTTTTTAAACGTAAATACATACAAATATAGGTACATATTTAATATTCAAAGTTATGGCGAATTCTGACTTAGTATTCATGTTGAGATGTTTGCCAGCGGTTGCCGCGCGACGCCACGAGACTCGAGACACGCTTCTATCCGCCCTAGGCTGTTATAAGGCAAGCGATCTCCTAAATCTAACCAGTATAATTGTGATCTCCGATCACATGATAGATAGCGACTATCATGGCTTGAGAGGTCAATGGTTACGTTGAATCGCCTGAATCAAACGTTCGAGCGATTGTAACCCAAGGCCTAGCCTCAGTCACGTTCCGCCCGCCTTATACAACGCACTGCTACGGAAAACGGAAAACCATACGTCCTTTTCCTTTTGTGTACGAGTATAACACATTCGTGAACTCATGTTTATATGCGTTTGTTATACTAGAAAAAAATAGGATAATTTAAGGCGGTATTTAATAGTGTTAAAATGTAATTTCGTGGTCGTTATAGTTTTTTCAGTTCCATTTGAGTAAGTTGTGCTTTTCATCTTTGACTTTAGACAATATATCTTTCGAAAGATGTATTTTTTTCAAGAGTTTAAAATAAATGAAAGTATTCTCTGACAATTTCTATAATTTAGACAATATATTTTAACTGTAAAGTGAAATCAACTACGGTGAATTTATGTGTTTTTGTAACTACCGATTCCGCCGGGCCATATTTTTAATGTTCTGCCTTTCGTTTGTTCGTTTAACAGACACTTGACTTCATAACAACCCGAAGTAGGTAATTAACTCGGTGTAACTTTAACCTTCGCTCAACCTCGACCTACAGTGATTTGCCGGGATTTTCGTGCATAACTCCAATATAGATTGTATCAAGATGGATCTAGTGCACCGGTTGCATTACTTGGTGCTGTCTCAGAAGTCGGATTTGATGACTATGGAGAGGGAACAGAGGCTGCGCGTGCGGCGGCAGTCCAGTCTTCCAGAATATAGCAAAGCCAACAAAACCAGGCAGCGACTTGAACAGGCTTATTTTAATGATGTAAGTTGTATAATTTATTAAACACTGTTGAACTTGCGTTTGTTGTCACGGATTAATCCTGTTAAGAGATTAATAACTAAATGTAAAAATATGTATATATTTTGGTTTGTGATAATATTTAAAAAACCCATGCACTTGGCCGTAAATCCAGATCTCTTTCTTTATATTATAATTACCTACATACTCGTATTTCCTAAACCACCTTAAAACACATTTTTAACCCGTAGATGCATAAAAAAATAACTCTAAAATTTTAACATTTCCCATTCAAACTTTCAACCGATTTTTAACCCCGTTAAGGGGGCAATTTTGTTATTAGCTTGAGCTGAGCGTAGCCGAAGGTACAGTCACGGAATTCGCTTCTTATAATCATAGAGGAATTCTACCTTTTATGTAAATAAAATTCGTAAAATAGTTATTTAATTTAAAAACGATGGTTGCGTGAATAAAATAAAACTCAAATTAATACCTAAAATGAAGCATGATCATCTTCAATACATAACACCCTTATTACACATAATACTGTTCTTATTAGCGCTAATATTTCGGTCTACACGCGTTACTTCGTAACCTAAGGCAACGATTAAATATCAGGCAATTAATACTTATTTTACGAAATAACGTAATACTTATACTTAATTTAAAGCCGGCGCACCAATTAGAATAATTCTCAAAATAGCCTTTCCAAAAGCTAGTTCCTTTGGGGCTTTGAACAAAAAGATGGATCAGATAACCGGCTTCCCATCATTTGATAACAGCCTTTTATGGCCAAGTTTTATTTCTACTCGACACGACATTCCGACCTATCTTCGACTTAAAATATATAGAAGGATCGTTAAGCATACCAAACGCTGCGATAAATCGCCGTAGTGACATAGTAAAGCCTTATCACAAGACGCCTGCCACGCAGGGGAAGCAGGAAAGCACGCAACAGTGTATAAGCTTATCCATTTACGAGACTATGGCTATTAGTAAGTAAGTAAATAAATTTAATATTCTTTTTTGCACCAACAATTATACATTTTACAAACATATTGTAAAACCACAAATAAATTTTAAAGGAAAATAGGCCCAGGTAACAACAGGCGGTCTTATCGCTAAAAAGCAATCTCTTCCAGACAACCTTTAGATAGCAGGAAATGTAGAACTCATACAAAAGTCAACAGGCCGCGTAGCCAACGTTACAATCGTTAACGCTCTGTAGCGTAGCGTAGTCATCTCTCTCCATCACTCTTCCATATAAGTGCGACTGTGACAGTTGCGTTTCGTTCGCCACGGAGCGTGAACAGTAGACACGTTGGCTACGCGGCCAGGTAGTGCAAGGAGCTAAAAATGGAGACTATTAAACACAAACACACATACTACATACTATTTATATAAGTATTAACACAATACTTAATACACTAATAAATATATAATATAATATATATTTATACTTACATATATACAATATATCAAATGGCAACTTAAGGCAGAGATAGAAAGTACAGTTTCAACTGATTTTTGAAAATGACGAGACATTTAGGTAATCTTAATTCTACTGGCAAACCATTCCACAACCGAACAGCCCGGAAGGTAAAAGAGCTATTATAAAATTTTGAAGTAGATGAGGGAAGAGCAAGAATATGAGTCTGGCTATTCAAATTATTTATAATATTTTAATACCTACCTCATTTTACCGTTGCTCCTTATATGAAATAAGTATAGGTTATTATAAAATGCCACCGATTCACCGAGTCGTGCAACGATTAAAAATACCTTCAATTTGCAATGGTGACGTTCTCTTATGTTTGCAATTTCAAATAAGCTTAAGGTTAGATATGTTAGTGCCCATTCTAGCCCTGTAAAAGATACGACCCACGCTGGGCACAGGCCTCCACTCATTGTACAAGAGGGTTTAAACTCTACCAGTTCCCACACAGATTGGGAAAACCACACTATTATTCCGAATTACTTCGCAAAAAAGCATATGCAATGCAGATTTTTCACAAATATCTTAGTACCACAGTTTTAGATATTTAACATATTCAGCGCTAATCACGACACGTTGTCGTTTTGCCTCTACGAAGCATTTCCTTTACATACCGGGAAACCTATGATATCGGCAACGACGACGTAGCGCTACTACCCTAGCTCAGCGGTGAATTTGTGATCTACTTGAACACTGTAAATTGGAAGTACTTAAACGTCCACACTCTATTTGTGACACAAAAGTGCCCAGGATGAAGTGATGGACAAAATGAATATTTTCGCATAATGGTATGAATTTTGTTTATTTTATGGAGAGGCGTCTTAGGCGCGCCAAAGCAACGATGTAGTTAAAAAGCTACTATCATAATAGTATTAAGGTTCAGATTTATGTAACAGCTCATTTGGAGATAACGAGTTTGGGTAATGTAATTGCGGATACAACTATTTGGCAACTTATAGTAAAGATCGTTAAAATTAGAATTATTTACTTTGCGTAACAATTGCGTATTTTTTTAAGTAGGTACATTGTTTTGATTGTACCTATAATGAAATACGTAAAATATGGTGTTATTATTAAATTTTAAGCTTTTATTTCTTTAATTCATTATTACGAATGAAGACTCGTAGGGTGTGTTGGAATGATGCGGACTGACTTATTTCGGGGGTATATTATAATTTAAAAACTGCATTTGCACTTTTGTTGTATTTTTTTGCTAATGACGTGAAAGGGACAAAGAATAGAATCCAAATATTTCGAACTTGTATTAGGACCCTCACATTGAAATGACATTCGAATATAAAGGTCACTTGAATGTTATTTTGTCTCACTCAGTGAGCAAAATGCGATTTTTCTCACTGTTTTAAAGCAGAAAATTACCCTTGTTCGAGCCGCTGACGTGAAAAGGCTTTTTTTACCAGATTAGGGCCCAGCTGCAAAAATCATTTATTAAAATTCATACTATAGGTACCTACTAAGATACTTTGGCGGGCGAGTGAGTCAGACCCTGCCTGAAGCAAGTTAATAGGTACTTAGTTAAGTGGCTTTTAGAAGTAGATTTAGTTACCAAACGTATTAGACACGCTGCCTTTAGAACTAGTCCATTGACCCTTAAGACATGCAAAAATCGAAAGATTAGGCGATAGTTTTCCGACCTTTCTTTGGTTTGTGTATGTACACGTCTGTGTCTATTCGTGTAGTTGAGTCAATTTATTTTTCAATCTCGTCGGTTGTCCAAAACTATTTCGTTTCGATAACTCTTTGTTAAATTGGATATGAGTCGTTTGTATTGTTATGTAATGAAGTTTAAACTACAGTTGTCTTCCATGTTTGTCGACGGATTTGATGAAAAGGCTCATGAATACTTATGCTGTTTTTGAAAGGACTTACTATGTATAAATATGCACTTGTGTTTATCTCTTCCTTGCTTCGATTTCATCATTTCTTAATTTTGATGGAAAGTAGACGAGACTGACACGTTATCGGATATTTACGTTATAAATATTTAAAAACTGTGTGATCGCACATAGTTGCGCAATTGACAAAGAACGTTGAGCCATTCTTAAAGTATAAATTCTGTAAAAGTGTTTCCATGTGTGGCTAGTTCGGTACTTTTAGTACTTCGTAGCATCAACTCTTTTGTGGTACGCGTGCCACGACCGCCGCAAGGGACCATCGAGGGCGATGAATTCTTGCCGAAGGGTGTCGTGTTTCAGAGGTTCCGGGGCAAAACTGCCGAATCCTACACAAAAACAAACGATTTAAGAGGAAAGGGGACGGCTGCTTCTCCATACAAACGTAGTCCCCATTTTCCTCTCTGGATATTGACATTATGAAAAATGTTTTAACATAATTTAATAAATCTAAATAAATAAATATTGTAGAACATTATTACACAAATTGACTAAGTCCCACAGTAAGCTCAATAAAGCTTGTGTTGTGGGTACTTAGACAACGATATATATAATATATAAATATTTATAAATACTTACATACATAGGAAACACCCATGACTCAGGAACAAATATGCTCATCACACGAATAAATGCCCTTACCAGGATTTGAACCTGGGACCATTAGCTTCGTAGACAGGGTCACTACCCACTATGCCAGACCGGACTATCAATGTGTATTAATTAATAACAGCTATGTCCCTACGTTTAACTTTGGTCGATTTTTTGGTTATTGTAAAATTTTGGAGCGAAAAAGAGTTCTCGTACAAATTTTTAAACGCTCTACTCTTATAATAATTAAAAAAATCGATCAATATCAAACATAGGGGCATAGCTGTGGTCGATATACAACGAAGTGTGTCAAAATATTTTCAATAATGTCCGGGTCCTCCACTTTCGTTTCAATGGAGCCACACCGTCGCCAAAATAGTATTTAGTTTTAATTTCGTGTAATATTTATGTTAATTTATAAGGTAGGTATATGAAATATTGGCCTTATTGCTTCAATACAATTAATTACGATGAAAATACATAGCAAAAATATCACTTATTCGGCATGTGGCATACTCCTCTTTAAAGTTAGTGGAGAAGAATAATATAGGCGTTTCTAGCGGTCAAAACGGGAATACTTTTTAGTTAGACAGGCAATCCAATTTGAGTTGTCTCCGCTGGGTATTACCCACCACAAATCTCATACCTCCTGTGAACAGTTGCGGCCGAATTCTTGAAGGGTGATATTCCAAATGGAGCAATTTCATATGAGATTCTGACCATGTTAACGTTTCAGGAATCTCTTAGTATGCAGGTACTACTTATACTTACCTACACTAGTGACCCGCTCCGGCTTTGCACGGGTATACTTTAACAAAGTATACACTTAAACATTCCTCAAGAATCATTGTATTAGGTGAAATCCGCATGAAAATCCGTTCAATAGTTTTTGTGTTTATTGCGGTCAAACAGACAGACACGAATACGAATATTTGTAATTGCCAAATTACAACAAATTGTGCAGCTATATCGTTTCGATGTGAATAACATGTAAATCACAGTCGAGTTTTATCCATACCTACCTACCAATAAATATCCCAAACTTGTATACACCAAATACTAGAATTATTAACGGCTTGATACGTTCTTAACCCCGCAATTTTCTATATTTATAATCTCTGCTTACTTGCGTCCAAATAAGTAACCTAGGTTGCTGGTAGTGAACTACTTTGAGCTTGCCCGTTAGGTTCAATCCGTATTGCCATTTCTCTAAACAAATGTACTAAGTTTTCCTCTTTTTCCTTTAACAATTTCCTTTTTTTCCTTTTACAATATGGAAATAATCTTATGAATCTCATTTTATTTATATTTACCATTTTCTCTTTTAATTTTTACTAAGAACATGGAAAAGAAAATTAGGAACTAAAATTTATTGGAGAATACATATAAATGGAGAATGTAAAAGTTATATATTATTAGCAATATAATATTCACAAAAGTCGGTGATTAACCTCCCTTGAGAAATAATGAATAGGATCAGGCGTTACTTTGCGGAAATCTATACAAATAATAATATATTGCTAATCCATGAAAAGATAACGTGCTAGTCAATCAGTGCCAACCCGTTATACCTACTTACTTGCGTATTTTTGCATGAAATTAATATTCCCACCCTCCCACCACAAAAATAAACACGCCAATAAATATAACAAACCACCACCAAGTACAAAACTCAAAGACAACAACAACAATAAGTTGAGTTTGGTACTGATTGACTACCACGTTATCTTTTCACGGATCAGCAAAGTAATATTTTTGTTTTAATTTTTACATTACGCTTAATACATTATCATAAATATGAATGGAATAAACATTTCTGTAAAAGTCTAAACTTTCACTTTTGAAAGAAAAAAGAAAATTTTATACCTTTTTCACCATTCGGAGTAATTTTTCATATCTGAGATCCCTAGGGTCAGTAAGAAGTTGATAAAGCACCAAACGTAAAGTTTTTCAGGTAGCAGCGTCCTTGCTGTAAATCAACAGACCGGATCTCATAAATACTAACACGTCCGAGATGCATATCTACCATGGTGTCCACTAGTCTTATATAAAAACCAGTGTCAGTCCTTGAAACTGTGTTGTTTCAATGAGTTGAGCTGACCTTGTCGATGTAATGTCAATGCCGCAGCTTAATATTTAAATCCAATATCTAGACAATCAGCAATTGAATGTAAAATAATAATACGACAAGAGTTCGAAAAGAAAAAAAAGTTTATATCAGGTAAATAGGCCCTCTAACTTGAAAGGGAGCTCTCCATAGAAAGACATGTAAATGAGTTAATTTGCATCCCTCAGTTTTCTCGCTGTTGCTACCATAAACGTTCCTACTTTTAAAATAGGGATCTTCAAATTTACGTTGCCGTTAGTTAGTTTTAAATTGTTGTTATGAACAATTTAGGTATTTACAGGCTTAGTTAAATATTGTTGTTTGATAAATACATTCAATTACAAATAACATCGAACATTAATGCGTCAATTGACGTCGTAGTTAAACATTGTTATTACTTACTTAAATACGTCAATCTTTTTAGTAAGTATTTGTTCCTATAAACAATCGTTTTCAAAATATTTTTTATGAACTTCTATTGGCTATACTGTATAGAAAATTCGCGTAAAGTAAGCATAGAATCTTTGCTTACTGCATCTCTCTAAATCAGATTCACTATAGGTGTGGCCAGTATTATGAGCATCAAGAGCGAAATTACAATCGCTTGCTAAGCATTAGCGACTCGAAAGTTCAAGAAAACCAGTTTTAAGTGCGTTTTACGATTACTTATGTTTATTACGTATCACTCGGTCAGGCTACGCTGTTTTTCCTGCTAACTTGACTTGCCCTCGTGCCTTGTATCACATGGGAATTATACTGGATCGCGGCAACGTTGAAGTGTTCATTAGGGTTCACGCTCTTACGCCCCTCGAATGAATACATCCGTGCTCACTTTCGTAAACTAACTTTTCCCTAGTCTTACCGTGATAAGACTATGCTGTCTTGTGAAAGTTGTGAACCTTGCATTTTATAACATATTTTATAACTAGTTTTTCTTACCCCCAACGCCCACTGTAAGGGCCCATATACACATTGATTAGTGTTAAGTGCCAGTTCATACATTTGCTAGTAATCCCAAGTGGTCTATATATGAACTCGCACTAAACACTAATCCATGTGTAAATAAGGGTTAAGGCAAGAGAAGAATTAACGATTAGGATTATATGTATAATTGCAGCTGTAGACAGATAGAAACGCTATTTTGACATTATAATGCATATTCTAAATTGTTGCCTTTCATCCAAAGTTTAGTAGGAATCTTGTATTCGTTAAAATATGTCAAATACCGATCCCTATTAATTTTTACTAAGAACAGGATCCATATTAACTTACATTTCAAATATATATATATATATATATAGGTAAATATATATATATATATATATAGGTGGCGTATTTTTACGGAGCATGTCCATCAACGGAGCATCAACAATAACTAAGTATACTAAAAACAATCAACGTTTTTTTCATTCCATTTGGCATTCATCTGGTTCGATTGTTTGAAGGGCCTCGACAGCGCTACGCAGCTTGAACACGTCAGTAAAATGTGCGATTTTCACATTAATGGGTTTCAGATTGCATCTATCATATTCGATACCTACCAAGATAAAATCTATATACTCACAAACTCAGTATTGGAGTACATTTGTGTGTAAATGTGTCCTTTAAAACGTAAGTAATGGACCATATACTCAGATTTCTTTCAAAAATCCCAAACATTGACGCCCGCCCTGTCCCGCCATAACGCGTTTATGAATAATTTTGTTGTAATTCAAATAGATAAAAAAACTACTTTGATACTTTTTTAATATTTTTCTAATAAATTTGGTTGGTCTTTGATACCACGTTACAAATTCAAGAACATCTAAGATCCAAACCACACCTAGTGGGAGAATGCGACACTTAGGGCCTGTTTCAATGTCTGACGAATGAAGTCATCGTTCTGGCGTTTCACAATCTTCAAAAAAGCTTAACTGGTAGATAAAGTGCTAAGTTTCGTATTAGGTATTTATTTGTTAATTAACTATCCAATGCTTTTACTTGGACATGTGAAACAGGCCCTTAAACGAATATGTAACTGCCAAGTAAAATTCCTGACGAGGCACTACTTCCCGTAAACATAACACGACGTGTTAAGACATAGAAGGCAGTACCTCGGGAATCCCCAGTTGTTGCGTTAGGCATGCCAAATAGTCGAAATCCGATTGATACATTATTGATCATTTCCCAGGGCTGCCATGGTTGTTTTGAGTATATTAATAGGACTTTAAAACAACAGCTTTAATTACGTTTACAATTTAGCTGTTTAATTTAGGGTGGGTATATTGTTAGGTACATAATCTTCAATATCAATAAGTATAGGTAGAAATATGTTAAGCTTGCTAATGTTTATCAAATAGCATGCTTAACCTATTTCTTGATTATCATTGAATAAGTAGAAACGGATGACATAAGAAATTTTCATCACATTCTCAAATCAGGATCCTTTGTATCCACTTGTCGCGACATCGTGAGGACACCTAATTTACAACTGTGAAAATCAGAAAAATTCTACGTTTCTCGAATTTGTTGAAACTGAAACAAATTACTGACTCCGCTGCGGGCTGAGCGTCCTTTTGATGTGGTATCTTCTGCGGCATGTGAAACATTATTATGATTGTGACGATCACCTAAACACAAAAAGGATGTCAAGTAATTCTTATTTTTATATTATTAGAAATAATTTGATGTCATATTAACTTTGTGAATAAATAACTTATGAATGATTATACATGCCAACGTAACTTTGTCTTACTGTATGTTTACCTATCCACACTTTACACCCTTTTAAAATAATTTTAATATCTTCACGCTTTAACCTCTGAATCGGTTTAGTTAAAATTTGGTATGAAATATTTTGAGTCCTGTGATAAGACATAGGATACCTAGTTTTTGTGCCGGAAATCATCACTAAAGTTGGTTAAAAGAGGGGTGGAACTTACTATGGAAGCAGTATGGAAATTATTCTATATAGACGAAGTTGCGGGCAGCAGCCAATAGCAAATATAAAAATAGACAAAATCTAACAGAACCATTTTTCGGCCATATAATCAACAAACCGAAGCAAACAGGTTCTGGAGAGGGCACCGCTTGAGCAATGCATGCATTGATGACTGCATGGATTGTTAGAATTATCTGGAGCGATAATTATTTCAGAAATGAGACTCGATTACAACAGAGACTAAATTTATTATTATGTAAATATGTATGAAACAAATAAATGAGACAGGTACCTATGTTATCCAAAATTCGTTATTCAACTTCGTTCGTTCTTACGTCAAACATTAATTTTATTGTAGGAATGATTTTAGGCTTTTACGCAAATATAATAAGAAATGAGTGGGTAAAAAAATGTCCAATTCGATTCGTAACCTGCGTCTCCAGCAAGTCAACATTACATGCCCTATTCTAAGAACAGTTGAGTTGAGTGCCACGCGATTGAATCTAGGTCGGTCACGCATTATATTATTCGCTTGGCCCTTAAATTGAATAGAAGGAATAAAATGTCATGCTACGATTTCACCAACGCTAAAGGCAGATTTACATTTTCCTAAATTTAAAACATGAGTATATCTACTATTCACGTAATAAAAGTGCTGCAAGGATGTTTTCACCTCTATCTTATCTAAGCATTTCCTTGGTTACATCCACGCTCTGCCAGACGTTACTTTTCGGAAATCTATAGGTATTAATTAAAAAAAATATGACTTAGCTAATCCGTGAAAAGATAACGTGCTAGTCAATCAGTGCCCGTTATACTTGCATATTTTTACATGCAATTAACCGCAAAAATAAATATAATAAATCACCGCTAAAAGTAAAAAACTCAAAGATTTTGAGTGCGTATTTTTACATGCAATGAATGTTGCCATCCTCCCACCGCAAAAATAAATACTTACGCAAATAAATATAACAAACCACCACCAAAAGGCAAAACTCAAAAGAGTTGATTCTCTGATTGACTAGCACGTTATCTTTTCGCGGATGAGCAAAATATTATTTTTGTTTTAAAATAAGTGTTCCTCATTGAACTATGGAACTTTAAAAAAAAGCATTAATCTTATCGAAAAGCTTATGTCTCAAAATCTAGAAGATTGAAAATGGGTCATATATGTGTGAACAATGTCGTATTTTCTTTGCTTTTAAGTCATTCCACACATTAAGTTACTTTACTAGGAATTAGTAAGAGCCAGAGTCCAAACATAACGCACATGTTTCTCAATATTTAATGATATCCCTGTTGCTTGCATACGTACATAGTGTCCAAACTGCTTAGCCCTCTATAAGATGCCAAGTTTTAACACTTTTGTAACTCTGTGCTGTGCCATAATCGCGTGCCATGGCCTTGTTTCCATTTCACAAATCAGACTTTATCTTGATCGTTGAGTTTTTGCAGTGACATTACCTAGTTTCGTTGCATTTTTACATACGTAATAAGTTTTCATGTTTACTCACGAACAATTAAATAACTTTGTAACGAAAGTTTTTTTTCTGATTAGCATATAAGAATACTTTGTTTTTTTTTTTTAGGTGTACGTAGATATTTTGTGTAAGAATTTAAATCAAAGCAGGTAGGTAACCTACAAGTTTTCATGAATCTTTATAAAAATGTTTGGGTACTTTTAGACCGTATTGTATGCTAAACTTAGCAACAAGTACATTCAGCATTCCACATTTACTTACTTAAAGATTAGTTAAGTGTTAACAATGTACAGAAATACCACAGTTCCCTCATGATCAAGTTGAGTGTGGGCAGAGAACTAAGAAATAGGTAAGCCAGGATTTCATTAACTAAGTGTGCGATGGACATGCAACTTTTCGAGCAATCCTTTTAACTTGCAATAAGTTTGGAACATAGACTGATGTAGTGGCGCGTATTTGGATAGGTTTGTGACGGTTGCGTTCTTAAAGAGAAAAGCAAATTTAGCCGCAATTTCCTGGCAAAGGTTTTTTCAGGAATCCAAAAGGTATATTTGGATCAACACAATCCCAAAAACTTCCGGCGTTCGTTCGACCAAATTCTTGATGCTAGAATAGAAAATGCTTCATTGTGCAATACTGAATTATTGAATTATACAAATTCTAGCAGTTTGAAAATTGTAGTTTGCACACATAACGCTTAGGTTAACGTTTAGGATAGTTTAAATATGTACTTTACAGTACATATGGTGCTACTTTATCGCACTAGTGCGAAAATTAACATATTACATTACTGAGCCGAACATTTAAAGGGCCATATGTACTGTAAAATGTTGTACGATACATGTGCGAATAGGTAATTCGCAACTCGTGTCGATTTAATTTATCGCCACTTGTTTCGAATTTCCTATTTTTCGCACTTGTATCGTAATGTACTATACACTAAGTGGCTTCCTTATAATCCGCCAGATGCGGTCGGTACAGTCCACCTTTTTTTAAATCGGAATAGCCTTTATTCTTGACATAGCTTTTTACAAATTTACAGTTATACAAGTATCTATTTATTTATGTTTTTACTCTTTTTTTGTTTCTTATTTTTGTTAGTCTGTCTTAGCCCTTTCTCGTGGGTTTTTCAAAGTCTTCCACAGTCTTGAGGAAAGTCATCTTCCCATCTTTTGTACGGTTTACATTGGAGACACCCTGAAGCTGGTGGCTGGTTTTAAAAAGCCCACATTTGCTCATCTGAAATCGAAAGACTGAATCAAATATACCTCTAAAGTAAAACTCTTTATAATAGTAGATAGGTAATATCTGCCTGCGTCATCAAATTCCACTTGATTCTTTACTCATACCACTTTAATCATTATTGGGTGCAAACAAACCGGCAAAATTCAATCACAAATTTATCACGCCAGCGCCATGACCACCTACACAAAATCGTTTTTGGAGTTCGGTAGTCAAACAGGGATTTGAAGCGTGCTTGAAGAAATATTTTGTTTTGATGCCATTTGATCTTTGGGTAAATCGAAAACAAAAAAAGTTCGTAGTTAAGAACTTAAAAATATATATTTGATTAGTATCAAGTGGATTGATTCCATTGTCCTACGAAAATGAACTAGCTTTTCTTTAAGTTACATGTAAGTGTGTTGACGATAGCTGGTAACTTGTAGGTGTATGTAAATACAATGCAAGATAATACAATAAATGTAAATAATTTTTTTTTTCAGGTATGACACATATACGTGTTAGTAACAGTAATATAAACGAAATAAGTATGTATGTACTACAACTATAGACTATTTAAAACTTAATTGAAGGCCTTAACTATGTTTTTTTTTTGTAATTCTATTCTTAACTTATATTAAATCATACATATTTGAATGCACTTCACTTCAAATCAATATACCTATGTATTTAAAACATTAGGGGGCATATTCAGATACTTAGTAATTTCTTGTCATTAAATATCAGCATACTATTTTTTTTTTTTTTTTTTTTTTTTTGTTTTTTTTTTTTTTTTACCAAACCTTTATTACAAATTGACATAAGTAACAGATTTAACTTAATATAAATTCTATTTTACAATTATTACACAACCTAACCTAACCTAACCTAAATAACACCCTATACTAGAAATTCACCCCACGACCCCCCGACGCAAAAGTACCCATGACACTCGCCGCGTTGCCACGTTGAACGGCTATGGATAATCTTTGCATCAGGAAGGTCCCTGAGCGAGGATCCAACCCTCTCTCTCGCATGCGTCTCCCCACTTCCTCGAAAAAGGCCTTGGCCTCGGCACACCAGCACCCGGCGGTTTCTACAGCAAGCGGGACAAATAAATAGTTCGCAAGGACCTCATATTTCTCCCGCTTGCGAACCGCAGCCAACTCGGCCGCTGCCCCTGCCATCCTCACCGTACGGCCAATATGCGACGCCGCGAAAGTGCTGACACACGTTGCGTCCCACACTAAACATTTCCCCTTCTCCCAAGGAACCAACGTCAACCCATCAGGTCTCTTCCCATCAGAGCGACTGAGGCCCGGAGGTTCCGTTTGCAGAAACTAGCGCTCTCCGCAGGATATCATTAAGCGCGTGGTGCCGCGGAAACCTAGCGCGTGGTGCCGCGGAAACCTAGCGCGTGGTGCCGCGGAAACCTATTTAAATAGGCTTCATGTAATAATGCAACCTAATCCTGATCGGCTAGCATGAGTAACGTTCTCGCGCGCGACTACATATGTACATCGTGTGCGACTTCAAGTACCTATGGGCTCGCGCGCGAGAACGCAACTCATGCTAGCCGGTCTGAAGAGTTGAAGACCTAAAAATACTTTGTTCATAATTAAAAGCAAGCAAGTTTTGTTTCTGTTTCATTCCTAATTTATTTATATTATAACTTGCCCCGTCCAAAAGTTGTATCTCGTAAAATCATAAAAAGAGTTAACCAAAAAGCATGGGGATATATCTAGTACCTACTTAACGGATTAAATTTAAAAAAAAATGAGACACAGATAAGTTCAAAATAATTACATCCTGTCAGAACATTAAATTGTCGGCATTTCTCTCTCCGTATTTTTTTTTACCTTATATAAACTTATTTACCTACTGAGAATCTAAATCATTTATATGTAATTTTTTAATTAATTGCGATGTAATCTAAATGAACTGCGTACAAATAGGCATGCCTACTCAATGTTTGCCCAAATCACGCTGCCTTAATATATATCGTGCACGCGATATGAAGCATTGGTATTTTTTTAATCGTTGTCAACTACATTTAAATAATGTAAGTAAAATATCACGATATTAACACTCTATTCAACGAGCAGAATTTGTTTAAAAATATATGTATTGTTAAATTGAATTATATTAATGTTAGTTTCTGAGAAACATAATTGTTATAGTTCATTAGTGGAAACTATGTGGCTTGTGAATATGTCATCTAATAAACTATATGTGTTGTGTTTGTTTCCTAAAACTTTAAATAAATAAAATACATAAATAAATCAGTTTCAAACACAGATGTGACAATATCAATCGATAATGCCTAACAATATCTATGGATAACCTCATCATCATTGGCCACATCATCTGTTATTCTTATAAATGTTTGTTGCGGCGTTTCTGGGTTTACGAGTATGGGGTCCGATGAATAAGCAAACTAGAAAATATAGGTAACTAGGTTTAATTCATGAAACACACCCTTTTCCTAGTTTTCAGGAAAATAAACGTGAAAAATTTGTAAAGTGATCTTAATTGTTTGCGCAAATACCAACACATCTTAAGAAAATATTTGGGTTTTAGGAGAAACGGTGAAAATCCACAATTTGTGTACACTCGCACCAACTTTTGATCTCTAATTGGCGTGACATCCCTAGACAACCACCTTAACCTCGAATTTTAAGAACAAGGAGTTGAAACCGGCTAGCCCTTTGGTTTGAAAACGCCTGACCCACTCGGCTATTATAGCTTATTATTTGTCTATATAGCTATGAACAAAGTCCATGGTATAGGAACTAAAAAAGGAGATCGAGCATGATGTGGTAACTTTCGTGACCCAAATTTTCATAATATTTACGTCAACTGCCAATGTGTCCAATGCCGCCAAGTGGAGGCCGCTGTCGCGCACACAGCCAATACAGTAAGCTTTGTAAACAGCGTGAATGTGCATTTAAAATGGATTGACTCATAGAATTTTATGACATCATGACAATATTCCAAACTGCCAAATAAATAGTCGAGTTTCGCTTCAGAACAAAAGCGCTGCCGAAAAGCATTACTGTTGTACGAGACGTTACCGTCGTTGTTTCCAGCGTACTCTCCAAGATGAAATAAAATGTATGTTTTACTATACTTGTAGATACTAGAATTACCTAGTATCTAGTATTTCCTAGTATTTAGTAGTATCATGTGGTTTGGACAGTGCAGTTGCATGATCGTATCAAGCTTACTAAACTTGTAGTGAAACCGTAAATTTTTAGATTAGCTTGCGAAGAAGCTCGGATATTTTACCAGTCTAAATACAATCTTAATTTATGTTTCATTTTATATTCGTCGCTGTGCAACACTAAATAAATAATTGATAATGAGTTAATTAGATACAGAGCTAAGAAAATGTAAAATCAAGATTTTAATTTGTCCTCCAGCCGTACCTATTGTTATCTTATTTTATGTATATATTGGTACGCGTAGACACAACATTCATTAGGTAGGTACATTTACGTTTCTACTCACCTGATCCTAAGCCAATACAGACACTCGAATTGACCAAACCGTGCATACCCAAGAGGCCTATCAATTCATTAAGCCCTGCTTTATATATTTTTGCTGTGTCACCTTACACACACAAAATAAAAAGTTAAGGGAAGGTCAAAGTCCATTTGTTCTCTGTGGGGCGGTAATTTGTAACCTAACCTAACTTTGTTGATGTGGTAGTCAAGTTGTCAGTCTGGAACTAGATTATAGCCAGTGTGGGCTGCAAAGCTGTTACAAGCCTGCATTTGAGATTAGCATAATAGTGTAAATCGAATTGTTGTGCTCGCTTGATATCAGAAACGGTATGCAGGTTAGGTATTTTGCACGAAATAGCAGTGACTTGAGGACTGTTTCTACATATTGTGTTATAAAACGCGTACTTATGGTATGTAAAACTTAGTAGATACTTTTTGGAACTTTTTGTCATTCCGCACAAAACTACTATTTTAAGTTAGAGCCTCGTTGTTGACAGACAAATTATAAAGCCTACTACAAACAGCCGCACGAAAGATGGGCTTCATAAGAATGGCGTATGTCGTATAAAATTCTAACATTATCAAATTGATACATTTCTGGGATTACAATTATAAAAACGTTCAACATACAATTTTATATTGCTAGTATTCCTAAAATTGCTGTATACATACAGTGTATACACCTAAATAAACTGTATCTTAAAAAAATACATAAAGAGATATTTTCAAATAATAAACTTTTTCTTTCACTGCGTGGTTTTTATGAGGCTTATTATATAAACTTTCAGTACGTATTACCCACGAACAGCTAAGCTATTGGCTTGGAACCCCTGCATACATATTTGTTTGCATAGGTGCTAATGGTTTTGCTGACTGTACATCCTTCCTCGCACAGCTAAACTGTGGAATGACTGTCATCCGTGGCATTACCGGACCGATACGACTTTTAAACCTTCAAGAAAACAGCGTACTCTCATCTTAAATGTCGGCCACGCACTTGCAACTTGCAACCCCACTGGTGTTGACACTCTTATATTATTAAAAAAAAACAGTAATTAAGCACAAGAAATCTATTCTAATTTAACTAAATAAATTCGGTTCACCATCCGACATAACTCACAGTTAAGGAATAAATTTCACTTTTAGCGCATCCCCTTCCCTCTTTCTTTTAGCTAACCATGTTTTTTTTTGTTGACAGAGAGAGCTATTCGCAGCGAAAGCAGATAGCGGGACAGCGGCAGTCGATCGCAAACTCTCTTCGTCATCCGCCGGCAGCATGAAGAATAAATGGTTGAAAGCGTTCCGCAGCCTGAAGCCCCCCAGCGCTCCCCCACCCCATGCTGCGCCACCAGACAAGTAAGATTTCAATACTACATGTGCCAAGCTAATTGCAAGTTTAGATAATATGGAAGAAATTCGAAGTTATAACGTGTAATGCCACATTTAATGAGATTACGGCTTGTCGATTAATTATTTACCTACCTGGAAAAGCTTCGATTTCTTTTAGAAAATATTAACTTTTACACATCACACCCACTCGTATACTGTTAGGTAACTTACACTATTAGTGGTCACAATTTTGCCGCACTTCCACCCCATTGATATTTAACCTACATGCGCTCAAACAAAAGAAACACGACGAGACTGTCCCTTGCCAGATTTTCAGTGCCAAATAAAGGAAGAAGCCAACAATTTGAAATATATTTTTTTTTATTAAGCGTAAAGCTATTTGAAATTCGGCTACTATTATTTTTGAATTCAACTGTTCTTAATTTTATATAAATATAATTGTTATAAGAGCTGTTTTACTTAGCTACTTTCCAAAACTTAAGCATGAAAAGTTATGGCTGCAAACAAGAGCAGATTAACTAAGTAATATGTACTTATTCGCGGCCACAGTAAAGCGCCTTACGAAGTTAATGTAGTTACTAAGCAAAGAGGTTACATTTTAGCTTTATAGCTGACTTTAAATCCTTAACATTGCTTTCAAAACACGTGCTGTAAAATAATTTTTCTACCTTTTGTTATTTAGGGCAATTGGTAACTTCCTATGTGTTTGCAAGAGGAAATTGATTAAATACCTACTCAGCCACGTTCACCCTTGCTAAGTATATGGTGTTGTAATGTAACGTGTTAGCGAGAATATTGTGTAGAGCATCACAGTTTCCAATTAACTCCAGAGGTGCAGTTGTAATTATTGTATCAACCACGTTCCAAGGTCCTCACCGGGCGGCCAGCCGGTAGAAATGAAAGGTAGGCAATATAACATATACTTATGTAGTGTTATATCATTTATCTTTATTCAATAATTTTCAACTACATATCCAATTTAGCAATTTAGTCGCAGTTATAATATTAATCGTAATAAATTTAGACTATTACGTTAGTAGTCCATTATAATACTTGCATTTTAAAATAAATTTAATTGCCTATGATTGACACCTAAAATATTATGACTCCGGTGTCAATCAGTATTATGTTATGTAGTTTTTGTAAACCAGTGTTTTATCGGTGAATGAAGTTAGTAGAGAATTCATAGTACAACACTGATGGCAATAAACGTATTGGGATGCAGGTTGCAGTATCCATAATTAATTAAATTCAGATCAAGCTGTTGGCAGCGATTTTGATAGATTGACGTTTACTTAACACTTGTTAAGTAAACGTCATAATTTCATCGAACGTGACGTTTAAAATAACACATGCACTGTTTGGGCTGTCAAAATCGCTACCAACTTATCTTAGCCAAACTCTAACCACTATAACGTTATGCTGGAGTAATTGAACAATATTGTCCACTTAACATATATATTATTAGGATTACTTACGACACCTAGAGGCGTATTTAATAGAAGCCTAAACTATGACTTCAATTTGATATCAAAATACAACACGTTGTATGACGTTTATATCATATTTTACGTTTATGAATACGCTTCGCATTACGTAAATTAAATTCATATTCATGTCGTAACTAACGTTTCCGTGTCTGTTATTATAATGTTATGTCTCCAACAACTCGCTCCCCTCTAGAGTCAAGTGGAAAGAAAACGTAGATATACCTACAAAGTATTTGACTTAGAATGGGTTTCAAGTTCCATTTAGACAAAGAATATTTACCCTCGTTGTCTTTCGCAAATGAGATTATGGCAAATAGGTCCCAGCACGCATTTGGTACGGCTTCTTCAAACGTAAGTAGGTAGCCACTCAAACCTGCACTCACAGAAACTGCTTTGTTATATATTTCTTTGGAAGATTTTTCTTTCCTAAGAATTCATATATGACGGGAACTTTTTAATAAACTTAGTAATGTTTGCCTTAGTAATAAGGCACTGTATCTGAAAAACAACTATTCAGAAATTGATTTCTTCATCTGAGTGTATGAAGTGGCAGTGACTTGTCACAAAATGGTAAATAATTAGGTATTTGCATATTCTTGTAAATAAAACATCACCTAAAATGTAAGTGTGAATAAATGTAGGAAATTTCAGAGGCTTGCAAATTTGGAGCGCTCGGCTTGGTAAATATTGATATAGGTAGTTTTCTGAGATAACGAGATGCACTCGACTTCAGAATATTCAGCGCTGGAGGCTCTTCTCGTCCATTGTACAGCAGTCTAATTTATACACAAACATGTACATTATTATCACAATATTCACAACGGTTCGCATTTAGGTCTAACGCCGTATCGTATTGTCACATCATCCTTTAAAATTTAAGTTGAATGCTTTGGGTGTAAGTTATTCAATATACATGTTGAAATATTAAACAGCTATTGGCTTTTACTGCTTTCAAGTCGTAGTTAATTTGCTTTCTGACATTGAATTATTTACACCTGTACAAATACAATCTGTGATAGAGGCCCACGAATAATACGCTTCAGTGCTCTATGTAAAAGACCTTTACAATTACGGACAATCAAATATTTGTAGAATTAAACACGGTTTCATGCTGAAATCGCAATTCATGATATAGTTTCAGTTATTTATATCTTCTTAATATCAGTTACTTAGGATAAATTCTACGTTTATCTTAAACATATACTTATGGTTGGTTAATCCAAGTTTGCATTTTCCATGAACTTGTGTAGTTTAAAGGAATCATACACAGCTTGAAATAAGATTGTCGTCAAACAAAAAAGATACACTCGGCTTAAGTATTATTGAATGATTTTTAAGAGAATGAGAAAATTAAATTACTCGAGAAGTTTTTGTTAAAAAAACATTGTAATCATACATCGTCATGCTTTGCGATTTCGATACTCGCATTCTTTTGGCTTGTGTAAATAAAAATCTATCACAGGTTCATTAACATCCATTGTTTTAATTGTGTGTTCACTATTCAAAAGCCGTGTTCATATTGATGTTTCTCTCTTCTTGCATCAATAAAGAAAAAATCAAATGTACCACGCGGTGTCGACGATTATGGCGATGAGGTAAATGTGCCCCTGTAGGTGTGCCCTGTGTTACTGTTACCCGTCAACATGTTGGATACTGCCTGACCCTTCACACGTAGTCTCGTACAGATATTCAATAAACAGCATGACATAAATACAGAGTTAATACACGTAATCGAGTGCTTCTCATTTGTTCTGATAGAATTCTCACCCGTTGTCCAAGCTGAGCGCCAAAAGCGACCCATGCAATTTTGCAAATTCATCTAGGTACACAACTACATAACAATATTACTATGTGACAAATGTATTCAATCAATGTTGAGGTTTTTGCTGACCTGCATAGAGTTGCCGTGAATGGCGCTTCAGCTAGGGCAGTTCCTTAGCAAAATTATTTTCTGGGATCCTTAGTTTAAAAGAACAAATGTTAGTAAGCACTCAGATAATTATAGCTTGATTTCAAACACCAGCTTAATTCTTGCTTCCTATCCTGCAGCTGCAAACTCGCTTCACAATACTACCGCTTTCAGCTTTCTGTCTGGGGATATAAAACGCCATTACCTCGAACCTATCTTTTAGTCATTAAACACTTTCTATAAGATTGTTGCTTGCCTGATATTTTTTAACGTCAAGGTAGACAAATGGGTGTCATTAAGGGTTAAAATAGTATTAGATTGACTACCCCAGTCTGATCTATCTGCCCCCCCTGCCCTTGAACTTCATCGATCAATATGTTTGACGTATTATAACCACTTTAGTGAAGTGCGATGTTGTAAATGGCTCAGACTGCATACATGGTTTGATTGATAACAACTGCAGTTGAATAATAATTGATTGGTTTATGAAAAACCTATAGGACATGGTTTGTTAGAGTTGCTACCAATCAAAGGTAGGCAATCAGTGAAAAATTAACTTATATAAACTTTTACTTAGTAAAATAGAGGGATGTACAAATGATAAAGTACTGAAGGCATCGCCCAATTTCAATAAAAACAATTTGCGAATATTCAAGGAATATTTTTATTAGCCCCTATATCAACTTATATCCTGTACTTAAGCAACATGTTTGCGTCATATTTTATTACCATATAATTTTTCGTCTATCAGCGTCTTCCTTCTGAGCCCTTTTTATTGTAGAATATCTGAAAGGTTTTATAGTCAAATCTTTATATGTCATGTTTGAAATATGCTCACACTTTCGAGGTATTAAATGGATTCGTGTTACTGTAGGAGGAACGGCGCGGGCAGAGAGGCTCTCCGCGGCGACTCAGACGCGCACAACTTCCAGGAGTACACCTACAAGAAGATAACGCCCTGCGATGTCTGCTCGCAAGTTCTTAGAGGTAAATTTGCTTATATTTGATCCGTTACTGATAGTGACCATAAAACAAAAAATATACAAACTCGTTCAATAACAAAATACAAAAACATACTTACCTAACAATCTATAGATTTAGATAATCCACAGACAGGCGATATCTTGACATTATTTTGAAATCGTATTATTCTATAAATGTTAAATTTTTTCATCGATAAATAATCGATTATATTTTTGTACTCGTACCTATTTTGATGATCATAATATGAATTCTTGTAGATTGAGATAATCTGCAATTTATAATGTGAATATTTATATGTGTGTATTTTTAATTTATTATGGAACAAATAAATCTATATCTAACAACTAGGAAATAAAGAATAATTTATATTAAATAAACATATTGTAGACATATTTTATTAATTGAAATGTACTACCTTCAGACTGTTTTGAGTCATTTAGATTTTTAAAAGTGATATTTATATTCATATTTAAGTATACCATTTATATTTATATTCATCAGAATGGTGTAGTGAATATTGCCGATCTTGAATACTTAGTATCACACTGGCAAAATGCATTGTTTGACAGACTCCATAGTCAGCAAGATTCTTCAACATGTTTCGTCATTTATTCTCATTGATCTAAGTGTAGATTTCGTGTCCACCTCTCGGCTAAATAACCTTGGATAACATAGGCATATGTCTTTCTAACTGTAAAAATAAAATAGTTACAGGCCATTAAGCATAAATTGTTTCAATTGTCCCCAGTTTACCCTATTATTGCTTCATTAACCAATTGCTGTTGTTTAGGGCTCCACTGTACTACTATTAACATTTGTTCATTTTGACGAATTAGAAGATTAAGCCTTAAGTGCTTCGCTTTTCGGGCGATACTAAAGCAAGTTGAATTACGAGTATATGATGCTCCGTTATTTCATCAACATTTTCATAATTTTCGTAATATTGAACGTTTGATGCTATGCCTGCTTAAAATTTCTACCCAACTATTTCTAATTGACCGTAGCGTTAGCGAAGCTCTCCGTTTTGACCTGAGCATATGTCCGGATGCTTTCCTCTACAGGTCGCAATTCTACGATTTTCGTGAAATTATGTGACCAAATTCTATGATTTTTGTTTTTGTCGATCTAGTTTTTTGAAAATTTTCAAAATTCGAAAATTGGCATAAATTAGTTAAGCGCCAATAAGGTATTTGGGGCCTAAGACTATTGTGAGTACACTGTGATAACGACTTAACGAACTAAGAATTTTTCGCTTTTACATTTTCTGGTAGTAATAATTGATTGAATTACAAGATGCCAAGAAAGTGCATGTAATTTTTTTGTTAGTAGGTACTAACAGTAGAGAGAAAATATGTAACATCAAAAAACGTTCGTAACGTGGTTTAAAGTAGATCCTCGAGGGTAAAGGTCATTCAATTTATTAAAAAAGGCTTATCACCTAGTTATGTAAGGGCAAAATACTATAAATAAAATGGAGTTAATACCTATAAGTACACTTAGCCGACACGTGGACACGAATTTTACACTTAAATCAATGTCGTGGCCTGAGGGTGGCGTCTCTCTATATGCGTATAGTTATCGAGAAATATGACTTGTTTAAATCATAACATGTTTCAATTGTCCCTGGTCTACCCTACGGCAGCCTAGTTTCATTTGTCATGTCTTAACAAATTATATAGTGTCACTGTGATTGCTGACAATATTTTATACACCTACATTTACAGTATTTTCATGATAACGCATAATTTTCAAATGATTTAATATTTTTTTATTTAATTAACTATCAAATGCTCAGTTATTTAAATTCTAGTAATGATTTTTTTTTTGTATCTAATATTTTTATTTTATTTTATCGTAAATATAAATAGGACATTCTTACACAGATTGACTAAATCCCACGGTAAGCTCAAGAAGGTTTGTGTTGTGGGTACTCAGACAGATATATAATATACAAATAGTTAAATACATATAAACACCCATGACTCAAGAACAAATAGCTGTGCTCGTCACTCAAATACCCTTACTCGGATTCCAGGACCATCGGCTTCATAGGCAGGGTCACTAACTAGACTACTCACTAGGCCAGACCGGTCGTCAAAATTAACCGGATAAATATCATCTTCAGAGGCCCTAGTGTAAATTTATTCGATTTCGTGACGTGACGTACGCGTTTGTGTTAAGTCTCATTTAGTATGGGATTTAGAAACAGCGCGCCAAGCGGGACGTTTTGGTAACTCAAAATTCCATACAAAATGGGACTTAATGCAAACGCGTACGTCACGTCTCGCTATCGAATAAATTCACACTGTGTAAATGTCTTAAGTTTGTCAAGTTTTTTAAATTATGTTTTAATGTTTATTATTGATTGTGACTGATGCAAGTAGATTATAAGACAAAAATTTTTTTTTTTTAAAGTTGGCGCCTCGCCTATTTACCTACCTAGTTTTTATTTTTTTACGGCTAAACCATAAAAATGAGGTTTGTCGACTAATTACAATATCGTTAGCGATTACCGACGTTCTGGTGGCCACGTACAAGCGATTAACCTCGACAATGGCATTATAAAGAAAGACTTTTTTTTGCTGGTACCTCGCACCAACCCGTACGAACTGTTGCTCAGCCGCGACGCTCGTGACTTGAGGTTCGACGAACCACTATTTTGACCCCTTAATTTCAAAAAGGTCTCAAGTTCCTGAGATACGAGTATGACAGAAAACTGTAGCATTCTATTACTTGAGCTTCGAAGCATGCGAAGCCTTTTCGTTACTTACTACTTACTTACTTACTTACTTACTTTGTATCGATACCCATTCTTTCAAAACTTAAAGTCTACAGAATATAATCCAGTATTTTATTGCAGTTGACTTTACTTAGATTGAGCGTATTGCCTTGAGTATTTTATTGCAGTTGACTTTACTTAGATTGAGCGTATTGCCTTGTTCAATGTCCAAAGGAAATAAATCAAAACTTAAAACTAAAACTCATTTTAAAGTTGAAGTGAACTTGAAAGTAAGCAGAAATCATATTTTCATTTATGTAAATTTAGTGAGTGAGTGAGTGATGTGTACTTATTTATTTTAATTTTAGATTAATTGTAAAAAATATCAACTTGCACTTAGTTGTTTTATTTAGCCTTCTACCTGCAATAAAAGGTACATTTATACAGTAGGTAGTGTTTAACCGTTTTTTTAATGTTTGACGGGATGACGAGTTAAAACTCTGATTACAATATTAACAGAGTCATACCATACTTGTTATTTTTTACAAAGGGGAACTGGATCTTATTTGCCAAATTACAATATCTTCATTATATATTCCAACCTCGGATATGGTTTTATCGGCAATGTCATCACTGTGACCCAGAAAGCATCTTTTGTAAGCACTTTTCAGGACATGAAAGACTTTCATAGTTAGTATGTAGCTTAGAATGCTAATCTCATGATTCTAGTAAAGTAACGATGAATTGTAGTGGGTCATAGTGAATCACGCGACATTTTATTGAAGCAAATTCGCGAAAAGCGTATAAAAGAAGCTTTCATTAGTAATACTTTTTATGGGTGGAAAAGTGATAGTTTACGTGACTAACACCATGAATCGTCATGGCTCACTTGATGATTTGCCCAAAAACATTTTATCGAACAATGGTTATGTTCTATTATTTTTATCATCATTTTCAAACATCAACGTAACTTGAAGGCACCATCAGTAGCCTTACCACGACTGCCTTAGCAGTGTCGAACTGACCTATTCGGTAACGTCTGCGTAACTTACTGTCTATCCATCTCGCTCGCACTAATATGCGAGTACGAGCGAGTTGCATAGAGAGTAAGTTACGCACATGCTATCGAATATATCAGTGTCAAACTGGTGGTAGCCGTATAGCTTTGCAGTTAGCTACTATGTTGCAAGGAATAAAATGGTATTTATATTTATAGGTAAATACGTGCAAAAAAATAAAAAATAGATAAATATGTGGGAACAATCTTACACAGATCGACCTAGCCCCAAAATAAGCAAGGCTTGTAACTACTATAGGTACTAGGCGACGATATACATACGTAAATAGATAAATACATACATAGATAATATATTATATACATAGAAAACACCCGTGACTCAGGAACAAATATCTGTGTTCGTCACACCCTTACCGGGATTCGAACTCGGGACACTAACTGCATAGTGAGTTAATGCCGACCGCGACCTTCAATCAATTTCTATACGAGTTCGTGGTAGAACTAAATGTAGAATCGTCACATTGTGCCTTTCATAGGTCAGACCTTTTGTCTCATTCCGTTAAACCGAAAACCGATAAGGAACTTTGAATAAGTACGTCCCACCCAGTGACGATGTAAGTCAATGCTCATGTGGAAACAAATGTGTTAACCGTTAATGGTGAATTTTTTTACCACATTCATTAATGACTTCAGTTAAAATGGGATTTGTTTTTTTTAGCCACTGAATAATTGTTATCGTTACTTTATATTAAAAGTGGTGAGGCTCCAATAAAATTCGATTATGAAATTTATGTAAATTGTGCATCTTAGCCTACAGAAATCTCAGATAGTATGGCGGATATATATCATATATACATTTGGTTGTCTTTTTCCTTAATACGAGTACCAATACTGTTTTTTTTTGTGTTATCGTAAAATCACAATCAAATTATTGGCAGATATTATCTGTAAACTTAAGTCCTGTACGGATATGATGGTCGTTTATGTCTACATGATAGCGTGATAAAACGATGTCCGTCACTTTCTATCCCGCAGTGTTAAAAAGTGCAGGTTATTTTATCACGTGGATAAAGCCAACCATAATACACCTGCCGCTTTTAAAATTTTATTTTACTTTTGTTGACATTAATGTAAAACGAGTGCCATCTTCATCTTTCATTAAAACAAGTTAAATCAATCCTATGGGCCTTAGAAATATATAAATTCAGTGAACGACGATGGTCTATCGTTAGCCTAATGATCTTTCCTGCAATTAGTGGCTAAAGCTTTACTGATATTTAAATGCGTTTGACCTTGGTCTCAACCTCAACAGAGGATAAGTGATTACGACTGATGCTAGATTGTCTGGGGGTGATTGTAGCTAATGGGTAGCATGGTTCTACGGCAAATTGTGCTCTTCGTAACAAGATAAACAACATGTCAAATAGAAGGGAATAATCAATACTGACTACCGACTGCTTTTTACTGATTAACGTATCTACATAAATATACAACTCGTCTCTACTCTCTGGATATTGACCGAGATCCCGAGTAGAGTACCTTCTAAGGCATGTTCTAATATGTTAAATTATTTGATTAGATAAACGTAAAAAAAAAATTTAATTACTGTGTATCTACATACAGTATGTTCCGAAGTACATATTAAATCGTAAATCATTAATTTCTCCATTATAATACTGTGGCGTTGGAATGAGACTTTGTACATAGGTTAGAAATACCCTAATCGACACGCCCTATTCATCTATGTCCAGAGGGTAGAGACAGAGACACGTTGTATAAGGTACTTATAACATACTTCACATATTTTCAAATATAAGTTGTTTGGGTTTGTAACAAAAAAAACACACAAGCTAGTATACGAAGGTTTCTAAAGTCTCGGGGCTCGTACAAGATGCAACCGTGAAAGATGAATGGAAATCTAAATCTAAAAGTGCTTGTAGGATTCCGCTTGTTCTTACTCGGGTCGTGACCCTTGATCTTAAAATTTCTCCGTGTCGTCAACCCGCCCTAGATTTCCGTCCATTATCCTATGTCAGACTAATAATTCAGTTGGGTATCTATCTATTACGACGGGATCTTTCCTTTTTCCGTTTCCTCAACTTGGCTCCATTATTCGGTCGACTAAACTATGTCTGCTTCTGATTATTCTGGCTTTGACACTTACAGGTTCGGACTTATAGCTTAGATCGTCCGCATTAAGAGCAATACGAGTATAAAAGACATATATGAGTTTTTTTATGCCTGCAATAAAACATTTCATTATTTATTATTATTATAAAAACGATTTAAATATTATATGTGCGATGAATGTGATCCTTCAGATAACTTGGTCTCCCACAGGGCACACGCGCCAGGGGCTCCGCTGTCGCCTGTGCAAGCTCAACGTGCACGCGGACTGCATGCCGCAGGTCGGCAAATGTCAGACCAAGTCCCGCCTGCTGCGCCGCCAGAAGAGCACCTCGGAGATCGAGTCTCACCGCGTACAGGAGGCCGCTTTCGATGAAGATAGTAAGCATTCACTTTTGAAAAGAACTTATTATAAATACGATCTACTTATGCCCGATTTGACCAAACAGCAAATACGTCTAAGACTTCATTGAGGACTTAATGTGTAGCTTAACGTCAAAATTCTGAAGCGTTACGTTTATAATGTAAGAATAAAAACCATTCTTGTTGATTAGACTAACACTAAAAAGCAATTTGTGAGGAAACCTAAAGTGGTATAATAAATGAATTCTGTGTTTTGTTTGTTGGAACCTTTGAATTACCTAAGCTTTAGTATTTAGGCTACAGTGGACCGTTATCGTTTATGTTAAGACGATAATTTTTCAAGATGGTCGTACTAGACTTACAAAGCGCATAATTAATTTAAACTAAATACACACAGAAAAAATGTTGAAAAAAAAAACTACGATACCTTTGTAGTTTTATCTCTTTTATATTCTATACTAATTCTAACCCAGACCAGACTTTCAGAAGCAATGGTAAGTATATTAGTTAGGCAAATTATTTTACCTATTGTTATTACCTCCATAACTATGATTGGCTAAACATATCTCAAAGGTATAGCTTTATGCGACATAACATCCACATACTTAATACGCTTACACTATCATAAAGCTTGCCAAGCTACACTACCTACATGCGACACTGCTACTGTAAGTTTTAGTTGAAGCTAACTTCACGTTATTCACCAGTGGACGGGTGGCTACCGGGACAGAGGCTCACCAAGATCTCCTTCAAGGGATCGGTCGAGTTCGATGATGATTTTGATAGCTACTATGACGAGGGTACAGTATGATCTGAACTGTTAGGAGTGACCCCTCTGCACCTTATTGAGCCGAGCATTCAAGAACATTAACATTCCAAATCTTTTACCACAAATAGGTTTGCCACAAACATTACCTACTAACAAATAATACTATTCTAGTCTAACGCACATGTGTTATAAATGACGAGTTTCATGTTGTCCCGGTCGATGTGGCGATCGCAATCTGTCTCTAACCGCATTTCGCTCGATGCTCAGAGGAGGAAGTGGATCAGACCTACCAAGTTCTGAAGCGAGCCAACGAAATCGCGAAGCCGGGTGGCGGGGGCCCGGTAGTGCGCGTGTCGGCGGCGCCCGAGGAGGCGCCCGCGCGCTCGCCGGCGCGGCCGGCCGTGGGCCTGGCCGGGCTGGCCGTGGCACCGCAGCCCGTCGCCTCCAGCTCAGGTCTGCGCCGCACCCGAGCTCGCTCGCTTCTCCGCTCGAGCCGCGCCGTAGGCCGCCGGCCGCCGCGCCGCTCCGCCCCGACGAGGCGCGCGACGGCCGACCGGCAGCTTCACTCAGATTATCACTCGTTTTCAGTAGTGTCGAATTCTTTTTGCACGCATTTAATATAGTCGCGGGCGCAAGCGGGGGCGGGTTGCGGGGTGTCGGGCGCGGTACTGAGCGGTGCTTGTCGTAGGCGGCGCGCGGCCCGACGGCGGCATGCGGCGGCGCCTGTTCGCCGGCGTCAAGAGTTTGTCCATGTGGGGTTCGCGCTCGCGCCGCTGCTCGCCGCAGCACCGGTCCATTTCTCTACCGGAAAGTATGCGCCCACGGCTGCCGTAGCGCATCGTTCTCTCACTGTCTCACAGCTGCGAAATGAGCTTTGTTTGTCCCGTCCTCTAAGTGGATTACAGTGCCTCGTATCCGATGTGTGTTCGATCGTCATTTATGTTATAACTTATGTACTTTTATTTTGCGTTTGCTGTGTTAGTTTAGTCATAAATAGACAAAGCTCGGCAATACACTTTAGATGCTTGTACCCATCCTTTACTGGATTGATCGTTTTACGATAAATCAGATAATTAAGACATTAATTCAAATACTCCAAATTTAACCCCCTACCTAACTGTTATTAATTTTATTTGCATTTGTGTAATTAACCCCTTATTATTTTATTACAATTTATTTTATGGTATCTTTATTTATTTATATTTATTTATTTTGTTTTGTTTGCCCGTTGTCTTTGCAGAATCGGAGGAGACGCATTCCCGGCCTTTCGGACAGCCTCTTTGTTTCACAAACGAAAACGGTGATCCACCGCCCTCCATCCTTAAGTCCACCGGCAGCGTGCGCAAGAAAAAATGATTCCTTAACTCACGACCCGCGGAGATCAGACAATTTCGACATATCGCATAGGCGACAGTCCCGACGTAGCTCTCAGCCGCTTCTCGGACTCCCTTATTACAAACCCCGAAGCGCCCCGCGTACTGTGATATGTATATTGTTACTTGTTACAATAAAAATCAGAACTGAGCAGCTTACTTTTATTCTGGTTACCCGCAGATGAGTGGTGCATGGCTTGGCGGCGCGCTCACGATTGCATGCGTTTTTATATCGTCGATACACATCTGACACGATAACGCTAACTTACCTACTTTCTTATACTTACGCACGAACAAATAACAGTCGAGGACTCGAAGATTGCTTCCTTGTTTGCGAAATCGGAGTGACTTACAATTGTCTTTAGCTTAGTTCACGCGGCGAGCAACTCACCTCACGCCACCAGCGGAGTATCTAGTTCAACACTCATTATTTGACTAACCAATCGACTAACATTTAGTTTCGTTGGCTTTCTTAACACCTTCCTATCACTATTTTTATTCTTTTCACAAACTTTACAACTACTTACCTATTTACAGGGCAGTACGGAGGTATTGAGTTAACTCAGTAGTTGATCACTTATAGACGGTTGCTGTTTACTTTGTCCATACAGGGTCGATGAAGAACTCGAAGAGTGCCCAAATGTTGAGGCAGGCCGACCGCGCCAGTCCATTACCTGGTACCGACAATGACATCGTATCTAAGCGATTCCCTGTAGATTGACTTCTTTGTTCATTCGAAGATTCGTTGCATCAACGAGCATTTTGCTACCTCATCCGAAGCCATATTTGTTTGTTTCTATCCAATGAACGCTGCTGATGACGGGCCGATTAATAGATTTCATTCACTATGTAATAGGGCTATGATTACGCCGCAACCATAGTCCGTTCAAGTAGGATGCTTACATCCGTAAAAACCGTAGAAAATTAGAGTAGAATTAGTTCTTAGGTGCAGTAGTGCTCAACTAACAATAAGGCAGGGTTTTGATACGTTTTCTTATGTATTTTCTATTATCTATCTTTTTCTCTCCTCTTATTCTTACTTCATTTTAGATATTTGAAATTGTTTGCAACGCTTACGCACATTATTTTTTGATTGTTGTATTTTACTATTTTATATTTGTTGCTTATCGTGTGATATTTTTAATACATAACATCTTTCAATAGTCACATTTTGCATATAAAATTTTAAGTGTTAACTGTAATATTTATATTTATCATTATCTATCAAAACATAAAATAATCCCGTAACCAATTATGCCCCACTTACTAATAACCACTTTACATTAGCAATCGTTGTTTGAATAGGTATATTTACTTAAACCTACTTACTCAAAACCCTTTTATTCACTGTAACGCTAGTTTACCCCAGCGTCTCAAAGGGTAAGTGTGCTCATCATGCGTGACTGTTATAGCGCCGCACTCGCCGAGACGTCAAAAGTTGAACCTTAGAATGAAGAGCCTCTCGCTGGATTCTCCGGAGTGCGGGGAACTGCGGCGACGACCGGGGAGAGACCAGCCCTCGCAAAGCAGCCGCGTCCTCTGTACGCACACCGAGTACTCTAAACGCCCGGGTCCAACCAACCAGAACGACGTCTCTTACTTACATATCCTCTGATTCACGCAAGAGAGGTGAAAGTACTCCTTTGTTTTTAATAACCTTTATGCAGCCGATCTGTCAAATTTAAGCTAATACAATTCTGTCACTCTTATATATGGTGTAAAAGATTATTCGATCACCTTGATATTAATGCCTTCAGTACAAATACATCCACCAGATCTTAACATTCTAAGATTTTATTGCTGTCATGCTCTCGGCGGCAGAAATAAACTCCGCTTTCAGCCACTTTATGCGGTTTCATGGGAAATGTAAAGCGTGCTTAATGTTGCCTACTGCAAATCAAAGATTCCTTATAAGTAGTTTTGTTAGAAACTATAAATGAGATTTCTATAGTTGCTTGCATAAGTCTCGTCTAAATCAGAACTTGGAATGAAATGAACAGTACTGTATTCCTTTTTTTAAAGAAATGAAAATAATAAAAAGAAGTGATTTATATTCTGAATCAATTTCGAATAGATTGATTTATTTTAATTTAAATGTACATCTAAAATATTTTAATGTTGTATTTACAAACTTCCAATAACTTAAGTTATTTGATTTCTTTTAAACCAACGCAAAATGACGATAAAAAAATTCTTCTACAATATATTAGGGGTTTCTTATTAGAATAAACTTATGCTGGCAACTAAAATTGTGTACTAAGGGTAACTGTTTCAAAATACTTCTCTTTGCCCGCTTTTGCTACCTGCCTATGTTTGCAAACAGGAATTTGTTACAAACTTGACGTTACTAGTGATTTCTTGGTATTTTTGGACTCGGGTAATGTATAAAATTATAAATGTACTTAAATGTCAACCAAGCTATGTTTTCGCACAGGCGATGTTATCCTTACAGATTACCCTCTAGCTTGGCTTGTGTGCGTGTGTATAGAACTTTATGACTGTTGTACTGTTTAGATATACTACTATGTGGTGTTATTCGACGTTTTTAAGGTGATTCACGATATTGTACGTTAAAAGTTCTGTTATTGCGTACATTGTTGTTGTACAATGTGGATGGACGAAATGAGCTTTGCGATAATGTTATATTGATGATAATCGATCATGAGCATATTGTAATCAACGAGAAAATATATATTTTTGTATTAATAACCCGAAAATAATTGTATTTTACGGAACGATAAATGTGCTTAGTACTTGCATTTTAACCATTGCATATAGATAATCATCCATGATTAAAATGAGGTTATGTTTTACATTGCCACCTCGCTTTACCTTTCCGTAAAACATGTTCGGGTTGGCTGTAAATAAACTTGAAACCCTCGTTGATCGAACTTATTCATCACTGCCATACGATCGTCATCATCACACCTTTATGTCATTTTATATGATTTCTCACTTATATGTCCGAAATTTCTACACAACATTCAATTTGGTTTAACGGGCATGTCATTTTGATTCTTCTTTTGGTTCTAGGTTCGAGCAAGGCACTTTGCACGAGGCATGGCTTTACTAAGATTAATAAGCATATGATACATAACTATACCACACGATCGTGTATGTTAGTTTCCTAACGCTTGTAAAAGTAAATCGATAGGCGACATCTATTCAATGTCTCCATACTTTTATAACATTTTAAATAATTCACAAATTGTTGGATCAAAACAAATTAAACTAAAAAGTTTGAAGCCGCTAGAAAAGTTAAGCAAAATTTTAAATTTCCTGCGCAGAAAAAGTCCTGAATCATGGCTTTGTGATCATCTGATAAGGCGAATAACTGGACAAAAACTACATGTGCATACAGTTTTCTTACCCCCTTTAATTTCAAACAGTTGTCGTACACAAAACACGTACCTGTAAGTAATGGGTAAGCTAAAAATCTGAGAGGTGCTCAATAGTTTACATTAAACAACTGATAATAAGACAACGATATTAATCTGCTGATAATTTGATACGAGAAAAAATCTCGTAGCAACCATTTCCAGTCCAACAGCAATGAAGAAAATATCAGAACATATTGACATTATTGACGTTACTCATTAGGTACACGGGCAATATGAAACCCGAGTCAAGGATGAAAGTATTCATTAACGGTCGGCTATCGATTTACTGATACAACATTGTTTGTCCATTGAACAATAGATTGATAAGCAATCGTAATCTCATAAGACACTTAAGTTTTATAAATTTTATAATCTTTCATATTAAACACCGCATGTATCGTATTTAACTAAAATATAAAAGTTAGTCACACAGACAGAAAAGCAAATGTTGTCCCTTCTGTTCCTAAAATTCGATAAAACTGGAATACCTGGTACCTAAGAATTTATTTTTTTATGCGCTAAAAAATCGCTTCCCACTTAAATCTGGGCCCAAGGTAACCTGTTGGCTGTTGTGGTTGTCACTTGCTAAGAAGTATGTATGAGCGAGATAGATGAATGACACGATAAACTAAAAAAGTGAAACCAACATAATAATTTTACAGTTCTGGAACAGGAAAGACAAAATTTAGCACCAATACACACATTAACAAGGGCTTATTTACAGGTTCCACGTAATTCAAATTTAATAAAACATTTTGCGAAGAACTCGTTATAACTTCTCAGCATAAATAAGTCCTTTAGAGTCTTCAATTCTCAATCCTCTCGATACTGCGTAGCTGCGTACCTACACTTCTTGAAACTTGGGTGAAATACTGATAACATTCAAAAATGTGTAATGTAAATGAGCTCTAATTAATAATTTCCATACTTTAATTGCATGTCTTTATTAAAAATAATACGAGTATGCTGATATTTTATTGAAACTCCTAGACAAATGCAGATCGTAAAATTTGTTGATCGTAATGAAAGTAAGTAATTTGTTGAAGTTCAAAGTAATGTGTACGTTCAAATTCAAAGGACTCTCTTGTCTTTATTCTATAAGCATATTTATAAAATAATTACGGTGTTTAAATAAAAAAATCAGCAGAGTCTTTTATTAAACGTCAATGCCCATTTAATAACATATGGCCACGCAGCACAGAAATTATCAAGTAAGAAAACTTTGTCACAATTCTCAAGTATTGTGAACCAAAAGATTTCAGTCGGCTCCAATTTAAATTTATACCAATTAACTACACATAGGCAGATAAAACCAATAAAGATCTATTGATTGTGTAAGATGTGTAAAGTCTAAAGACAAATTCGTGCTTAGAATTTGAAAGCTAAACGAGATGATGCTATACGGCTCCGTAAATCATAAGGTAACTTTGATTATCAAATGTTGACGTTTGACAATTTAGTAACCACAATACATGTATTGAAATACAGCGCTGCAGTGTCATCGTCCACACTGTTAACTGTCCATTCGGTGGACCTTATTACAAAAGGCATGTTAAACCGACGGACAGTTAAAGAGTGTTGCTGTTTGTACAGCGCCATCGCCATCTGTTTCGGCCAGTTTCGGGTGTCAAACTTGAGAGGCACGTTTTTTGGACTTTACCTTTTTATAACAATCAATAACTCTTTGGTAATATGTTACCGTCTGTGCAACTCATCAATGATCTAGCTAGAACAGCTTGGTGTGAAATAGTAACAGCAAGAATAGCATGAAAAAGTTGTGCTAGTGGTGACAATGGAAGCGGTTCTTGATTTTCGTTCTGAATTGTAGCGCCATCATCACCGGTGCATAGCAGGCGGCTGCTGAGCGCTCGTGGGGGAAGAATGAGTAGCGTGGAACTGCCCGACGAGCCTGACAAGAGTCTTTCGTCGAACAGTGCGAGCCCTTGCCCGTCGCCTGTCAAGCAGACTAGTGTAAGTGTATAACTAGTATACATATAAGCGTTGAGGTGTTTCACGACCCTTGGCGAAACCTGGGACCAGCGTAAGCAGTAAGCACTTACTGGTCATCAGTGAAACGAGCCATTGTCAATAGCTTTTTACTACATGTCTTTTCATAGTCGCAATCCTCGCAGTAGCTAGTATCATTATCTGAAATCTTTGTCGATTATTTTATTTAAAATATTGTCAGTTATATTATTAATCACAAATGTCTCACATATTGACCTAACCACAATAATCGACATTACCAACTTACAAGAAATTGTATATAAATTCTTTAAGTACCTAAGCTTGTACCCTTCAGGCTATACTACTAAGGGACGATACAGACGGGCTGCAACCCGACTGCGACTTGTATTGGAACTGCACGCCGACGTTGCAGTTGACGTGCAGTCGGTATAAGTTAGTGTGCAGCGATGCGCTAAAGTTGTTAGATTCATGATGATAAAATACATAGGATTTCTGATTTTTATAGCAGCCCTCTACTGCGATCGCTGTTACATATTTAAAGGTCATCCATACTAACTGCTTGTAAGGGAAGAAAAAGTGATAGTTCCATTTACTATAAGTATATTGCCGGTATAATATTAAGAGGCTTTTAATTTGTATCGGAGTAAATGAGATAGCACTGTCACTGTCACTGGGCAAGGGAAAACTATTAAAATAAAAAAGTGGATTATGTGTGTAATATTACTCGTTAGCAGTTTAGGTACATAAGTTTTAGTTAGTACAGATCCATAAGTGGAAAATATAAAGACATGCATGGAACCGTTTAATGGTGACTTTAAGACTAATCTTTGCAATTACTTTCTATCGAGCCGATTTCGTCCAATTATTCTATCGAGTACGGCCACGGTCTTTGAAATATAATTAATATCAACTTTTTAGCTGTAAACAAATAGTTTTTCTTATAAAACTGCTTAAGTAACACCAACCTTACACGAATTGGGTGTTGACAGCCCCTTAACTACAAAAACTATAAGATGATTTTACTTTCGGAATATCAAGTTCCTTAGCACTTTGCAAAATATACTTTAGGAATAAGGAATCAGCTTAACGTCTGGCTGAAACGAGGTTTTAAAATTCGCTGGCGGTTTTACTAAAGCAAATTGTTTTCAGCGTCTATGAGCTTGTGTTATGCTTGGGGTAGGTACGAATATAGCAAACATAGTGCAATATTTAGCAATTGTTGATTATGGATAGGTAGGGTTGCCAAACGTCCCGTATATACGGGACTGACACCGTATTTAAGTATCGCGTCCCGTATTTTTCCCGTCCCGTTTTTATCCCGTATATCAATATCACTGCATAATACGCAGAGAGTACCTATATAAATGGTCAATCATTACTGTTTAACCACCTCGTTTCCTCAACTAAGCATGTGAGTTAAAACCATGTGAATATATACGTATCCATCACTACCCCATTGTCCCGTATCAGTTCTGAATAAATTGTTGCAAGAAATCCAAAAGGTTTTCGCTTAGAATAATAATTTTTAACAGTCAAATTGTTTTACAAATAATGTTTCAATCTAGTTTCCTCTTTACATCGGTATTCGTGGTTGAAAACTAGTGCCTGCGTCAATAACTTAGGATTAGGGTAGCTAATCCTGATTGATAAATTGGAAAAGGTTTGGATGTCGATGTCGAATTTCCAATGGTGATTTTAGCTACCATGATCGAATAAAATTGTGCATATAGCCTATAGATAAGTAATCTAAGACGTTTATTCGTTTACGACGCAGTGAGGATTGAAATGTACAAATTTTGTTTGTGTTATAATATAAGAACGGTGTTTGTTTTTTTAAACTCCATTAACTTTGGGGTATTAACAATAGCTATGTACATTTAAGGAAACCGAATGGCATAGTAATTTTTATTTTATTTAAAATATTCTATATTTTTATAGTTTTTTGTAAAAAGTAATTAATAGCGTTGTTGTAACATGGACATTATGTTTAAATCCACCAAACTATTGAAAACTATGACATATAAATACCATTTCGAATAACGATCGTCCGAGATAGTACTGAACTTGTGTTTAGTAGCAAATGTATGAACTCATACTAAACACTAATCAATAAGTAAACAGACCCTAAGGCAAGTGTACACGCTCGTAGAATATCAGATATAAATCAATGATTATCTCCAAAATGGATTGAGAGTGGTAAATATCAAATGAGAACATAAATCTAATAAGTCATTAGTCTGTTCCTGACTCTAAACTTCATCTTATGCTCTGTTACCACTTTCCATCTGTCAAAAAAGTGCATTACTGATCACTTAAAAAAGAAAACTCTCATTTCCAGAAGCATCAGCGCCTCCTACCAACCAACCTCTACGTGATCCTCTACAACTTCAAATCGCGGCACGCTGACGAGCTCGATCTGAAGGCGGGGTACAAGGTCACGGTCATCGACACCTCGGACCCAGATTGGTGGAAGGGCAAGTGCCTGGGCAAGATCGGCTACTTCCCCTCCAAATATTGCACGAAGCTGCAGGCTGGGGAGCGGCCGCTGCAAGTTACGCATAATTTACAGGTCAGTTTGTAAATATAATAAATATTGGGGGACAAGCATAGACAACATTAGACAGATCGACCAAGTCCCGAGCTAAGTAAAGCTTGTACAGTCAGCATCAAAAGTATCGGATCAAACTATATATAATAATAAATAAATATTATAGGACATTATTACACAAATTGACAAAGTCCCACGGTAAGCTCAATAAGGCTTGTGTTTCGGGTACGTAGACAACGATATATATAATATATACATATTTATAAATACTTAAATACATAGAAAACATCCATGACTCAGGGACAAATATCCATGTTCATCACACGAATAAATGCCCTTTCCAGGATTTGAACCCGGGACCATCGGCTTCATAGGCAGGGTCACTACCCACTAGGCCAGACAGGTCGTCAAAAGTAACTATAAACTAAAAGTTTAAACTATGCTTCAAAAGTATCTACGATTTTCTAATAACGTAACAAAAATAGATATATAGAAAAAAAAAATACTCCATAGCTCAAAAAATAAAAACGAATATTTGTAAAAAACGCAAAACAAAGAAGAATATTTGTGTCCTTCGAACCCGAGACCTCCTGCTTCGTAGGTACACGTTAAAAAAAAGCTAAAATTGATGTCAAAATACTCTAACGAAAAAGTGCACGAGACGAGATACAACATTACAAATCATCATATTCAGTTTGCGCGGCTAATAACCTCTAGGACAGGGGTTCTCAAAGTCCGGTACGCGAACCCCCAGGGGTTCGCCACCGCCAGCGATCGTAAAGGGGTTCGCTGACACAGCGACTAGAATAACCACACTTTTTAAAATACAGTGTTGTTATTTTATTCGTCATGTGGTTCAGAGATATCTGGGAAATTGATAAGGGCACGCGGGGTAAAAAAGTTTAAGAGAAACACTGCTAAGTAACCCATCATCAGGCGAAAGTAACGTTATAAGCCCCTTTTTAGGCTTCCGTAGTCAACTAGGAACCCTTATAATGTCGCCATGTCCGTCTGTCTGTCCGCGTCTTTCGTCGGTGGTCGTTAAAGTTAAAAAGCTGCAATTTATGCTTAATAAGCGATTCAAGCCTATGGAGTGGGGTGTTTTTAGATAGGTCATGCAAAACTAATAAGGGGTTTTTAAGAACAAATTTTTGATAAACAATATTTTCGGAAATAATAACTCTGAAAAAAATGGTGTGTTCTCTTCTAACATTTGTACCACGGTTTCAAAAATATGAATAAAATCTGAAAGTAAAGCTTAGTAAAGACTCGAGGAAAACTATAGCAAACATGATCGGTTAAACCGTTTTAGAGTTTTTACAAAAGCTTCCCTTCTTAGTAAAAAAGCTACAAAGCCCGCCTTTTGCTTGTTATGTAATACAGGATACCCACTAATAGTCCACGTTCAAGGCAGCCTATTTTGACGCACAGATAACTACGAAATCCTACACTGAGCATAGCCCAACATGCTCTTGGCTGGTTTTTATTTAGTAGGAAATTTACCACAGGTTATGATGAAATGACCATTAAAAGGAAAATTTATATAAGTTAGGTACCTTATAAAATAATCGGACAGACAGACGGATATGACGAATCTATAAGGGTTCCGTTTTTTGCCATTTGGCTACGGAACCCTAAAAAGGGATTTCACTAAGTACTTAGTTATTAATGACTTATACATAAATAACCATCAAAGCCCACGGTTACTAAGAGTCGTGTTGATTTCCTTTTCTTAAATTTTACGACTGTTAGATCGAGTAAAAGCGCTTAGGAAAATGACAAGTAATTTATTGCTTTAGCATAAACGGCGCCTGCCAGATTCAGATCCACATCCACAGTGACAGCTTAAGTGTTAAGAGGGAAGAATAGCTTTACGATCTTAACGAAATGACGGTACTTTTTCTATGAAATTTCCATTTTGGGAATAAACAGTTTTCACTAACTAAATCTTAACAAATCACTTTGATTTTGATGTCGATCGCTTCAGCATGTTTTCTAGGTATAGGTTTCGCTTCCAAAATATTTTTTTTTTGTATTGCAAATTTTGAAAAACAAGAAAAACCTATAAACCTAGTTTTTATATGTCAATAACATATTTAAAAAAAAAAAACATGGAGATTGGAAAACATTAAGAAGTGGAAAAACATTTGCTCTTTTTGTATGGACGAGTATTGTGGTATACTTCCCTCTTAAGCTTGCACCCTTTACAATGCCAATATTGAACTCGACAATTATATAGAATTTGATTTGATCCACATATTCAGATTTTCTGTATAGGTTTCATGCCTCTTTTTAATAAAACAGACTTAGAGTCAGACCAAGACAAGTCTGCAACGATTCTGATAGCAGACACAGTGCAAGTAACATCAAACTTCTATGAAATTATGACGTATAAATAACGCTTGCACTGCGTGTGCTATCAAAATCGTTGCAGACTTGTCTTGTTCTGACTCTATTATGCTACGAGAAATTGTTAAAACCGATTGAGGGCGCCACTGAGCTCCAACAGGCAACACATGATCCAAACATCCATATAAAATACTATGTTTACAAATATGTATGACACTTGAATGTGGCTTTCCCAGAGAAGGATCCTTATGCTTAATGTGCATAAGGACCTTTCCATATATGCATAATTATGGAGCATAATGATGAGACCCTGGAGATCCACAAATTTTATTGTTATGACAAGACAGTGTTGCAGCAGCAAGCAGGTGTTGCCACGGTGGTGTATGGAGCCCAATATATATAATATTCTCTTATTAATAACGTATATCCTTCCTTATCTTACGGTTAATATAAATGTAGGTACTAATTTTCAATAGATCGTAAATCCGGTATAAATACGATCATGTTAGATTTATACGGAATTTTCAAAAACATCCTAAAATATGTTACACTTTTCTCGTGACAAAGTTTTCGTTTACTTAAATAATAATGTTTTATAAATTCGAAGGTATCTGACGGTGACAATGGTCTAATGCTCCTGCGAGACCAGATCGTGATCCAAGTGGGCGACGAGGTTGACGGCATGGTCATGATCCGATCGGGCGACAACCGTCAGGGCGTGTGTCCGATCAAGTTCCTACAAGAGGTGTGACGCTTCAGAAGATCAAACTACGATTTCATGACAGTATGTTGATCCCGTTTTCTATTTAGTTTTAATCTTAGGCTAAACATGTTTTCAAAATTAAAAAAAATACATATAAAACATACAAAAATAATAAAAATATTTCATAAAACCTAACCTAGGCTGCCATCAGCAGCAGGGCAGTGCCAAAGCTGCCGGTGGTCAGGACTGCAGAGAGAGGAAGCGACAGACTATCCTTAAGACTTCAGGCTATTTAGCCATTATTATTACATATTAATATAACCGCATGAACGTTTATCTGGTAAAGGACGTGACGATGACGTGAAGATGTGACGCTTCAGAAAATTCAGAATATTCCACGGCTAGATCATTATACTACCTATAAGATGGCAATGAATTAAGATGTATGTAAAAATCCACTTACTAACGCTAGGTTTTTCAAATTCTAGAAACGCGGATCATTCACCGAAGAAACTCATACGCTCTACGTTCCGAAACCCACACAAAGTGCTCCCGTCACCCCCTGCGACAGCGAAACCTCCACCTGGTCTGACCGAGCCTCATCCAGCCGAGAGAGACAGTACTACGAACTACCCTCCACCTCAGACACGCGTTATGAGGTGCCGAGCTCCACCGCCCGCTACGAGGGCGCGACGACCACCCGGTACGAAGGCCCCTCCACTTCTGATAAGCGGTACGAAGATAGACCTTCAACTTCTGATAAAGCTTACGAAGAATCTATGGAAGGTTATTGGTGGTGGCGCAGGCCTCTAGGCGTTAGACGTGCTCAATGCCGAAGATGCGGAGCTTCCTCGTCTACTAGACCATTAAAGATGAAGCCATGTGCTGGCACAGCTCAGGAGCAAGACGATCTCGACTGGGATGGCAACCGTCCTCTGATGTCACGTGAACGCCCTCTACTTTTCTTTAGGCAACTCTTTATTTAAATAGGGTAGCACCCCTCTGTCCGAAATGTTTTCGAATTAATATTAATCGCATCGCAACCTTATTAATACTAAGGCTGTTTTTTTGGAAAGTTTTATTATAAAACGTTTACGGCATTGGGGTCAACGTGCTGTAAGGTAGGAATTAGGCGGAGCGCTTGCAGGGTTTCTCAATGCGATTGGGGTAATTCTCATTAGTGCTATAGGACTAAGACTTTTTGTACGAGTTTAAACTCTAAGGCTGCCGTAGTTCTATGGAACAAATGGAAAGTACCCGTTTTTAAGCGGAAGGTTAAAAATTAGACATGTTATCAAGTTGAAGATTGTGCAGACAGTTATTAGTTTTAATTCAGTAGCATACCTACATTATTTGTTAAAGACATACGCGTTAGATTAGAAATAGGATAAAAATCGGCATCAAAAGATTTAGTTAGGTATATTTAGTTACACTGTGCAAATAGATCCCTTAATTGAGGGATAACCTCGTAGCTTACACATATTTGGCAGAATTAGATAATGTTTGAATTGGAGACCTAAGTACTAATTTATTTGTGAGATACGTTCTTTTCAATACAGAGTTATTTTATACCTGTCATACATTTACGAACTTGTATTTTTATATTTATACCTAAAGGGAGATGATATACTTATGCGTGATTATATTTAATTACTTTCGTAACATATCATTTTAAAAATTATTATAGTTACTTAATTATGTATTGTGATAACCTAAGGTGTTATTAATTAGAGTAAAGTTAAGGTTAATTTAAAATACATTTTTGTTGCTTTACAAGTTTTGTAAAATTTAAATATATAATTATAGCATTTATTATCAATTAAGGAATGGAGATACATATATTATAAGGAACAGCAAAATCTATTTTAAAGTTAATATGAATCCGGGCCCATTTATAAAGCTATATATACTTTAATATGTATTTTATAACAACCAAGTTTACATCTACTTCACAGTAGCTTAATTTAATGGGTTAATATGTAATATGCTAAGCTGAGCCTAACAACAGTTGTTACTTATGCCCGTTGTACCATAATATTTGCAAATTAAATGATACAGAAATTCAATTATAATAAAAAAATAAAAGTCCACATATTCCGGAGCTAATAGAACTATCAAGAACAGTCCATAGATTATATTAATGTAATTTATTAAAACTTGTTCCATGCTGTAACGTTGGGATGTCTTCAATCTTTCCTGTTTGGTCCGGCATTGCCGATACACAATTAACAAATCGTCAATAATAATAACAACCCGTAGGTATCTTAGGAAACACATAGTTTCCAAGACCCAAAGAGAAAACACGAATTATGAAGTAAGCTCGTGTTTAACAAGATGGAAGCAAATTTATTGACGTAGTACCTACACCTACAGTTCGAATTTGCGCTATAATCTTTGAAGTCAACGCGCAATAGATAAAGTTATCCTGTATACATATTCAATAAATTGAATTCGCATCTTGAGTTGTTTTTTCCACTAATTTTCCGTAATAAGATATTAGTTTCGTAATACATTCCAATCAAGGTAATACGATTTACTTAAATAACGATTATCTATTACCGGTTACTGATTTTATCTATAAAATAAAATATTCTAAAAAAAAGTCTTGACAAAATCTCAACGGAACGTTTCACGTTAGTTGCGCTCTCGGTAGGTCGACATTCTTGAACATTAGCCAAACTGGTACATAATACAACGTTGCTGTTTTAATTCTAGAGGAAAACAGAGAAGGACTTGGTATTATAATACTTCTGTGTTCTTGCTATAGACAAATGTAAAATTTTATTGAAAACATAATGTTCTAGAGATTTAGGACTAATTACCTAAATGAGCGATTAACAACGAAAGTTTATATAGTGAGGTAAAGTGGCAAAAAAGAATGTATTTGTATAGGTAGGTAATTAAATGCGAGAACCCTACAAATTTTACAATGCTCTTTAAAGTTACGTCTTTATTTTAATACCATCTGGTTTTAATACCAATATGAAATGGGTCAATAATATCAATATTACTTACTTAGAAACAATTTATTGACTGAAATTGAAAAGACGAATCAGCTGGCTTTTTAATAACTGTCAAACAAGCTGGCTTATTACATAGTTAATATAGAACTTAATGTGATCCTAGGTCCCATTGCTGCGGTTTTGCTTATGAAATCGGTATATTCATTAGCTTTAGTTTAGTGGGTGGACTGCACCAGGTAGCCGGAGCACTAGATAGGCCTTCGCCCAACGACTTTATGTTGGAATGTTGGTGTTAAAATAATTTAGATTACCTGCTCGATGTGTGTGATTTGGAATGGTTGACTACCGAGTCATGTGTAGGTAGATTTGACAGAACGGCTTTTCTGAACATTTTGTCGTGCCCCAATTGTACCTATAACTCCGTATCTTTAGGTATTTAAATAAAAGTAAACAAACAATTTGTAAATTTTCGGGTAGATGTAACATTTATTGCTTAACCAACCAAATACAAAACCGCCTGGATCTGTGACTGAACGACCTGACTTTAACCTTCATTAAATGATCATGTAATGTTTTGATCTACCCTCAACTGGCTTAAGGAGCCATGTGAGGGTAGATTTAATTTAATTTTATTGAATTACCTAAAGATACAGACACGACACGTCCTCAGCACCTCCTTTGCGCAGGGTTTGAAAACCTTTTTAATGCACTGTAATGATAACTAATTAAAAAATAAGGAAGGGGTAGTTCCGTAAAGTTAAGCAGAGAAGCAGAATGAATGCAGCAGCTACTGTGGTCGTTATCGTAAAAAGGCTCTCCAGCCTTTATCAGAAAGTTATAAACTAAACCCGATTTTTTTTCTCCAACAAGCATGGCTCTGTGTGTATGTGGTCTCTGGCCTCTATGTGGTACCACTTACTTGTAGTGGTACCGTACGTTTCATAGTCGCCCATTCTATAAACTATGGCGTTCCTAATATGTGGTAGCATGTGTATTTTTTTTCTAGCAACTTGACTATGTAGAACTTTCTAGTTAGGAATGCAACCTATGATTACATCGATAAACATGTTAATTGCATACTTTTACATTATTTACATGTCGCCTCTTAAATAATGTTTTGTTGAACTAGGTAGGTAGGTACAGTCGACGTCAATTATATGTTTACACTTTCACAAACATATTTTTGACGTCAACCTTACCTATCGTTTTTCGGCATCCATTTAAGGCGAACAAGTTCAATAATAATGGCGATGGCATTGATGATGTGGAGCTCTCACCAGCATCTAAAATATGCTTAAGAAAGAGCAAGATACAAATCAATGCCATTTAATCGCCTCACAAAAGATTTTCATGCAAAAACAAAATTTTCGTACTACACATTTGCCTTTTTTGCTTTGTAGACATTTGTCCTTTCACTAGAATAATTTTGAGCTCAATACAATCTTCAATATTCCTTCCTAATATTAAATATACCTAAGTACTGATTTGAAAGTGTTTCGACTTATCCGCACAAATCCTTCTTAAGCCTTCAGGAAACCTGTTAACTTCGTACCTATTACAGGTTCTCTAACTCAGGCCCAAACTAATACTAATCCATATAAGTTATCGTAAAATATTTAATTTGATACGAACCGTCCCCCAATTGTATTACAAGTTAAAATAAGTGTAAAATATACAAGTAGGACGTTAACCGGAGTATGATAGAGCACGTAACGTAACAACTATGGAGATTATTTACAAAGTACGATAAACGTATTTAGTTAGATAGAAAACGTATGAATGTGATACCTAAGAAGTTCCCATGACATGAATGATATCTTGAATCCCTTACCGTTCATAATTTTGTAAACATTTGAAATGAAGCAAACAGTGGCGTAGCTAGGCGTGGATGAAGTGCGCCCTCGCCCACGGCCTCGCACTTAAAGGGGCCTCGCAGAAGCCAACTCTTTTCATTATCTTGGGAATACACATTGAATGAAAAGGGCCTCGCAGATGCGACTATGCCCACGGCTAGATTAGTTCATGCTACGCCACTATGCAAAAGAGGTAGAGTACAAACATTAAAAACTCGTCATTGCAATAACTTCGTAAGGTTCGGGCCCTTTCACTGTTTTCCGGTAGGTACTTACTTTTTTCTAAGGTTTTTAGTTTGATAACAGAATTTAATTTATTAGGCATATATTTCTGATAGGTATTTGTATTTACATTTGTAATGGATTAAAGATATCTATTCATCTGCCTATAACTTATTTATACATATACTTAGAGAATGCCTATGGATGTGTTGAAAGGATAAAATATACTATATTTATGAAATAAATATATCTACCCATGATTCAAAATCATTATTGCCTAAACCTTCCTGTATTTTTCTGTGAAATAGAATAAAAAATATCAAATTACATGTTAATACTATTTATAAGAGCCCTTAAATTTTACTTAAGTATTTAATAAATCATGTCCACTATGTTGTTTAATTCTAATTTAAATAATGTTTTTGTTATACCTTACGATTTTTGGAATAAACTAACGGAACCAAATTATTACCATAAATACCTATTTATGTATTTACGAGTATTATTAGTTTAGGTATAGTATAGTTATTAAGAATCCCAAGTGAGATGTTTATTATATACTTACATGTAATAAAAAAATAGTATATGAATGTGATCATTACTTTAAAATTGGCCTTTCTCTCATTAAAGTTACTTTGTATGTTCACACGCTTCTATTAAAAGGCCTACATTTTTAGTTCTTATTGATAACACCGTAAAAGTCTTAAATCTACCATGAAGTAACGTGAGATAAAATTAGTGATTACAATAATAAAAAACCTTCATATATTTCAATGAAAACAAATTTCGGTGTTGCTCCTGGTCGTCTTCATGACAGCAGTTTCAGGGGCCATCTCGTGGGCGGCGAGTCACCGCCTGCCTCGATGTGAAAACATTGTTATGGCAGGTGTCCGGACGTCTTTGCAATAACCCGGTCTTATTGTCCACCCTGATAAAACCCCTTAATTTAATAAAGATTATTAAAAAAAAGTGTCCACCCAAACTTCAATCCATAGACCGTTATACTGTTCACTTTTTCTACAATAGTACCAATGCCTGCTGCGACCGGTATATGGATGTTTATTGTTGCGCCTGTGAATGGGTTCAAGCAGGCGTTCTACATGATATTCAAGCTCTCCAAGAGGCCTCTACGAGTTGGATCTATATCCCCACGCAAGCCTATCAAAAGACCGGGATTTATAGGCCCGTTTTCAAGGAGTTATATAATATTGCACACATATCTGCTTGATTTGAAAATCAATTATTCATTCGCCTTTGCACTATTGTTAAATTTTTAATTGGGGTCTGTCCGAGCAGATATCACGCTCAGATTTATTTTACTTAATCTTTAGTCAGAGTAAGGTCTTCAAACGAATTTTTCAATGAGCTATTATTGTAACTTACACTGTTAGGTTAGGTGCTTTAATCCGTTCGGTTTTTAAATCTTTACTAGGTTGCTAATTAGCAAGAAACTTTATTTGCCTTCCGGAAAATCAAATTATGAACATTATTTACATTGTGTATCTATGATCTAAATTATTTGAGGTGAACAGAACAGAACGGAATAAGGCCCTTGCTGAAGGGGTAACATCTATCCTTAGGACGCTTTGTTGAGGGACAGAGTAAGATATAAGGTACCTATATGTTTTCTTAGCAGCAAGGTAGGAGAAAGTGTCCGATTAAAACATAGATATACTAAGGGCCTGTTTCACAATGTCCAATTAAAGTATTACTGCCAAATAAAACTTCCTGCAATACTTAGCACTTTATCTACCAGTTAAGCTTATTTGAAGATTGAAAAACGCCAACGATGACTTTATTCGTCAGATAAGTGGCAAATACTTTATCCAGAACTTTACTTGGACATTATGACACAGGCCTTAATTTACTAATCCCTTAACTTGGCAGTAATATGACACAAGCCTTAAATTACTAGTCCCTTAACTTGGCAGTAACGGGGCGACATGAGTCTGGGGGCCTAGACATTAGTTGGTAAAAAACGCCAATTGGAAGTGAAATCATGTATATGTATCATCTGTCACCCCGATATTACATTTTTTATTCTCGATCGGCATTTGTAGATGTACGTTTGTCATCTTGGCTAGGCCCCCAGTTCGGCACGGTGCAGGGCAGGGGTTCGATATGATAAAATTGCTCGCGCTTATTTGTGCGCGCGAAATGCACTGCTAGTCGTGTCACAAGGCATCTCACTCGCACGTATTGGTATGCTACCGCGTACCGCGCCATTTAAAAACAAAATAGTGCATGACACTGTATCGATACTGAAACTCATTCATAACGTGACCATGCACTTGCAGGCAGGTGTACCTACAAGTCGGCAAAGGGTTAGTCAATCGAGTCGCTTAAGAGATACGCCACAGCCACCCCGAAACCGCCTTTTCATACAAACGTAGTGCTCATTTTCCTCTCTAGATATCAACATTATTAAATAATATTTTGTATATCAAACTACGCCCCTATGTTAATTTTTTTCGAATCTTTTATTATTATTAAAGTTAGGACGCTTATCACGACACGTTGTCGTTTCGCCTGTACGAAGCATTTCCTCTACGTACCGGGAAACCTATGTTATCGGCTACGACGTAAAGCCATGACCGCTCAGCGTTGAATATGTAAAAAAAAATGTATGAAATCTGTTTTTCGCTCATAATTTTTACACAGTAGCTATGGTTAGTAATATTAGTATACATCAAAACATAAAAAAACCTTTTCCATAATATCAATATCCAGAGAGAAAAATGGGTACTACGTCTGAATGGAAAAGCGGCCGTGGCCAATCCTTTTAATCTATTATAAAATCAACCTTACTGTCTAGGTAAGAACGATCAAATAAATGGCCATGACAGATTTCGTAAAATAATGTTCATCTAAAATATTTTTGAATTTAGTTACTGAAATGCACTATATTTCAGTTGTTGAGTAGGGATGCAGATATCCATACCCTTGTTTTATGTTGATAAAATCTGTTGATTTGTACTGAGGTTTATAACGAGTGTTTTGTTAGGTGGAATAAATATTGTGTCATGTATAAAGATTTTCATTTCATATGACTACAGTACCCACAGTGTCTAATACCCCCCTAAGGTCCAGCCATACGAATGAAAAATCCAAAATTTGCCACTGAAATTGGAACCCATGGTGCAAGGTATAGAGTTGATTCTATTTTGTTTGATAATTGAAAGAAACATTCAAATGCAACTCTGTTCCAATTGAATATGATTTAAATATCATCGAACTGAATAATATAGGTCTTACAAGAGAAAATGAGCATGGGATTAATCCGGCCTAGCGGAACTTATGTACGAAATATCATTTGATATTTACCAGTCGCTTTTCGGTGAAGGAAAACATCGTGAGGAAACCGGACTAATCCCAATAAAGCCTAGTTTACCCTCTGGGTTGAAAAGTCAGATGGCAGTTGTGCTTTCGTAAAAAGTTAAAAACTAGTGCTTACGACTATTCTCGGGATTAGTTTGCCAAGCGGACCTAGGCTCAATTCACTCCAGCCTGCAACTGTCGTGAAATAAAGACTCAGTTTACAACAGAGTTGAACACAATGTTTTTTGTCACATTTGCGATGAAAATACTAAATTTTAAACGATTTTTTTCTTAATACGGGACATTTCAGTTTTCAACCATTCGGCCGCCATATTGTCATTTTTTGACAAGTTTTGGCAACGAAGTTTTCTGTGGCAACGAAGCACAGACCCATCCGGCATTCAGCCACGATTAAAAATTGTATTAAAATATTTTAAACGGCTATTAAATCAATCAAATTAAATATTTTAAACAGAAATAAATAAGTACATTAAACTATAAACGTTACTTTTTTTAAAGTAAAACTGATTTATCCAACGACTTTCAACTTTTATGAATTTTAAAAAAATATTTGCCGGTCTATAGTGCCATCTCGAGAAAAAGTATTGAATTAAATAAATGTCATCAGCAATGTTTGTAAGAAAGGCTACCAAGTTTAGCTGCTATTATCACATATTTCTAACAGATGGCGCTAAAAACTATAATGGTAGTACAACGTAATGTAAAATGCTTACAAGCACATTTTTTTTTTTACTTTAATGAACTTGCAAAAAGCACTTTAGTGAGTAGCAGGTACTGGTACCGAAAATTAATGAGACTAATAATTACATGAATATTTCATGCCAGTTTTCATTTTTAAATTCGTAGCAAAACTCTAAGAATATCTGTCTACTTAATTACAGCTTATAAATGTTTATTAAAGTACCGAACCGAAACCAAGCATTTATTCGCTATGCTACGTGCACTGAGGAATGAAGCCTGACCCTGGTTCTTTCCAACGTGTGTCGATAACCCTGCAGCAGACGGACTAACATCACGCCTGCGCGGCTGTGACGTAGGAACGGCGGCCTTAGCTTGGTCGCATTCCATTAGATTCGCAAATGTGCTACTTTACTTTTGTATTCAGTGATATATATTAGTACTACCTTGCGGCTATCCATTATAAGATTATAGTTTTATTAATTTTGTCAGTTTTTGCTCAATGTTTTTGCTTAAAACAGGCTTTGTAAAAAGTGTATGCCGTTTATGCTCAAAGAAGCAAGCACTCCAGTGCGCCGCCGTTGTAACGTTTAACATTCCATTGCATAGATGGCGGCACTGAAAATATTTGACATTCCCTGCATTCCTATAGCTGTGGGCTCGGCTCAAATGTCAAACGCGATTATTTCGTCAACAGTGTCGTGGCGCGCTAGTTGGGTTTTATGAAATAACAACAAATAATACGGCAGTGCAATTAAAGTAAAATGGATGTTCAACGTTAAGATCCAGTGTGTTTTTTTGCGCCGAGTGAACTGGTAGCGAGTTGTGTGAAACTAAACAGTTTTTGCAATGCCGTATTGATTTTTGTTCGTCACCGGTTTTGTTACGCTGTTATGAACTTTTTCCTAACTTATTCGAGTTAAAACACTTTACTGGTCGTAATCTAATGTTGATTAACGTATTGTTCTTTGTATTTATGCGAGGACATTGTTAAGTGGTGCTTATCGAGGACGGGATATCGAATTGGGAATAAATTAAGTAAGTACCTTCTCTACCTACTTGAATTCCTTGATGTTTACATTTATGCCAGATATGGATTTATACAGATTTTATTGCATTCTACAACCTTTATTAAGAAGTAGTTAAACAATTATAGATTAAATTCATATCTACGATATAGGCACATATTTATTCAGGACCATGTTTGTTTATGATTGCCATGTTCATACATATCTATTTATTATTTGGTATTTACAGCTTTTGGTAGATAATCTGTTATTTTCCAAGCTTAAAACACCTGTAAGAAAAAATACAATACAAAAATACATAGCGTTTACTTGAAAATGTATAATTATGCAGCGTATACTTGTTGCTTATTCAATATAATATACAATTTAATCATTTAAAATCATGAATTTTTATACTTGATAATACTTTTCTATGTTTTACAATAACACGCCGCCATAATCAGATCAAGTCGCCCACTGTTTTGATTTCCATTACTTGTACAACTCACAACGTACTTAGTACTTACCTACCGGTTTGATTTGCGAGTGCGAGCAAAAAATTCGCCGCTACTTACCGCAAAAAAATGTTCATGCGAGTACGACCTTATGTCAAAGCTGTAAGGAGCATGTAATGGCCTTATTTTCGAGCGTGGAATCTCGCGAACATAATAGCGCGGAATGCGACCAATAGGGGTGTCATTACGATCGCTTACAGAGTAAAATTTTCATGCTAACCATTATAAGAGCACGCTCCGATCCTCGCATAGTTGTTACGGTTCTAGAGGTTTCAATATACTGGTTCTGGGGACAACGTGAACTCGCTTGTATAATTGGAATGCTCGGCCTGTGCGAACGCATGTGGCACTGGCAGATAACGCGTCGATAACGCCTGATTAGCCAATGTGACCCGGCAGATTCATTTCCCATATGCCTTAGGTCGCATCTGCCGTATTACTTATAGATCACGCCTTTAGGATTGCTAGATGGAAGCCCCAAAATATCTATAGGATATAGGATAGAATTTATAAGTTCAGCTGGAGTCAGTTTCGCGGGAATTAAATATCTATGAATCTAGTATTAAACATACAAATCTTCTAAATCTGCAATAGATCTTGCCATCAAGGAGATTCATATATCAATACCATATAATATACCTAATTATATTTTAGACATAGAGATCTTTATTTGCATACCAATATATGTTACATACATGGACCCTGGAATCGAAGACCACGCAAAATTTCAGCAGATTCTTGACTATCTGGCAAACCTCGGTGGAATGTCGTCTTGCTGATACTTTCAGCAGCAGAACTGATGGTTGTGATTTGTCTGAACTCTCCCAGCGTTTGCCTCCCGGCGAGAAATAAAAATCTCCCGATAAATGCGTCTGGGAAGGGAAAGTATTAAAGCCGAGAATCTTTATTATTCCTGTCATAGAACCTTTCTTGATTCTGCCATGGACTCCAGAATCATGAAATTTAGAAAATGCATCCAGATATCTTTGTATTTCGATTTGGCAACCCGAATATAACTGAAGTTTTTTGGGATACTTATTTTTATTTTAGTTGTGTAGGACTATAATTCATTTACATTCCTTAAATATAGGTAGGTATTAATTCTTGGATTTATACATTCTTATTCCTACTTACGATCTTATTTTAAAAAAGTAAGTAGGTATAATATTTTTTTATTCAATATTTTTCTTATAGGCAACATTTGAATGAGTTTACATTTGATTAGTAGGAGTAATTCAACTAATTTTATACAAATAAAAAAATAAAATTTCATTTATTTAGAATAAATATACCCCATTTTACAAAACAACTCTTGTGCCAAACTACAGGACAGTTTACTAAACTGAAACTGCAGGACATGGCAAGTGGTTTACGAAAGTAGCATTTTAGAATGTATTTTTCGCGTTAGCAACCCATCTAATTTGAGACCTTACTAGGCGACCATGCATAGATATAAAAGGGATGCTTACTTATACAGAATTTGGGCAACCCTACTTCAAGGGGAACATCTGCTCGTTCCCGCCGGCCCCTCCGGCCACGTGCGCGTTGCCATCTCAGAATAAAAACGTGGAATGAAAATACAAAATTAAAAATACTTACGACATTACTCCACGAAACACTTACGCAGCAGGGGTAGCCTACCAACCGGCGTAAATGCACCGCACCCCAAAATGCAGGCTAGCCCTAATAAGACTACCGATAACAACGCAAATGCTACCTAAATGTAAGGCAATAAGGTAGCATTTCCATCGGACTGGAGTAGGAGAATGATTATTATTTTTAACTTTCGGAATGTCAAGGTTCGACCACCATGTGGTTTTCGTCAGGAGACTAGCAGGTGATAACGTTTTACGTAAACTTTAGGCAAACGAACATCTGTCCTGAAAAGACATTCTTGTAGAAATTTATCAGAAAACCATGCGCGCAAATTTGGTGCGGATATCGACCATAATCGACCGTCAGTTCAAGCAGGGCTTATATGGTGTAGGTAAGAAAAATTAATAGTACATATATAGCAGTGGCGGAGCGTTAACAGGACTCAATACCCATCGGCTTGTCGAATTTTAAAACAGTTGAGCGCTTTTACGACAGGTCATGGAAAAAGAGACAAATTACTTTCGGCTTGCTGTAAAAAAAAAATAACGCACTGGCACGCCACCTGTACTTAGGTAACTAGGTGCTTACTTTAAACAATGTACTATAATAACTTAACATTCCATTGGTATATTATCCTCCCCATGATTTTAAGTTAGGTATTCACGAGTTTGCCTAACTGATATTTCCTTAACTTGATATATTGATTACTGCAAAATATTACAAACCAAGTTTCTGTATCTTTATACACGCTTTTAATGCTGACTGTATATTTTGTCATTTGCACATAAAATAACACACACTTATACAGACAACACACATAATTACACCCAGTTAGGTAGAATATCCCTATGTTAAAATTCCTTTCAGTTACAACTAATCTTTATTGCCTTTAAATCGAACATAATGGCAGGCCAATTCGAATTTACACTGATATCTGTACAAGTGTACACGTATTGGCGCGAGCAAGACGCACGATATCTAAATATCATTCAGATGTAACAACTGATTATAAAAGAATTTAAGTTATTTATTTCATGGAAATAAGCAATGGAAATTATATGTTATGTACACACCACCTATCCTACCTAATACAGGAAATACTTAGTGGAGGAAATAAGATAAAATCGTAAGAACTTGAACTTCTTAAAAGCTTTAAGATGAAAGCATTTGTAAATTGTAGGTATCTAAATAGTTAAGTGTTATTTAGTTTACAGGATACACCCCGTTTTCTGGAACGGTTAATGACTCTATGTATGAAATGTCAACAAATTAAATTAATTATAATCAACCCACATTTATTTGTTAGACATTCAATTAAAGCGTGCTACGTAAGGAATAGATAGCAATTAAAATCATGAATTTCATTTTGTTAATTCGCTTGTTGAATGTTGATGTCAAACTTCCAATGATTGATGCTTTCCTAGCGACGTATTAAAATTCCATTCTAATTCATTTTTCCCCAAAATTGCGTGCCAACTACACTGGCCTTTATGTTACTATTATCTGCACTATAAGTTTCATTTTGCCTTGTAACTAAAACATTAGGTACTTATGTGTCGAAACGAAATTCTTCAGTCGGCGTGCCCGCACAATTCGTGACTTCGCCTCTGGCCAGAAAAATTCTATTGTGCCTAATGTATCAACCAAATTCTTCATCATTAACGTACCCATCACTCGTCATACCAGAATCTTGTTTGCCCGCACTCATCCAAACCTCTTATTTGTCCAAGATTGTCTAAAGGAATGTCCACTTCTGTAAGTTCAATGTCATCCTGCGTTCCAGGAATTTGACATCCATTATTGTGCTCATTATGATTCATCAGGATCCGTTGAAATGTTACAGATATGTGTGGAATCCGTTTAATCGTAGACCGTTTCATGCAGTGTCGCTGACATGTGATAAAAGAAAGTTCTCACACTCACACCACACGGTTCAAGATTCTCAGGCTCACAACTAACGAAAATCGAGATGTTTTACTGTTGTGGTTTTCTACAAAGACAATGAAGACAAGACTACTAGAACGTAGTACTTATTATATTTTATTCGGGCTTTAACACAATAAGTGAACAGTAAAAACTGAATGATTTAGCTAATGATAATCATTTAATAAGCATGTTTCTTTATTTATCACCTCGCTTGGCCGTCGCAGAAATATTTCGCGTGGTATGCCAATTTAACCATGCGAATCTCGTTTATTATTATCACAATATTTGGCGAGTATCATGCAGTAAAGAACTAACAATCCCGTTTTGATTTAGCTATGAATATTCAAAGTTTATTTACCTTTAGCTTTCTTAGTTAGTGAAATGAGATCTGTGATTATATTGTATATGGGAATTTTATCTTTCTTATTGTGTACGAACTCTGTCGTGTGCTTGGGAACTTCATGGTGGTCAATTGTATCCGTGACTTTGCCACCGTACTCATTTACTATAATGATAGTAATTGCTCCGTACAATTCAATCTCTGCATCTTTTAGTAAGGTCAGTTTGTTGCAGTGCTTCCCAAGCAATCAAATCATAATGTCGTATCATATCTGTAATATCGTCTGAATTCGCATTCTCACGGTATAAGAGATAATATAATAAATGATGTTGTTGTTTATCCTAATGTTTACTGGATCAAAAAATCCATTACTACCTAGTTGGTTAATTTACTCTGTGATATTTATTCATTTACTCTAGCTTACCACACATTGCCAAAATGAAATATTAATTTTTGATCGAAGCAAACTATTTACATGTCTTTTTGATTAAATGCTTTCTGTTTAATATTAAAATATATTCTATTAAATGGATCGTGGACACTCTGTCAAATCAATTAGGTACAACACACTAATATGTTCTTAGAGGAGCGACTAATTTGTCACATTAATAAAACAAAACTGTCACATTCGAAGAAAATAACGATATGGAATTTAATAGAAAGCCATAGTGTTCAACCGTTCAACCGTACCATCTATCAAATCCGTTACAACGCAGTGAGAATGTCTTATCTGCCATAGCGTGGACCATTGGCCGCGTTCCCGATCCCGCCGCGGTATGCGGTCGATCCACGTTTCACAACTCTTTGTTTGATCCGATCTGCCTCCTCTTGCCCGTGGGAGAATAAAGACGTATATGCCTCTAACACATAAATAGATACGACGTTGCGCTACCAGGATACGCCTTATTTACGTGAGTGCTCGTACGGCTTGGCTCGCGTCTGTCCACCGTCTAGTCGTTTACGTGCGATTAGGAATTTCCGCCGCCGAACTATTTGCATGCGGCCTTTGCGACATGTTTGCAATGCTTTGTCGCCAGAAATATTTATACTATAATAGACATCGTTGCCCCGTCGCCAAAAATATTTATACTCCATTAGACAAGTCTGCCGATAAATTCTTTGGATATTTCGCTCGATCAAAGCGGTTTCAGTTTATAATACTGGTCGCTAAGACCCCTTGTTTAAAGCAGTCATTGTTTAGCTTACCGAACAGCAGTCGTGTCAAATATATTTAGCAAATGACGTACTTACAACCCAAAACAATGACAGCATATTATGATGTGCGAGTCGAACAATGCTCAAATATTTTTATATTATTAAAGTAGGAGTCAGTATCGGCGGGCAATTTGGCTTGTTTTGTTTTCTGAATGTTTTAAATACTCGCTCAAGACAATGGTTTTAAAACCCGCTCTCATTTCAGGTACATAAAATGGAGAAGATTGAATCCCCGTTGGACGTATTGTCCCGAGCTGCGACTATGGTACAACCATGCCCGGCGTATCCAGCCAGTGACTCTGATGGCTTCGGTAAGTAATTAAAACATTAAGTCGCATGTCTAAAACGCGTACCAGAATGTCGGGTAATTTTTCCAGTAGCATATTTTCCGGCTACACATTCCGAATTGACTTGTCCTCATGCATTAAACATGGCTATTATGCTATCAATTAATCAACGAACACTAATGAATCGTCTAGGAATTCAACAGCTACCGTATGGCAATGGAATCTACCTACTCGAGCGACTACGGTAACGTCTTGTCCAGTTGAGACTCGAATGTAGATACGGCGTTTTCTGTGTATTATATTGGAGTTTGTTTGAGATGCGATACGGCCTTGTAGGCGGATCACATTCCAGATTCCATCTCGTATTGTTTGATAGTTACCCGCTGCGGGCGTCGCAGAGCACGTGATTCTGATATTTCTACAAAAACAAATCTGGTTTAAAAACTAGAAATTAAGCAGAGGCCTTTTCCATATGATGAGAGCTTCCATAGCTGAATGGATAACAGTAATAACGGCATGCCAGTGTTGAAAAGCAAATTGGCGACATGTTACCGTCTAGGGATGGTGAACACATCAATGAATAGGACCTAAAAGCCATCCAGACCCCTGCATCTAATAGCCGAAGAACTTAGGTGTCCGATGTGATGAGCAGCAATTGATTTTAATTCGATGACGATGATAATACACAGTTGTGAAAGACATTGGCTCTAGCTGCTTCTTCGACAGGGTTCACGACTCCCGCTCTTAACAATGCGCCATTGTTGCTGTGAACTGGTTTCACGATGAAATGCTTCATTGGCAACACAGCCGATCTCTATTGCCGGATTATGACCGTCGCGTTTTTTTGCTGTTTTTTTATATGACGATGCGCAGCCGAGCGATATATCCGGGTGAGCCAGGATTACAGGAAATTCGCGACGATTTGAACTTATTTAAAATTGTCTGACTTTTAGCAAACAATGCGATAAATCAAACTTAGTTAAAATACTTACTCGTAAGAAATACAATTACAATAGGTACGGAATATTTACGTATGCGCGGAAGACCGAACTGAATTGAGCGTTCAAAAGCGTATCAATGGAATTTTTGAAAACCGAAAACTCTTAACAATTTTCTTTAAAAGTATGTATAGTCTGTATACTCAATATAGGCAACCAATTCACTGAGTCTAACAAATACCTAGTTATTAAATGAAAATATCGTATTTCAGTAAGTAGATATAAATTCCGTACGGAGATTTTTAGCAGCAAAAACAACAGTGAGTTTAGATTGAAGCGTGTCAATAACTGAAAATACACTCAGTATAATAGCATATAATTAAAATCACGTGCATGAAAATGAATGCAAGAACAACAGAACAGCGAAGCTGAATGCGCTTTGTACAGTCTAGGATACCTAACTTATGTTTTGAACCACAACGGCATGACAATAAAGTGGAAAAGTGACAACCCTTTGCTCCTCACTGTACCTTCCTTTCTCTGTTCTGAACAATGGCAGTAAATGTTGTCTAGAAAGCTAGCTGAAAGCGAGCCAGAGCGTCCCGCACTCCCTTGTGCGTTTCGCCGCCCTACTAACTGCTACATCCTGTTGACATGTCTTTTACCTCTACGGATCTGCACGAATAAACATCCTGGATGAGAATCTCCTATAGACTTAGTCTCTACAAGTAGTTATTGTACAAGCAGTAATTCAGATCAGCAACATTAGTAACAGCGCGAAAAAAGTGCCCAATAACGTTTCACGTATATGTTTATTGTTTCGTCTCATTATTTTCAATTTCTCGTAGTATCTTGGATGAGTTTTGTTGAATTTCCAACATGTATCTAATGTTTAGATTCATTTTTAGATCTAGTTCAATATAAAAAATATACCAACGGCGGAATTAGCGCCTAAAGGCTTTTTCTATAGTAGTAAATTGGTCATTAGGACAATTACTTAACAGGTATAAGTATTAACAGTTACTTAGGTACTTTCTACCTATTGGTAGGTTGCAATCTATTAACTGCACTCTTCTCCTTCTTTGAATAAGTTCATGCACTAGGAACACCGAGGCAAAATTAACACTTGGACTAGGCTTGAGTCGGTCTTCAACTAAGAACGAAAGAACGACGAGACACGCCAAAGCCCGAAAAGTATGAAGGAAAATCTAATATTTTTCCATATATATTTTTCTTATTGAGTTAAGGACTAAGGTGTGTTAATATTATCTTGCACCTTGAATTATATTCATTTACCAAAGATTGAACCGATTCCTATTCGTTCCTGGCTCTGAACAACCGAACTGAACTAAAGGAACCAAAAGACCGAACTAGTTCGTTTGACCGATTGACCGAGAGCGGAGCGTTCTTTGTAGTGAACAAGTAGGTACAAGCCTAACTTGGACATTATATGCAATCTTCATATTTTTCCTTTACACAAGCTGACCTTTTACTTGGACTCTCCAGCAGATAAACTTACTGCTGGCTGCTTTTATTAACATAGCACCTACGCTTCACTTAATGTGAAAACAATAAAACTCCTCATCTTTGAAAAATTTACACGTCTTCTCATCAAAACCCAACTACGCCCATAAATAATGAACTTATCAAATACGATCATGCTATACGTGCTCACTTATTTGTGTTTACAAACAGTGGTCAGATTGCGAGTAATTATGCAACGCGATGACAGTGGCGCGTCGCGGGCGCTCACTTTCGTTAGTTTAGTTGCGCGCGCATAGCTCGTGCGCGGCCAGAGAAAGCGCTCAGGAATTTGGTCGGGCCACATCGTCCCACAGAGTTGAACATGGGCACAATTTCACAATGTTTTTTAGTAAGAATCTGATAGATAGTTATGACGAAATTTGCCAAATTATCCTATAAAAATAATATTTTTCCGTGTCGTTTTGTCACGAATTTCAAGATTGATTTGAGGATTTTGGTCATCATTGGGTGATCTATACTTGGAGTAAATTTACAAAAATGAGAGTATTTTTCGTTGATCTAACCATCTAATGGCAGACTATACCTAATATACTCGTTTCTGTGTATTTAATTCAATATCATTTTGAAACTTCGTAATAAAATCCTGGGCGCTTTTATCGAGTGACAAGGAAATGAAGTATTTATCCCTCTCATATCACTTGATAGATTGACATTCTCGTTTTTGGCTTTGTCACTTTATTTAAAGCATTTTAATGTTATTATATTTTTGTAATATTTTATTCAAGTTATAAATACTTGGACCAAATAACTAACACTGATATAAATCCATGCCTGCGTACACGATCCTATGAGTATGAGCTCTAAATTTCAGGCCAAATTTGAGGTCATAACCTTTGCAAAATCTGTTTACGACAAGTCAAATACCTATTGATTCACCAAATTAATCAACAATATCCTTATCGACCAAACACCACGATAACTCTCTAGGCAGAGTAGGAAATGGTAAGAGAAGTGAGTTTTATTGTGAAAGATATTGAACTGAATGTGGCATGTACATATATATCCGGTACGCAGAGGCGGCGTGTTACGGTTTCGGAAAGAATGCAGAATGTAGGTTGCGCCGACATGCCGACTACAGTTACGAGCATTCACAGGCATGCAATCGCTCTTTACTGATCATAAAGTTGAGATGTGAAAAATTATCAACATTGTCATAACTTTCAGCGGAGAACTTTAAAGGGGTTTCCAAGGGCTAATTCCAGAGCTCCGGAAGTAAGATACCTAATAGCTGTTTTGACGATGTAATAAAAGAATCGAAACCAAATACTAGTAATATATCTATTATTAACGGCCTCCTAGCCTAGTCGGTAGTGACCCTGCCTACTAAACAGGAGGTCCCGGGTTCAAATCCTGGTAAGGTCATTTATTTGTGTGTTTATCACAGATATTTGTTCCTATTCCTAAGTTATCCACAACACAGGTCTTATTGAGCTTACTGAGGGGCAAGGTCGATTTGTGTAAGATTGTCACATAATATTTATTTATTATTTCTGAGTACATTTTACTTTATTTCTGAGTACATTTTACTTTGTATAATGCAATCTAGCGTGGTTCTAGTTAGAGGGGATAACGCAACGCGCCTATTTTTTCGAGTCATAGAGATAAACAATGTACTGGTTAGTCGTGAACGAAGTAACCAACGATTCTCTCGGGCACAGGCGATCAAGACAAAGGGTGAAGCATTGGCTGTTAGTTTGGATATAGCGAAGGCCTTCGATCGCGTTTGGCATAAAGCACTTCTTTCGAAGCTACCATCTTATGGGCTTCCCGAGAGATTATGTGTATGGGTCAGGAGCTTTCTAGCAGACAGAAGCATAAAGGTCGTAGTTGACGGTAAATGCTCAGACTCCATGTCTGTGAATGCTGGTGTCCCCCAAGGCTGTGTGCTATCACCCACCCTATTCCTTCTTCATATCAATGACATGCTGCAAATCAGCGGCATTCATTGTTATGCTGATGATAGTACGGGTGATGCGTCTTACACCGGCCGCACCAATATCTCTCGGGAAAACGTCATAGAGAGCCGGAACAAACTTGTGTCTGAAATTGAGACTTCCCTAAAAGAAGTCTCTGAATGGGGTCGACTTAACTTAGTCCGTTTCAACCCTACCAAGACACAAGTTTGCGCGTTTACCGCAAAAAAGTTAGAGTTTGTCGTATCACCACGTTTTGAGAGCACTCCCCTGACTGCCACACCCGGTATCGGAATCCTTGGCGTCGACATCTCGAGTGAAGTCCAGTTCCGCGGCCATCTAGAGGGTAAGGCTAAATTAGCCTCAAAAAAGCTCGGTGTGCTCCACAGATCGAGACAGTATTTCACACCGGCCCAACGCTTACAGCTTTATAAGGCGCAGATGCACCCGCACATGGAATACTGTTCTCATCTATGGGCAGGGGCACCCCAGTACCAGCTTCTCCCTCTGGACCGCATCCAACGAAGAGCGACTCGAATTGTCGACTGCCAGTGCATTTCGGATCGGCTTGACTCCTTGGCGCTGCGTAGAGATGTGGCCTCGCTCTGCATTTTCTATCGCATGTACAACGGGGAGTGCTCCGAGGAATTGTTCGGATTAATCCCTGCCGCTTCTTTTCGCCATCGCCCTACGCGACAACATTTCCATCCTCACCAGTTAGATGGTTGGCAGTCCTCAACTGTGCGTTTTTCCAGGAACTTTCTGCCTCGCACAGCTAAACTGTGGAATGAACTGTCGCCTGCGGTATTTCCGGACCGATACGACCTTCAAACCTTCAAGAAAAGAGCGTACTCCCATCTTAAATGCCGGCAACGCACTTACAACCCCTCTGGCGTTGCAGGTGTCCATGGGCGGCGGTAATCGCTTACCATCAGGTGATCCGTCTGCTCGTTTGCCTCCTCTACCATAAAAAAAAATTCTTATCGTTGGTTACTTCGTCCTAATGAGGTTTTATTTTTCTTTTTTTGTTTATACTACGTCGGTGGCAAACAAGCATACGGCCCGCCTGATGGTAAGCAGTCTCCGTAGCCTATGTACGCCTGCAACTCTAGAGGAGTTACATGCGCGTTGCCCACCCTAACACTCCGCATCCTCGTTGAGCTCTGAGTAGTAGAGTAGACTGAGAACACAACACTATGAGTAGGGTCTAGTGTTATTTGGCTGCGGTTTTCTGTGAGGTTCCCCAGTTGGGCTCTGCTCGAGATCTGGAATGACATCCGCTGTGCTGTGCCTTACCACACAAAGCGAGATGATATTCACAATGCCCATACCTTTCTTTTGGTCGTAGTTTAAGGACGTACCCGGGTCCATTTCGAGTTATGGAGGTTTTGGGATTTGAAGGGAAGGGTAGTTTTTTTATGCACTTATATGGGGCTTGGTAAGAAAGCAGAATGTTTTACTTGACACACAGTCCAGAAACACTACATAGTTTTAGCCACACATACGAGTTACGAGACAAACATGACTGATACATCTTCTAGTTACGCGACCTAGCATCGTGTCTTGCTTACATCTTTGCTCACACATTCCCTCACCAAATAACATGTCATATGGATTGTTTACAAAAACGTAATTCAAACATGAAAGCTTGTCGTTAGTAAATTCCTTCGCCAATTGATCAGTGTGATAGCAAAAATGCGAGGTGGCGTGATCAGGTGACACGGGCACTCGCACGCATCGCTGGCATCCCGATACCAATGAAGTCATCACGTAGAATTTCTAATAGCCACGGATTCCATTTCGTTGACGAAGTGAGAGTACGGATATTTTAGCTAGTCGCACGTTGTCTGATCAGATGTTACATTGTTTCGCAAATTAATTACAAAAAAAGGAAAAAGGATGGGCCTAAAATTGATCCTTGGGGTATTTCCAGTTCTAACAGCTCTCTGATACCACTTGATATATCGTTCTCTCTGTGGTGTAAAATATTCATTAAAGTAATTATATTATTTATGGGAATCGGGATACAATGTAATACGTATAGTTGTTGTTTTACAAGGGGGCAAAGTTGTTGTTTAACGGCTCGTGCTAATATTGATACTCGAGCAAGCGAAAGATTCCAAAATTGAACCACGGGCGTAGCGAGTGGTTCGATATGTGGAATCTTGAGCGTTGCGAGGGTTTCAAGGCAAGAGGGTTAAACAAACTTTGCCTCCGAGTGAAACACAAAAAAAAATCACTTCACCAAGGCGAGGAAAATGCTAACTATGAAATATCAAAAAAATTAAACCAAATCAAATCCAAATGAACTTAATAAAGAATTATCATTTAAAAGTCAATTCTACCAGCTCAAAAAATCAAGGAAACAACTCAAAATTTGCATCTGATCACAATGCATCTGTAACTTTCTCATCAGTTTATGAACAATCAAGAGAGTCTTTACCAATTGGTGTGGTAAAAATTATTTTACTACTAAGTTCACTTATTAATAATACAATAATAATAATAATAATCAGTTCTCGAAAATGGTCGTGCCACGCTCTATTGGGATCGATCTATTATCAGTGACAGGACTATTGTAGCCAATAAGCCTGACATCGTGATAATAGATCGATCGCAACGCCGGGCCGTGCTCGTCGACATCACCGTCCCCCATGATGAGAATCTCGTGAAAGCCGAGAAGGACAAGTCCAGTAAGTACTTAGACTTGGCTCACGAGATCACCGCCATGTGGGATGTTGATTCGACGATCATTGTCCCGATAGTCGTTTCAGCGAACGGTCTCATAGCGATGAGTCTCGACTCGACCAACACCTTGAGAGACTCTCGCTAGGTGGTTGGATCAAGGGTCAGATGCAAAAGGCGGTGATCTTGGACACGACGCGTATAGTACGTCGGTTCCTCTCTCTGCGGCCCTGACCACCGGCAGCTTGGGCCCTGCCCCGCTGCTGGCGGCACCCTAGGTTAGGTTTTTTATAATGTGTTTATATGTATTTTGTATTGTTTTGTAAGTGTTTTTATATTTTACTTTTATATTCATATTATAAAAAAACCTAATCTAAGATATGCAATGAATAAAGAGAATAATAATAAATATTCTTTATTGTACACCACATATCGAAAAGGAGAATACAAAGAGAACACAAATTACAATTAGGTAACAACAGGCGGCGGTTATTAAGGTGATCTACTCAATCAAAAGCTTTAGAAAGTTCCCAGAGGACTCGGGACGTCTTACAAGTCGCAGTTGTTACTAGTTGACTTCGAACTAGATTAAATATGCTGAATAAGTGTATGTTTTATCATAATAAGTACATATTCCACATATGGCATGAAGCCTTAATTGGGATCAAACTACCCAACGAAACCTTAGGTATAATACAGTCATTAGCACGTCCGAGTACAAGATTGGAATGCACAATATTAACGATACCGACCTCCAAATTATTTGAGCCGTTCATGATCATTCTAACACACGTTGGAATGCCTTTACCAGAGCCAAGTTGAAAATAAAGACTTTGAATCTCCATACAAAGTCGAGACTCCTCAAATATGCTATAAAAATGCTAATCTAAAAACTATCTAAGGAAGAAAAAATGGATTATGTTACGATTTTGAGCTCTAATCGGAGTTTAATACAAAATATGTAAAAGAACATGTCTAATAGTTACTTTGGTAACATTTAAGTAATCATGTTTCTTAAGTTTGGATCCATGTAAAAAAAATATTTTTATTTTAATTTAAATATGAAACAAACGGTCATACAAAAAATATTATTACAGTTTCTTATCTTAATCTAGACCTATAGTTTCCATGTTTGTTAAACATATCTTTATATAGAAGCACGAAAAGTACCTATCTACGTTTAGGTTCAGCTAAATAGTAAGAGGTTACACAGAATTTGAGAAATCAGATTTACAAAACACTCGGTGAAAAGCACAATGTAAAACACGTTCTACGTTTATAACAACTTTTGAATAAGTATGAAGTATCGACAAACATGACATGATAATACTTATTATATACGCGTTAAGATTTATATGCTACTAGTCTTGAATACTGGTCTGTACGTTGATTCCGACTGATCAGGCTTTTTAAAGTATATATATATATATATATATATATATATATATATATATATATATATATATTATACAATGTGCATTGTGCAGTGGTGACAGAAGATATAAGTAATGGCTCATTGAAATTAAAAACTCATTTAATGAAAAAAAAGTGACTAGACGGAAGTGGTCTTCCCTTCATGTATATGGATCACGTTCATTTGATCTCTACATACCAGTATATTTACTCGTGATGACAAACACAACTTTGTATGAAGACTCTCGGTCTGTACTTGTTTATGTTTGTACATACAAATTACATTTTTCTTACACAAATTTCCACGCTTTATTTAAATACATTTTAATAGTTAGCCGGAATGTTAACAGTTTAAAGACTGATTTTTCTTGTGACCTTTCAATATGGCGTTATCGGCATATCTTTTAATACGAGGATGTTTACTACATTAAGTATGTCTGGTATGTGGACGCTTGAGGCGTAAGATAAAACTGAATTCCGAATACTTTACAAAACTATGTCTGGATGTTATTCTTATATCAATAAAGTAGGTGCCGACCGTAAAAATACATTGGTCAAAACTATACCTAAGCAAACATGGCTGTGTCGCCATAGCATGTATAAAATAAACATAGTCTTACATGAATTTTCATTACAAGGGATTTTGTTGAAAGTGACAATAATTATTTATGAGGGTTATTATAAATAAATAAGAAAGATTTTCTTAATCGTGTAAATCGCCACAGGCTTGACTTTTAATTTTCGCCAACATTAGTTTGTTACTTGTACCTATTTATTTATTTACATGGGTACTTATACAATTTACAGACGAACACAATAAAAAGAACAAACACAAATCAAACTTACAACTAATCATAAAACTAAACAAGCAATAACTAGATACAATGAAAATATTAAAAAAAAAAACAAAAATAAACTAAAAATAAAAAAAACCTCCCCAAAATCACCCGCCTCCGGAAAACTCCCCAAAATGCTAGCGACATTCCCCCTCTGAATAGCCAAGCCTAGCATCTGGGAAAAGAACGAGCCTGCTCTTGGGTCGCCCGAGACGCCTACCAGTCGAACCGACACTTACCTTACAATTTTTTTGCTGTCGGTCGACCAAGAACCCAATGTTTCCATTTCAAGCGCCGCAAACTCGTACTCGTAGTCTAGCTCGCTCATGGTGGTCACGGGATTCCCGCACGAGGAGCTGGTGTCGTAGTTTAACGTTAATAACGTCCCACGCCGCTTAGCTTGACTTTTCCTCCGGGACCAGATCGACGGAATGATCTGCCCTCCAAGTAGCCTCTGCTTCCGCCAGTTACGACACCGATACGTCAGCGGTTGAAGAGATACGGAGAATACCGCCGATTTGTTTAGTCTTGTCGAAATATGTGACCGCGGCCGGCAAAACGTCCCACTTTGTCGCTTGCCCTAAGGGCAGGGGTAGAGCGAAGCAATTTTTCATCCTAAGGAGGAAAAATCACCGTACAAAATAGAGACCACAGTTATCATCAGGCTTGTTGTGTTTTTAGACTTCGATCATGGTATAATATAACACTAATCTATGGAATGCAAGTGTGACTCTGCAGACCTGATGCAATAGAGAGGTAAGGTAGAGATTGCACGTCGTTCAATGTGTTAGTCATATGTATGCGCTGCGGAAATAGTTGGGGATGCCTTGGGACGCGTCATTCATAAGACCACTTACCACTTAGTCAATCGTTATCTTACTAAATCATTGAGGATAAGTGACTTCGCGGAATCCACATTTCATATGTTGCCTTGCATTTAGGTATACAAAATTCTATCCTTCTAATATTTCATAAATATGAACGCTTTTTACATTAGGGCACTTGTTATTTTACAACACAGATTTTTAAACCTGGAAAAGGATATTCTTTATTCTGGAATTAACTCTGTAAGGGGATGCAGTTGGAATTGCAATTTAGCACGAGAGTAATATCAAGGGGGTGGGGTGGGATCACTTTGACGAGCACTACGCGAAACAAGTCGCAGGGGGATCAGTAATAATTTATATAAAGTTTACTGATACGACGATCTACTTAGTTTAATTATTCCCTGAAAATGGGCCTATCCCCACCAAAATCTGGTTTCCTCTTTGAGTTGGAGGGCCAAATGAATCGTCAGTCGCTTAAGAGTCCGTAGTAAGCTCGGCCGAATTTCATCTTCCCATACAGACGGAGTTTCGTTCTCATTTTAAAACTACGTGTTGGATTGTAATGAAACTTTGCATATACAATGACATGAAGTATATCTATGTGTGTAATTCGTTTATATAGCTCCAGCTTAGTCATAAAACAAACGAAATAGAGCAAAAACAAGATTCGTATGAAAAATTGAATTCGCTGTATTTTTTAACTATGGTATCTGAAGATAATTACAGGCATAGATGTGCCTTAATATCCTATTGTAAATACTAAGTTTCAGAGCAAAGGTTAAAAATGTCACAATTGCATAGCCTACCGGGCCTTTTTAGACTATGCAACCGAAAGAGCTAACGAGTAATACGAGTAAGTACATCGAGCTGTTCATAATCTTCATCAAAAGCATGTTCCAGCTTTCATCTATAATATATGTACAGGAAGTGCCTCAACTTAAGTACCTATACCCACGTCATCATACTAAGATGTATAGAAATAAGTTTTTGGCAAAAATTTCTTTTTTGGTACAAGCTTCTATCGCTGACTGTACTTTTCTTTCCACTAATACTCATCGAGCAAATTCTAAAAACCCCAAACACAATTAGGTTGCGTTGTTTTATCACAGTACATACATGTCCGCCTCTTGTCTCCATCATCAGATCAGCTCGATGGTACCATAATATTACATTGTCACCCGACTTACATATGTATGCAAATTTTCAGCTCGGAAACCGGGAAGTGGATCAAATCTAACTTGCAAGATTTGATTACAAACAGACAACGGTCAGGTGAAAGTAAATAAAAGCTTGTAAAATGGGTACTTATGTTAGGCACCGAGTCTACCTTTAGTACAACTTTAGGGACTCATCTCTCAAAACCTAAATTAATCGATCATTATTAAAGGCTGTGTTTTTATTATATTCCAGATTCTAAAACGACAGTTCTATGCCCCAATTTTTACGGCTGTTCTGTCATTACAGCACAAAATTGCTACAAAAAAGGGACCAGCGGTGGCAACATGGTTCCATTTTTATCACTTGTCACTATGCCCGTCACTTTCGCGTTTACATACTTGTTAGAACGTGACAGGCATGGTGACAAATGATAAAGAGCCGACCATCTTAGCCCTACAGGTAGTAAATTGGCTGATACATCATTTTAGTATCAGTGGCCTAACCAAGATGACAATCGTTGATAGAAAACCCCAATCGAACCTTAAATCGGTACCCGGCGGCGGCGGGAAGAAGTTGATTGCGTATCTCGATACGCAAGTGAAGAAATTTGAACCTTGTATTTTAAGTTCAAATTTCTTTAATTGTATGTATATCTCGAGTTATCAACTTCTTCCCGCCGTGTATTGAATTAATGTATCGAAATGTCACATGATTTTTCGTAGCATCTGTCATCCCGATACTGAGGTATTTCATTTTCGTATGGCGTTTGTCGATATATGGTTGTCATCTTGGCTAGGCCCCCGGGAATTTAAAAACAGATTAGTAATCATATCGTATCAATGACAGCACGTGCCACTGATGTCAGAACGTTATCGTGTCCGATGGCCTGTAAGGGATCCTAGCCGCGCCGAACCGTAGCGTGCCGGCACGCAGTATCGTAATCAGTAGCCTTAGCTAGCTAACGTGGCGTTTACACTTCTCATTCCGTTTGTATTGGGGTCATAAAGACATAAAAAAGCCTAAATATTGGCCATTATGGGCATAAGCTGCTCCTTATTACTTGTGTTGGGCATAAAGCGCAGCATAGGACATTCTCCCATATCCATATTTTCGTTCTGCGTCAATTTCGTTTGATGTATTGAGAGAAGAGAAGCAAATAGAACAAGTTTATTTATTTACGTAGACATTTTTAACCTTAATGTCTAATAAGAGTAATAAGTTTGGATATAGTGCGGCTTCTTAGCTTCAGCTATGGTCCTTCCGGCAGAAAGCACGTAACTTGGCATTGCCAAGATTAATGCTTTCTGCGGCTTGGCATGCATATAGCTTTTACAAGACTAAATAGAAGTAGAAACACTGCCTCCAGTTTTATATCCCTATTTTTAGTTTACATTCATTTCCATGAAAACTGTGAAAGCTACAATAATAATTATCCTTTTTGGCGTTTACACTGCTGAATTTGCTTGTAATATCAGGCTCGATACGAATATGGAAAAGTCTAAATTCTGGTTATTGTAGACATAAACCGCTCGCTACGTAGAGTAATTGGTTCCCCATATCTTTATGCGGTTATTTCGTAGTTACTTAGAGCAACACCATAACAAACTACTAAAGCAATTGTAAGGAAAATTTAGCCCTAGCTAGCGTCTAACAAGCTAGGGTAGCATTGAAACTTCTCAATTCATTCGTATTAGGGCCATATACACCTATTTAAATAGCGTAATTTCTGGTCGAGACTTTTTAAGTAAGTACCTATTTAAGTATGGGCCTAAACCCCCATCCCCATCGGAGCGGAAAAGACTAACTTCTAAACAAGCTAAGATAGCGATTACACTGTTCAATTGGTTGGATGCAAATAGATTTTAGGGTATTAGGGACTCATGTCAGACTCATGCCGACACACAAAAACATACTTTCTGGTTAAATCCCAATATAGGGAACTGATTCCCATATCTTTAAGTTTCGTAAACAATAACGACAATAACTGTATCACTGTTCTTCACTGAGTTTTATACCTTGTATAATCCTTATTCGACCGACAAGAGCATAGTCATTTTTACCTACGTGATGGATATTTCTTAAATTTTTAGTCAAAAATAAGGTGTTATTCTAAAATTATAGAAGTTGAAAATCATAAGATGAAGCGGGCGAAGTGCGCCTACACCTATATATCTATGAAAGTTAGGCGCACTTAGACGGTAGGCACACTTCGCCCGCACTTTCCCCTTATGCAGTTTCGTATGTCCAAAAATATAATTATTATAATTGGATGATTGTTTAATATATCAATTATATCATCCCATCCTTATAAAGAAAGAATCATCAAAGTACGAGTATAACAGTAACTGCTCTACTCGTACTGACCTGTTGCTATGCAAGCATCTTTATTATAATTATTATTTATTGTGAGTCTATTGTGTCCCACTACTGGGAGAAGGCCTCCCTCCTCTTCCATTCGTCCCTGTTTTGAGCTACGTCTGACCAGTCTCAAAACGGAGTCCCAAGTCCGCGTTTCAAAGTTGTATGAAGTCATGGTACTGTTTACGCCATGCCGTGCCAGTACGTGGCGCTATGTGCTATTGGTACATAACTCGCCTTTTATCGCGCATCCTTATATATCTACAGCTACACATCCTTATAACAGCTTTGTATGGCTTTGTATTGTCGCGTGCAACAATAAGCGATGGCCTCGCTTATATTGAATCTTAATCGATAGCAATTGCTTACCTTCAGGAGTTGATCATTGTGCATCATGATAGGTTATCTGAGAAACAATAGTTAGTTTTTATTAACTTCGCTTTATAAGCTAGATTATACTTGAAAAAGAAAATATGTGGCGTTTCCTATTGATGAAACTACCAGAAACCGTAGAACTAAAAATGCATCAGACTAATGCGAAGGAACATATGTGATTTATTAAGCACATTCGGCAGGACGATACAAAACTACCGGGAACCATAGGCACCAGTCACCCTGGCGTTGCTACCAAAATCTATTCGGCTGATATTCGTATATCAAACAATTAAAGAACATAAGTTACAATTTCCTTAACCATCTTTAACTTACAACTGAACTCGGCGCATTTTACAGGGTTGCGTCTGAAAAGGTGCATGTAGTAGTACATTACAGTCAGATACGTCATTTGGGAGGCGAGGTGAGGTCACGGGCGAAATGCACATTGCGCAACTGAGCGCAGCGGATTGTGTCCGTCACGCTCCCGGGGTAGTTGCAAGTTATAGTTATTCCATCGACCACGCACCATGGCCGTCATACCACCACGGACATGTATACCCGGACTGCTGAGTACATCGTCATAAAAGTGTGAGCGAAAGAGAAGTCAAACTAGAGGATCGCATCGCATCTCGTTTTGATTAAGGGAGCAATGACGTCATTAGACAATAATTCCAACATTGATTGTATAAGTATCTTATCTTATTACAATAAGTCATTATGTTAATTTTTTGCGAGTGGGACACAGTCCTCTAGTTTTTCTATTTCGGACCATTTTCTCTAGTTTCCTATGATCCTAAGATGGTCTTGCTCGGTGATAGGGGTAAATTTTGAATACAAAAAAAACAGTAAGTACGTACTATCCGATTCTGTGTAGGTACTTACCTACATCCGGGCCATATACCACATGGAGAAAGGATAGTTTTTTCTTTGGACTTAATATTTTTGACAATCCTAAAATATGTAGCTACAAATAGGATCCAAAGAGTCTATATAAATCATTGACATATATATCTAAGGACGGGCCTTACGGGCAATCAGAATAGGGCCAGTACAACGGTGTCACGTACGCGAATTCGAGCCAATCGTGCAGTCGAACGCCACAACGCGATTGGTTGATGACTTCGCATCACGCGCGCGATTGGTCGCAACTAGTTGCGTTAGACTGCACGATTGGCTCGAATTTGTGAGTGACACCACTGAACTAGCGCCATTCTTAGTGCCCGTAAGGTCAGTCCTTAAATATTTAAGTCAATGATATAAAATGTGAATATATATATTTTTTTATTGAATAAATACTGATTTGTTATTGTTAATCTACACATATAAATAAATGAATGAATAATAGAAATTAAAACACAAAAAGATATAAATATAATAATCTACTTATCTAGTTACCCTTAGATACGGCTGCGTTACTTGGTTGGTTTGGCCTGAAATACAGTCATATAAGTATTACAACAACAAAGGCATAGGTAATTTAATTTTAAGATAATACACTTACTTGAGGTCAGTGTATTCGCAATAATTTGCAAGTATTCTCGAGCAGGTATTTACTTGTACCGCATGTGGTATTTAGCGGCTATATATTAAACGACCAACCCGCTATCCTCTCCTCACATGCTAGTGCGAAGTAAAGTGTCGTGAAAGAATGCTAAAATCAATTAGCGTTATCTACCAACAGATCCCATTATTCCAATTCTAAAATTATGAGCTTATATTTAGTTGAAAAGTAAAAACACGCCATCTACGGAATGTAATTGGAACCTCAACCGCGTCGCGTCGACATTTTTTCGCCGTTACACAGATGGCGCGCTCTCTGCAGTACAGAGTCTGGTCACAAGATGGCGCTGCTAACCCTGTTCAAAACAAGTTTGAAATTACTTTGATCGAGTGTTTTTTATAACGCAAGCGCGTAGCAGAAAATCTATACCGTGCACGATGCTGAATAAATAATGAACAACACCGGCGTGATGCAAAACAGGGAAATAAAGTTAGTGGGGTTGGAAAATTGGCTTACGTCGTTGCTTGATCGACGTGAGCGGTTATAGCCTTCCTGTCAGTTTTATTCAACACATTTATGTAGGTACCTAGTGTACCTACAATCTAATTGACGAGCTACTAGTTTCTAAAACCAGTCATACATATCTCTCCTTGTTTCTCGCTACCGGACCAGTTTGCAACAATTTAAAAAGCTTTATGTCACGTCAATTTTACAAACCTATCACAAGTGCCTAGAGTCGAATGGCATTTGCAATGATAAAGTGTGGCAATTGTTAACATCCATTGATTTAATGCTCAGTAAATGGGGTTTAGCACACAAACCACTGCATCCAGTTAATATTTCTTTTATTAAATCGATACACCGTATTAACTAAATAAGATCAAATCGTACATACTCGTAACATCGGTCGACGGCATTCCGCCAAAATCTGACAATTCTCTATATAAACTAAAATGACCATAAACACAACAACCAAAAAGTATAAAGCCAGGTGCATACTACACGTTATTATCAGTATAAAGACACATACAGGATATTAACTATTGTGATGCTTACACAATGTCGTAAATACTGTCAAATTTCACACTATGTTCTATTCAAATCGGCGCGAAGTTAGAATAGATAGACTCTATCAATTTAAGCGAATCACTCTCACACTTGGAAACTGTGTGGGAACGCTACGCACATCAAGACTGTATGAAATATTTAAAAAAGGTATTAGCACAACGTCATTCAACTCGCATGTAAGCTCGTACAGAGTAGACAAGGTAATCCACCTTAATCCGCCCAAAATAGCTGACTGCAGCACTCAGAGTGCAAAGCGAATGCTCCGTGTTGGGACTTGGGTGTCAAACTATGAAACTACCTACGGCTTGCTTTGACAGCGAAATCCCCATTGTAACTATGTTGGCTGTATTGTTGCAAACCTTTCAATTTACGTGGTGAATATAATAGGCCTTACTGAGCCACTTTTACTATAGAAGCAAACCCGAAATCGCAAAAAAAAAAGAATTTCTGTTTCATATGTTTTGGCTGGCTGATGTTAAAATTTTGTATGGGAGAGTAAATTTTTTTTCGCGATTTCGGGCTCGGTCCCCAAATAATAAATATTGCAGGTGACTAAAAAAACACTCTGTATATGAATGAATTCATTCGTTATGTTTCCATGCAATTTTGCAACTCGTCATACCCGTATCATATTAGTTACATATGGCATATATTGCTTGTTTAACCTTTAAATATGTCTAAACAAAGAATGTCACCGACATTTGTTAAATTTTTTAAATACCTTTATCGGTATTATAACAACCATCATCATTGTGCCCTTTTGGTGATCCAATATTGGATGTAGGCCTCTTCCCTCTTCTTCCACACCTGTCGATCTTGTGCCCGATTCATCCAGTCCATAGTAAGGTTAAATTAGACTAGACATTTGATTGCAACAAGTCGACGAGCGGAATGCGGAAAGTGCGCCTTCCCGTACTTTCGCCGCAAACATCCGCCTTCCGTGCGCTGCGCCGGCGCCTCGGTTATGTAAACATTGTGAACGTCGCCCTGCGGGGTGCGATCATGTGCCATATTGTGTAGTCGTACCACGCTATTAACTGACATCATTGATATTGATAACATAGCTAACAGAGACATAGGTAAGTAATAAGATCCACTGTTCACTGGCCTACCTATAGTTCGTTTTTTTTTTTGCAGTAGAAAGAAGACAAGCTATCTCGACGTGTCTTTTTATGTAAAACACTTTGGAAAAATAACAATTATAAATATTATACGATTATTTACATTATTTTGCTTTCGTAAGTACCTAATTTGTACTAATTTTAAATAAGCGTGTTTCAATAAAAAGACACGTCAAGATTGTTTACCTTTTTTCTAATGCAATTTTTTTTTTACTGTAGTTAAGGGATAACCTACTTAATGGACAGTAATTGCATTTCTTAACCAATAGGTTAACTGGACTAACCCATAACCCATTCAACTGGAGGTCGTGGGTTAATCTCATCTTGTACGATCGCCATCAGATATATCGGAGCGGCCAAGGTGCTCACAAATATCTGTACACGCCTCTATTATCAAAGCGTCACTCTAGAGTGGGTGTTCAGATATTGATAACCTTGGCCGCTCCGATAAGCCTACCTGTAAGCTTACTTAGAACAAATACAAACATTGTTTCTCATATTTAAAAAAAAATGAAGTATAACGAATTTATTTAGATGTAGGTATACCTAATGTATTAGAAAACTGAACGCATGAAAAAGCCGGCTGTTCAGTGAAGCGTAAGCGTTGTATTGTGATAATTATGCGAGGTAATTATTAGTAACTTCCAATAAAATATATTTCCATAAAAAAAAGATGCAAATTTTGTCTGAAGACATTTAGAATTTTACATACTGTACTAATACTAACGAATAGCACTCATGCATTTGGGTCACAATTCTTTTCGTTGTCTTGTTTTTTGTCCCCAAAAAATGTGACGGAGTGTAGCTTTTTGTACGAGTAAGAGATGAGTTTTTAATTTTTCTCATGGTAAATGTAATTCTACAGCTAAAACGACATGCACTCGCCGTTTCTATTTATTTGATAAAATACAGAAATACAAGCGTGACAGAGTGGTCCTAAACAAGATAACGAAAAGAATTTCGACCCGTTTTTTATTAGCTCTCGGTGGACCTAACGTCCATACAATAAGGATTACAAATCTTGCCAATTAAACGTGTGGACGATGGTACTAAATTCAGCTTCTGCCGAACACTTTACCTCATACAGCCTCAGGCAACGACTACCGGCTCACGCGAAGCGATTAGAATTTTAGATGCCTACATCATGTTCGAATTGCATTCGAATTTTAAATAATTCGCGCCCGTGGCCGTTGGGCGCTGGGTTTTTGTTTTTTAGCTATTTGAATTTCGACTACTGAAATTAAGAGCATCCTGCATCCGTTTCCTCATCGATTTTAATATAATAATAACACGCAAATGTAACAAGCTGGTTTTCTAAAAAAAAAAAAATATTTCTGAGTAATCAACATATATGTTATGAAACATTCACGTACTGAAAATGATTATTGCGCTCTTAACGATTTCTTAAATAAGTAAACAGTAAATAGCACCTTGTGATGACACATGGTTCGTTATTAAATTTTCATACGTTTTTTTTGTGTTATTATTATAATATGAGATTGCGAATGTATATTATAAATTATTTAATTAATTATCGTTTTGCCTAATTATATTAAATTTTATCGTCTTGTAATTTAGTATTAAGTTTATTATGAATTCATGTCCGAAATAAAAGCTTTTTAATTATTATTTTTAAAAGTTGGCTTACTTTAATTATGTTATTACCGGTTTCATGTCAGTTATATTGCCAGTTGGTACGTCTTCATGCTTTCATACCTGCAATAAAATGCTATACTTACCTAAGCATACTTTTTTCTTCAAATTTAATTGCATTTGTCTACAACATTCACATTCTAAACCTAACCTTGTGTGACGTTGAAAACGAAATGTGCATTGGATTTTATCCAGAAACTTATTTTATGATACCAATTACTTTTGAATATATCTGCATCGCTTTCGCACACATGTGATTTCGCTCTAATGTGAGCATGATGGACATAAGTGAGGGCTTGGATTTGATATATAAGTGCCAGTTTCTGAACATGCCCCTAGGTAATGAGCAAGTATGCGGAATCCGCAACTTTAGCATACGCGTCATCGGCATTCCGCGAACGCAGATGTAAAAACAGCGCTGGTATTTTAATTATACCCACGTTAAACTTAATTTATTCAAGAATGTGTGGTTATAAGATTTGCAAGATTATCTATAGCAATTGTTGTGAAATTTCTTTTGTTTGGGTATGCTACGAAGTACGAGCTAAGCAATAGTAAAATGTTTGTTTTTTGTCGTTGTGATAAAATCTTCATTACGTTGTCTTGTATTTAAAGGCGAGAGGCGAGAGTATTCATGTTTTATCCACACCGCAAAATTAATTACATTTCCCATGATGCAAATTTTTCATCCATAAAATTATCTTTTCCCTGATAACATTGGAGTTAAATTTTATCACCACAAAGTCGCTCTTACGTTATTCTGAGTGTATGTTCTTAATGTGAATAACAGAGAACCCACGAGAAATTCGCTCTGACCTCAAAGCCTGTCTTGACTTTTATTTCCGTCGTTATTTGCAGCCACCCTCAGCAAGGATATTCACAAAATACATAACTCCCATGTTACATCATCTCCAGATCCCTAATTCCTTGTCAACTATACGTAAAGGGAGATCATATTGATATTGGTGGAACTGAGACGAAGCGCTCAGTAAGCGTGCAAGCGTGCCCAGCAATTCTCTACGGGCCAAGTGAAGGAAAGATAGGCAAATTTATTCAACTTCTCTTATGCTTATACGCGGTTTTATGTTGTTGCGGCTGCCGAGACATAACAGTGCATCCAGAATGTTTGCTGAGGCGCGTACAGATGACTTTTTGGCCATCAGGAGAAAAAGAGTTGGATCACTGCTGAATCGTATGCGGGGCAGCAGCTATACAGCCTTCTGAGGGAGTTGGCAGAGCGCCTCGACTCTCCTCTCACTCGCTACTGGGTGGAAGTGGCGATTGGCAGGGCCAAGTAGAGCAGGTTCTCTGCCCTGCTTGTCCCTGGCAATAGTTGTACTATTAATACAAGTATTTTTTTTATTTTTGCTTTTGTTTTTGTACTGTGCCACTAACATAGTTATTAGGATACTAACCATATATGGATCAACTTGGTCTGAAATAAATGATTTTATTATTATCATCGGTAGTAGGTCGGTAAATATTTATAACAATTATTTTAGTTATTTCTAATTTAATTTATAAGCAACTGGTGTTAATACTAGGATGATATTTTATTTATTCGTATGGCATAATTGGTCAGTCGTTTATAAGGATATTTTATGGTTATGTATCCATTGGATTACGACACTGGCGAGGGCAAACAAGTCTGCTGGATTTCCGTCGAATTTGCTACGTACTGAATGACATGCTCGATGACCTGCTCAGGAGCCACGCAATCGCACTTTGAATACTTATATCCTCCAGAATGACATTAAAACTCAGAAAAATAATAGGCTTTTACTGGGCTTAGAATCACGAAGGTACCCAAAGAGCAACTAAGGAGTGTCTTTTCAAAAGGGCTTATTTCTCTAAAAAAATCTTGCTAAACCATGCCTGTTTGAAAAAACACTCCTCAAATGTTAAAATCGTACAACACTTAATTTTGGTCAAATTAAACAAGTGTTCTGCGTGCAAATAATCATCCCCCGTAGCGATTAGTTGCTCGCAAATCGCAACGGATGCGCGCCCCGCGGCGGACTGGCTCACTGAATTACACATCCTTCATATATGCAACTATGTTTCAAACTTTCAACTTCTACCAGTTAATTTGCGCGAACAGAGCAATCGGAGACGCGTTTTATGTATAGTAGTACCTACTTTAATTATTATATTATAATAGACTTTAAAACCCGTTTTGGATATCTGTTCAAAATGTGTTAATGATAATCATATTAATTGTAAGAGTCTGGCTCCTGTCATTGGAGTAATCGCCATTCCGTTTTTCATTAGGTTTATATTTGGCTTGCGCAAATATGACCATGTGTCTCAGTTTCGTTCTCAGCTCAAGTGGCTTCCTATTCGTCTTCGCCGTGACTCTCATGTTCTTGCCCTCCTTTATGGCATTCTCTTTAACCCCGCTACACCACCTTATCTCAAAGAGCGTTTCAAGTATCTCTCTTCTATCAGATGTTCTCAGACTCATATTCTTGCTCCTCCCTTATCTACTTCAAAATTTTATAATAGCTCTTTTACATTCCGGGCTGTTCGGTTATGGAATGCTCTGCCAGAAGAATTAAGATTAGCTAAATCTCTCCCCATTTTCAAAAATCAGCTGAAACTATACTTTCTATCCCTACCTTAAGTTGCCATTTATATATTGTATATGTGTAAGTATACATATATATACATTGTATTATATTATATTGTATATTTATTAGTATATTAGGTATTGTTTTAATACTTATTTAAGTAGTATGTGTGTTTGTATTTAATAGTCTCCATATTTAGCTCCTTGCACTACCTGTTGACTTTTGTATGAGTTCGAAATTTCCTGCTACCTAAAGGTTGTCTGGAAGAGATCGCTTTTTAGCGATAAGACCGCCTGTTGTTACCTGGTTCTATTTTCCTTTAAAATTCATTTGTAGTTTTACATGTATGTAAAATGTATAATTGTTAGTGCAATAAAGAATATTTACTTTACTCTCTGCCACTGTTTTGAGTTCCTGATACGTCACTATGTTGATCTTTTCTTTAGCTTAGTCCAAAAATTCACGTCTCTGTCTTCCTCTGCCTCTCTTTTTTGCTATTCTCCCTTCAATTATAGATTTCATGAAAGTATCATGCTGTATCAGGTACTTCAACATATTTGCTCTTCTGTTTTCAATCATTCTCAGCAGAGGTCTCTTCTCATCTAAGTACCAAATCTAATATTTCCGTGTTTGTTTTCCTCTCTTTCCAGCTTATATCTTCCATTCTTCTCCATATCCACATTTTAAAAGCGCTTAATCTGTCTCTTTCAGATATTTAATAATAATTCAATAAAAAATCAAAAATAATAATGCATATCTCGTAAAAAATACGAATATTATATCATGCTTGCATACTTGGACGCTCCACAATCCACACTACCTTTTTTTTATACGACGTCGGTGGCAAACAAGCATACGGCCCGCCTGATGGTAAGCAGTATCCGTAACCTATGTACGCCTGCAACTCCAGGAGTCCTAGGGTTATAAAACCTATTTTGATTTTGACATTATACATCCTGTGTCGTGTTCCTAATTCCTATTAAATACATAGTTATATGATTCAAGCGTATAAGTATTTACGATTTTTGGCTATCTATGCAGAGTGAATATTCCTAACGGATCAGCCACTAACTACTGGAGCCTGGATATAACGCCGCTACCTTTGGATCTGGATGTGTTATTAATTATATTTTATTGACAACCAGCGATTTTTTGTAGTTAAAAAAATAACTTCTTGAAGTTAATCGACCAACTTTTTTTTAAAGGATTAAAAGCCTAGCAGGTTCTAATCAAGGTACTACAGCAGGCATAATGGTTAAAAATTTTTTTTTTTTTATATATGTATCATTCAACATACTAACAGCAAATAAGTTAGAGAGGGTGGCACCGAACCGTCTGTCATCGTTAAAGCGTTCGCAAAAGTTTATTGTACGGGAAGTTACATAATTTGATAAGCGATAAGACCGCCTGTTGTTTTCCTCATAATGTGATGTATTATTTGTATTGTTTCTGTATTGAAGGTAAAGTGTGCAATAAAGAGTATTGTATTGTATAACTCACTCCTGAGTGATGTTGGTCAGTTTGCTAAATGTGGTTGGTGCAAGAAGCTCTTAATCTGCTTTATTTACAAGTAGGTACACGATTACTTAGTAGTTAAATTTCTCATTCTACTTGACATAATGAGTTTCGTCCTACGGCTGTAGCTTCGCCTCGCTCCGGTCCAATGGCGCCGAACCAACAAAAGAGCAAAAAGAAAAAGAAATTGGGAAAAATAACGCCCAACCCTTTAATTACAGTCCGCTGAGCGAGGTTCCTCTGGATCTTATCTTTTAGCCTGTTTTATAAGTTGTGTTAAATGGTTTTATATTGGGACAGGCTAAGAATAAATGATAAGTATATTTGTCATAATGAAGGTTGAGAGCTAAGTGTTGTTATTTTGAAGCAGTTAAGTATTTTAAATAGGTATCTGTGACACAGGTCTTACGCCGATAATAAGTTTGATAATGCAAATAGACCACATACACATACCTACTAATTTCGAAGTTGATGTGACGTTCCCCTATAGGTTACTCAATTTTAATGTGGAATATTCTCTGAATCCACTCTTCAATCAACTAATCAAATATGTATGTAATAATTAACTTCTCCTGTTTTCATATCTATTATACTATGATAATTTTATTAATAATTGATTTTATAATTTAAATTTGGTAACTTGACATATAATTAATTGTAAATGAATTTGATGTATGTATTTCTAATTTATATAAGATAGTGTTATTATTGCTAATTAGTTTCATTAGATATGTTGACATTTATTTACTGTGTATTAAATGTGACACAATGTTGCACGCCAATAAATGGCTAAATGTAAATGGAAACCCAAATTATCACCCTAACATCTTGTAATCTATGTACCTACATTCTTGCAAATAAACATTTATTTTATCTTATCTCAAACACTAAGGTAATGCAAGTATGTAGTATTTATATACATATATTAAATCAAGTAAAGAAGTAGAGGTAAAACAACAAGAATTGTCATTGTACAAGTCTTGTCATACCACACGCGTAAGTTGCAATTTTTTTCGCAAGGTACAAATTCCTAATATTCATAATTAGCTAGTAGGTATTTTAATGAAGTGAGCGAAACAAATACTCTAGACACAATTTACCTAATAACTGAATAGCTTTCTGTTCTTCAAATAGTAATCATTTAATTAATATTTTTATTACAAGTAAATTGAGTAGGTATTTCGTTATATTCTTATAGGGAGAATGTATAATAAGTAGGTACCTAAGGAATATTGAAATGTTTTGGCGGAACCTTTTGTCCCGAGGCCACAATTCGCTAACTTTTAATTAAGGAAGTTTGGTCATTAGCATCTTCAGATATAGAACCCATTACGTTTTACACAATAACCACTTTGCTACCTACAGCTACGTTAGGTACCTAATAGGTACTATTAAGGTTGGATAGAAATTCACATCATTCCATGACCCGAAGAAAAAAATACTGTACTTGTCTATTTCCTTGCTTATTTACTATTTATACTCGATACGTTTTATGGATTTTTCTGTAAAAAGTGACTCGTTTCAATTGCTCTAGGTACATCTAAGAGTACAGTTAGAACTATATTGTCTTATTATATTACTATTTATATTCAAAATTAAACTGTCAATCACACCCTAAGTTTTGATTCTGAATATAAATAAGAGTTTAGTGTACCCAGCTGTCGTACATTCCGTTCTTAAAAAAGAAAACATAGGAAAAAGCAACCTACCAATGCAATTAAAGTAGAAACATTAAACCGTGATACAGTTTTACTACAGTCTGTCCCTCAATTTCTCATTTATCTCTGCAAATCCCTTCGGCATTTAATGAAGAGCGGCGCCAAAGCTTACCTGTCGGCGAGCCTTTGCCTCTATTAGACAATAAAAAACTAATGCCTATACAGTGCAGCATCCCAGTAACTTCTCACAGTTTCTTACCTCCCCTCTCCCGCTCCGCCATAGAATAAAACAACCTTCCAAGGATACAACCACCGTAATTTAAGACCCGGCTTACCTCAGTGTTTGCGAATCAATTCGAACTCTGCTGAGCAAAGAATAGAATTCGATTTGTCTAGCTGAGACTGCACTGCACTTTATTGATTTCGCAAGCGATTTTAGACTCTATTTCCGGTTTGCAAGGTTTGTTTTTGAAGTCGATGGGATGGCTGGAGTTAGTAGCAAGGTGAAGGAAGGTGGAAGTGTAAAGGGGGTTCATTAATCCCCGCGCCCTGCGCTCACGCACTTTCATGAATGGACCGAACAGGTTGATGTATTCCAATCACAGGATGATTAAATTAGTGACTTGTTAAAAATTGAGGCTCTATAAAGTAAACACATTGATGTGTGAGTGTGATGGCCATACCATGTTTAAAACCAAACCTAAATGTTTTAATCGTTCGTAGAACAATAGCACATAAAGTGGAATAGACAATCGTGTGCCATCTAAACCTCTTTACTTATACATTCTTGAGAAATTCAGGTCGATCGGCGAGAAAAACAAAATCGAGGTACCAACAAAAATGTTTAATGCAAAATTGGCACTTTGCTGACTTAAAATGTGTGATGTCATCAATTCCTTTGTGCCTTGGAGATGAGTGGCAATCGCATTCGTGACATAAAAACGGAATTGACCGAAACACAATGGGCGTGTGTACATTTATTGTAGGTACAACGTCGAAAGTTATTGTAACGGCTACGGTATTCTCAATTTGTCTTCGTCTTCGGTATTATACCTCACTGTATATGTTTATTGCTTTAAACACTGGCTTAGGGCCTAAGATCCGTCAATCTTATTATTACTTACCGTCAGGTGAAAATGCTTTTAGTGAATATTTATACTTCTCTTGTAAATATTTTTCTGAATCCCGAAAACATTATCATTTGTCTGCTTGTATCAACGCTTGTCATCGTTAAGTTTAAGATTCTTTTTGGTATCACAACTGGTGGCCGCCTGTGCACGTCCTGTATGTGAGGGTTCGAAGGAAGCGCCGCAACGTCCGGCCGCGTGGATGTAGCGTGATGCTCTTTTTGCTTTTCGGTTTGTTTTTTGTTCATCTCATTTATTTATTCCGATGTAATCTCTTCCAGCTCGTTTTTTGTTCAGTCGGCCTTCAGTGTTACCTGTGCCGGGACGCCAATGCCTTGTCTATCGGTTCGCTCCCCGTTGTCTTTGGATAATCAGTTTTTTGCAAATTCAATCTAATTAGCTGGTGTGAAAGTGCTTAGCGATTACATGCGTTTTTTAGTGCTACATTTTCAAGAATATGTTCTTGTGGTTCAGCATTAGGTGCACTAGTGTTTGATTGTGTGTTGCCTGCGGGCTGTGATGATGGAATCGCTGGATTATCTGCTGGTTCTTGCTCGGACTTCGTTGCACAACCTCGATCTTCTACAAATGGAACCTCCTCATTCACCCAAGTTCAATCTGCCTTTATGGCAGCCGTGGGTAGCATCTCCTCAAAAAGGTATAATCTAAAATTTACGAGTATTTCAAAGAATATTACGATTTTAGACTGTATGTATAGACATGGCCTACATTTTTTATATGACTTTGCTCATATGAAAGATTCAAAGTTTTAATACGCCTTTTATATTTGTTATGTACAATAGACTTCAAAATATTTTTTTACCGTCTTCTTCTACGTCGTACTCATATGATCATTAAACAATAGGAGCACCTCAATATTTTGGCGCTATTCTGATTCATAATTATTTTGGTAATTAACTAAGTGGGTAGGTAGTTATGTGGCGCCAACCACGCTCCTTAATGAGTTCGTCTCTATAAAATTACTGTCTATCTAAATCAGTTGATGAGAATAAGATTGGACCGGATTCCAATTAAAAGTTTAGGCTCAGCTCGAGTTTACACAACAGGGCTGGAGCTTCCTCCAATAATCATTTTCACACTGTGTTATCTCGTCTATATGTTATTGTAATTATTTTAACAATGAATATTTCTCATTAAGATATTACTCTAAGCTTGTTCTAGTATACTTCATCGCATCACATTAAGGTAACGAACCATAGTTTAATTTCATTCATAGCATTTGACGCCTATGTGCAAAAAATAGAGTGCAACATACATAAGTTCAGATACAAAACGTCTCGCAACTTCCGCAAAATAAAAACGCCCCAAGAATGGAAACACATGTGGAGATTGTATATTTCTGTTGTATTTGTAAATATGTAATGTAAGTTTTCAAACGTTTTGTACAAGTAAGTGTGACGTAATGAAACGACATAAGTAATGACAATCATCAACATCATAAATCCCCTTAGGTATTACACAATTTTTGCTCTTAAGTATTTAAATCCAAAAGATCTATAGGCTACTGGACTACCAATAACTGACCGCAGATTCTCAGGTTCTAATAGCGCTTTGTATTGTTATAGAAACTCCAAGCACAGCTTCGAGCGGCGAGTCGGAGGGTGATCGGACGCTGTCGCCAGAAACGCCGCGGGCTCAGCCGAAGGAGCTCACGGGCAAGTGGAGGCGCGAGCGTCGAACCAGGCAGCCCGACTACAGGCCCAGGTTAGTTCACATCACTGTTGTTGACACGAGGATGATAAACAAGAGTTGCTACAGTGAGAGTACGATCGGACACTGCCAATGGAAACGCCGCGCTCAGCTGAAAAAGCTCACAGGCTACCGGAGACGTGAGCGCCGGACTAGGCAGTAGGCAGCCCAACTACAGGTCCAGGTTAGAACACATCACATCACAGTTGTTCTCACGAGGATGTTAGATTAGATTACCTACCCAAAAAGTAGATAATCCCAGAGGCGAACCTTTGCTTGGGATGTTGTAACTCCTTGGGATGATTTATGACATAATTACGTAAGGAATATTTTGGTAATTTTTACTCCGCCCTGTCACCATGTAAATTACGAGTGATTTACACTTATTATTCGAATAGTAAACAGTCTGGCCTTTAGCGCACTATACACTACTAGAGCAGAAAACCAAAAGATATTACTTTAATATATGTATGCAAGTATACCTATCCTAAGGAAATAAAAGGCTTTTTATTTTATTTTATTATTATTACAATTTCTTTCACAAACTAGCTCAAGCAGGCATTATTCCCTAGCTTTTCTCCATACTTAGTTGGTTTGCCAAACTACACAACTGCCTATGCCGAAATTAATAAGCCACGTTGTATCAAATGTGCGTAGAACATTATCCAAGCTACATGTAACTAGACTCCCTAGAGTTTAGACCTTCAACTTTCACTTGCTTTCCACTCAGGTATTAATATGGAAATGGTGCACCCGTGTTAGCTTATGAATTTATTAGAATCGTTTTTCTCACCTTTCCTCGGCTTTGTGTAGGCGATGTCAGGTGAAATTGAATTTTTGATTTAAGCTAAGTTTGTAACCGCAGGGCACAGACATGGGGATCTGATGTTAGTCGCTAATTATGTTCTTAATTCTTGCTGATATATTTTATCTAACTATTCTACGTTGGTTACATTTTCTTAAAATATGTATTGTAGGTACATTTAGTCCCTACTTGTTTCTCGAACAAAGGTTTATTTATCACCGAGTCGTGTTTTTTCCTTTAAGATCATGTACAGAAAAGTGCCAGACGTAGGTAGATGCCTTGGCTATCTAATATCGGAATGGGAGGACTATTTTTCGTGAGCACTGTATGTCCCGAACAAAGCAGGGATCGCCTACTTTTTCACTTGTTTCATTTCGTTGGAAGCAAGCAATAATCGAACTTGAACCTACTGATTTCGACGACGTTTGAAATGTAAATTTAAATTTCCAGAGAAAACGGCAAGATGGCGCTCCGCTCGCAATCATTCAACGAGCGGAGGAGTGGTCCCGCACTGTCGCGGGCGCCGCACAGCGATGGCGAGTTGGATGACGATGACGCGCCCGCCAACCTGACTACTAATGGGAAAGGTAAGACTTTTATTCCATAAATCCAATGTCGTTAAATTCTGTTGGGTCCGTATCGACACCTTATGACTTATATTGTACTTCGCCTATTGTACTTCTGCTACGTGCAATAAAGTTTAAAGTAAATAAATTTATTTAGGTCTCATCATCTTCATTTGGCAGTGAATTTGTAGTAGGTCATTTAATGAACAGCTAAACGGTCGCGTAGGAAGGCGAACTGCACCAACCTTTACCTCTATGGGAAAGGTAATAAGAATAATATATAAGTCATGAAAGAAATACTGCCGACTTCATAGTCGAAATACAGCACCCATTGTGCAATCTGACGGTGTGAAGTTTTCTTTTGTTACGAGTGTTTTTTTAGTCTACTCTATTGGCATAAGGAACAGAAATCAAACTGCATAAATTATAATAAAAGCTGCCATTAATAGATAATACTGTTTTAAGAGTATAAATCGAGAAAAATAAATTCTCTCTGAAAATCCGGCTTAGAAAATACAACACCTGTCGCTTTTTACCCCAATACTTACCCACACTTTTTCACAGCGAATTGTGTTATTCAAACTGTCATACATATTTATAGCGTAAAGATACGAACAACTAGAATCCCTATCTATTCTGCAGTAGGTATAGCGAATTATATATGAAGTGTAATCTACGTTTCTTGGAAACCTTCACTGAGAATTGTATATTGAGTTCTTAGAATTTTGTATTGATGTTGCGAACCGATTATTATCGCGTGTAATATGTAATTTTAAATGTACCCTACACATAGATATCATCATCATTAGTGGCATTTACGTCTTTACCGGACGATTTAAGCATTGACAGCTACTTAAAATAGGTAGGTATTCAATTTAATCATCTTATGTGTGCTTTTGCACCTGAGCCTACTGGCTACGTTCCTAACAACAGCAGTGCGCCGCCTAACGTTAAGAGATTTTGGGGACTTGTGAAATAATACCTATAATTATTAATTTCATTTATTTTGAAAAAGTACGCCAGTTGTCGAGATTAGTTGCCAAGCGGACCCTAGGCTCCCATGAGCTGTGGCAAAATGCCGGGACAACGTGAGGAAGAAGATTTTGAAAAAGTGTTTCTCTGAATAAAAAAAGCGCTATTTCGCTAATTTTATACAGTCAGGTGCTGAGAATTCTGACACCCCCGGCATTGAGCTTTAGAAACAATAAAAACATTGTTTTATCTGATTCTGGATCCCACTATTGAAAACACTATTACACTAAGATATACGTATAAGTACGTAGCCTTTAACTAAAACTACAACCGTTTGATTATTCATAAGGTTTTGTTTGATGACATAAAACCTTGTCCAAATTTCCGAAATAGCATCAAACGCCGACACATTAAGCGAGTCGCACGTGTAAACGACCCATTTTTCCCCAGCTAAATAGCCTAAATAGGATTATAATACAATTTGCTCATCAAATTCAACAAAGTGTTCATAAAACCCTTATTACAAGTAAATGAACTCTTATTCTCGATTGCCCCGAGGAAAGAGTAATAAAGGTAGACATTCTTGTGATGTTCTTAAACAGCCGCCATTTTAATTTATAGACCATTAATCATCAAGTATAATAATTATTCGTATAAATTAACAGAATATTGATTCTAGGTAGGAAAACACGAATTATGCAGTTGTAAACCTCAAACATAATGATAGAAATTATAGACTTATTCATGAAAATTAAACATACATTAATATTTAATCATCTTTATCGCTTAATGTAAACATGCTAATAATAATAATAAAAACTATTAGTTTACGTGTGCATTGCATGCTTTGCGAAATTAGCAAGACCAGACACTTGTGTACCTACTTGTATCTGTCCTTCTCTACCTACTTGTATCTATAAACAAAATAATTTGTTGTTATTAAGGTGTACTGCCGGTGCTATTTTCCTACACAAATCCCGTTCAGTCCCAAGGGCATTCCCTAACTGCTATTTAATAACCTAAGTAAATAAAACATTATTAGACAAGAACTGTGTCCATTAGAATTTATGTATTCTCTTCAACGCTCGCCCGGATAAATAATAGTTTTCGCAGAAAACATACAAAACAGTCTCTCGACTCGTACTTTCCAGCCACGTTCTCTAAATTTAATTACGTTGGGCGTTTGTTACCCGCCTCGGAGGAACGTCTCGGTTACACGCGCGCCTTGCTGAAAAGGATTTCAGATTACACGTATAAAATAGTTGTTGTCAAGTTTTGAGAGATTGAATAAATTTTATGATCATGAAATAGCTGAAAGATGTTATAAAGGAGCGCTTTATAGTTTTTTAGGAATGTAATATGAAATACTCTGCACTTCTTTAATATGATACTGGAAAAAGTACGCCCGATGGTAAGCGGCTATCTTGACTACATGAGCGAATACAATTCCATAAGTAGGGCAAAACTTCTTGCGGAAGTTTATTAAGGGTTTACTGGCGTTTAGGGAATATCGCTGTCAATATTACCCTCGCCCCTTTTTAACCTATGATGCTACGTGTATAACACCTACTTTACGAAAGTAAAAGATAGACTTTTGATTCCAAATAACCTTAAACTGTAAAATTGTTTTCTAACGGAAGTTGCACAAAGTTAAAGCCAACAAATTACTGAATCAAAGCTGTTGCTTTATTGTTATGAGTGCCAATAAATCATGTATGAATGTCACAAAGACTTCTTAATATTTATGTTGTCAACGTACACGAGCGCGAGGTGGTCGCCACCTGTTGCTGAATCAAAGAATGGGAAAACTCCCCCTTAGTTATAGGAAAATAGGCGTCTGATTGGTTTTCGCACGTTGCTCGAATAACAATCGGTAATCGACATTCCTCGTTATCTTAACGTGAGAAGTACTTATTGTTGTAAACAAGTACTAAAGGTCGGTGCGAAGTAAATATTTGGTGTTAATACTTAACTACTGTCTGTTATCTAGTACGTGCCAATGTCCTTGTAAAGGAACTGTTCAAATTGAATTAATGATATTAAATAATGTTCCTAATTTTAAACTGCAAAATGACTCCAGAACTTAAGAGATCAGAGATGGGTGCGTCATGAAACGTATTCGCACTTTTGGTATAATTTTACTTTACAAACGTGCATAACGTATAATAACGTTAAGTATAATGTACGAATTATCTATTTTCAAAATAGTATAAGCTCATAATGATATAACATACATAAAATATATCATTGTTTCGCCTAACGAGCATAAGAAATAATTCCGTTTGAAATAATCTCGATTTAGTATACATATCAAAATGTCGAATAACATTTTAAATAATATTTGAATATAAAGCAGCAGAGCGTGTAGATACTGTCACGGAAGAGTATTGTTTGACAGAGTACAGATAGGTGCGACGACGAGCGAAGCGAGGAGGAGCGTGTTAGGTGAACTGCGAGCTAATTGAACTGACTTATTTTTTTTTATTGATTTTCGTATAAAACTCTTTGTGTTACTATTTTAGTTTCTACTCATCATAACCCTACAGATTTTAGAGACAAAGTTTGTCGGGGAATAGAGAGAAACATGGGTACCTAATGGAGAGAAATAATAATAATAATAAATAATAAATCATGTAAAGCGTAAACTTATTTCTAAAGCTTATTATACCACACAAGACTACATGAATGAATAAAACAACGTGGGATTAATTGTGATTCGAAATGATTAATTATTTGTTATATTTGAATAATGATGATGAAATGGATATTCCAATGCATGTATTTCCTTTGTTGTTTTTATTATATTTGTTTGACATTTAGAATTTATTCTAGAAACAATCTAGACTAGTATTTTTTATACATTTTTTTTTTGTATGACTGTATTTTGTGAAAGTTTTAGTATTAAATTTGATCTATGAATTATATTCATTAGTATTATATATGGAATAATATTTACAACATCAATAAATTGCTCTGATAATTAGATTAATATAATTATATGTAATACTGTCTTACTATTCATAAGTGCTTGTTGCTAGGCCTACATGAATAAAGTATATTTGAATTTAATTGAATTGAATAGACAGAAAAGAGAGAAAGTTCGGCGTTTATTAGTATGTTACTTTTTTATATTATTATTGGTAATGTTTGTTATATATTTTTAAAGTTATATTAATTCAACATTATATTACATGAATTTTATCATAAATGATAGTATACTTAAAGGGTGTTATTAATTATGAAATTATATTTTTCGTTGTTATTCGTTATAATCGTTATTCTTAGTGAATGTTATACTTTTAAATATTATACTATTAGAGTTTATATGTTCTATGGAATATACCATAAGTACGTATACGTTTCATTACTTACCCATCAGAGACTAGGCAAAATATTTTTTCAATGGCCTTAGCAAGTTAACACAAAAAAAATTGTGTTTATTAACTATCAATTTCAAATATAGGTAGAATATATGTAAAAAAAAAGGCCATTATATATATATTCATACAACCAACTGAACAGTTAACTATTGCTTAAAAACGTTGCATTTATCGTTTCCTTTTACGCCATTATGCTTCCATTGTGATTAAAAACTTTAGTGAACAAATCCCTTTCGCCCGCAGCGCCCCCCGAGTACCCGGGCAAGCACGAGGCGCCCATCGACATGCGGCTGCGCTCGCGGCCCGCGCCGCCGCCCTACAACCGGCCCTCCGTCATCACCAAGAGCGACACGCCGCCTGGTAACTATACCTACTACCTACTTACCAATTATACACCCAATTAGAAATTACCATGATGTTTATTACCACAACATTTTCCGACTGCCGGGCTGAAGCTATTAATATACATAAGTATTTGCATAAGCAATTTAGTGTCGAAGCGAGCAATTTATTCTAATTTTAAACGATAGGCTTTACATTAATTATGAACGGACGTAGCGTACTTAGTTCCTGCTCTTTACGAATTTGATTTAGCGATGTTTGATGCCCTGGCATGTCTAAAATTGGAATAGGTAGGGTGACGGCTATAGTTATTGTTAAGAGTTGCCAATTACTATGGAGGAAACAATAACTATAGCAGTCCCCCTATTGTAAGTACTACATGATTATTACCACACAATGTTGTCAAACTTGTCTTGTCTATAGTGTTTATTATTAAGTCTGTATTTTCCTCAGGTTCAATGTCGATGTGCGACCCAGTAATCGACGAGCACTTCAGAAGGTCGCTCGGCGACGACTACATGAACCTGTTCAAGAAGAACACCGAGAACAGCCAGCCCGGCCCCAAGCCCAACACCAAGGACCGCGCCAGCAGCCCTATCCAGTTCAAACCCGAGGAGCCTCCCAAACCCGCCAAAATCATCGCCATGGAGGTCGACGACGCCTCTCTCTCCGTCGATGACCACTTCGCCAAAGCCCTAGGCGACACGTGGAGGCAAATACAAACCTCCAGATTAAGGGAAACGGAGAAAACACAAGCCAAAGGCGGCGTCGACGACCACTTCAGCAAAGCGCTCGGCGACACGTGGAAGAAAATACAAAACCCGAAACTCAATCTCAACGACGAGAAGAAAGATCAAACGACGAAAATTATTTCGAGAAGCGGCGTCGTGATATAATAGCGTCGTTGCGGCCTGGCGGTTCCGTTAACGACTCGGTATTTACGAGTCATTTCACGATACTAGCTCGAGTATCAATAAATTCCCACTTGTTTAATATTAAGCTATTTACCGTGAGCGCGGTGGCTCGTAACGTTTACGTTCGACATCCGAATCCATGACAATCTGTTACCTATTAGGCTTTGGGAAGTATTTTTTTAAAGTTATTTAGTCAATTAGTAGTCACCAGTTACACTATATAAGTTATTACCTCAATATAAACGCTTCTGCACGATTCACTGTACTTAGGATTAAGTGTTGTAAATATTAGTCACTTATTATTGTTTAAGCTTTAGCGTTCGGTGGGGTAAAGGTGTCGTGTGTAACTATTCTTGTAACTGTAATGTTCCTCATATTATAAGTTAGGTTTCAGTGGATTCTGATTCGAATAAGCGACAATGAAGTACCCATCGAAATTGAATGTCAGTACCTACTATGTGTAAATAAAGTTAAGTAAATATAAGATATATTTATAGCTAAAGATTTCATTGTTCTCTGATTGTGTTATTGAGCGTACATAGTACATAGTAACTAATAAATTAGATAGGGCTAAATCAATGGAAGAAAAGGTGTTCCTATCATAGATGTCTGTTGTTTCGGATTTATTTCCGATTAGGTAACTATGCTTGATGATGTTTTATGGAAAAAAAATATATTTATGATGAGAACTGAGGATAACTGGTTTAGTTGGTAAAAAAAGCGTCATTTGGAACAAATTTACTTAGTTTTGTAGGGTGAAAGACCAGGGAATTCAGGTCAAAACTCCTTAGCCCTTAAAATAATACCCTGAAAGCGATAAGTACGTGTGGTATTGTAAGGGCTGAAGCCACGTACACCAAAGCCAAATTATTCAAATGCCAAGGGTATAACCGTGCAGCGTCAGATCAAAAATGTAAAATAATTCGGTTATCATCCACCTGCAACTGTATGATGGCTTCGCTTATCGCATAACAATAGCGAGGTACAACAAAGCGTACCTATGTATAGAAAATTCTATACTAAAATACTGAATAATGTTTAAATGTTTTTTTTTTTTTTATCACGTGTTAAACGCAACCATAGTGGGCCTTGCCATAATAAACACGCACATCTTTGTCCATTTATTTCGAAATAGATCAAGATGGCAAGCCGTATAGAATTTAAACGTCGAGTTGTAATTACCTATTCTTATTATTAAAGTCTTAAGACGTTGTCACGTAAAACCTGAAGAGGCTTTTAAATGTTTTTGCTTACAATAATACGCAAAATAACTTATTTACGGTAAAACCAACGTAGAAAACGAAGCTTCAACGGAAACTGTTAGCAATGTACATGTTCCTTGAGGTCGATTCAGATAAGTGGCTGTTACGAAAGGGTTGCGGTGTGTCTGATAAGGGGCCGGAGTTTCCATAGCACCGCGAAACGTGAGATATGGCTTCTGGAGAACAAAGCCACTCCGTATATTGAAATAGTAACAGAAACGAATGATTTCATATTCGTATATTTTCTATTTAATAAGTCCACTATTGACATCATATCCTGAGAATGTTTATCTGTTATAAGTGTAATCCAAACCCAAGTTATGAGGATTTAAGAAAACGACAAAGCGCTTCGAGAAAGGGTAGGTAGTGCCCTTGCACTTCTCTTGGCTCGTCTTGGCGGGAGCACGGTAGTATTGGTATTTTACGTTGTATGCTTTCATGTTAGCAATAGTAACGTACCTGTATACTAACATGCAAGCATACAACATAATACAAAGAACAAAATTATTAATTAAATATATTGATTTATTAACCCTTAGATCGCCAAGCAATATTTAATTTATTAATAAAATGAATTATTGCTTTGAAATATACTTTTACATGAAATATTATTACAGAATTTACCTCTTACTCTTTGTCTTGTCAATCAAAGCGAACATCATATTCTGGTACTTGAAATTTAAGTGTTACTTATTAATTTTATATAATCTATAATAAGAAAGATAATTATATTCTCTCAAGGATTCCTTGTAAACATAATCTAGGCACCATATCTCTCTAATTTCGTACGGTGCTATGAAAACTCCGGTCCGGTTCTAATAAAAATAATAATTGTAAATAATAATTACTATTTATGCACTTTATATTGTAAGATGTCGTTGAACATACGCAAATACACAATAAGCCTGAAGAAATGTTGTGTTTTATTACATTTCCTTGGATATAATGGGAGTTCTGGAACTTGGTTTTATAAGACAGCTTTACTTAATAATTACAGAGCACTTTCCTACTATAACTAATAAATTACAGATGGGACGACCGGTCTGGTCTACTGACCCTACCTACTTACCTATAAAGCCTATGGTCACGGGTTCGAATCCTAGTACCTAAGGGCATTTATTTGTGTGATGAACACAGATATTTGTTCCTGAGTCATGGGTGTTTTCTATGTATTTATCTATATATGTTCGTATGTATAATATCGCCTAATACTCATAGTACAAACTTTGTTTAGTTTGGGGCTAAGTTGACCTATAAAAAAAATAGATGGAGCAAAAGAAGACTCACAGTCAACACGCATTTGCGCTCCCTTACTAATTTATAGTTCGTGTCATTCACGATGACGCGCAGATGTGTCAAATGTAACTTTTTAAAACATGATAATACGGGTCAAGGCACGCGTCTTCGTGAATGACACAATCTATAGTTCGATAACACCTGTTCAGTTCAGTCATGCAAATGGGTGAATCAAATTTTTGGTTCACTTGGTTGCCAGGGTTACGTCACCTGGGTCACACTTTAAAATATAATAATTATATCGCATCAAACAGGCATTTAATGGTAATTTTAAGATCATTTCTTTAATCCTGTAAGTAGTAGGCATGTGTTGGAGCATTTCTCTAACAGTCAAACAGCATAGAACAAGTTGATTACCCCAAACATAAAAGCGTGGCGGCTTGATAATTCAGAGTCTATTAGGGGTAGTCAACGTAAGGGAAGCATGGCTTTACTTAACGGCTTAACTTTGTTTTGCCCCATATAATGCGGGCGCTGACTTCCGGGGAGAGAAACCAAGCTACATTGAGAGCAATTCCTAGCTGAGCAACTTTTCAAATATCGAATTATTGAAGCTATGCTTCTGTCGCGCTGCGGTGGGCGAGATTGCGTCCGTGCGATAAGGTCAACTGCAGCTCTGACTAAAATTCCCACGCAAAAAACTCGGAAATCGAGGTTTCGCTCTCGACTGTTTCCTCCTTCAAAACGCAACCAATCATTATGAAATTTTGGAAACTGCAAGAGGAAAAAATTATCTATGCCGCTATGTTTTGATTTTTTGGATATTTCTTGTCATATTGGTATACTGCGCCTTTTTTTGCAGCTAATTCAATTGAGCCGTTTTTGAGATTTTCGAGGCGGTGTAAGTTTCTTCAAAATAAAATAATCCAAAAAAGCAAAACATAGGGGCACAGATATTGATGATATTGATCTTATTTGAAAAAATCATTGCTCTAGGTTAAACATCCAGGCAGGAAACAGTCGAGAGCGTTTGTATGGAAAAACGCAACTCTGGAGGTCAAAAAGGGATAAACCATTTACGTATAAACTGCGCGCCCTCCCCAGACCATATTATAAGCGTTATAACCTACTGGCGCTGTGTCCGCGGCCGGCAAAACGTCTCACTTTGGCGCTTGCCATAAGGACGAGATTTGCTTGTATCTATATACGGATTACCTGACAAAGCGTCTTTATCGCAAGTGACAAAGTGGGCCGTTTTGCCGGCCGCGGAAACAAATACGCTTTTCAGGGTCCTTAGTCTTTATTTATCAAGGATATAACACAGAAACATACGTATACCTACAGTCAAATTTTGGTTACATATTTGAATACAGATATTTCCATAGAAGTATCTCACAGTGAACACACAAATTATATTATATTACAGAGGTATACATTACACGATTATGACAATAGTGGTTACTACGGACCTTCGAGCAAGTACAAAACATTTTTCATCTCTCATACACTGAAAGTGGGTCATTGTTGTTCAGAAATAGAAATATTATGCAGTCGCTGTTGGTAGAAATCGGCTAGGACAACAGGGGAGACTTTCCAGAAGAGTTCAGCGAAACACCACCACACAAGGTATCCCAACCCTAAAGTATAGGTATGTATTCGCAGCGCAGTAGGTAAGATAAGATAAGTACCTACTCTACCACTACCTAATCTAAAGTAGGTGAGAAGATCTTACTCGGTTGAGAGTTGGACGCAAAATCGTTAGCCCCTCTTAACTGGATAATCTACCTGAATAGGCCTGGCAACCCCGGGGTATTATTCCTTTACCTGTGTAGTCTCCCAGAGAAAAATAGAAGCCCGCCCCGCCTTAAGTCACTTGATTACCAGATCCGGGGAGTTAAAAAACTTATTATATTTTTAGAGTATCATAATTCAATTTTTTTACTTATAATAAAAAGACCGTGCATGAAAAATTAAACTTGAACCTGATCATAATTGATAAAACGCAAATTAAATTGGTACCATAAATTGATATGGTGCCTTTCACCTGAGTTAAACACTCTACTTTTCATTTATAGGATCATTTAGGAAAGTAAAATACGTGTGCACAAAAAAAAACACGGCTAAGTAAACTTCAGTAGTATTTCTTGAGGGAAATTGTACAACAAATCCATTTAAAACCAACATTTTAATTGCTTATCGTAAAAAAAGCCGTACTTAGAAAGTACAGTGCTCTAGAGCAGAAACATATCATTTTCTGCATACTTTTGAGAACAACACCGACCCACTTTCAGAGCATAAGAAATGAAAAAGATTAAAACCATATTTTTTTTAAAATTGGATAGGTAAGTGAAAACGTAGATAATATTAATAGTAATTTAATGTGATCATGAACCCGTAGTCTACATTCGTATGTATGTACCTAGTACCAACCTGTGTAATCCGAACACTATTATTTGAAAAAAAGTGGGTTTCAACATGTAGGTGTCTGCAATAATAGATTTTTTTTATCGAAGTTCGACAATTAATTAAAAGTACTGTGACGTAGGTCCGTGAAAGGTCCAGGCGCGGATACAAGATTTGGCTTAGGGGGGGCCATTTTGAGAAAATCATATATTTTTGCACAGAAAATAAGGTAAAAAAAATTTACTCAATTTAGTAATGTGAGAGCCAGGGTTTTAGGGGGGGGGCATTGCCCCTATGCCCCCCCCCCTTGTATCCGCGCCTGGAAAGGTCGGTCTCAAAGGTGAAGTTATCAAGTGACCCTCGAGTGATGGAAGGAGGATGGTCGGTTTATTATGTACATAGGAAGTAAATACGATATAAGAATATGTATAGTGTATATTGTTTTTGTTGTTGTGTGTGTAGTGTGTGTGTGGACATCAGCCGAAGATGTAGCTAAGCGGATCAAGTGTCCAAAATGATACTGTGGACGCTTTTAATCTCTTACAAGCAATGTTGCTTTAAATAAATAATAAATAAATAAATAAATATTATAGGACATTATTACACAAATTGACTAAGTCCCACAGTAAGCTCAATAAGGCTTGTGTTGAGGGTACTTAGACAACGATATATATAATATATAAATACTTAAATACATAGAAAACACCCATGACTCAGGAACAAATATCCATGCTCATCACACGAATAATGCCCTTACCAGGATTTGAACCCGGGACCATCAGCTTCGTAGGCAGGGTCACTACCCACTAGGCCAAACCGGTCGTCAAACTATTTTGAAAACTTCTCCCGCCTTGCTTGTTAGTTCTGCTGCTGTTTATTTTAAAGATGGCGTCAATAAACAATAGGGTTCCGATCGTCACAGTTCGGGTACTTTCGTAACCCTTAAAGCGATCTATATAAAAACTAATTTATGGGTTATCCCTTTCTTATAAATACATAAGTCAAAATGACAGATTAATATAAACGAATTACTTAATATTACGTTTATGAATAACGCCAGGCGAATGACCTCGTTCTTTGTAACATAATAGTATAAATATGTATTGTATATTTTTCAAGTGGTGTACAGCTGTTTTTAGATAGGTAATAACCACCACTAAGCGGACGAAGTCGCAAGCGGAGACCAGCCCGCGTAGCCAACATGCCAATCGTTAAAGCACTGCAGAGTAGCGTACTCTCTCTATCACTCTTCCAGATTAGTGCGACAGTGACAGTTGCGTTTCGTTCGGTACGGAGCTTGGCATGTTGGCTACGCGGGCAGTATGTTCTACAAGAATATAAACCCCAGAACTCGGTCAACAAATAGTACACCTACATACATGTATGTATAAATTCCCTGAAAGGTAAACTAAATAAAGAAAATCCTCGTTTTCTGCGATCTGCTCAAGCATTCCTTTTATTGCCGGGCCAATAGGGCGGCAATTCATTTCGTATTTTCCCAAATATCCGTGTTCCATCTCTTTCTTTAGTAAAGAAAAATAAACGAGATGCAAAATCATATTTGTGAAAATACAATCAAGAGAATAGGCAGCGTAAGAAAAACGTTCAATGGATCCGCTGGCTCGTGCTTAATGCTAAAATGATACGTGGCTATTGTTTGTATAGGTACGAAAGATACAGATATAGGTATTGGGTGGTATTGGTAATAATACCGCAGATAGATATCTGTGTTTTTTATACTGCAGATAAAAAGATCATAATCACTGTTTTTGTAATGATATATATAGTCCAGATCCAGATATGTTATAGGCGTTTCAAAATTGAAGGGCTTACCTTGTACAAGTTGCCTTTAGTCGCGATTAGCCAAGTGAGAATTGTGACCGCGCTAAGTGCTAACGGGACGGGCACACCGAAAGAGAAAGAGACAAGCTTATGTTTTAACAACGAGTATGACAAAGATGAATAAGGGTATGACTCATACCCTTATTCATACCGTATGAGAAAATTATTTAACAGAAACAGATTTATTCGCAGGTAATGAAATAAATATGGAAGTATTTTTTGTGTTTTTTATATATATTTTTTGTAAATGAAAAATAGGTAGGTACTTCAAAAATTACTCATTAATTCGGGCACGTTAGAGACAATATACAACGTGGGCCCACATAACCCAACAGATTTTAAGCGCGCATTCCTGAGGTCATAAGGAGAAAAAAATGTTTAATGACTTTTGGTCAAATTAGCAAAAAAAATATGTGTGTGCGTTTTCTGCACACGACACGCTGTTTCTTTTTATATATTGGAGAAAAAAATCATTATCTCTAAAACAAGACAGATTTCAGAAAATTTTGTATGACATATTAGTCTCTAAATGCGGTCAAGAATATACCTTTAAATCTGTCAGGTTATATGAGCCCACGGTGTATTTAGGATTTTCTTTCTACTTGACTAACAAGGAAGGGTGTGTAATATTTTTGAGTAATGTAATTTCATGTTTTTTGTTAGTCTATCTTTGTAAAGACCTGCAACACAAACAGTTCTTACTGTACACCTATGGGCAGCAAGTCTCCCCTTACTTCATTTATTTTCTAAACAATACGAATTAGATGGCAGAAGTCATTATTCAAGTGAAGTCTTGACCCTATAGGATAGGATATCTGAACTTAAGAGTCAGCGGCAAGCTCGGTCGAATTTCACCATACAAACGGAGTTTCGTTCTCATTTTGAAACTACGTGTTGGATTGTAATGAAACTTTGCGCATACAATGACATGAGGTAAATCTCTGCCTGTTATTAGTTTAGATAGCACCAGCTTATAAAACCAATGAAATAGAGCGAAAAAAGTTTTGTATGAAAAACTTAATTTCGCTGTATTTTTTAACTATGTTATCTGAAGCTGCATAAACTAATCACAGGCATAGATATACCTTATCCTATTGTAAGTACAAAGATTCAGCAATCTAGCTAGTTTTAAAATGAGAGCGTAACTACGTTTGTATGGAGAACCGAGCTTGCTGCTTAAGACATACAGCCGCCACTTGTGCGATTATTAAAACAGAGCACGGTGAAGGCCCGTTGACCTAAAAGCTCGAATACTTCATACTTACACTGAAGGGTTCTAATACGGCCGCATATAATGGAACTGACACAGCTATTTCCTGCCATGAAAATAATGGAACGAATAAAAAACGGGACGCGCAATTTCTTTAATCTTGCTTGCTTGAAATATAGCTTCCATTTTTACCTTAGTTGTTCATGACCTAGTATGTTCTATATTTTTATGTTTTATGTTCGTTCGTCTCTTGCTATATGTATTTACTGATCGATATACAAACCAGATATAAAGCCAGCAATATACACGGTGCACGTGAGCATTGCGAGAGAGTTTAACAGTATATTCCTGATCATATCTAAAGACTAAAATGTCCTATAAACTTTTTGGAATGCGCCTAATTTCAAAATTAAAGCCACTTATAAAAAAATATATTTATTGTTACTTAGTGCAAAATGCTTTTTGATGGCGATGTTGCCACTATACCTAACCTAGTCCAAATATCCTTATTGATAGGTGTCAACCATTTTGTGAATTGTACTTTTACTGTTCTGACAAAAAAAATCTAATTTATCAGTTTTGTTTTTTCCTCGCAAGTGTGTTGAAAAACGTCGTATGAAACGCGTGTCCCACATCGGCTTTCTTATTGCGCGCTCGCTTACAGCTCGCGCGCACAATATCGCCTCGTGTGTAATGACCAACTTAGCACACTTATATCATAATGTACTATTACATTTTATGTACAAATACTTACTTAAAATAGTTTTTTTTTGTTGTGAAATTGACCTAAACTGATATAACATTTTTTCCTTCTTTTAGCCTAATTAATGCGTGGTTAAGTTTAAAATCTCTCGGTTTCCTCGTGGGCACCTTGTATACATAGGTGGGTATAAATGCATATAGTGAGCATTGGAGACATACAGTTAACATAGGAGCGGGTCGGATAGAACAACGCGTCAAAAGCATTCCTTCTAATAGTTTTACACAATACACAGTACCGGCCAATAATATATTACCTCCATATTCTTACGGTAGAACCATTTTATCTTTGTAAGTAATTTCCACCTCACTACTTTAGGTAGTCCTGTAGTAGTCCTTTGTACGAGTGTTGAGAAAAATTGGTCTCTTCTTCTTCTTTTAAAATATGGCTTCCATCAAATCTATGATGATTTTGCCAATGTCAAGTTTCGTTGTAAGTTTTAAGTGTGCTCGTAGAGCATGACGTTGTTCGGTAGTTGCTTGTAGTAAAGAGATAGCTGGACTTTACTAAAAGCCACGATGGATTGCCGGATGTTGATTAAAACATGGTTAAACGCGTTTCAAGATTAGTTTTTCATTAAGTGCACACTTCCACGATAGTTCACTGCATAATAAGCTATCAATACTACACTTTGAACAACATAAATGAGCAAAACACAAAAAAATATTCTCGAGACGTCTTCGCCATCTTGAATCTCAACGACAACCCCAAAAATTGGTCTCATGTAATGGTTATTTCTTGTTTTTTTTTTAAACATATTGACAACTTAATTTTTTATTAGTTTTTTTAGTAATATGCTGAGTCTCCTATTGTAATCCGCCAGACGGTATCGGCCTGTCAGTTGTTCGGAACCGTTAACTTTTTGTTCTCACTGACACGCCGATACCGTCCGCCGGACTGTTAACCAGTGGGTGTACAGCATGGTACTAATTGGGGACTATATTAATACATACATATACTTCAAATTTTAACGCGTATTCTTATCCGCTACTATTGACATTGCCTGTACAGCCAACGATGGTTGAATATGAACGCTGAACATATTGAATGATAAATATTTTTCCAATCTCTTATTGCGTCCTTTTATTTATCCCATCAAATTATGTCCGCCATTTTCTGAATGGCATCCGTTAATAATGTAATGTCAAATCAAGATTAATGTGTTTTTCTAATGTAATAAATTACAAGAGACATTCGTGTTCGACAACAATTTAATGATAGATTGTATCAGTCGATTTCATTATTAATAAGTAATTCGTTTTTATAGCGGTAAAATTTCACTCATCACATTAAAGTTAAATGCTTATTCACTTACAGTAAAATTAGTTAAGTGATTTGTGTGGAATAACAAAAGGTAAGTACTTATAAATTCAAACAGACTTTAACGCTATATATAGCACACTTAGATATTATTATACGGCAAAAATGGGCACCCTAAAACATTATCTTTTTGTATTTTTTCTTATGCCGAATTTTAAGACTTCAAAGAGGTGTCGAGAGCCTCATGGACTGAATCATGTATTTTTTTGAACTTGGACCGTTAAGACGAAAGTGGAGGACCCATGCGAAATCGCCTTTTCATACAAACTTAGTCCTCATTTTCCTCTGAATATTCTGGATATTTATATTTTAACAGAATTTATTGTATATCAACAACAGCTATGCCTACAACTATCTAACCTCTAATGACATGATAATACGAGTCAAGGCAAGCGTTCTCGTGAATGACACGATCTATGCCGCTACAATATCGACCAAAAATCCTTCAGGTTTAACCAAACCTTTTAAGTGACTACGGGACTCTATCCCTATATGGTTCCCGGTGATATATTTTTGTCCGGTACTGTAGAATTTGATATTCTAATAAATTGTATTCTACTTATAAATTCCCTGAGCGTTGTAGGACATATGAAATGAAAATGGAGGCGTAATTAGTGTAGCATTTTTATACATCGTCAAATCCACTATAGAAAATAGTGTTTAGTTTATAGTTGGTTAGCAACCCCTTTCATGGCCGTAGCTGCAGGGTAATTACATAAAATGAAAGGGGTCGTCGGTCGCCTTAACGTTAAAAATAACAACGACCGCCGTCAGTGGTGCAATTATTGTTAATTGAATTGAAAACGAATTAATAAAAAACATTTTTTACCAAATAATAATATGCTGTACTAAAGCTAAATATAAATAAGTGCCTCCTGGTAATTTGCATAAGTGTAACCTTAATTATTTTATTACGTTCGAGTTAGACCACGACCAACAGTCAATTGGTCATATGTATTGTATGGCAGCCCATCATACATAACGTCAGCCAACGTCATACATAAGGTCAGCACGTTTTTCTGACATGGCTATTTGTACGTTACGTACAAATACATTTGACGTTCTCCTCCCCCGCCAAATCGGCAGACTGTTTTGTACAGAAAATTACAAACAAGACGTCTCTAGTAGACTATCCATTTGCGAAGTTCAGTTTTTAACCAATATTGTATCCATACTGATTTAAATAAATATAAACTAATTTTACGGTTTACACTCATGTGTGTCTAGTCATCAGCGCGACATGTTTCGGAGAGCCTAGGTCTCCTTTCTCAAGCACTAACAGTGCGAGCAGCGTTCACGACGGCCGTGCTTCGGTTCAAATAAATATAACTGCGAAATACTTCACAACAATATTAAGACCGGGACAAAGGAGTAAATAAAAAAATTGCTTTGATTAAACTTTGCTATCTAGTTAAACTAGTTTTTCTCCAGGTGCACCTATTTAAAGTAGAACTGGTTGTCGCAGCTGCTTAGCCAACCCTCAAACTATTTATCTCTATAGAAAAAGGGCTTAAGTGCCCGGGATATCCTATTATAGTACAATCTTTTAAGAAAACGTGGCAGAATTGTATGATGGAGTTAGCAACAGGCGAGGCGATTCCCATAGCCACGCTCGCCTTAGGCAAACCAATTTAAGGCATGATCTTCAATTACGTTCAGTACAAAGCTATGAAGGACCTACTTACCCTGGTACTTAAGCTTGGTAAACGATGGTATTACAGGACCTGATTACAATTGCGTATTCAAGCTGTCACTCTCGCTAACTCGTCTGGGGGTGACCAATAAATTGTATTTGTCTTTGTCATTGTCGATTTGTATGAGGAAATATTTATTGAATCGTTATAGGATGTTTATTGAAAATCTATCGATTCTCTAAGTGTTTGGAAGAGCTAAATAATGCATGGCTGATGTTAGAGCATTTTGCTCCCTATGTATTTTAGATAAAGTTGGAATATACTCGTAGCATGCTAGCTTACTCTTACATGTTCAATCAGTCGAATGTGTAAGAGCGAGATCAATAGCAATCTAATCACTAAACCTGCACATGTCGAAGGATCGTTAACTTAGCGAAACGTAAATTGGGATCGAAATTCTAATTGTGTCCTAACGGAAGCATAGGTTTGGCGCCGGCCCTGCGGTGCTGCGGTCAGTTCGACCGCAGTTGTCACAAAAGCAATCACGTTTTCCTAACTTACCTAACGTTGCTGAAATATGATGTTGCTCTGTAGGTATTTACGGGCAACTTGCAGGGCAGTATTAATATGGCCCGGTAATTATGAATAGTGGCCAAGGGCGTCAATGAAACGCATATAGAGATATGAATGTGTCCAATAAAAATCTGCGTTTATAGATTTATGTATATCGCTTTTTTAAAAGAACTGTGAGAAAAAAATTGCCACCATATTTTTGTATGGTCCGTGTGTTTGTTAAGTGGCTTGATAATATCACGAAATATTGTTAGCCAAAAACGCATTTTTAAATAGGACCTTTGCAAACACAGGTATTCCTTCAATCTAATTGTAAAATCTAGCAATTGCTCTCTGAACTTCATTTGAAACTTGACGGACAGAATTCTGGATGATAAGGAAAAGTTTGGTCCCCTCGCTTTTATGGCTCTATAACAATTAGGACAAAGACGCCTGTGTGTTGTCGCCTCATGGCTTTTATAATCGATGCGAGTAATAAAAACGGCAGGCATTGTGTAGTGGGGGTCAGCTGAAAATGTTACAATATGGGTTCAGCGTCAGATACAGTCAATTGTATCTTTAATGTGTCCAATTTAATTTAATTAATTTATCCGAATGCTACACACGTTAAGAGTTATTCAGAAGACAGCGCGAACCAACAGCAATTTAAAAAGATGCAATTTATACATTTTTCGGTGGAAATATCGTCAGGTGACAACCAAAACTTACTAATTACTACCGCGGCTTCAGAGCCATATTGTACCCTACGATAGTACACAAAACGAGGTGTGTTTTTTTTTTGCAATTTGTGAGTTTTGGTTGTCATTGTCCCCTGACGATATGAGAAAGAGTAATATTATCACAAACTCAAACATCTTTATTGTATTGTATACGAGTATACAGACTCTGTAAGGACAGCAATTTATTATTAAACATTAAACATAAGCATTATTAATCTTTAGAGTAAATTGCAATGTGTAAAACTATGAACTAAATAAAATAAGCCCCTTTAGTTATAACATTAGAATTAATATAACTCGTTATGCAAATTAAAGGCAAAATTAACGCAAATCTATGAACCATAAAAAGTACAATGCCTCAAGGACCTATTTTAGATTTATACTAGTTATTAATAGAAGTATCTCTGTACCTATTATATAAATAAAATTTATCATAATAAGTTAGATATATACAATTATTTCTATAAAACAACACAAATTTCAAATTATTCTTTTAAATTTTGAATATCTTTATAAAGATATAAACTCTTATAGTATAGACTAACAATATATTCTCCCCGTAAAAGCTTGTTCGACATTTCCGCACGTTTTGAGAAAGCTACGCGGAGCATCTTATTGATGGAGACGATAGATGTAGACGTGCTTCGACATCAAAATTATATCCAAATGATCTCTGTCGCGTGTGCATTTCGCTCGTAGGTACTCCGTACATGTGCGAGACGCACGGGAGACTAATATTATTTAGATATCATTTTGATGTTATAATGTAAGTATGAAATGGACTCCATGTCTTTGCAGGGGGTGAGGGTAAAAAAGTCAAAATGTCAAAAAGGCTTTTAGGCTTGAACCTTTCACTAATTTTATAGCCTTAATGGTACATTTTGTGTATATGTGTATACAAATGCATTATGTAAAGCAGTGCATTTGCATTACTTTCGTTTTGCGTATAATGGAAAAAGATTCAATACGAATGTTTGAGAGAATCCTGACAAGAAAAACACAAAGTGAATTGGCAGCAAATTATGAAATGTGATAAAATACTCTACCTTTACATTGGAAATCTTAAAATATAACACATAAATACAAAAAAGCGAAAGATCGGTTTTAATTTAAGAGCGTATTTTCTTCATAATCCTCGATGCTCGTAGTTCCTTTTCCCAATCTCGATCTACGATGGAAGCCCAAATTCGAGCACTGAATTCGAATGGTGCTAGAGAATGAAAACTCTACCCACGCACTCGAATACAGTTGTCAAATCATGGTTACCCGCCGCCTTGTCTCGAATCCAGATGTGAAATCATAGTCATATCTCGATTCTAATTGTCCAATCGTGGTTACCTCGCCGGCTTATCTCCAATGCAGTTTTTGATTTCCGTCGCCTCATTTCGATTTCTAATTATCAAGGTGCCAAGTCATGGTTACCCAGCCGCACCATTGCAAAAACAAGCGTCTACATACACGACACAGTGACATGTTTTTTGCGTTTTGAGTAGCGAGTAGAGTGTGACTGTTGCTGAATGGTTGGCTCTCGTTAAAGTTCAGTGTTCAACGCATTGTTAGCTCATTGCTTCAATTCTAATCAAGTTGCGATACAACGAGGAAATGCCGCCAGCATCCTTGGTACATTGCCTCAAGGGGCTATTTTAGATTTAAGCTAGTTATAGTAATCCTCTGTATTGTAAACCATTATGTATTGTATATATTGAATTGGAAATAAATGTATTTTCATCTAGTTGTCAAAAAAGTCCACCATCTTGACTCCGGTTGTCTCAAGAAAAAGAGAGATGTGATTTATCCAATCATAGATATCCTGCAACATAAGACGAATGTACAATATTCAGCGAATTTTCTGCAAAGTTGAAAAAGGAATATTATTCCAGCATGTTCCATGTTTCTATTTTCAGCGAGTAAGTTTTAGTGCCTAAACAGCCAATCAAACGACCAAGTTCTATAGAGCTATAAAATTGTAATTGGATTAATTCTTAAGGACAATGTGTGCGAAAACTGGACACATTGAAAGCCTATAACTAACATAATAACCTAATAACTGCAGGTAGTACTTATTCTACAGTTTAATAAAGTGTTTAGTTCCAATTATTTATCACGACGATATCAATTAATTATGTGATTCAATTGTTTACAAGTAAGAATTAATTAGTAACCAGACATGAAAATCTGTCGAATATTGTAACAGCATAATTATATCCCTGCAATCCCTGACTGTCACCTGTTACGAAACGTTTAGGTATAAGTATGATTTTTCCAAAGAATGACAAAAGATTTTATGAAATTAAACTATTTTAACGGATCTATATATTATGAATTTATTAATCTCATATATCGAGGGGTGGGTGGTCAAACCCGATAACTCGAGCAAAAGGGTTTTTGAAATTGGAACTAAGTATGTGACGTACGTGGAGTTCCAATTTAAAGAAATGTTTTGATTTATCGGGTTTGACCTCCCAGCCCTCGAATAATAAACTTAAAATACATCCCAACGATTCGATGCTGAGTAACTATCGTGGTTAACGAAGAAGGGAAAAGATATTCTGTTAAAACTACTATATACTTAAAAGTTCAATGCCCTGCTAGTCTAGGCCGGCAATGTTATATGGCACTGCATTGTCGGCGTTTCGATTCACGGCACGCTTTTATTACCACGACCGTAAGAATTATATTGCGCATGTTGAAGAAAACAACTACCTATTACATATAAATTAGAAGATAATCTCTTAGCTTGAGGATACTTCGTTGCAATCCTATCAAGGAAATCTGCAATCACTGTTCCTAATCCCTCTTCTAATACGAGTATTTATGTAGGTACTTATAAGATACAAGGTAAATTAGGCATAGAGGCATGTTATCGGTCGAAAGACGTCCAGTAACGGATAAAGGCCTTCCCCAAGGATCTATACAACGACAGACATTGCGTTGCCCACGTATATCGTCGATTCATGCACCTCGAAGTAAATAGCATACTATGCTATATTACGGTATCGAACACAGTGGGACCCTATCAGATCGCTATTGACATTTGAACAGCTCGAAGCGGTTTCATTATTTACGCAGGTCTACCTGTCCGGTTATCGATCTGCGCCACCCTCAGCGATCCAGCCTTCACAATACATTCTGTCTCGCCCGTTAACTCGTAGCTACTCTAACTTGACCGCTCATGCATACAACTATCAACAATACCGAGACCAGTCTTATACTGGTATTTTGTGGGAGTGCGCTTGGTGAGCGTTGTTAATATCAAGAGCCGACTTCATACGAAAATTTCATAATTGCTTCACGTACGTTCAGGAGTGTTATTCAGATTCTAAAAATATTATACCATTATGATGTCTACTGCATCTGGTGCGAACCAATCCATTAGTGAAAACCAACTACGAGAATATTGGTATCATATTTCAAAACCTGATTATGCCTGAAGGATGGTTGAGTGAGATAAACGCATTAAGTGCAGTACGTGGGAATGTAATGAGTTTACTCCAATTGAGGCGAACCAAATTAAAATTTCCACGTAAATAAGTTTTCTTTCAGCCGCCCGAGTTTTAAACGGAACACATTAACAGGTTGTTTAATTTAAATATAGGTACTCATCCGTATTACACTTGAAAGTGAGGTGTGAAAAAAAAACTAGGATTAATCTTACACCCGAAAAATAAAATATTAGGTAGGTAATGCATTTTATTTTTCGGGTGTAAGATTATAATGTAACCTACGTAGGTATGTCGTAACCTATGTAGGTCTGTTGAATTTCGAAAACTGCGAGAAAACATGGTATCTTTTTAAGGACATTTGGTTTTTAATTGATTATAATTAAAAACCAAATGTCCTTGGTCCTTATTTCCTTTCCTTTTATTGTTCAAATGATTTCATAATCCAAGTTTTGAATTAAAAGCAACAAATATTATATAATGTATTAGGTCAACACATAATATACGTATGTAGAGTGGGTGCTACATAATGTATTTATAAGGTTTACGTGTCTATACGGAATAGTTTGCTTAGGAACACTGAAACAAAATAGAATGGAAGAAAAGAACAGGGAAGGCCAATCCCAATCAAATTGGATCAAGGCCTAGCAAGATGATGATGATCCGTCACTGAGGTTTCGAGCAACACCGGCTTCCGACACGTCAGAAGGGAGGAGCCCAAGCGATATCTTACCGTACAAATCGTTCTGCCATTTTTTTGCGGGGGGAAACTTCCACTCACTACATACAAAATCCCATCTGTAATGACGACACAAATACATATAAAATGACACACGTCAAACACAAACCTTGCACACGTCGATCTTTTTTTGAGGACGAGTTACAACATGGATCGCGCTATGCCCAGTTGGGCATGTGCTTCGGCAGAGGGGAAATAGTGCGAATGCCGACTCCCTTCCCGGTGTTGCTCGAAGCACTGATATAATCAAGCAGATTGTCAGTAGCATCGCTCATTTCCCACTGTTGCTGTTTCATTTTGTTGCATGCATTGTCTTAAAAATGTAAGGTGTACATTTTTAATACTTAAAACCATATATATGGCAGGCTACTTATTAATCAGAGCACGGCAAGCGTAACATTTTTTGTCTCATAATAATATTTTGCCTAATGGAAGCTTTGGCATATTTTTCGTCGCGCCTGAAAATTTGGGATTCCTTTTACACAGAAAACTAATGAGTTTTAAAACATCGCTTCACTCGTCTAAGTAACACAGATTCATTTACTTAGACTCACACCAAAAGTCTTCTTAAACGTAACCGGGCGGCTTACACAAGTAAGTGAAAAAATAAAGACTTTTAAATCTGTTTCAAGAAGAGTTTAAGACCTAATTTCGGAATGCTTTTTCGTGACTTGAATACTATAGTTAACATACAATGAATATTCAGATATATTTTCTTGTTTCACCAAACCAAAAACTGTGGTCAACGACGATTAAAATTAAGTATAAACGTAATAAATTAAAACTAATAAATAAATAAAACGTATACACACCTATGTCCTTTTTATTCGCGTATACAGGGTGTCCCAAGACTATGGGACATCAAGGGAAAATACCTTAAATATAAGACATAGGATATTTTGCTAAAAGGAGACTTTATTTTATTTTCAAAACTGAGTAATAGTGCATTCAAAGATTTAAAAAAAATAAGTACCTTTGTCTGGAATCGAACCGACTCAAATGTGAAAAAAAACATACTGTATTTTTATGATGCCAATCGAAAGAATGCATAAAAAATAAGTTATTTCAGAAATATGATATCGCAAAAGAAATGAATAGAGTAACATTTTTGATTAACATTTCAAGATTCGGTTTAATTCCCAGAAAAAGTAAGCAATTCTCAAATTTTTTTTAGAAATTCTTTGAATGTAATATTTCTTACTTTTAAAAATAAAATAAATTCTTCTTTCAGCAAAATATCCTATCTACGATATTTAAGGTACTTTCCCTTGATGTCCCATAGTCTTGGGACGCCCTGTATACATATATCCGCTATGACAACATACCTGTAGGTAGGTACTTACTCTGAAAATCCAACTGAAACGTTACAATAGCTTTAAGATTTAAGGTCAATACAATATGAAGCCAATGGTCCTGGATTCAAATCCCAGTAACTCCAGTAAGGGTATTTGTTTCTGTGATGAGTACGGATATTTGTGTTTGTTGTTGTTGTATATTATCAGTGATCGGAATTGGTAGTGCCATTTCGCGGGACTTCGGTGCGTAAGTTTAGTATGGATATAGTTTTTAACCCCGGGATTTGATATGAAAATGTAAAAGTTTGTGTTTAGTAAAAAATGTTTTAAAGAACCGCGGACCTCTAGGATAAGTTTTATCATGCCAGAATATCTACTATACACAGTGAAGTAGCAAATAAAAAAAATGGATATCGATTGATGAAACGACAGACTTTTTAGGCAGATATGTGGTCCATTTCTTGGTGAAGCCCTTGGATGCAACTGTTTCCTCAAAAACTTATTCAGTGGCATGTAAAGTGCTAGCAGTAAAGAATGGGGAGACTATTGCTAAGTTTGTTACCGACTGCTTAAAAAATATTTGGGGTTAATCCTTTGAAAATTAACTCGATAATGTGCTTCTATTATGTACTGATAGCGTTGCGTATATGTTGAAGTCGGGGCGAATTTTAAAAAGTGTTTTACCGAAAATGAAACATATTACATGCTTAGCTCATGCTCTGCATCGGATGGCAGACCAAATAAGATGTCAATATCCGGATGTAGACACCCTGATCGCTAATTTGATAAAAGTATTTTTAAAGTCTCCTAGTAGAGTGCAACTGTTAAAGGAAATTTATCCAAATTTGCCATTACCTCCTAAGCCAGTAATTACTAGGTGGGGTACCTGGCTCGCTGCAGTGTCTTACTACTTAAAGTACTTTAATGAAATAGATACGGTCTTGTCACGATTAAAAACTTCAGATGCATTTTCGATTAAAAAGGCTAAACAAGTGCTTAAAAACCCTAAAGGAGATTTATATTTTATTCATAAAAAATGTTAATATAATCGAGGTGGTTTTAACTCGTTTACAGGAACGTAATATGTCAATGGTCGATGCCAATAGATTTTGACCAAGTTAGGATGGTCATAAATCGGTCTACTAGTTTTCCCGTAGAAAGCAAACTTAAAGCGGCCATGTCTCGAAATCCGGATTTAGATACTATAAGAGAATTCAGAGAAATTATTTCAAAAGAATCACATCCGGTGACGTTTCGTTTTATAAATTTTCAGTCCTGACATCAGTAGAGGTGGAAAGGTCATTTTATACATATAAATGGATATTAGACGTCAAAATAAATTGATTGACAGTAGAAAATATACTACTACTAAAATATTGAAAAAATTATGATTTGTTACTCTAATTTCAAAGAAAGTAAGGCATAAAAATGTTAAATAAATAACTAATAATTTAATAATGTTCATTTATATACTTAATGATGTTGATGTATCGTGTTTTATTTTATAATTATATCATTGTCAATTATAATTGTTAAACGAAAGTAATTTTAAATTAATGATGTATTTATAATAACATTTTTTTAGTTTTGAGTTTTGAAATTATTATTTTTGTGAGAAATACGAGTTGGAGAATCTCAAGTCTTATCCATGTTATGTACAATATTTAAGGTCATTCACCCGAAATGGCACTACCTATTCCGATCACTGTATATTATATATATCGTTGTCAGAGTAGGTACCCACAAAACGAGGCTTCTTGAGCTTACTCAATTTGTGTAAGGATATCCTATAATATTTATTTAAGTTGTTATTTAAATATGGTTGCGGGATAAGTGTGGCAAGCTTTTACATTGAGGCCTGTTTCCACATTGATTAGTAGTATTTATTGCAAGTTCATACGTTTGTTACCTGCTACTTGCGTTTTAGTGGTAAATGTATGAACTCGCACTAAACACTAATGAATGTGTTAAGAGGAATTCCTAGTTGCGATTTTTCCATACAAACGCTTTCGACTGTTTGCTCCTTGGATTTTTAACCTAGAGCAATATTTTTTTCAAATCAGATCAATATCATCAATATCCGTGCCACTATGTTTTGCTTTTTTAGATTTTTTTTTATTTTGAAGAAACTTACGGCGGCTCGAAAATCGCAAAAACGGCACAATTGAATTGGCTACAAAAAAGGCGCAGTAGGTATACAAATATGACATCAAATATCCAAAAAATCAAAACATAGCGGCATAGATTATTTCTTCCTCTTGCAGTTTCCAGAATTTCATAATGATTAGTTGCGTTTTGGAGGAGGAAACAGTCGACAGCGAAACCTCCATTTTTGAGTTTTTTGCGTGGGAATTTTAGCCCGAACTGCAGTTGTCCTTATCGCACGCCCGCACTCCCACCCACCGCAGCCCCTGTGGCCCCGGACCCACACTAAAAGGATAACTCCCCAAGTAGCATTTTACTCCATTTAAGAGTACACATTTAGTTCCCAGGTGTACTTGAAGCATTATTACAGTTCACTTGTGATGTATAAGCTGCATTATTGCGATTAATAACACCTATACCTGTCTAAGGGACTTATAGGAGGGTAGAGTTATACTTTTATACGACTGTTGGTGTTATAATACTCTAACAACTATCCTTTAGTCAGCCGTCTGACTAAGAGCATTATAGGAGGGTAGAGATACGGCAACCGCTGTTTAACAGCCTACTTGTACGATGTTGTAGAGCTAGCATTTTAATAGAACACACATGGTCATTTATAAAGCCAAAAGCTGTTATGTTTACTTGTTTGAGACTGTTATACAGCTAGTAGCTGTGGTAGGACTTGTTTGTGATCATTGAAATAACCTTTTTTTACTAGCTGTACAGAAGTGTTTAAATGGTTCGCATGTGCACTGTAGGCTGTTAAAAGGATTATATGTGTTGTCCATTAACATCAATAGCAGTTTATTTGTCCACAAGTACTACTCTAATTTGCTGTAAGCTGAAAATGCATTAAATTGGAGTTATATCAGTTCACATAGCCGTATTTCATTTCCACCATTTTGTTCTGCGTAACCTAAAATATTTACCAAATAAATCTCCAAAATTATCATGCAGATTTATCACAAAATACGCAGATAGAGCGATTGAGTTTTGGTTTCATGCCATAATTAATTACCGTAGTATAATTATAATGCCAATATAATGTCAAAAACTGAAAATTGTTGATTTCCTCTCAGCCAGTTTTAAATATTTTAAAATGAATATCGCGTTTTTACAGAGGCGCGTGAATATTTTAGCTGTAACTATGTATACATTTCACGATAAACTTGCATTCCCATAGCATTTAACATTATTAAGAATTTAAAACAGGTACTTACCGCGTGTTATCATAAAATTTATCCAATTAAAGGATATCCGCCGGTGTTTCTGATGGCACACAAAAAACCAAACTAATGAGGAATAAATAAAATAAAGAAATATAATGGACCCACGTGAATTTTAGGTAGCACTGGAGTACTTTTGTCGGATTTTATAACTGTGATAGCTGTGTATTTAGCCACTTGTTACTCTTTATTACACTCATGTACGTTGTATGGTTCACACTGCGTCCCATATAGTGCCATTAGTCAGCCTTAAGTCCGATGTTACTACTTAAACTGCTATTATAATGCTATTATACTGCTAATGTACAGCCATAGTGAACTTAAGGCTGTCTAATTTGTGCCCAAACTGGTTCTATAAGAGCATTATAGCAAGCTATACAGCTCTTATACAGCTGACTTACACAGCTTGTGGAGTACATGTGAACGACTAGACATCTCATATAGAACCCCGAATGCCACTTGGGTCACGCTCGAATGCCCGAGTCCGGGCCGAGGCGTACGGCACTTCATTTTCCATACAAAGCACCACGTGATCACCGAACACCCGTCATATAAAATGCAGTGTCGGACGCCTCGGCCCGGTCCCGGACCTTTCTAATAGGGTTAGTCATCCTTTATCCGTATTTACATTATAAAAAAAAAGATAACAAATTCTTTCCACTTGAACAATTTGCCGCGAACGAAATCTGCGTCACGAGGCGGATCACTCGAAAAAGTATGTCGGCCCGTAATATGAAACCCGTCAGGAATTTTGATTTACATTTGATTCTATGAAGGTCAGAAATATTGCGCTTAACTCTTTCAATTATGTCAGCACAAAAGTCTGCTTTTTTATTTGTACTATAATAAAAAGTCAACTTCAATTATGTCAATTTACGTCCCCAACTTCACCTAAATTTATTTTTTTAACTGTGAAATTTATATTAAAACTTATTCCAAACCCTAAATTAGAAATTACTACGCGCCCATATTACAATTTATAGCTAGTGGAATTATGATTTAGTGCTAGTTAAGGCGAAGTTATGTAAGTACTAAAGCCGAATTTAGCCTACGTATTTTTACCAACCGTTATTTTCAATGTACTACAACTTTGATAACGGTGCTTGTTGGTGACCTATGTAAGTATCAAAAGCAAATTTCGACGAATAATATACCTGCTACATCTTTTATGTAAAAATCTAGGGACTAGAAACTTAAAGGTGCGAAATGTTATCTTAAATATTTGAGAAGCGACGGATGTCCCGCCTATACCGTAATCCGATATTACAATTTCCGTTTCAGACATAGTGTAAGGATTTTCCGTTGGTTGAAGGGTTTTTATTAGGGGTCCTATTTCTCCTTTAAAAACTGAGGCTGATAAACCGAAATTCGCAAATCTCTTTTACATCTTCTTCTTCTTTTAAAATATGACCTAAATCAAATCTATGATGATTTTGCCACTGTCAAGTGGTTTTCTGTAGTTACTACTTAAGTGTTCTCGTAGAGCATGACGTTGTTCGGTAGTTGCTTTTAGTAAAGAGATAGCTGGACTTTACTAAAAGCCACGAGGGATTGCCGGGTGTTGATTAAAACATGGTTAAACGCGTTTCAAGATTAGTTTTTCATTAGCTGCACACTTCTACGTTAGTTCACTGCATAATAAGCTATCAATATTACACTTTAAACAACATTAATGAGCAAAACACAAAAAAATATTCTCGAAACGTTTTGTTGAATCTCAACGACAACCCCCTCTTTTACTTCAATGAAGGCCTAATTAGAGTGACAGAAAAATGCCCACAATTTGCGAACTTAGATTTTCGCAGTGTTGTCGCGTTTCATTTGTCTCAACGATGTGCCACAAGATTGTAACAGATGGCGTTAGCACTTTCTACATCACGCTTACGGTCCTCAGGTATAACACTCGCCAAGATAGAATATTCTCTATTAAGTCTGTCTACATTTTTACACTATCAAGCTTTAGGGTCGTCAGTCAACTAATTTTGACGGTCAATTTCGACCGGTCAGGATATTGCAAATCATGTAATATGGCCACTATCAGTATCTAGTACAAAATTTTCCAATTGGAAAGATTTTGGTCAGGTGACTTGACAGGAGTGCTTTTCAAAAGGAACGATAATTTTATTAAATTAATTAATTAATATTATATGACACGCAGATCAACCTGGACCCATAATAAGCTGAATAAGGCTTGTGCTGTGGGTACTAGACGTTGACATATACTTATGTATAATATACTGTACACATTAATTATTTCTTTAATTACACACCCAAAAGAACCATGAGTGATGAAATGTGAACATTTTTAAACGACTCGCCATTTACAAAAATAACATGGTAACATTCATACTTTAACTTTCTTTACACAAAAAAAAAACATTATTTTTTATGTATTTTCATCGCAATTGATCAATTCACGTGAAATATTGTTTACCTATAAATACTGTAGAGGCCAGGAAGTCTGATTTTGTAATTACGGAAGTTATCGTACTAATTTCTTTGAACTCCTAATTGAGTATACCTCCTACACTTATTAATTAGAAGATCAAACGCAAAACTTTGAATTACACATCAGAAAAACAATTAAAACTCAAACGTAACCAAACATATTCTGTGAATTACCAACTCAATTAACTAAAAATCTAAATAAAACACACACGAAACAAACTCAGCAAATGACACAACTTGGACTGCTGCTGCGCGCTCTGGGATAGTCTTATAAAGCGGGCGAGGTTCCGCGCCGAGAGTCCTGGACAATTGCGACGCATCCTGCCGCTTCACAAAGCTAGTAAGATGATACTTCCCTGACAAAGGTTCTAGCGTCTAGGGACTTCAAGTTACGGAGTTAAGGCCAGGTTTTTCAGAAATGACTTGATGTTTCGTCAAAATAATTTTACTCATATATTTTATTCATTATCAAACACACAGGTAATCCGCCACAGCATGCTTCATACACAAATGTAATTCGCACAAGCATGTTCATGACCCTATTATATAATTACTAAATACAACCCATTATTTTTATAACAAGCATCGTCAAAACATCTGTAAACGAATACCCAACATAACTGAAAGGTGGAGGTTAGGGAGGCCAAAAATGCCAGCGTGGAGGCCGTGGGTGCGCATATATGTAATTACAAAATGTAGGGACAAAATTATCTCATTTTTGTTTTCATTATGATTTATGTTAATTTTGACATCAGTGTATGTTGCTCTGCTAGTGAATTACGCTGCAAGTGTCAAAACAAGATCAAAGTGTGTTCAATTTGTAAAGTTTTAATAAGGCTTCGAAACACTTATACTCTTATATATGTACGGCTTTTACTTAAATCAATTTTATTAGGTACACAAATATTCATAACACATCGATCCACGATTCACCGTATTTACTGGGCGATAGAGGTAGCTTTTAATACGGTACTAATCGTCACTTTAGCTAATCGAAGAACGTAGCCTTAACTAGGCTAAGGCATGTTTACCTTTTCCCTTGTGCCACTGGGGTAATAGGATTCGTAGTTATTGTTATTTAATTGGTATCGAGCCCGCGTGTTTTATTGAGTTAATCGGTGAAACTTTGATTCCGTTTATATTACTACGCTCACATTTATTCGAATTGGCGAAACTGCATTGCGGAGAAGGATATAGAGGACGTAATTAAGGGAAAAGGATCCAATCCACAAAATACTGTTAATAATATTTGAACTTTCTGCCAAAAGGAAAAGTCATTTATTTAAGTGACAAGTTTAAGAGGATGGATCCTTTTCGCTAAACTACATACGTCCCATTATACTTATTGGGTATTGTACGTAAGTATATTTATTAAACTGATTCAGATACAGTGAAGTTAACACTAGGGCTTCAGGAAGTGTTCGGACTCACGGAGTGGTCGGATTATAGTACTTGTTAGAAATAAAACATAAGTATATTCTGAAAAAGTATATTTAAACAGATTTAGAAATTGCCGAGCAGCACCAGTTTCTGTTATAGTAACAGATGACCAAATTCTTTGTTCTTTTTTCTCCAAATCAGTAGGTAATTTTTACTTTTCCAACACCATACTTTTGAAAAAGCAAGTTGCACACACTCTATCTTTCAAGCTGTCTAATATGGCACACTTTTCAGCAATGATCAAAGTTTTTACGTTTTGGTATAAGAACCACCTTTATTACAATACAGCACAGTAACTTTGCATCTTTGCAAAACAATATTACAAACCACAAACATCACCGGGGTCAGTTGTTATGGCGGAAAAAAAGGAGTTCGGATTAGCCGATGTACGGATTATCGAGGCTCTACAGGTACTCTCTATATCGCTCTTCTTAGTAACTTTAAAATATAGCTTTACATTACGGCCAATAAACGTTTGAACAACGGCAGTAACAAGTTCATTTCGTATTCCATCCAATCCTCTTATAAACCGTACCATAAAATTCATAAAATATTACGCTTAATTAATACGAAATAACCACTTTCTTAATTGCCCGAAATGGCTTAACTTGAATCCCTCAGGTAATCCAAGTTTCAACTTACAGTTTTAAGCCCGTATAGCCTTAATATATATACTGCAAAAGTGGGTAATTTAATGAAACTGAAATGCAAATCCAGTTAAGTACTTGGTAATCAGTAGTTCGCTGATGCGAATGTAACCGTGCAAAGTAATGAAATTAGCATATAGAACCAGGGCGTTGTGTATACATTAACTTGATACTTGAGATTCAGCTTTTTCCTGTTTTTGTGGAGAAAAACTAAAGCACGAAAGCCGGGTGGGGCTGTCGTGTAGGATTTCCCCGGTGAAATTTAAACCGCCTGTCTATATGCTGTTTTTGTAAGAAACGTTTGTACTTATGGACTTATATGAGTGTTAAGTATATATGCATTACGATGGTAAATGCACACTTACAGTGGAAGATCCGTTATAAGGAATCTCTGTCCTCTAACCTAACATAATCTCACATGTAATTTTCTCGAAAAAAATTCTTTCTATAAACTCGTAATATATACATACAACGGTTGTATCTATGTTGAAATAACTTATCAGTAAAAATGATTTGAAAAGAACGATGTCACAATCTCAGAAAAGTTAGAAATTGACCAATTTTCAGAACAATCACTGCGTGTCTAAAATTCACGTTCAAAAGTATATATTTTACTTAATGGTTCTACAATATAGAACCATCCCTTTTTTTAATACTACGGCGGTGGCAAATAAGCATACGGACCGCCTGTTGGTAAGCAGTCTCCGTAGCCTATTCCAGAGGAATTACATGCGCGTTGCCGACCTTAAAACTCCGCACCCTCGTTGGCAACCTTACTCACCGGCAGGAACACAACACTATGAGTAGGGTCTCGTGTTATTTGGCTGCGGTTTTCTGTAAGGTGGAGGTACTTCCCCAGTTGGGCTCTGCTCCAGATCTGGAATGACATCCGCTGTGCTGTGCCCTACCCCACAAAGCACCTTTTTAATAAGTTGTTTCAGAATGATGCTATTTTTGATATTTTTGGTAGCACACGTAGGTACCTATTTTGTCTGCGTAAGCCACGATAGACTATATGGCAGAACTAAGTGAGCTTGCTAAACACTCCGGTAAGACAATTTGTGTACTAGGGCAAGCAAGACACGAGATCTAAACTACGAGAAACTAGATTCCCACTAGAAACTAATGGCGCAAACCAAGTTTTTATTTATCTCTGTGTGTCGGGTGTAATTTTCCTTTATATATGTATTTGTATTATACATATAATACAAGACAACCTAGACAATAGGGTCAACAGTTTATGTAGGTACATAAATTTTAAGGTTAACGTTGATCCCGTGGGAGAATTACAGCTGTCTATGGGATGCTACGTGCGTCAGCACTTTCGATTCTTGGCACATTGGCCGTACGGTGCGGTCGGTAGAGGTAGCGGCCGAACTGGTGATGATGGTTCAGAACTAAGAGAAATAAATGTGCCTAGCAAATTATATATTTATTCCACTTGCCGTGGAAGTTTTTAGATTAAGGTATTTCTTTATATTTTATAAAAGTATTATTTGCGACTTTTATAGGTATTTGTTAAATTAATTTAGTTCAAATCAAATTTCAATGTAATACTCGTACGGTAATAATGTTGTCGTCCCGCTTCCTCAAAGTTACCATAAATGCATGTTCTTGTAAGTTTGTCTTATAAAGTCTAAAGTAGGTAACGACAAACATTTACATGACCTTACCCTACCTCAAGCAACGTTAAATGCATATCGGTCGACGCTTCAAACGTCAGCGTCGTGTGAATTCGCTCAGAGCGTTTCTTTAGTGGTTCCCTGCTCTTGCACTTTCGTCCTACATGCAGATTAAAGGAATCGGGCCAAAATGTTATATTATACGATAACTTGATTGACACGTGATCGGTCAATTACCTACAGAGCTAATAAGTGTTAAAGGGGTGCACTTACGCGAAATATGTAGCAGCGTTCTAGCGCTATTACCAAAATCGTTCGTAATATTCATGTCATGTCGCCTCACTGCAAAGCCATCAGCATATTCGGCATGTCTGTCACAGACGTACATATATCACACAAATGGTTCTATAGAGCGTGCCAATTGAAAAATTATATGCTCTACTTGAACGCTCTACGGTGTATAAATTGATGAAAATGTTAGAAAAGCCAGCGGCAACAGAAATACATAATCTGTAGAAATTTCAACTGGCTAACTCTCACGGTTCATGAGATACAGCCTGGTGACAGACGGACGGACAGACGGATGGACAGCGGAGTCTCAGTAATAGGGTCCCGTTTGACCCTTTGGGTACGGAACCCTAAAAATGGGCCTTTAAGAGAAAGATGTTATTAATATTGTAAGTGGAGATTCCATGATGTTTGACTGTCACCCGGGAAACAGGAGTGATTTTATGTAAACCTTTAACACATTCACTGCCAGACAAAAAACGGCGCACTACCCCAGAAACCGGTGGTCTATAGCTGCGTACAAAACAACCCGCCCAGTGGGTGTCCGGCATCTGAACAAAGTTCACGAGCGCCCACTAGGTGGGTTCCCGGCAGTGAATGTGTTAATACAGACGGCACCAAAAAGTTTCAAGAGTCTTAGAAATAGAAAAGCCTTTCGAACCGAAAATGTCTAAAGTTCGTTAACGTTCTCTCTCGGAGTAAGGTAGAGCCCTGAAAGGTAATAATAAATCTAATAAAAAGTTAATTGGTAGACTGCCTTGAAACCCTGTTAGTTCTAAAACAAATTTGCTTTAGCCGTATTGCGGGAAAATAAGTTAGGTAAGTTCTTAGGGCGTCGTTGTAGGCAGTCCAAGGGCGTTTTCAGAAAATACATACGTATGTGTATAGTAATGGCCCGACTCAAACTTTAAGATATGTCAGTGTCAAAAGTGACGATTCTTCAAACAAAAACGTCACTTCTGACACTGACATATCCAATCCATATAGTATCTTTAGGAAATGTTTGACGTATCTTAAAGTTCATATCGGGGCGAAGAATATTTTACGTTCTGCCCCACTATGTGCCCTCTTGTATTACCTATAAGTTTTATAGTATAGGTAATGATATCCCTCATCGTTCACAACTCTTGGAAAAGATTGCTGTCATGAATTTTCGTTTTCTTTTATAACCCCTCGTGCAGCTAGAAGCCTCGATGGACGCTCTCCGACAACAGCCCATGTGGCGGCCGCCATTTTCAACATCGAAAACTTGCCGCCTCAAGGCCAAAATAATGTCCGCCCATCCCCTTTTTTAACTGGGCGTACAATAAATCAGAAAAATGCAGCTTAATAACTACTTTCCACGAAAATATGACTTCCATTAATGATTTTTTTCCTAAAACCTTTTCTTTTATTTGGGTTTCGGAAGGTTTCGGTATAAAAATCATGTTTCGGCTGAAGGTTTGGTTTCAGTCAAAAAACTAACGCCGAAACTGTATTATCAGTAGTGTTCAAACGAAGTTTTGGTTTCGGTTTCGGCATAAAGAATGCCATATAATATTTATTTATTTATTTAAAACATGTTTCGGCCAAAGGTTTCGCAAAAAACCGGTTTCGGTTGGAACATAGGTCTTTCAGTGCGATGCATTTATATATTTGATATATATTCGTATTGATCCATATTGAGTTTTATATTCCGAAATCCGAATCCTGTCCTACGTACGGGTGTGCTCAAGCGCCAAGCCCCGAGCGCCTAGCTTTGTCATCCGATAAGGGAGATCTACCGTTATGAATAGACATTGTAGAGCGTCATGTTTCCCATTCAAAGCGATTTAATTTCTATAGAGAGTGGCTATCCTGAAGCCGGCACTGTCGCCGCAATTCTAGGGTTACGGTCCAAACTGTCAACGGTAAATTAAACCGAGTGTACAACTGACGTCAACTGACGTGTGAAATTCACAATTTTGCACCTTCGTCTTTGCTTATAAGGCCGAATGTGGATGTGAGCGCATGTTCTTGTGTGTCCGTATGTATTACCTACCTTTATTGTACAGAACACATGTCTGAAGCCTCCGAGTAGGCAATATAGGTAGGTACAGCTATTTAACGTTGTTCCATTAGATGTACAAAGAGCTACAAAATGTATTTATAAGCAAAATGATGATTTGATTTTTGTGTCCTTTGAGAATATTTTACGACCCTCTTTAGTATTACCTACATCAAAAATTATATTAATTTAGATACGCTACTAAACGCCATAAAGTTTCACTAATGTATATTTATTTAAAAAAAGAAGGTCATAATCTATGCAGAATAATATATATGCTTACATTCCAGCAATGTAAGCATATATATTACCCTGTTACAGTCAAAGTTAACTCAAGCCGAAATTTGTATTCTGAAGGAAAAATAAAATATCGACAAAATACTTAATAGCTTTAAGTAAGTACTCGTCTCGTCCTCGCAAACAGGGAGCGGCGCCTTTGCGAACAATAAACCGGAACGTATAAATAGGTGTCAAGTATTTCAGAGGTGTCTTTCATCTTGGTCCCGAGCAAAATACAATGCCTATCGCTGTTTACCCTTACCCTGCAAGAAATAATAGAAACCAGGCCATTCAGCTCCGCCTGTATATAGGTCGCTAAAACTAAGCAAATGGCTTAGTGTGTAACTCATTATAAGTGCCCGCTGCGGCAACTTGCGGAATGGCTATTTAATAAAGTAGTTACCTACGCCCAAGTCGGAGAAAGTAGTTGTTCAATCCGCAACACACAAGTTTGTTTCGTATTACGAACTGTAAGCGTCAGCTATTTCAGAAACTGTGGTAAGGAATGGTGAGAGAAAATCTTATAACTTTAATACCTTCCTAAATATTACGCCCGCGTTTCAATATAACTGAAAAGAAATAAAACGCGTTTTTCAAATACGAAATGAAGCCTGGAGAGTGTTCCTTTAATGTTTATTCGAACGAAGTTACTATTATAATACATAGCCAGGTGCAGACATTTACGGATACCTACCTACTACAATTCACGAACCTATTCCTTCTTTAATTTAAGTACAAAAAAAATAGTATATAAAACTGGGAACAAAAAAGCCAGATGCCTCTTTGACTACTGAAAAACGTCCCAAGTAATTTTACGCTCGGGTTTAGACACTGAAACATGATAAACAGATCAGCACGGCTTAGTGAAATACAATTTAATTTTCACCCGGAGGAGGCTCAAATTTCGGAGCCGTTGAAACAATCGACGCAGAACAACAGAACTAGAGGTAATACCTACCAGTCTTTGTAAAATCTCTCTAAGCAAACAGATATGAGACAAGAGGTGGGTATGGTGTATCGATAAACACCCTTTACTGTACTACCACTTCCGCGCTTCGGAATTTCCAAGTTAACAGCCAAGTAATAATATCTAATATCTATACTCGCTTTTAGCGGTGAATTTCTGAAACGATTTACGGCAAGCACCGGATACGACGAGTAGATGATATTAATCTATGTCAGTAAAAGTTTCTTTGATTTGGTTGACATTGATTTTATACTTTATTAAAACGCTCGCGGTTCGAGATTAACAAGCTACAAGGTTTTCCGACACAAATCCTGTAAAAATGTAATGAAACTTTTTTCAGAACAGCTATGTTGACGACCAGCGTATAAAATTATTATTCAAGGTTGCGATTCCGGCAATTTGACTTCAAAAGTCCTCCGGCGTGGAACTTAGCTTTGAAAATATTTTCTGTAGGTACTCGTAGCTTAAAAGTATTTGTATAAAAGTAAGAAAGTAGACGCGTTCGAGCGAATGGGGATCACGCCGTATGTTGATTGGTGAATTGTATTGACTCGGGTACCTTTACTTCAAATTTTGTGGTTATAATTTAAATTGAGATCTACAGTTTGTTTACTTCAGTTTACTGAGTTTACTTTGCTAATTGTGTCTGATCTCCATATTTTAATATTCAGTGCTAGACTACAGTTACCTTACATACTCTACAAATCGTTTTAGGAATGTACAAAATATTATTTGGGTTCTACGACCGATTTTATTTAATCATTTTCTCCTTTGTCCCGACGTTACTTCGGGCGCTCGATATCAAAGAGCTTGTAAGTAAACCTTTGGTATTAACATTTGATCTTTGAAAATAGATCCCACTGTGCTCGTAGGACTTCTTGTTCACTTTACTCCCTTAGTTTGTAACGTGACTTTTTATTCTCTTTATCCCATAGTTGAAACATAAGCTCATAGAATATATGTCTGTTTGTTAGCCTGATAATACAAGTTGTATATCAAGTAAATCAAATCTTCTTAACCTACATGGATCAATGTAGGACGTGGGTCTGTAGTAAGTTCCTGTGTTGGAAAACAACGAAGCGCTTGTTATCGTTTTTAACCTGTTTTTTCTGTTATTCAAGCATCCGTGTGGCAACAATGGCATGAAATAATAAATTCCCTATTACGTACTGGCTGGTAGCGCTGCTCCACAAGGAATACCTAAATCAGACGTCCCGCCTATCTCGTGGAGATTAACAATATCTATTATAAACACATATTTTTCAATTTCTTTTTTTTAATGACATTTCAAGACATCGTCATCATTAAAATACTCGTAATACAGGATGTTTATATAATTACCTGCAATAATTTACGGGGTGAATATATAGGTCATACTGAGCAACTTTTTCGCGATTTCTGGGTTGGTCCCATAAGTAAAACTTGCTCAGTATAACCTATATATTTAGCCCTGTATATGTGTTATTTGTTAGCCTGATAAAACCAGTTGTGTATCAATTAGTAAAATTTTGTATGGAAGACTATTCGTTCGCGCCTACATTTTTCAAATTTATCGCCTTTTTATACTGACAGAAATGCCTTGCCAAACTATCTATACCTATTATTTATTCATTTAAAAATAGCAATGTTACAGACGGACGAACAGAGTCGCACCATGGCAGTCCTTTTGTACCTTTTTGGTACGGAACCCTAAAAAGGAAGTATAAGACCGTTATCGAATATAAAACGTAATAAAACTAAAGTGTATTTCATAGACACTATTAATGTATTTTCAGATAAGCATAAAACATCAATACGGATTAATAGGCATCAGAGTTCAAGGGTAGTCGTGTAATGACCGTATTATTTTAGTCGCGGAAGTCTCACGGCGAGTGGCACATAAACTCGATTAATGGCGCAATGTAAACAGATTAAACAGCACAAGAGGTGTAATGGCCGGTACACACAGGTGGAACGCCTCCCCCTATCGACTCGCACATCGGTCACTGTGTGACCCACTAAAGTACCCTCCAGACCGGTACGGCTACCTATGTACCTGTATCACGCCGCCAGCGATAAAATGTTCAGGCTCTTTCATTCTTAATAAGCTACCAATGAACGTCCAAAGCACGAGTATGTCGTTACTTATCTGCTGAATAGAAAACTTTATCGACTTCTGTACATCAATAAAGCAATAAGGCAGGATCATTTCGAACAACAATCATAATTTGTTCACGTTAGGTTTCGAACGCCAAAGGAGAATCTACAGTGCTGCGGCTTCTAAACCACTCCAACTTGGTGAAAATACGAGATTATTTTCACATAATGTTTCTTAAGGGACCCAATACGAATTACGATACATGTGCTTGGTATTTGTTTACCAAATATTACGTACTTTACCGTTTGCATATATATGTTACTGTTAGCCGTTAACAAGCATTCAAATAAATATCATTGTAGACGAATAAGTACTTTTAACTTTTGAAACATTGCAGTCAGGTAAAAACTCATTTATTTACGAGTAGATTAACTGTGTCGCCTGTATCACGCCGTATAATTTAAATACTGCAAGCCAAGCGATTTTTTTTTTCTTGGACAGTTAATTAGTTAAAAAGCAAAGATAAGTTCACATAAATAGGAAATATTTATATGTTGCCCTCCTACACGACTACATGAGCTTTAGATGATGGTTCTCAAAACATGTAGCTATTCTATAGATATTTTGTGTTAATAAAGATGATACTACTCGTAATTATCAATAACACAACTATTGGATATAAATGATTAAGGTACCTAATTTTAACAGCCAAAATATACAATCACATACAATCTTTTACATTTATATGATAAGTAGCATATAAAAATAAAGATACATATCGTAACTATTCGAATCCTGAAGATAAGATAATCTCGTATGCGGGCATTCTTCCGAGCCACCTGAAACCTGCGCCGGAATCACGTACGAAATTTATTGCTGCCTTTTTCGGTGAATGAAAACATCATGAACGCTTTGTTGGGGTTAATTCAATTCCTTCGGTTACCTGTATTTGTAACTTGTGCTTGACATGTGCGGTGTGTAAGTATTACTAAATTATAAAAAGCAAGTTTACGTTTAGTTAACTAACAAATACTGAAGATAATTTATTTTTAATAAATGAGGACTATATGTGGATAATTTATTTCTTTACAAGAATCTTTTCTTAAAATTTGATATGTATGAGAATCAAATACATGCCTAAATGGCTCTAAAAAATTAACCATCTATAAATGATATGCAAATATCATTTGTAGTTGATGATATGCAAATATCATTTGTAGTTGATGATAAGTATGCAACTATAAATGAGTTGGTACCGTCCGACTTTTGGTAGCTGAAGGTTCTATTTTTGTCTGAATGAGACAATAAAATGCATTGTAGTAAATTTACATTTGCTCCTAGAAAGAAATAAGAAGTGCTTCTTAACATAAAAACAAGCACTGGAACAGTGTTCCGCGCATTATTGCCGCACTTCCGTCTGAATTATGTTCGTGACAATAACTAGGCGGAGAGGTTTTAGTATTGAAAGCAATATTTTAGTATTATATTTTCTTGTGTCGGCAAAGAAAAGAGGAAAAGCAAACCCGAGTAGCAACTGAAACTTTTCACTTCACGGCTCGTGACTCCACTGCGATTTTAGATTTTTATTAAAGAAACCTTTGAAAGTTCCGCGTTGGTGACAGAGGACATTTTTTGTACTGGCTACCTTGCTGACTACTTGAAGTAGTTGAAGAACTTACATAAAAAATCTTCACTTCTCGAACTCGTAAAACTTTTTGATGAGTTTCTCGCGATATAAAAGTTTTAATAAATACGATGATATTAGCGCTACTGTGAGGCAAACACGAGACTGCATTTAAAATCTTCAATACCACTTCTCGATTAATAGACACCTTCAAAGGAGATCGTCAATTTTGTTAATTGATTGAGCCTCCTCTATGAAATACAACATATATGTAATATATACTGTTAACGGCACCAATCATGGGATATTTAAGAGAAAAGCTGGAGTATTGTTGATATTTCATCGACATCTGTAAAATTTCTGCCGCTTTATGCTTTAAAAGTTGAATGTCCAATTCGTCCTCTATGTATTTAATGACAGCTACTGCAATTGGGGTTAATTTTATTAAACAATTAAAACTATGGTTTTTTGCTCCAGTAACGGGATGTATGGTGTCATTAATTTTCAAACTAACAAATATCAATGAAAAATAAACTTAAGTAGCTCTTTGGCTCTTTTTTATGGTAAATAGTGCCAGCGTTTAGAAACTGATTTACGGTATTTGTCTATACCATCCCATTACCGATGCCTGTTCCATTCTAGGGGTGTTAATTATATATGTATGAAATGAATCGTAAATCTAGATTATGACATGAAAGTGCAAATAGAATTACTAAACAACCCGACAATTTTGAGAAACCCGGCAATACGAGTATAAACTTGAACCTGACAAGAAAAAAAATGATGTTGTCAGAAATGTTAAATGGTGTTTATAATTTCGTCGGATTGCTTACAGCCGCACGCATGTGTCACCTCTATACTATACTTGTTTTGAGGTTCCGTGACAGACATTGACAGTTAGTTTCAAAGCAGAAACTTATCTAGCCGCCATAAACAAGTTTAGTGTAAAGAGGATATATTTCCTAAGAGGAAAAAACCTCTGGGTTTAGGTGAATGTAAGCCTTGTGTCAATGCTATAAGGACGTTGTACTTTCCGGCAACCGTGCGGGAATGAGCACTTTCTGTGCATATGTCTAAACTTTAAAGACCCATATATACTGTAAAACGCACGAATAGGTAATTCACAACTCGTGTCGATTAAAACATTTTAATTTATCAGTATCACCACTCTTTGCGAATTTCCTCTTTTCTGCACTTGTACCGTAAATAACTATTATTGTAAAAACCTTCTAAATACAGCACCAGCTAACCAAAAATAGAAACTTAATCACTTAAACCCATAAAGCTATAACATATCAATGTATTACGTAAAAACATGAGACAAACATGGAACAATGGAACAGCAATAAAAATAAATAATCAAAAATAATGTTCAAATATTGTTCAGAAACAACTATCAAGACAACATCCTAAAATACCAACGGAAAATATTAGAGCTCGGCAGAAAATACAAGCTGTGTAGCTTGTGATACAAAAACAACAGATAGTTATGAAAGAAAACAAAGTAATAGTTACAAGCGATGTGCCTCTTCTACAAACCGCAGTATTTGGCGAAAGCTTTATTGACACAGGACCGCGGCCGCTATCTTTGATCGCTATGACAAAGCACACAATGTAATACTCTGTCTGTATAAACACGACTTATCTTTTCTAGCAGACCCATAAAACACTGCAGATTAAACAGTAAAAAGTTCTAAATGCTTCTTTATCTCTTTCGCTGGCTACCGGCTGAAAAAATTGCTGTTGTTTTACAATTTTCAGAAGTTTGCTACGAGTAGTGTTACCCATGCATTTATTAGCATAACTGCATTTAACGGTGCAAAAATTAAAATGGATTAACTTGAGATGACTATTTTATTTATTTAATCTTTATTGCACAAAAGAAAAACAATCTTATAGTACAATAGGCGGACTTAATGCCACGAGGCATTCTCTACCAGCCAACCTTAAGGCTAAGCAGACATATTGTGAGCGGTGCTACAATTACAACAGCAAAACAAATCAAACAAAAATACATATAGTAACATACACATACAAATATAATATACAAATATACTACATATACATATAAAAAAGACGATACATATGAAGCTAATAAATAAATACATTAGGAATCTTTCATTCTGCTAGCAAAGAAAGCACGTAATGATTTTTTGAAAGCGAACTTATTTGGCGCATTTTTGATGTTAAAAGGAAGTCCATTCCAAAGACTCGCCTGCACGGTGAACGAATTTGACATGAACCCGGTTCGGTGAAAAGGGATGGACAGAGACATATTGCCAGAAGAGCGAAGTTGACGGTCGCGGGCAACGCCATAATATGTATTAAATAAAAATAAAATAAATAAAAATCGTTTATTAAAAGAAAGAAGATAAAATTACATAACTAGCTCAGTGGTCCCACACTAGGCTAGGCCTGTATCGTGGTGACCGCTCTACAGAATTACTACATACATTTTTGGGGTATCGGGTATTTGGGGTATTGAAAGAAGGATTTGAGGTATTCAGGGGAATGTGGATCGTTAAGCACAGAGAAAAGAGTGGAAAGCAAGCGAATATTGCGTCGTTGACGAATAGGAAGCCAGCTAAGTTGTGCGCGAAAAGAAGAAACGTGATCATATTTGCGGAGGCAAAAAACGAAGCGAATGCAGTTATTAAGCAGGCGGTCCAATTTATCGAGAAGCTCTTCGTTTAAGTCCGGATAACACACATCACCAAAATCAATAATGGGCAGTATAAAGGTGTTCATTAATGCAACTTTAGTTTTGATCGGTAAGAAGTGCTTCAGTTTGTTGAGAGAATGAAGAGAGCCCATGACCTTACGGCTGATTTCAGTAACCTGTGCTCTCCAACTCAAGGTACTGTCTAAAAGAACACCCAGGTCTTTAACACTTTGACTAAATATTATCGGGGAGCCATTAAAGTTTACTGGTGCAAGTGCGTCTAAGTCTAGTTTAGTAAGTTGTTTAGAACTACCTATAATAATAGCCTGGCACTTAGACGGATTTACAAAGATGCCAAACCTCTCGGACCACTGCTGGATATGTAAAAGGTCCAGGTTTAGTTTACCAATGCAAGTTGGAACGTCAGTCACGGAGCACTGGTCGTAGAGTTGCAAATCATCAGCATACAGATGGTAGGAACAGCGAAGACCAGGTGTGATAAAATTAATAAAGGTAGAAAAAATAAGTGGAGATAAGATACCTCCTTGAGGCACGCCAGACTATGTTTTTTTTTTTAACCCTTTTCCAGGCATAGTACGATTTATCGACCACATACGCGCCATTAGAATTTCAACTTTAGCATTTCGATTTAAGGTTCAAATTAGATTACACTTTCAGGAAATGTGACTTGTCTTCAAATGAATCATCAAAGCTGGATTAAATGGAATATATTTAGATTTTTTGGGAAAATCTTGTAGATTGGTGCGGCCTGGAAAAGGGTTAATAATTCATATATTTTATAAGCTTTTATTTAACTTGAATTCCATAGTACGAGATTATAGCATCAAATACAGGTATAATAATCTACCACCATGTCACCACCTATATCACCCTAGTCTAACTTTTACTTAATATAAAATCGCTCGACACTATCCGTCTTAGGTAATGTATGCCAAATATTTAAATTCGATTTTTGAGACACGGTGCCTTTGTAAGGTTTTTTCATTCAAATGAAATAAGCATTGGTGATTTTGCAAGTTAAAAATATCAATTAAAATTTTACCTTCAAAAAATATAAAGAGAACGCAATGTAAGCGAATGTTACGAAAGTGCCGCTCGCGGCTATTGTTTTTCACCTGGCAGCACAAGCAAATTAGAGCAAGCCAGTGTAAGTAACGTGTGACAATGAACAAGTCCAGCCACTCGGCCCGCAACTGCCTCGAGCGACATCTCTATTTTCTCACTCTGGCCTAACTAAGACCCGTGGTTCTATCCCACTCTATAGTTTGAAGAGCGCTCGGGGCGGTGGGCAGATAGTAAAGTCGATGTTCATTATTTTAATTAGGCCTGCCAAAATTTCAGCGGTCTGAAGTAAACAATGCCTTGAGCATTTTATGCCCTTTTTGTTTTGTCCGTTAATGAGCCGACTAATAAGTGTCACAGGAGTTATGCAAAGGACAGGCGAAACTTTGCCTTTGACGGACCGCAAACGTGGCATACATCCCGGGTGTATGTCACCACTGCTGGCTTGACTTGACGAACTTAGATTACAAAGTTAAGAGGCATAATTAAGTACTTTCGTCCTTTGAAAACCACAAAGATTTATATTTTGAAATATAAAAAAAACGCCCGCTTGGCTAGCGTGGTTACTACCTAGTAGAAAATAATCATGCTTAACTTACCCCGAGGTTTTTCTTTAGAGTAAAACTCAATATTCTTGTAGATTACCTGAAAACAAAACGTTATTCAATCCTTAGAAATGGTTTAATTTGATCTACGTATGTGCCTTTCTCTTTTTTTATACCACGTCGGTGACAAATAAGCATACGGCTCGTCTGATGGTAAGCAGTCACCGTAGCCTATGGACGCCTGCAACACCAGAGATATTGCATGCGCGTAGCCGACCATCTGCCTTTCATTCTGTTTTATTTCAGCATATATTGAAATGACTGAATTTCTAAAATTTAGGTCGAACATAATTTAGTATTGCCAACCGGCCTTTGGGCGCGAAGTTCGCGTTGACAACGATTCGATATTTCATTTCAATTGGAAAGCATAAATTGAAACTGCACCGAAATGGGGGCGAGAGCATCCGAACAATTGGACGAATTTCCTTTAATATTTAATGCGGTTAAGTCTCTTACATTCAGAATGACCTCGTCTATAAGTGAAGCATTTTGGTGTACAATTAAATGGAATAAACTTTTTCTGGTTTGTTTTGTTACATTTAAATTAATGTAATGTCTTCAGTTGGAGGTAAATTGAAAAATTAACTTATAGAGCTGACAGTCAGCATCAATAGTGGCGTATGCAACAACGCACCAAAAGTATCTGCTACCTTCGAATACTTTTCAGAATCAAAATATATACAATATCTCGACAGTTTGCGTTCAAAAATATCTGCAATAATTTAATTTTTCGTCACTATCGTCACATATACACGGTGTAACATGAGGAAACCAAAAGATTTTAACAGTGTACTCCTGATCACATTTAGAGACTAAAATGTTATATAAACTTTTCTAGATTTCGCCTAGTTTCAGAGTTAATAGCAATTAAAAAAAAAAACATCTTTTCATTGTAACTTAGTGCAAAACGACATTTTAAATGGCATTATGGGTCGTAATGGGTATCCTTATTGATAGATGTCAAAACGTGACAAATAACCATTGCAAAAACAAGGTTTTACAAAAAAAAAACGTAAAAATTCATTTTCAGTGCCAGTTTTACTATTAACTTTATAAGTACATGTACATGTGAAAAAAAAAAAATTAAATTTGGATGAGTTTTGGGATTGCAGCTCCTAAAAGGTTATAATATATTACTTTTGTTTACAATAGGTTAAATACCAATTGATCTTAAATGTTTTTAGTTATGACTAAATTACTGAACAGCATAGGTTCAATTTTTTTTTTTTTAAGTTAATGTATAACTAACAACAACATTAGGTAATGTGTAAGTTGTAAATAAGGACTTACAATAAAAACTTATCCAGCGCAGCCAAGAATAGGTACTAAATATGCAAAATTCTAATTAAATTACACTCTGTAATACGCCATGTAAACAAGAATTCGCCGAGAAAATTATGTAAAACACTACACAATTTTCTTAAATTAAGATGTACTGCGAAAACTAGGAAAAATGAAGAATAATTAGGTTGCACCGCATATACTCGTATTAGTTTAACGTCGTATATAGCGTGGCATGGACGCTTAACTGCGTTAGATATACCTACTTTTTATAATTATATACCTACCTACCTGTACCTTATGTTATTAAGGTTGTTGGTTTTATATGCAATGTTGTTTGATATTTTGCGTGTACCTGAGCGTTGCGACGACTCGTTTTAAAAGCGTTTACGGAGATTTTAATTTTGCTTTCCATTAAAACAATTATGATCGATTTCAAAAGCGCAAAATAAGTCGAACTTCACAACTTCAAATGATAGCCATAACGTAGGTACAGAGTTGAAAAGCAAGTCAAGGTATCACATTACGCTAACGCCACTTCCATAAATTTCAGTGGAAGGTCCAATGGCACAGTCTGCAGAAATATGAACATCCTTGGAGACCGCCCTTGCGGCGCAGCGGCCTCGCCGGGTTAATATAACGAGAATAAAATGTGCCTAACGTTGCCGAGGTAAATAAGATAATGAATTGAACATTATTATTAAATAACACAGGCATTTAGAAGCCAATAGATAAGCTACTCGAACAAATTTAGTAAGCAATTGAGCTTTTTGGACGCTAAACAACAGTGTTGGCCGAAAGTTATATAGATTTTTTTTTAAATTTAGAAATTAACCATTACACTGTATAATGTCACCATCCGTTACGATTTACGGTTCGATTTCTTATAGTTAATTTTCAATATATTCAATTTTAATTAACGTTCGGCCAACACTGCTGAACAACAAAGCGTCATTCGCTGGGATTTATTTAATAGTGGCAGGGCGCGTAGCATATTTAGTTTTACGCAGGCAACTTTAAGCAATGATTGTGTAAAAGTAGCATGGTTTACGTTTAGGTGTCCATCATCGATTTTGTTAGACCTCATATAATAATACCAACAACTAAAAGCACTGAACATACAGCGTATAATTTATAGCTGGTACCCAGAGAAAAATAAGTGTTATAAAATCTAGACACCAAATAAAAAAATAATAGAAGGCGCATAAAAGAAACAACAATGTTTCATCGCAAGACCGGTACAACATTAATTAACAAGGAAAATAATTTCAGACAAGCTGAAACATAATAATATTCATGTAGTCGTAAATTGTGCGGTAAGGCGATGGCGCGGCGAACGCATGACTCCACGTAATTTAGGACTAACGGCCTGCGAAAAACCCATAATCGTAGCGCCGTTGTTCGTACAAAACAAATAAAGAGTTGTCTACGTTAGTAACTACCACAGAGTAATAACTTCTGAGTTCAACTAGGGAATAATCAATGATATTATTAAATTTTGTTATTAGTGTTGTGTGTGTCTGTGCCTAACGATTCTTAGGGCGATAGCTGCGAAGGCTTGGTTACTTTTTATTTAGTATATGACATTCATTTCAATTCATGATATCTAAGTTATCAAGCGCGCTTTGGGATGATATAAAACATGACAAACGTTGAAGGGCAACATGGTGTGCTTAACATTATAATTGACTTGAATAGGATACGCTATAAACCAAAAAGTTGTGGTATAAAGCACCAACAAAAAGGGTGTCATGGTACCAGTGGAGAAATACTGTTTTTTAAACCCAGCCGTTTGATAGGTATGGTAGGCAATGTTCAACAAGTTTAGGAACGATAACTTTTTTGTTCTGTGTGTAAATCTATCGGCTGCCTGTTTGGTAATACACTGTATTATACTCGTCTTAAATAATATTTTATACTGGGATTAAAAACATGAGCTTACAAAAGATATTTAATTTTCCCTCATTACGAGAGCTCATTAACGAGAATTGCCTCAAATTCCACCCTTTGAAAACCTTTAAATGGGTAGGATTTAATGATAGTCGACGTATTAATACAAGCAAGGAGCTACGAAGGCAAAAATATTGATACAGTAGAAAACTAGCAGACTTTATACTACATATGTATTTTCTTAGGACTGAATTAAATCTCAGCTGTCCTGGTGTTCATGCATGCGAAGGAAGAACTATAGGACATGTTTGAGTAAGTTATATACACCCATATTTTTACACTTGACTGTACCATAGAACTAAGCTGATCACAGAGACTAAGGTTGGCCATAAGAATGCAAACGCCGCAACTTAATTTAAAATGGGCTTACATCACCATAATATACATATAACTAATATAATATAAAAACGGCTTTAACAGAATAAGTGTCTGAAAATGTTGCATAAAACTTATTCTAGAAAAACAGACCTTAATTTGAACAGGTTACCGACACCCATCCCTTAAAGCTATAAACACCCATACACACGATAAGTATCGAGAATTGAGTTTATCGATCAAGAGAGTTCAGATCTAATAACATTTATGAGTTTAGTTTGCTCTTAATTTTAAAGAAAGTTTTATCGTGCAATTTTATGTTTCAAATGCTACCAACTTTAATTAAAATCGCTCGGCACCACCTTCTCTTGCGAGTTTAACTTTGGGAATACTATACCTGCAATATTTTTATTATTACTTGGCCAACTGTTATTTTTGCACACGTTCGTTGTGGTCAAATTCGCCAATTTTTTATTCAGCTCAATAACGTGTGCTGAAGATGTAACTTTTTCTTTTACATCTAGGCTTTTTTTTTTGGGGTTCCGTAGCCAAATGGCAAAAAACGGAACCCTAATAGATTCGTCATGTCCGTCTGTCTGTCCGTTTATGTTTTATTGATTAACATTGTGAGTTATCTTTAAAACTTTGACGTGTGTCAGTACGTATGTCTAAACCAAGTCACATAGTGGCATTGGCAGCGTCCCAAGCAAAAAGGCGTTTTTCACTAAGTTATTACAAAACAATTTTTCACAAGAATTGATATTATCTCTAAAACAAGACAGATTTCAGAAAACTTTGTATAACATTTTAGTCTCAAAATGCGGTTAAGAATACACCTCAAAAATCAGTAGGGTTTTACCAGCCCACGGTGTATATACATTATTTAACATTAACAATAAACTAATGTTAAAAGAACGGCAAATTGTTAAAAGTAGGTATGGCCAATTGACATCAGTCAATTTGGTGAAACAAGCTCAGAAAATTGTAATGTTTGATATTCAGGAAAGGTTTTATAAAGGAAACTTATTTTCCAGCGCAAGATTCCCTGATAAACAACTTTTTCATTTCCGTTGATTACGACCCCGTCGAAATATTGTCGTTGAATAGCGTGTAATTCAGCCCTATCCCATATAATATGAGACTAAAAATGGCAAAATCATTCGTTCGTATAGAGCAGCGAGTAAATTGGAGGTAATAAGACAAATGGCTGTTCCTAGTCGTTTGTTTCCCTTTTCTTAACGCAGTCTGTGTTACGCCTGAGTTAGATACATTGTTTAGTTTGTACGATGTAATTACAGTCCGGGGGTAGGCTACCTTTTGCTCATTTAATAAAAAAAACACGGGGATCAGTCTAAATTAAATTATTAGAACGTAACAAAATATTTAGGCGAGTGTTCCAGAATGAAATAAGTAGGCAAATTGGGACCTCGTTCGCCCGCTTTTTAGCTCGTTCATTTTGGCACACCCCGCTGTCTTTGTACATTGTAGGCATTTCATGACTCGCAAATAGAAACAAAACAATATTTTGAATGTTACTGCGATACGTTAAATTTCCATCAACGAGGCGAGGCGAATCTAAAGCTTAGGTGGGTAGGTGTTATAGGTTTTATAAAAATTCGCAAATCTAAAAGTACGTTGCATTAACACCTCACGTGCTTTAACTCAGAAAATTTATGCCCCTCCCCCTTCCCTGGCCATCAGACATATGACCTGCCACATTTTTCAATCAATTAGCAACCTTGAAGATTTTCTCTAGTGAGTTCATCGAATCGAATTCAGATTTTTTGTTTTCCCTCTACAGAAAAAAATTACGAATATAGGTCTAAAACGCACTTAAAGAAATTGAAACAATTTATGCACAAAAGATAAACATATGAAAATTGCTTTTAGAAATGTGCTATTTTTATTTTTGAGGGAACTCTTCGTTTTTTTTTTTATTATAGTTATATTCGCGGTTCCCGAGCACTCACATCCAATTCGCTCAGGCTTTACGCTTAGTTAATGTGAGAGAAGAACACGAATCTACGGGGCCTTAATCGACTTTACGACGTTATTACTATAAAATCAACGGCTCGTTAGACTCTCGTTCCCTTAAAGCAGGCCAATTCGAACGTGCGTTCACATCAAACCGATATTAGAATGATATTGGAATCATATCAGTTAGCTGTCATTCGCGCGTTCATTTCGCTCAGTCTTGTCAGCACAAGGATTAGTGCGAGCGAGATGCCCGCGCGAATGACGGCTAACTGTTATGATTCCAATATCATTTAAATAGCGGTTTAATGTCAGTGCACATTCCAATTGGCATGTTTATCGTTTTCTTCGAAAAATGTAACGCCGTAGTCAAAACCCGTTGCTAGCTCACTTGCTACGTACGTGACAACAGAGGGCCTAACCGCATACCACGTTCGACGTGTTGCCTCTCTGTTGCAAATGTAACTTTATACGTAAGTGTGACAGGGAGGCAACACTTCAAAAGTAGTTCGCGGCAGGCCCTCAGCTTCCATGTTGTTTTCACTGCCGTTGCCGTTAATAAGTATTACCTACTTGTTAATAGTATGAATTTTGAAAGCCTGGGGAAAATGCCGTGCGGTAAATTGGGATGATGAATTTTTTAATAGATTACTTGCTAAACGGCTACAAAATGAGCTAGCTAGTAAAACAAAACCTAGAAGAGCAATCTACCTACATTTATCGAGATATACATTATCCCAAAGTTCCGAAGTTTTCGATTTTTAGGCATCAAGCAAAAGTAGCGGCCCGATTCGAAGAATGAGATACGATAACGATAAGTTCTGGTTTAGATAAGTTCTCATTTAGATATCGTTTGTATGTCGTATAATTGACAGATGCAGCTCGATTCGAGCAACCAATTTCACTTTGACGTTAGAAATATCGTAGATAGATCTCATTGGGATCACAGCGGAATCGAAATAGTTGCTGGTCTTACTTACTTACAAGTTATCAAAAATGGATTGGATTTTTTTAAAGTTTCCACCTTATTTAAAAAGCCGATTACCTAATATTGTACTTTAGGGACTAATTTCTCCACGTTTCCATAACAACATACAACTATTATACTTACAAGGAAAGGTACCCAACTGTCCGGTTCCGATTTGATTTATATATTTATATATGTTATAGAGTAATCTAAAATAATGGACACGTATTTTTTTTTAGCTGCCTAAACTCAACCTATAGGGAGAAATTGTCCTCCAAAGTACTAAAAAGTTACTAAATCTTCTAACTCCTATAGAAAGTGATGCTCGAGCAACTTGCTAGTTAATGGCTTGTTTGAGTATATGTTTGAGAACAGAAAAAAAAATGTACACGTGTTTTGTTATATCTGCTTAAACTCAAGTTTTCCTAAAAAAACACCCGTCTTTATGTGTAACTTTAGCGATAAGATATTATAAAACATCGAATTTCGATTTTTTTCGCAAACCAGCCATCAACTAGCAAGTTGCTTGAGCATCACTTTCTATAGGAGTTAAAAGATTTAGTAACTTTTTAATACTTCGGAGGACAATTTCTCCCAATAGGTTGAGTTTGGGCAGCTAAAAAAAAATACGTGTCTGTTATTTTAGACTACTGTATAACATATATAAATATAAATCAAATCGGAACCGGACAGTTGGGTAATTTTCCTTGTTAGTCTAATACTGGACTCTAATACTGAGTGTACACAAATGCAGCGCATCTACTTGGTAAGATTGTACACAATTTATTTTAGACAAAGCTACGCACATTACCTGGATGTATATCGAATACCTTCCGTCATTCACCCCATTAGACTACTTCACTACTGTAGGTATGTTTTTAAACGCTATGTCATGAAGTAATTTAGCTTTTAATGGCCAACTAGGATCGCCGTTACTAAATTGTTCTAAATGGTTGGGTAAATAGCGCTATCAAAAGCTTTTTGTTTTAATGAAACCCTTTTTTATACGCGTATACTACACGCGTAAATAAGAAATTATTTTATTTTGTTTTGTTATTTGTTTACTGGTGATGGATTGAAATTTTTATACCTTTAAACTAAAAGTTATTTAGCGTTTCGGGAGTCAGTAGTGTCTAATTGACACAAATAGTAATTTACAATGTGAATATTACGAGTATAATACATATAATTACTGCTAGTCAAAATTAAAGAGAAGAGAAAAGTATAAAATTCTGATCGGTAACGTGGTAGAATACTTTAGTATGGCTACGATGAACATGTTGTGTGTTGGTGTGTTGCAGGTCGTCCTCCAATATATATAGAGGTATATATGTATACCTACCATTAAAAAAACTGTAACACGCCTAAGGTAGAAATTTTACTAATATCCTGGCTATTTCCTAATTTGCCCTAATAAAAGTCTTTGATCAGGCCACTTTCTCGTTCCAGGGAGCCTACCGCGAAAACCGAAATTCGCTAATTGCGGGGATCTTTTTCTTTTACTCTCACTAAGACGTAATGAGAGTGACAGAGACAAATGCCCGTAATTGATGAACTTAGATTTTCGCGGTAGGCCCCTAGGGGTAGCCAACTAACTCGGTTAACCGTTTATACAGGGTTAAAATGTACTTTTAAGTCCGAGTTTAAACGGTTGACTCCGAGTTGTTGCCTGACCCTGTCACGTGCAAGTGGCTCTTAATATTATTACACTGAATAAGAAAAATGATGTTCAAATAGGTATAGAGATTTAGAGATGCATTTCGCTCAAAATTTAAATAGGTACAATAGGCCAAAGTTTCGATGGAATATATTCCTAAATTCATCCCCAGTTTCATTGGAGTTAACAATAGAACACATCCTCCCCTACAGCAGAGGATCTATTCTCGGGGGGCCTGTCATTGACCCAGTTATGTGGAGCAGACAGCCTGCAACTCGTACTCTGCTAAATTAATTATAATAAAGGTAAATGGCTTAATGCAAACACGGTGCCAGCCGGCACGATGCCACTGCGGTGTCTTCAGGGCTATTACAGCTCTACACTTAGACTAACACAATGCGACAAATGCGGAAAAAAACAAAGGCATAGTATATAGCTACTAACATTCTTAAACCCTTATATATTTAGCATACAAGTAGT